>NC_138980.1:122792781-123392781 GCF_964341445.2 Mesoplodon mirus | reverse complement strand
AAACTCTGTCTGAGGGACTTCCCTGGTGGCGCAGCGGTTAAGAATCTGCCTGCCAATGCAGGGGGCACGGGTTTGAGCCCTGGTCCAGGAAGATCCCACATGCCACGGAGCAGCTAAGCCTGTGTGCCATGAGCCTGCGCTCTAGAGCCTGTGAGCCACAACTACTGAGCCCACGAGCCACAACTACTGAAGCCCACGTGCCTAGAACCCGTGCTGCACAACAAGAGAAGCCACCGAAGTGAGAACCTGTGCACCGCAACCAAGAGTAGCCCCCGCTCGCCGCAACTAGAGAAAGCCTGCGTGCAGCAATGAAGACCCAACACAGCCAAAAAAAAAAAAAAAAAAACCAACAAAAAAACCTGTCTGAATAGATTATTTCCCTGTTCAGTTATTAGACATGTAACCTACTATATGAGCTAATATGTTCACATAAAAAATTACTAACATTTTCCTGACCAGTTTATTAATGAAGGTACCTTCTGATTTAAAAAATATCTTCAGTATAGGGAAAAGGAGAACAGATTCAATTATTACACTGTCACCATTCTTTTAAAAAGTTACAAATGCTTGAGGATGTTTCAAAACATTTTATTATGGAAAATTTTTAACATACACAAAATAGAAAGAATAGAATAATGAATCCTCATGTACCTGCCAACCAGCTCTCAGGGGATCTTTACCAAGACTCCAAAGGAATCTAGAATTCTAGGCTTACTTTGCAGGTAGCCAAGATGGCCACTGCCAGAGAAGAATGTTTTTCTCACTATTCCCATCACAGCTTGCCTACCCTGGAAACGGATCTCTTCCCTTCCAGTGGGTTTATTTGCTTAGGTTCTCTGCAACCAGAGGGGTCAAGGCCAGAGATGAGGAAGGGTCTAGCTGTGCCAACCAGAGGGAGCAGTGTCCTCCTGTTTCTCAGTAATTCGCTGGGCATTGGTGCTGATACTTGTCAGAGTTTTATTTAGCTCTGTTCTTCTTCTCCTTCAGTTGAAATGTCATTGGTTTTTCTTGGACTGTGGGATACAGTCGGTGACCTTCACGTGGGCTCCAGCATTAGTGTCTGTAGGATTTCACAGTAAATGAATTGGCATAAATCACCAATCTTACTTCTATTGAACCTGCGCTCTAGAGCCTGTGAGCCACAACTACTGAGCCCACGAGCCACAACTACTGAAGCCCACACGCCTAACCCAAAGCTTCTCCTACCTGTAGCTTATCCCAGTCCACCACAGGTGAGAGCTGAAAATATTGTCACAGATATATTTTAATCCTCTGGGAGAGCAGAACCAGCCTTTTCCCCCCCGCTAGAGTGTTTGACTCTTGCATTTCGATTGGCCTAGGCTGCTCACTGTTTTCTGTCTTAGTTCAGGGAAATCAGAAAAAATTGTTTTGAAATTGAATTTTTTTTTGAGTATGTTTTTCTAACGAAACTCTGTGATGACCTTGATTGTGTTTTTCCAAATCTCCTCCCATCTCACTTCTGTTTTCACATTGAGATGCAGTTGTTTTTCACAATCTGGAGCACAGAAAAAATATGGACTGTACTCTATGCTGTTCCGAGCCCATATGGACCTCTGGGTTTTATTTGGGGCACTGCATTTGAAAGGATATATTGGCAAACTGGAGTGTATCAAGGGGAGAGCTAAAAGGCTGGTTTGGGAGCAATATATGAAGAACAATTAACCATGGAGAAAAGAAGACCCAGGGGAGATGCAGTAACTATCTGCACAAGCTGTATTGAAAGCTAACTATGACCAGTGGGGGGAAGTTAGAAGAAGGAAAATTTCAGCTTTATAAGATCTTTATAATCTTAGAAATTATAAGATTAGATTAGATTAGAAATATCCAGCACTTAAACAAGATTGTCTCATAAGGAATTGTATTCTCCTCCCTAGGAGTCAGATAAATGCCAGATAACATGTCTTAGGAATATACTTATAGAGGGGGTTCCCAGTAGTGACAGAAAACCTGTCTAAGAGCACTTATTTTGTGCCATGTACTATTCTGAGCACCTTTCCTATGTTACTAATTTAATCCTCACAACAGCCTTATGAGATACGCACTTAAGATCCACAGGCTTTTATCCTAAAGACTTAAGACCAGATGTGTTTTAAAATTCTTTGGATTTTAGAAAGGTGCATGGCACATCTACCTCATGTTAGAAAACACTCCCACGGCACTGTCAAATACGTTAATATTTCTGCGGTGAGGCATATGAGTTTTACATTAAATGGAATACATACCTTTACATGAATTGGGTTAGATTTTGCTGCCAAATGAGGTCAGGTCAGCTCTTCCCACGAAATAGGTTTTGAAATAATTTTATATTTATGGATTCTGAATTGTCGATGAGGGACTATGGACTCATTTTTCTATCTCTAGTTTGCAGATGAAGACACTGAGGCATAGAGATGAAATACCTGGCTCAGAGTCATACTCTTAACCACCCCATGGGCTGCCTCTCACTATGCTCTGCCTCTTCTTGTTTTTTTTTTTTAATTAATTAATTTATTTTTGGCTGCGTTGGGTCTTCATTGCTGCGCACGGGCTTTCTCTAGTTGCGGCGAGTGGGGGCTACTCTTCGTTGTGGTGCACAGGCTTCTCATTGCGGTGGCTTCTCTTGTTGCGGAGCATGGGCTCTAGGCGCGTGGGCTTCAGTAGTTGTGGCTTGTGGGCTCTGGAGCGCAGGCTCAGTAGTTGTGGCTCACGGGCTTAGTTGCTCCGTGGCATGTGGGATCTTCCCGGACCAGGGCTCGAACCCATGTCCCCTGCATTGGCAGATAGATGGTTAACCACTGCACCACCAGGGAAGCCCCATCTGCCTCTTCTTATTGAGTTGAGCTAAATTCCCCCAAGTGTCTCTTCCAATTCTGCGCGTCTTTGATTTCCTAACCTCTGATTTCAACCTGCCTCAGGCTCTTCCCACCAGGTAGAGATGCATTATGGAGATACCAAGATCTGTTCCCAGAGGCCACGTTGAAATAAGAGATATTTGGGAGAAGGAGATCACCTCTTCCTACTCCAAGTGGATTGTGTCTCTCGGGTGGCATTTTGGTGTAATTGCTCTCCAAGCACTAGGCTGAGCAGGCTGAAGAGAAAATGATGTGTCATCATGATTTGTCTTCAGTGAACTTCCCTTTTGTATCTTTCACCACCACCTGTTACCCAGAACACCACCACATGAATCCCGATGGCTCAGGTTTGCCCCCTTTCCATCCATGTTCCAGGACTGATTTTCCCAGTAAAGGAGCTGATGCCTCTTAACCTTTCTTTCACCATCTAGATATGCATTGTGGAGTAGTAGAAAGAAAATGGATTTGGACATTCAAATATCTGAATTTAGATGTGCAAACTTGGGCAAAGCCACTTAACCTCATTCATCAATTTGTAAAATGGGATAGATAGTACTTAGCCAGGGATGAATTCAGGTTTTATGGGCCTTGAAGTTTATACTCTTTGGGGGAACCCTTTTTAAACAAAAGAATACAAAATTGTGAATACAAATTGGGTGGGTACAAAGTGTATATTTAGTTAGAAATAATGCCCATGGCCATATAAGGGGAAGTATGATGCTTTGGAAGTTGGAGTATAAAGAAACCATCGCCTTAACAAAAGGCCTTTTTTTGTGTGTGTGAATATATTGCTAGGGCCCCTTCCCGGAGTTAGGAAGGGGTTCATTCATCAAAGGGTCTTGAAGCTTAAGATTCATTAGCATCATGGTAAATCTACTTCTGTGTCAACGTCATAGAGTTGTGAGAATTAAGTCACAAGACTAAATATATGCAAACCTGTTTTGTAATCACTAAACACTGTGCAGTGTTAATCTTTATTCTGATGCCTGAAACCAAGCATAAATGAGTACTCAGTAAATGACAAAATGGATGAAATTTGCTCTCACCAAAGTGTTATATGGGCTTATTGTATTACTTTTCCCTAGGCCTTTAAAAAATTTATCAGAAAAATATATGCATACATTTTTACAAAAAGAGTCAAATACTGATAGAAGACTTGCAACAAAAAAATAGCAATTCCATGTCTTGTGCTTCATATTTTCTAATTCCACTTTCCAGAGTCAGCATATTTCTTCAATACTGCTAAGTAATATGTATTATATTGCTTTCTCCAGATTTATCAATGTTGGATAATATCTAGTAACTTTCTATTATGGTAGGTAAGGATTTTACTTTCTTCTTCCCATACTCTCAATATAATTATAGTATAATTTTTATGACTAACTTAATATGAAATATTGTTTACAGCTGAACCATAGTGAACTATGATTATATTTCTTTCCATATGCATCTGTTTTACTTTCCTAAAGTTGATAACATGTCATTTTTTCATTTCTTAGTTTTTTGTTTTATGTATATTTGAGTGTTCCCATTCTCCACAATAGCATTTTATATATTTTTCACACAATTAAATTCCACACACTGCACATGGAGGTCTCTGTCCTGCTCCAGATTGCTCTTGTAGCTCTGTGTGCAACAGGATGGAACTTCCACGTGCCATCGTGCTGGACATTTCCTTCACCTCTCTCCTATGTTGGGTTTCCTATTTCCTATATTCCTCATCTTCCTCTTTGTTGGTTTAGTCCCTCTTTTTGGTGGATCTTATTCTCCAGTAGCTTCCTGAGGAAAGCTATACGAGAGGTAGGTTAACTGAGACTCTGAATGTCTCAAAATGTCTTTATTCTAGCCTTATAATTGACTGATAGTTTGGATGGATCCAGACTTGTAGGTTGAAAATCATTTTACTCAGAATTTGGAAGGCATTCCATTATCTTCTAGCTTCTGGTATTACTCTGAGAAGTTCTGGCATTCAAATTCCCAATCCTTTGTACCTGAAGATTTTCCTCTTTGGAGGTGGTCTAAAAATTCACAATAGCATATGTGGTAGATTAGATTATTGCTCAAAAAATATTCACTCTTCTCCCTTCCCCTCCCACTTAGGTGAGTGGAGTGTGCTTCCCTCCTGTTTGATTCTAGGCCTTGCCATGTGGCTTACTTTGGCTAATGGGATATTAGCGGACATGTTGCAAGCAGAAGCTTGAAAAGCACTTAAGTGGTTGAGCCTGCTCTCCCATGCTTTGTCATTGGAAGCAGCAGAACGTGCTGATGACTAGCCCACTGGTTCTAGGAGAAGGATGAGTAATACCTGGAACAAAGCCAATCAGTCCTGGCCAAGTTCAACCTAAATCAGCAGAGCTGCCCAGCTGAGCCTAGCTGAGATCTGCCAACCCTCAGCTGACTCACAGATCAATGATAATAAATTGCTGTTATTCTAAGCCACTGAGTTTTTGGATGTTTGTCATATAGCATTTTGTGGCAGTAGCTTTTGGTGTCAGAAATTGGTATCTAATTGGTATTAGGAATTGGTATCAGTAGTAGGATATAGACACAAGAAGAACAAAAAATAAGTGGCATTGGTTTGGGGACTGGATGGTGGGCAAAAGAAGCCTAATAGGCTGGAAAGAAAATGTAGACCTGTGTTATGTAGGGATGAAATGTTTTATAAATCATTGGTAACTTGAAAACTGGAATATTCACCTAAAAATATTTGGATTTATGCTGAGAGATCTCCAGAGAAAATGATGAAAGTATGAGCTAGTTGTATTTATTTTCCGATAATAGGACTACAAGAAAGAGATGAGTTCATAAGTGAACCAGCCAGTTTTCAAGGAAAATGTAGATGGAATAGAGGGAGCCCAGGAATTGTTGAGTTGGAAAATAACTTTTTCACCTCCAACTGGCTACGTTGTAGCAAGTCAACTACATTTGGCCCCCTCTGTCCTGGAAGGCTCAGCAGTTCATCCCATCGGGTTAGATACCTGTTCTGGCTATTGGTTTGCTGTTGTTGCTCACAGAGCTTCAGCAAGCACCACTATCTGAGGACTTACGGAATGCTAGATCTTAGTCATGAAATCACATACAACATAATGTCAACCGCTGGATCCACTTCATACCAAAGGAGGTGTGAGAGTAAGCTCATGACCATGAGATCCACTGGCCATGTCACATATTGCATCATCTAGAAGGAGCAAGCTTCATAAAACACTGGAATGGTTACTAAGGCACAGCTGTATCTCCAGCTTGGAGATAATTATACCTTGAAAGGATAGGGTGCTATCCTTCAGGAAGCACTGTATACATTAAATCAGGTCCTCCATGTGGTATGCATCCTCAATAGGAAGACTGTGTGGGTCTGGGAACCAAGTGGTGGAAGCAGGAGTGGTACCCTGTATCATCAATCCCAGCGACCCACTGGGGAAATTTGTGTTTCTTGTCTCTGCAATTCTGGGCTCTGAGGGATTAGAGGTCCTGCTACCCAAATGTAGTGCACTCTTGACAGGAGACACAGCAAGAGTCCCACTGAACTATATGCTATGGCTGCCACCAGGGCATTTTGGATGCCTTACAACCAATGACCAGCAGGTGAAAAAGGGAGTCATCGTCTAGGCAGAGATAATTGACTTCGATCAGCAGGGGCAGGTGGAGCTGCTTTTACACAACGGGGACAAGGAGGAAACGTGTTTGGATCCCAAGTGGTCCTCATGGGCATCTCTTCTCCACCCTTGCTCAATCTCCGAACATATATGGGCAGTAAATTCTGCTTGAAAAGAATGTGATTGCTAAGATGCCTGTAGAATGAAAGTTTGGGTAAGCCACCAAAAGCTGCAGAATTGATAGCTGATGGGGAGAGGAATTTAAATCGGACAGTGCAGGTGGGAGAGAATGAGTACTATTTGTGACCTCAAGACAAATGGCAGCATCAGGAGCTGCAGTTCTTCCCATAACTTCTCTCTTCTAAGTTTCTCCTCTAGAAGAGAGGCCTATAGAAACCATGGAGAACTTGATCTGTATAGGGCAAGAAATGGACTGTAGTAGTCATAGAGGTGTACTGCTTAGATGTCCCTTAAAGATAATCTGCCATGTATATCAGTTGACTGATAGCCCAGCTGCCACACCTCTGGATCCAATACCATGGGAACAAAGAGGCCATACTTCCCTTAGACAGCTTCCAGCTAATAACTGAATAAGGTGAGGGTACTAGAGCTAGGCTATGCCTACCTGTTCCTCTCATGAACAGTTTGTGGCTCAGAGACTCCTCTTTGGCCTGGCTGACACCTTTTCAGAACTGTTCTGAGGTCTGAAGCTTTTCCTACTCAAGTCTCTCTTTCCCCTCTCCTTTCACAGGTATCAGACCTGTGTTGTGATCTGAAGGTTCTTCCCATCTACTCTTGTTCTCTATCCCTTTATCCTTCACAGACATTTACCCCAGTAAATCCCTTGTATATCTAATCTCCTCTCGATAGCTGCTCAGAGGACCTGTCCCATAGTATTTTTGGCAATAGCAATTGACGTACTATGACTTGGTGTAGTTTTTATTCACTGTGCTGGACACTTGGGAGATCCTCTCCATTGAGGGACTCGAGACTTTCAATTAGAGGAAATTTTATTTCTTCTTTTCAAATCTTCTCTCCAAACTTCTCTTTCTGGAACTCCTATTAAGTTGGATATTGGACCTTCAGGATCAAGCTTCTAATTTTCCTATCTTTTCTATTGTCCATATCTTTTTTCTTTTTGTTCTGTTTTCTGGGAGACTTCCTTAACTTTATCATCAAACTTTTCTATCAGTTTTCAAAATTTCAGGTTTCTTATTCTTTTTTTTTTTTTTTTTTGCGCTACGCGGGCCTCTCGCTGTTGTGGCCTCTCCCATTGCGGAGCACAGGCTCCGGACGTGCAGGCTCAGTGGCCATGGCTCACGGGCCTAGCCGCTCCACGGCATGTGGGATCTTCCCAGACTGGGGGCATGAACCTGTGTCCCCTGCATCGGCAGGCAGACTCTCAACCACTGCGCCACCAGGGAAGCCCCAGGTTTCTTATTCTTAATTTCCAAGAGTTCATTCTTATTTTCTAGTTATTGTTTTCTTTAGTATCTTGTTTTTATTTCCTGAATGCACCTTCTCTTCTTATCTAAGGGTGTTATTTCTAGCTTTTTTGTCTTTGAAGTATTCATTTATTCCTGGCATTGTTCTACTTCCTCTTACTTATTTAAGAATTAGGCACTAACCAGCTTAATGGACAGCCTGTGAGCTTGGGAGGGGCTTGTCACCCCTTGGCTCCACTGCAGTGTATATGGCATTAAGCTGGCTATTTCAGTGGTGGAAACTCAAATGTCAGTGTCTGTTGGACATCTCTCTGGGACCATTAATGTCTGGAAAGAAGAATTTTCCAGTCTCGTTATTAAAGGATCTAAGTCTAGCTGCTGGCATTTTTGAGTCTGAGATGAGGAGGACATTTGTATCATTCAGTATTTTTACTCTGGAATCTAACTTCCACCATCCTAAAAGCTTTCTGGTTCAATTTTTCCCCCAAAAAAATATATGTAGGGAAGTTTTTTTTTTTTAATCACTTTGTTTGGCTTGTGGGTGAGGACCAAATGCTCATTAAATGGATTCTGAACAAATCTCCCTATTTTCATCAGTTGCCTCACTCCAGTTAGTGCCTCAAAGCCTCAGCTTTTCAGGGGGGTGTGCACTGCAAAATCACTTTGCTTCTTGGTGAGTTCATGCTCTGCAGGTTCTTTTTTTTTTTTTTAATAACAAATTTAATCAATTATACATATACATATGTTTCCATATCCCCTCCCTTTTGCGTCTCCCTCCCACCCTCCCTATCCCACCCCTCCAGGCAGTCACAAAGCACCGAGCTGATCTCCCTGTGCTATGCGGCTGCTTCCCACTAGCTATCTACCTTACGTTTGGTAGTGTATATAGTCCATGCCGCTCTTTCACTTTGTCACAGCTTACCCTTCCCCCTCCCCATATCCTCAAGTCCATTCTCTAGTAGGTCTGTGTCTGTATTCCTGTCTTACCCCTATGTTCTTCATGACATTTTTTTTTCTTAAATTCCATATATATGTGTTAGCATACAGTATTTGTCTTTCTCTTTCTGACTTACTTCACTCTGTATGACAGACTCTAGGTCTATCCACCTCATTACAAATAGCTCAATTTCATTTCTTTTTATGGCTGAGTAATATTCCATTGTATATATGTGCCACATCTTCTTTATCCATTCATCCGATGATGGACACTTAGGTTGTTTCCATCTCTGGGCTATTGTAAATAGGGCTGCTATGAACATTTTGGTACATGTCTCTTTTTGAATTATGGTTTTCTCAGGGTATATGCCCAGTAGTGGGATTGCTGGGTCATATGGTAGTTCTATTTGTAGTTTTTTAAGGAACCTCCATACCGTTCTCCATAGCGGCTGTACCAATTCACATTCCCACCAGCAGTGCAAGAGTGTTCCCTTTTTTCCACACGCTCTCCAGCATTTATTGTTTCTAGATTTTTTGATGATGGCCATTCTGACTGGTGTGAGATGATATCTCATTGTAGTTTTGATTTGCATTTCTCTAATGAGTAAAGATGTTGAGCATCCTTTCATGTGTTTGTTGGCAGTCTCTATATCTTCTGTGGAGAAATGTCTATTTAGGTCTTCTGCCCATTTTTGGATTGGGTTGTTTGTTTTTTTGTTATTGAGCTGCATGAGCTGCTTATAAATTTTGGAGATTAATCCTTTGTCAGTTGCTTCATTTGCAAATATTTTCTCCCATTCTGAGGGTTGTCTTTTGGTCTCGTTTATGGTTTCCTTTGCTGTGCAAAAGCTTTGAAGTTTCATTAGGTCCCATGTGTTTATTTTTGTCTTTATTTCCATTTCTCTAGGAGGTGGGTCAAAAAGGATCTTGCTGTGATTTATGTCATAGAGTGTTCTGCCTATGTTTTCCTCTAAGAGTTTGATAGTGTCTGGCCTTACATTTAGGTCTTTAATCCATTTTGAGCTTATTTTTGTGTATGGTGTTAGGGAGTGATCTAATCTCATACTTTTACATGTCCCTATCCAGTTTTCCCAGCACCACTTATTGAAGAGACTGTCCTTTCTCCACTGTACATTCCTGCCTCCTTTATCAAAGATAAGGTGACCATATGTGCGTGGGTTTAACTCTGGGCTTTCTATCCTGTTCCATTGATCTATATTTCTGTTTTTGTGCCAGTACCATACTGTCTTGATTACTGTAGCTTTGTAGTATAGTCTGAAGTCAGGGAGCCTGATTCCTCCAGCTCCATTTTTCGTTCTCAAGATTGCTTTGGCTATTCGGGGTCTTTTGTGTTTCCATACAAATTGTGAAATTTTTTGTTCTAGTTCTGTGAAAAATGCCAGTGGTAGTTTGATAGGGATTGCATTGAATTTGTAGATTGCTTTGGGTAGTAGAGTCATTTTCACAATGTTGATTCTTCCAATCCAAGAACATGGTACATCTCTCCATCTATTTGTATCATCTTTAATTTCTTTCATCAGTGTCTTATAATTTTCTGCATACAGGTCTTGTCTCCTTAGGTAGGTTTATTCCTAGATATTTTATTCTTTTTGTTGCAATGGTAAATGGGAGTGTTTCCTTGATTTCACTTTCAGATTTTTCATCATTAGTATATAGGAATGCCAGAGATTTCTGTGCATTAATTTTGTATCCTGCAACTTTACCAAATTCATTGATTAACTCTAGTAGTTTTCTGGTAGCATCTTTAGGATTCTCTATGTATAGTATCATGTCATCTGCAAACAGTGACAGCTTTACTTCTTCTTTTCCAATTTGGATTCCTTTTATTTCCTTTTCTTCTCTGATTGCTGTGGCTAAAACTTCCAAAACTAGGTTGAATAAGAGTGGTGAGAGTGGGCAACCTTGTCTTGTTCCTGATCTTAGTGGAAATGGTTTCAGTTTTTCACCATTGAGGACGATGCTGGCTGTGGGTTTGTCATATATGGCCTTTATTATGTTGAGGAAAGTTCCCTCTATGCCTACTTTCTGCAGGGTTTTTATCATAAATGGGTGTTGAATTTTGTTGAAAGCTTTCTCTGCATCTATTGAGATGATCATATGGTTTTTCTCCTTCTATTTGTTAATATGGTGTATCACATTGATTGATTTGCGTATATTGAAGAATCCTTGCATTCCTGGAATAAACCCCACTTGATCATGGTGTATGATCCTTTTAATGTGCTGTTGGATTCTGTTTGCTAGTATTTTGTTGAGGATTTTTGCATCTATGTTCATCAGTGATATTGGCCTGTAGTTTTCTTTCTTTGTGACATCCTTGTCTGGTTTTGGTATCAAGGTGATGGTGGCCTCATAGAATGAGTTTGGGAGTGTTCCTCCCTCTGCTATATTTTGGAAGAGTTTGAGAAGGATAGGTGTTAGCTCTTCTCTAAATGCTTGATAGAATTCGCCTGTGAAGCCATCTGGTCCTGGGCTTTTGTTTGTTGGAAGATTTTTAATCACAGTTTCAATTTCAGTGCTTGTGATTGGTCTGTTCATATTTTCTATTTCTTCCTGATTCAGTCTTGGCAGGTTGTGCATTTCTAAGAATTTGTCCATTTCTTCCAGGTTGTCCATTTTATTGGCATAGAGTTGCTTATAGTAGTCTCTCATGATCTTTTGTATTTCTGCAGTGTCAGTTGTTACTTCTCCTTTTTCATTTCTAATTCTATTGATTTGAGTCTTCTCCCTTTTTTTCTTGATGAGTCTGGCTAATGGTTTATCAATTTTGTTTATCTTCTCAAAGAACCAGCTTTTAGTTTTAGTGATCTTTGCTATCATTTCCTTCATTTCTTTTTCATTTATTTCTGATCTGATTTTTATGATTTCTTTCCTTCTGCTAACTTTGGGATGTTTTTGTTCTTCTTTCTCTAATTGCTTTAGGTGCAAGGTTAGGTTGTTTATTCGAGATGTTTCCTGTTTCTTAAGGTGGGATTGTATTGCTATAAACTTCCCTCTTAGAACTGCTTTTGCTGCGTCCCATAGGTTTTGGGTCGTCGTGTCTCCATTGTCATTTGTTTCTAGGTATTTTTAAATTTCCTCTTTGATTTCTTCAGTGATCACTTTGTTATTAAGTAGTGTATTGTTTAGCCTCCATGTGTTTGTACTTTTTACAGCTCTTTTCCTGTAATTGATATCTAGTCTCATAGCACTGTGGTCGGAAAAGATACTTGATACAATTTCAATTTTCTTAAATTTACCAAGGCTTGATTTGTGACCCAAGATATGATCTATCCTGGAGAATGTTCCATGAGCACTTGAGAAGGAAGTGTACTCTGTTGTTTTTGGATGGAATGTCCTATAAATATCAATTAAGTCCAACTTGTTTAATGTATCATTTAAAGCTTGTGTTTCCTTATTTATTTTCATTTTGGATGATCTGTCCATTGGTGAAAGTGGGGTGTTAAAGTCCCCTACTATGAGTGTGTTACTGTCGATTTCTCCTTTTATGGCTGTTAGTATTTGCCTTATGTATTGAGGTGCTCCTATGTTTGGTGCATAAATATTTACAATTGTTATATCTTCTTCTTGGATCGATCCCTTGATCATTATGTAGTGTCCTTCTTTGTCTCTTCTAGTAGTCTTTATTTTAAAGTCTATTTTGTCTGATATGAGAATTGCTACTCCAGCTTTCTTTTGGTTTCCATTTGCATGGAATATCTTTTTCCATCCCCTTACTTTCAGTCTGTATGTGTCTCTAGGTCTGAAGTGGGTCTCTTGTAGACAGCATATATATGGGTCTTGTTTTTGTATCCATTCAGCCAATCTGTATCTTTTGGTGGGAGCATTTAGTCCATTTACATTTAAGGTAATTATCGATATGTATGTTCCTGTTCCCATTTTCTTAATTGTTTTGGGTTCGTTATTGTAGGTCTTTTACTTCTGTTGTGTTTCTTGCCTAGAGAAGTTCCTTTAGCATTTGTTGTAAAGCTGGTTTGGTGGTGCTGAACTCTCTCAGCTTTTGCTTGTCTGTAAACGTTTTAATTTCTCCATCAAATCTGAATGAGATCCTTGCTGGGTAGAGTAATCTTGGTTGCAGGTTTTTCTCCTTCATCACTTTAATTATGTCCTGCCACTCCCTTCTGGCTTGTAGAGTTTCTGCTGAGAGATCAGCTGTTAACCTGATGGGGATTCCCTTGTGTGTTATTTGTTGTTTTTGCCTTGCTGCTTTTAATATGACTTCTTTGTGTTTAATTTTTGACAGTTTGATTAATATGTGTCTTGGCGTATTTCTCCTTGGATTTATTCTGTATGGGACTCTCTGTGCCTCCTGGACTTGATTAACTATTTCCTTTCCCATATTAGGGAAGTTTTCAACTATAATCTCTTCAAATATTTTCTCAGTCCCTTTCTTTTTCTCTTCTTCTTCTGGAACCCCTATAATTCGAATGTTGGTGCGTTTAATGTTGTCCCAGAGGTCTCTGAGACTGTCCTCTGTTCTTTTCATTCTTTTTTCTTTATTTTGCTCTGCAGCAGTTATTTCCACTATTTTATCTTCCACCTCACTTATCCGTTCTTCTGCCTCAGTTATTCTGCTATTGATCCCATCTAGAGTATTTTTTATTTCATGTATTGTGTTTTTAATCGATGCTTGATTCATCTTTAGTTCTTCTAGGTCCTTGTTAACTGTTTCTTGCATTTTGTCTATTCTATTTCCAAGATTTTGGATCTGGGAAATAGAATCTTGGATCATCTTTACCATCATTATTCTGAATTCTTTTTCAGGTAGACTGCCTATTACCTCTTCATTTGTTAGGTCTGGTGGGTTTTTATCTTGCTCCTTCTCCTGCTGTGTGTTTTTCTGTCTTCTCATTTTGCTTATGTTACTGTGTTTGGGGTCTCCTTTTTGCAGGCTGCAGGTTCGTAGTTCCCGTTGTTTTTGGTGTCTGTCCCCAGTGGCTAAGGTTGGTTTAGTGGGTTGTGTAGGCTTCCTGGTGGAGGGGACTAGTGCCTGTGTTCTGGTGGATGAGGCTGGATCTTGTCTTTCTGGTGGGCAGGTCCACGTCTGGTGGTGTGTTTTGGGGTGTCTGCGGACTTTTTATGATTTTAGGCCACCTCTCTGCTAATGGGTGGCGTTGTGTTCCTGTCTTGCTAGTTGTTTGGCTTAGGGTGTCCAGCACTGTAGCTTGCTGGTCGTTGAGTGAAGCTGGGTGCTGGTGTTGAGATGGAGATCTCTGGAAGATTTTTGCCGTTTGATATTATGTGGAGCTGGGAGGTCTCTTGTGGACCAGTGTCCTGAAGTTGGCTCTCCCACCTCAGAGGCACAGCACTGACTCCGGGCTCCTCAATTTGGGATGATGTGTTGTCTATTCATGTATTCCACAGATGCAGGGTACATCAAGTTGATTGTGGAGCTTTAGTCCGCTGCTTCTGAGGCTGCTGGGAGAGGTTTCCCTTTCTCTTCTTTGTTCTCACAGCTCCTGGGTCTCAGCTTTGGATTTGGCCCCGCCTCTGCGTGTAGGTCGCCGGAGGGCGTCTGTTCTTCGCTCAGACAGGACAGGGTTAAAGGAGCAGCCTCTTCGGGGACTCTGGCTCACTCAGGCCGGGCGGGAGGGAGGGGCATGGAGTGCGGGGCGAGCCTGCACCGGCAGAGGTCGGCGTGACGTTGCACCAGCCCGAGGCGCGCCGTGCATTCTCCCAGGGAAGCCGCCCCTGGATCCCGGGACCCCGGCAGTGGCGGGCTGCACAGGCTCCCGGAAGGGCGGTGTGGACAGTGACCTGCGCTCGCACACAGGCTTCTTGGTGGCGGCAGCAGCAGCCCCAGCGTCCCACGCCCGTCACTGGGCTCTGCGCTTTCAGTCGCGACTCGCGCCCGTCTGTGGAGCCCCTTTAAGCAGCGCTCTTAATCCCCTCTCCTCGCGCACCAGGAAACCAAGAGGGAAGAAAAAGTCTCTTGCTTCTTCGGTAGCTCCAGAGTTTTCCCGGACTCCCTCCCGGCTAGCTGTGGCACATTAGCCCCCTTCAGGCTGAGTTCTCGCCGCCAGCCCCAGTCCTCTCCCTGCGCTCTGACCGAAGCCCGAGCCTCAGCTTCCAGCGCCGCCCGCCCCGGCGGGCGAGCAGACAAGCCTCTCGGGCTCTTGAGTGCCACTCGGCACTGATCCTCTGTGCGGGAATCTCTCCGCTTTGCCCTACCCAGGTATGTGGGGAGTTTCTTGCCTTTTGGGAGGTCTGGGGTCTTCTGCCAGCGTTCAGTAGGTGTTCTGTAGGAGTTGTTCCACGTGTAGCTGTATTTCTGGTGTATCCGTGGGGAGGAAGATGATCTCCGCGTCTTACTCTTCCGCCATCTTACCCGGAAGTCCCTGCAGGTTCTTAAGTTCCACCTTTCTCTACTCTGCTCAGGCCAGAGTCTTCCAGTCACTTTCTGTCTTCATGTATTGTGATTTGAGAAGAGAAGGGCCTACTGCTTTCATCAGTGCTGCATGTGTGTTTCTGTTTCTCATCTTACTTGTTGCTGAGAGGCGAAAGGAGAAACAAATCTCTTTCTGTACCACCTTAAAACTGAAATTCTTCCCCAGGCTTTTTTCATGTTAAGAGAGTAAATGCCTAACTCCTAACTAGCTTGTGTAGGTTAAGCCAGGAGAGCCTGGCTTAGGAGAACTTGGGGCACCAACACTGCAGGTGCACATAGGTGCAGCTGGATCGAATGCCAAGAGCAGGAAGCATGATCGAGATGGGAAAGAGCACTTTTCCAAATGGTTTGCTCAGAAATGGGATGGGAACGGTAACTGGGTTGAGGGTGGACTCAGTCAGGTGTGGAAGAAGGAACAGATATGAGAAGCTCTAGTGCTCATGGGCTGGCCAAGGCAGAGTCAAGATGGAAGCAGCTTATTTGAATTTCTGTTCAAGCTCTTCTAGTGGCCGTGTCAGACCTGTCTGGATGCCATTACCTTAGAGAAGACTGCTTCCTGGTCCTCCGTGTCTTAACACAAAGTAAGGAACACCAGTGGTCAAATTCCAGAGTCAGCGAGTGCCCTCCGTAGAAAAGACCACTTTACCAAAACTTCAGAAAGTCACACTCTTCCTCTAGCTATGAGTCTATCTACTTTGCCCTCACATTTTGTATATCTTGTTCAATTTGGGCATTATTTTCCCCTGCAGGAGTAAAATAGAGTGGTGGATGTGGGGTGGTATGGCTAGAGATTGGTCATTGTTAAAGCAAAGGGGAGACTTCAAAGTCTGAGATGGCCAAGGGGGGACACCAAATCCACAGACTAACCAGAGCAAAGGCACAGATGTGTTGCCCACCCGAGAATCATTACAAATAAGAATGGCCGCCCAGGGAACAGGAGAAACTCCCTCCACTTCCCTGGCACCTTAGGCTGCCCATGTTGATAGTGACCAAAGTCTCAAAACCATATATCTAAACATCTGTTATGACAAGTCCAAGGGCACTCATGAGGACATGGAGTCTGAATATCTGAAATAGGTACCATCCTTGGAAAGTTGGAGCCTAAGGATGCCATCTCCTCAGCCCCTCTCAGCCTGAAGCACCACAATGATTTCTTATCCTCACCCCTCCCTAACCCTTCACCCTCTGTCCCTGTTGTCAGGCCCTAAATGGATTAAGTTAGGAGTTTCCTAGGACAAGTGACACTTTTCCCTCTTGCTCTGTTTTTTTTTTCTTTGCCCAATAGCATGTATATTTTGAGTAGAACAAATGGGTGAGGATTATCTGCCTGAGAGCCCTTTCCAGAACAGGGTGTTTCCAGAACAGGTAAACGCAGTGCTGTCACTCTAGTCTATTGTGATGATTAACAAGATTTCCTTATTTCCTATGAATTTATTTATCAAAGACTCTGGTGTGGAATTTATTTAGGAAAAACAAATTCTTTCTAGCTTCTGCTTCTTGGCTGAGAGGAATAGGGATTCATGGTTTAGGAAACCCCAAATAGGAAAACCTTCTGGTTTTTTCCTTTGAATTAATCAGTTATCAATTAATCAATTATTTTCAACTTTTCTCCCTGCTTTTATTTCCCACAATCCAGCCCCCTTTCCTACTATGCCCAATCATCAATCTACAGGACTGTGTAAATATAATTCTTGTTGATTCTTTTAAACATTAACCATAATCCACACACCCCCCAAAAAGTCTTAGTACTGCAGTCCTAGCAGAGCAAATTTTAACACTGACCCAAGTGATTCGTTTTTTATTTAGATACTTTGAACTGAATTCAGAGGGTGAAGTGGTCATAGGTAAAACTAACAATTAGTTACCCCAAGCTTGCAACAGAGGCACAGAAATGTCAAGTCATTAATGAAGATGACGTCAACTTCCCTCCTGAATCCAAGTTGTTCCCAGTAAGTCGACGTCTGTCACAATCTGTGTAAAAGGGCAGAACATGCTATACAACAGCCCATTTGAAAACCCAGCTGCGAAACATTAGATCAGAACACAGAGGCCTTTGGGCAGTGTGAGGCTGACTTGTCTGCAGCCCAATAGTTGCCAAGGGAAACAGAATACGCTCTTTGCAGGAAGCCCTCAGGGGCTCAGCCAGTTCTCTTCCCCTTTATTTCACATTCAGCTAAAGTGAGTGAGGCCACTTCCTGCTGACCACAGACGCATGGGTAACCTCTCAGCAGAGCCAAGCCCAACTTGTTCATCCACAGAACTATGATTTAAATAAACAGAGGTGTTTTTAATCCACCAGGTTTGGGGTTGGTTTGTTACATAGCAATATATTCTGATGCAGTGTACTTCTCTGTACACCGCCTTTTGTCAAGTTGGTAAAAATTCTCAGTCATTATCACTTCAGTTGTTGCTTCCTCCCCATTTCCTATTTCCCTCTTCCATAACTCCTAATGGGTATATTTTCTGTTATTTACGATTCTGCTCTTGGTGATTCTTAAACTCTTTTTCCCCCCTTTTTATCTCTGTGCTACATTCTGAGTTCTGTCCTTAGTTCCAGTTTCCTTATTTTCTATGCAAGTATTAAATATATCTATTTACTTTTGACTTTCAGTGGATATAGGTTCCATTTATAAAAGAACAATTTGGTCCTTTTCCAAATCTACCTTTTCTTTTTCCATGATTTCCTGTTTTCCTTTGTACTCTCGATTCCTTCTTTCATCTTGTAAGTCATCTAAAACTTACTTATTTTATAGCCATCTATAGGTTGATCTGTTTTCTCTACTTCGTGGGGCATTATTTCTCCTGTTAATTTCATGATCTGGCCCTGGGTGACTTCCTCCTATGATTTGTAATTTTTATTATGAGCTTATTTTCAGCAGGGTTTTTTCCCTTGGGGAAGAACTGTGTGCCTGGGGTTGTTAGATTGTCCCTTCACTGTGGCTGCAAGTTTGCTTCTGCTAGACTCCTAGAGACATCACCAGTTCTCAACTTGCTTTTATGTTCCTTCTCAGCCTGGTATTTCTGTCTCACAGTGAAAATGCAGAACTCGTGTCAATGTATGACACAGGTATAGTTTCAAGCTTTTGTGG
The DNA here is from genome assembly GCF_964341445.2 of Mesoplodon mirus. NCBI lineage: Eukaryota > Metazoa > Chordata > Mammalia > Artiodactyla > Ziphiidae > Mesoplodon > Mesoplodon mirus. Next base: position 123,374,460 of record NC_138980.1, on the reverse strand, counting down.
ATGAATTTTTTTTTTCACCTATAGCTTGAGGACGCAGGAACTTATCTGATCCTGTTTTTGCCAGTAGCCTAGCGCTCAGGAACTTATATTTTGCAGATTGCTCAATGCCCGCCCATTGCTTCCTTGCTCACACCAGAGACAACATCTTATTGGCCTGCAAGGGTGTTAAAATCCCTAGCTGGTCCAAACCCTGCACAGGCTACAGAGGCATTAACCCCTACTTACTGCTCAGCTTCTAGGTTCCGTCTTTGTTTCTAGAATAGGGAGAGTTCCCTTTCTTTCTGTCAATGGCATATATATATACACGACTGTTTGTCCAGTGTTTCTCAGTAGCAGTAGCCAGAGGGGAACTCTTGTGCATCACCTCAGCCCACTGAAATGCTGGAGGTTCTCCTCACACTTTTGAGATATAGTTTTATAATAGTGAAAGGTAAAATTCACAAGAAAGACATAACATTTGGGAATCTGTATATGCTGAATCGCAGTGCATCAAAATATACAAAGCAAAATGTGTTAGATACACAATCATAGGGCTTCCCTGGTGGCGCAGTGGTTGAGAGTCCGCCTGCCGATGCAGGGGACACGGGTTCGTGCCCTGGTCTGGGAAGATCCCACATGCCACGGAGCGGCTGGGCCCGTGAGCCATGGCCGCTGAGCCTGCACATCCGGAGCCTGTGCTCCGCAACGGGAGAGGCCACAACAGTGAGAGGCCCGCGTACCGCAAAAAAAAAAAAAAAAAAAGAAATACAATCATAGTGGAGACTTTAACATGGTACGTTGAGACTTTACCAAATCAAGAAAGTAAAAATTAAACATAAAGAAGGATCTGAATAATACTACAAACAAGTCAGGTTTACTACATGTACATCACACAGTAATCTAGAAGAGTGACTATACATTTTCTGATGCTCATTTAACATTAAAACCCGCAAGAATTTAAAGAGCAGTGGATAGAGTTGAATTGCTCATAGCTTGTTGCTAAAGGCATTTGCTGTACCTGTGTCATGGAAGGTCCTCTGCTTTGGATCCCCTCTGTGCCCAACTCAGATTTAAACTCTGTGGGCCACTAAAATCCTCTGAATCATCTCCAATCATGCAGGATGCATCACAGAGCCACTTTGTTCACCTGCAATTTGGAGGCAGGGTCATATCCGACTTTGGCTATTTCTGTACAGAGCACAGATCCTTGAAGCAGGACACTCCTCCTTACCAGCATCTGACTCAACAAACCCACCTGTCCACTTAATTGGTGGCCACTACCCAGTAACTCCTACTGCCAATACCATAAGGTTTGTTTTGAAAACTTTGCAGCTTATTGTAATATTGCTTGTAATTATGAAAATTGAAAACAATGGAAATGCCTATCAAAGGGGGAATGGATAAATAAAATATATTCGTTTTATCCTGTGATATGATTTTTATCATAATATCCTAGTATATTGTGATGTGCATTATCATAATATTCTATTAGATTATGATATGAATTGTTATAACAGCCATTAGAAGGAATGGGTTGTACCTATATGTAACATAATATATCCATGTGTAAAATAATCTTTATGTAATGTCAACTCATGACAATGTAATAAAGAAGAAATTTTGTGGAATAAAATGTACATGTCATTTACATGAATTTTAAAACACATAAATAATATGTATTATTTAAGAATACATATATATGCATATAAAATTACCACAGATGGTTGGGATATACACTAAATTCATGATAGTTGCTTCTGGGGTTTGGGGTGAAGAAATAGAACAGTGGTTGGGGACTTAACTATTATCTGTTTTATTTAATTTATATAAGCACTATTGAGGCAAATATGATAAACTATTAATAAGTGTCAATTCTGAGAAGAAAAAATGTATGGGTGTGTATGTTAGTCTTTTTTCATTTTTATTTTTTTACAACTTCATTGAGGTATAAATGATGTACAATAAACTACGCACATTTAAAGTGTAATAAAGTGCGTTAAATTTTGACAGATGTATGCACCCATGAAACCTTTACCACATGAAGACAGTGAACATTTCCATAACCTCCAACAGTTTCCTCAGGCCCTTTTGTTATTCATTTCTCCTTCCTGCCTTGAACTTGGGCAACCACTGATTTGCTTTCTGTCACTATAGATTAGTTTGCTTTTTCTAGAATTTTATATAAATGGAATCCTACAGTATGTGCTTTTTTTTTTTTGGCATGGTTGCTTTCACTCAATTTCTTAAGAGAACAGCAATTTGTCAAAAACAATTTGAAAAATAATATGGAGCATATATCTGTGATTCCGAAATAGAGGAGGGAGGGAATCTGTGGAAAGGAGGTACCATTTGGGATACACTCCCAATAGGCAGAATGAACATATCTACTATAAGGCTTCCATATTCACCAAAATCTTCCCCCATATAAGCTGTATTTTAAAGTTTTCTGACACTGCCTGTAATTGCACAGACAGGAATCTTTTGACTATCTGAGATATCCATTTAAAAACAGAGGCATCATTGAGAATTCATTAATGGCAGTTGATTTGATGAGATACCTGTCATTCTAACCCCACCTGAACTTGGCTTTACTGGGGGGATGGGTGCTGGGTCATGGGCAAGGGGAGCTCAGGTGTATTGAAGCCTGGAGAATTGCAGAATGTAGGGAGATCTGAGTGAGGCAGCACCCTAGGAGATGTCTGACCACACGAGAATATTGGGAACTGGGAGACTGGGATAAGGACCCGAAGAGGTGGGAGAGGGCCAGAAAAGAACGTGGGAAGATATCCAAAGTGAAGAGTCACCCAGTTCAAAATGTTCCCGAAGAGCAGCCTCCACTGAGAAATGGAGACAGAAATTCTCACTTCATCTTTCTGCATCTCTTAAGCTTAAGATCAGAGAATTTTTTTTTTTTTTCTTTTTTTTGCAGTACGCGGGCCTCTCACTGTTGTGGCCTCTCCCGTTGCGGAGCACAGACTCCGGATGCGCAGGCTCAGCGGCCATGGCTCACGGGACCAGCTGCTCTGCGGCATGTGGGATCTTCCCGGACCGGGGCACAAACCCGTGTCCCCTGCATCGGCAGGTGGACTCTCAACCACTGCGCCACCAGGGAAGCCCCAGAGAATCCTTATTCCCTAAATTCAACCTGATATCATTATTGCTCTGTGACCTAAATTGGCTTTCTTTTTTGGCTGGGCTGGGAACCGCTGTTTCTGTGGGAAAATGTGCCCAACTTTCAAATAACTGAAACATAACTTGTTATATGCCAGCCAGGAACTCCTTAGGTATATAAATCTTTGTACAATGAGCTATGTTATAATGGAAATATTTTCACAGATATAATTCTTAATCTATAGCCAATATCAGTCATTAAAACATACTGTTCAGTCCTTGGCCCCATAAGGGTAGGATGTTATGGAGAAGTTGGAAAGGAGCCAGGGGAGACAAAGTAAATGATGAAAGCTTTTGAAAAATAGCCCTTCAGGGAAAAGTCTACATTAGTTCAGAGAAGAGAGGTGTGAGTAGACTGAATATCAGTCTTCAAACTATAGAGGGATGTTACATTATTGACACCAAGTCTTTCTTCTCTGTTTCCATAGAGGGAGATATGAGAGAAAATGAGCTTCAGCTACAGTGGAAGGGATGTAGTCTGGTCAGATGTCCCCAACATGAAGGTTAGAATCCAGTCTCAAGTTACTAAGCTTCATTCTCACAAGGGAAGAAGTCATTCTTGAGATTTCTCAAGAGCTCTCTGCTCAGTGGCAGGCCAACTTCACCCAGACCTGGTCACCTGTCCAGGTGGTTTGCATACAGTATTATTTAGGAAACTGATAAGTTCTGTCCAAATACAGAAAATGCTTCAAGGCTACAAAGAGAGTAAAGCAAGGCTAGTGGGAAAGTCCAGACGAGGGAGATCGTAGCCTTCCATCCATCCATCATTTGACATGGTTGGATAAGGCTGATCCAGACAGCCCTTGGAGTTAGAGTGTGCACTGGGAGGGCGGCGACAGCCCCTCCGCACTGTGGGCAGATGGGCCACCTCTCAGGGTGGAGGCCATTTTTGCCATCGGTGTGTTTTCGGGGGCTGTTGAAATGCCTCCAGAAGAGACCCACTGGGACAGAAACTGGAGACTGGGTCAAATGAGGAAAAATAGAGGGAACCACATGTGTTGGTCTGGAGAAGATAAGCTCAGGCCGGGGAGGACAAGAAGTCATTTTCAAATATCTGAGGTGCTGTCAGGTGCAAGAGAGATTGGAATTGTGCCTGCAGCTCCAGAGGGAAACGCAGAGCCAGTGGTACAGGTCGCAGGGATGGAGTGTCAGCTGAGAAGAAGGAAGCGTTTTATAATAATTAGAGATATTTAAAGAGGATTGAGGCGCCTAGTGATGCAGGAAGTGTTTGTGTAAAGACTGGTTGAGTATCTCACAAGAACGTTGACAGAAGAATTTCTGGATTTTTTTTTTTCTTTTTCTTTTTTCCCTAAGTCTCGCTAATCAAGAGAAACTTCTTGGAGAGCGAGCTTAGACTTAGCAATAAGCATTTTTCTCCTGGTTCTCAGGAAAGGTGGGCTTCGCAGTCTGAACCACTAGAGGGCGTCAGGACAGCAGCATTCCAGAGCCGCCATCCCGGCTCTTTAAAATAGCAACTGATACGAACTGAAACCTGGCTCTTGCCTCCCTAATTCTGTCTTCTGTGTCTCCGCCATGAAGCTTTCAGGAACGCTTACATCTGATTAAATTCATTAATGTCCGAGGGGTCTCTGTACGTCCAGAGGCACAATCACTGCAGTTGGTACTTTAACGCTGGATTTACTAATTGTTTAAATAGATTAAGCAATATTCCTCTGAACATCTGAACGCTCCTTACACAACTAAAAAAAATTAAAACTTACGAATTTAACAAATATAACATTTTCCAGACATTTAAATATTAATTGATAAGCTAATTGAATTTCTTCTAAAATAATGAGTATCCTATATCGGAATCTTTTAAATGCTACAAATGCCTTTAAAAGCAGAAACATACATATGAATCATCACAATGATTACAACACTTACTATTATATTTAAACTTAAACTGTTATAAAGTACTTATATACTTAACTTTATTTCTTGTCTATTACTATACTTACACTTATGAGTATTCTTATACTTTCCTGAGGATAGAGTATGTTTAAAAATGCACATTTCTTTACCTTCCTGGTGATAGAGTAATTTTGTCAAACTCAAAAGCAAAAAAAAAAAAAAAATCATCTCTGAGTAGCTCAGGTTGGAAGTGCTGGGTTGTGTAATTTCTTACAAACATACAAAATCTTCCCACGTAGTTAAAATTCTAGCAGATCTAATCAATTAAAGTTAAAAACAAGGTTACATTTTGGTAACTGAAAGTGGAGTGTTGCTATAACAAATCCCTAAAACAAGTGGGATTGACTTTGAAACTGCTTAGAGGCTAGAAGAATTTTGAGGAGCATGATAGAGAAAGCCTAAGTTGCCTTGAACAGACTGTTAGTGAAAATTCAAACTTGGAGGATGCTGCCAGTGAGGGCTCAAAAGGAAGTAAGAAATGTGGAAACTGGAGGAAGAGATTTCCTTGTTAGGTAGTAACAGAAAGCTTAGCAAAATTGTCTCCTGAAATTATATGTGAAGCAGAACAGGTAAGTGATGAACTTGTTTATCTAGCTAAGATTTCCAAGCAAAATGTTGAAGGTGCCACCTGTTTTTTTCTTGCTACATATAGTAAAATGCGAGAGGAGAAAGAAAAAATGAGGGGAAGAACTGTTAAACAAAAAGGAACTGGGACTTGATGATTTTGAAAATTCTCAGTCTCTCCAAATGGCAAAAGATGTTAAAAGTAAGAAATGACTTTCAAGCATGTGGCATGGAGATAAACCCTGGCCTAGGAAAATGCCGAGTGGTTATTGTAGTAGGTTTTGTTAAAACCTCAGGAAGATCTAAGGATCAGAATAGTATCCAGTCACGTGATGGACCCTCTCTAGAGATAAAAGGTGTACCTCATACAACTTCTCAAATAATAAGGCCTGTCTGAGTTGTCCCTTAACCATCTCAACATCTTTACCCTAGCTAAAGGAGTGCCTGTCTCAAAAGAACTGTGGATGTTACTCACATGTAAGGGAAATTGACAGGAGACCCACAAAGTATTTAAGAAATTTATTTTGGCAAAAGCACTGCCAACTTAAACGGAAAGGGACAGAAACAGTACAAAATAAAGGAGGCTGTTAGATCTCCAAACTACTGGCAGGAAGCAGGATGATAAAAGTACTCAGCTGCGGGGCTTCCCGGGTGGTGCAGTGGTTGAGAGTCCGCCTGCCGATGCAGGGGGATGCAGGTTCGTGCCCCGGTCCGGGAAGATCCCACATGCCGTGGAGCGGCTGGGCCCGTGAGCCATGGCTGCTGAGCCTGCGTGTCCGGAGCCCGTGCTCCGCAATGGGAGAGGCCGCAACAGTGAGAGGCCCACGCACCGCGAAAAAGAAAAAAAAAAAGTACTCAGCTGCAAATGTGCTACCTTTCATGAAAAAGGTAACATGACTCAGAGGGCAGAACCAAGAGTTACTGTGGATTATTCCCAGGCCCTAGAATCTAATTAAGGAACTCTGGTAAGAGTTTGCTAGGCTGAATTTCAAATTTTCTTTGGATTGGTAACTCCTTTTCACCTTTCATATATCCCGTCCCATTTTAAGTAGAATGTCTATAACTATTTTACATACCTGTTCCTCTACTGTGTGTTGGATGGTTGGGCGTCAGACAGCTTGTCTAGTTTTGTAGACTGAGAGTAACTATACTTAAGGAGACTCATTCCTACCTGGACCTGATTTAGATGATGAGATTCTAGACTTTGAACAGATGCTATAAAGGTATGAGATTCTTGGGGAAATTGGGAGGGAGTAAATGTATTTTTCATGTGGGAGGGACACAAATCACTGGGGACCAGAGGGTAGACTATGGTGGACAGACTCTAGGGTAGTCCTTACATTCCCTACCTCCTGTGTGTGATTTCTCTTGAGTGTGAACGGGACCTATGAAATGCTTCTAATTGGTAGAATTTGGCAAAGGCAATTGGATATATGTGATTATGTGCACATGATTATATTACATAAGACTGCAATTCGTCTTGCTAGGACACCTCCTCTCCTTTGCTGGCTTTGAAGGAGCAAACTGCCTTGTCATGAGCTACCATATGCAGCAAGGAGCTGAAGGCAGCCTCCAACTGATGTCAGCAAGAAGATAAGGTCCTCAGTCGACAACCTGCAAGAAACGATACTCCAACAGCTGTATGAGCTTGGAGGCAGATCTGACCCCAGTCAAACTTTTGAAGTCCACAGGCAGGTAAGCAGAAAAGGAAGATCACGAGCAGGCTGGTATCCCATGAACATGAGCCAGAATTCCACAAAGACAAGTTGAAACTCATATTTGTTCTTGTTGTCTTTGAACTTGTTGACAAGGGTGTCCTACAGAAGCTGGAGTCCTTCGTCATGGGGCTAAACACATACACCTGGCCCAGGAGTCAGACAAACTGAAAGGGAATCCAGGGAAGGAGAACAATTGCAAGCCCGGATGCTGCTTCACACCAATGAGGTGAGTAAGCAGACCAGAAACAAGGTGTGTCAGCTCCAAAATGACTTATACAGGTACCAAAATATAACATCATATAAACTTATACAGTCTTAAATATTTCTAAACTGTTAACAATGTTGGAACAACTCTCTTTTACACTTAACCTTAAAATCCCAAGTCTAATTTGCACTTTCGAAAGTTCACCATGGCTGTTGAGTGGAGTATTCTCTTATATGGTTGTATAACATTGTGTTTATACATTTATCAGATAACAGATATTTGGGTTGTTTTCAGTTTTTGAATGTTATAAATAATGCTACTGTAAACATTTACATACAAGTCTTTGTGCAGACATATGTTTCTTTTTGTTCTTTTGTTTTTTATTTAACATCTTTATTGGAGTATAATTGCTTTACAATGTTGTGTTCGTTTCTGCTTTATAACAAAGTGAATCAGCTATACATATACATATATCCCCATATCTCCTCCCTCTTGCATCTCCCTCCCTCCCACCCTCCCTATCCCACCCCTCTAGGTGGTCACAAAGCACCGAGCTGATCTCCCTGTGCTATGCAGCTGCTTCCCACTAGCTATCTATTTTACATTTGGTAGTGTATATATGTCCATGCCACTCTCTCACTTCGTCCCAGCTTCCCCTTCCCCCTCCCTGTGTCCTCAAGTCCATTCTCTATGTGTCTTTTATTCCTGTCCTGTCCCTACATTCATCAGAACCATTTTTTTGTTTTTTTTTTAGATTCCATATATATGTGTTAGCATACGGTATTTGTCTTTCTCTTTCTGACTTTCTTCACTCTGTATGACAGACTCTAGGTCCATCTACCTCATTACAAATAGCTCAGTTTCGTTTCTTTTTATGGCTGAGTAATATTCCATTGTATATATGTGCCACATCTTCTTTATCCATTCATCTAGACATATGTTTTTATTTCTCTTGGGTAGATTCCTAGGAGTGGAATCACTAGGTTGTATGGTAAATGTATGTCTAGCTTTTAAAGAAACTGTCAAACTGTCTTCTACTGTGGTTGAACTATTTTACATTCTTATCAACAATGTATGAAGATTTCAGTTCTTCCACATCCTCACAAACATTTGGTGTTGTCTTTCTTTTACATTCTAGCTGTTCCAGTAGGTATATAGTAGAATCTCATTGTAGTTTTAATTTGCTTTTCCCTAATGACTAATGATTCGGGCATCTTTCCACATGCTTTTTAGACATTTGTGTACCATCTTTAGTGAAATATCTATTTAAATCTTTTACCCATTTTAAAATTGGGTGGTCTTATTAATGAGTTGTAAGAGTTTTTTTATTTCTTCTATATACAAGTCCTTTATAAGATCTATAATTCTGTATATTTTCTCCTAGTCTGTAGCTTATTTAAAAAAATTTTTGCTTAGTGATCTTTTAGAGTGCAAAAGTTTAATTTTGATGAAGTCCAATTTATCATTTTTTCTTTTAAGTGTCATGGTTTTGTTGTCATATCTAAGGACTCTTTGTTCAACCCAAAGTTACCAAGATTTTCTCCTGTTTTTTTCCTAGAAGTTTTATGGTTTTAGCTCTTATATTTAAGCCTGTGATACATTCAAGTTCATTTCTTTTATATGATGTGAGATAAGGGCCTAAGTTTATGTTTTTGTATGTAGGGGATATGCAATAGTCACCATTTGCTGAAAAAAGACGAATTCATTCCCCCATTGAATTATTTTGGCACCTTTATCAAAAATCAGTTGACCATAATGCAAGTGTTTATATATGGACTCTCAAACTTCATTCATTGATCTATATGTATTTCTTGCACCAATACCACACTGTATTGAGTCACGTGGCTTTATAGTAAATTTTGAAATCAGGTAATATAAGTCTTCTAACTTTGTTCTTCTATTGCAAAATTATTTTGATTATAATAATAAATTATTATTTTACATTTCCATATAATTTTTAGGATCAGTGTGTCAATTTCTATCAAAAAAAAACACCTGCTGGGTTTTTGATAGGGATTGTGTTGAATATACAGATCAATTTGGGGAGAATTTCCATCCTGATGATATTGAGCCTTCCTATCCATAAATAGAGATTGTTTCTTTGTTTATTTGAATCTTCATTAATTTCTCTTAGTAATGTTTTATAATTTTTAGTGTATAAGTCTTGCACTTCTTTTATTAAATTTATTCCTAAATATTTTATTCTGTTTATGCTTTGTGAGTAGAATTAAAACATTTTTTATTTTTGGATTTGTCATTGCTAGTATAGAAATACAATTGATTTTTAAATATTGATCTTGTATTCTACAATATTGCTAAACTCATTATTAGTTCTAGTCATCTTGTATGTGGATTCCTTGGGATTTTCTGTGCACAAGGTGATATCATGTATGAATATAAGCAGTTCTACTTCTCTCTTTACCCTCAGCCTACTTTTTTTTTTTTTTTTTTTTGCGGTACGCGGTCCCCTCACTGTTGTGGCCTCTCCCGTTGTGGAGCAAAGGCTCCGGACGCTCAGGCTCAGCGGCCATGGTTCACGGGCCCAGCCGCTCTGCGGTATGTGGGATCTTCCCAGACCGGGGCACGAACCCGTGTCCCCTGAAGCTGCAGGCAGACTCCCAACCACTGTGCCACCAGGGAAGCCCCTCAGTCTACTTTTAATGAGCTATTATATTTTCTTTTCTACACTGGTCAGACCCTGCCTTGGCTTAGAGTATTTATTCTTGGCCTATAGTATTTATTCTTGGCCATCACGTGTTCCTTGGGGAAACAAACAAAACAAATTAAAAAGATAAAATAATGATCACTGTGATCCCTACACTCAGGCAAAACCTTTACGAACATGTGGGGTAGATTCTTCCAGACATTTTTGTTAGAGGCATCATAGCAGAGCTTGTGATGTACTGAGCCACATCCTTCAGCCACCAGATTTCAGTGTAGCTGTGGTGAACATGGCCATGCACTTTGCCAGTGTCCATCCAGGCTCACGTCACAGTGTCTCTCGCCTGTGCTGTCTAGGAGTCTGCAAAGTCTGCTCAGCTATATATAGGCACAACCCATACTTTAAGGCAATACCACTGGGTTGGGGGCAGCTCTAAACCAATGAGAGCAGGATTTCATAAATAAATGCCCCAGCCTTCCCATTCTGCAGGACATAGAATGTGGACAGTTCTAAGGTGCCTTCTACATATTCCTCAAAGCTCCTATGGGATTGAACCCCAGTTGCCCACAGCTGTAACCCACTCATTTGTTGACTTTTCTCCCTTCCCCATTTGCCCCACTTCTGTTTCCTAAGATAACTCCCCCCCCCCAAATTATCTGCACCCAAGTCCTGTCGCAGGGTCTGTTTTCAGGGAAACCTAATTAAGGCAGGCAGCATATTTGGTCCCTTGACAAGCTGAGGTTTGTCTATGGAACAGCCATCCAGAGAGTGAAGGGGCTGGTAATGACACGACATAAAAACAATGGAAATAGCTGAGGAAACTGGGAGAAGAGAAAACTTACAGAAATAATTATAGTCATTTAAAAATTCCTGGAAAGCATTCATGTAGAAGAGGACCAGGGGAGATACGAGCATTAATTCTAGGTTGTGTATCAGATATTAGGCAGTGTGCCAACACATGTATTATCTTATTCCATCTTACAACAATTCAGGGAGGTAATTACTATCTTTATCTTTCAAATGAGTAAACTGAGATACAAAGAGGTGAAGCGATTTGCTCAAGGTCCAAAACTAGCAAGTATTTGAACTGAGATTGAAATCCACACCTACTTGTGCCCCAGCTTGTGTCTTCCCGCTATCCTGTGCCTGTTGCACTGACGGGCAAGACTGGGACCAACAGGCAGACATTCTGAGTCTGCAGAATTGTCTTTATACGAATGCAGAGCATAACAGAGATTGTTTAGATGTTCACTGATGCTATTTTCTCTTCCTGGATGCAGAAGAACATTTCATGTTCCAGCTTCCTTTACAATTAGATTGGGGCCGTGTGCCAGGGTTCTGGCAAATGGGAACGTGCAGATGTGATGCACCTGATGTTCCCTTTCTCTCTTTCTTTCTTTTTTTCCTCTTAGCTAGCTGAAAACAGAGAACTCAGTAGAGGATTCTGGGAAGGTCCTGGGAGATGGCAGAGCTACCAGATAGAAGGCATATGGACCCACAGGGCATGGGGTGGGATAGAGCACCCGATGTGTTCTCACTGGACTGGGACATGAGCAATAAGTGAACATACGTTGGATTAAACCCCTGAGGTTTGGGGGTTGTTATACAGCTGGCATTCCCTAAGAAGCCCTGAGCTTCCTGTCTCAGAAAGCACACAAGCAGTGATCAGATGTTCAACTGCCAAGGCTGTTGTAAAAGGGATTTCTGGGAGAGTGGACCAGATGACCTGTAAAAATGATAGCTCATGTTTATTGAACTGTTATAGATCAGGCATGTACATGCATTCTCTCATTTAAGTCTACAGTGTACTTCATCGTGCTCATTTAATACATGAGGAAAGCAAGGCACAGAGAAGTTAGGTAACTTGCCCAAGGTCACACAGCCAGTAAGAGGTACAACCAGACACCCTTCTTACCCCTTCCAGGTACTTCACTCTTCTTTTTTTTTTTTTTTTTTCGGTACGCGGGCCTCTCACTGTTGTGGCCTCTCCCGTTGCGGAGCACAGGCTCCGGACGTGCAGGCTCAGTGGCCATGGCTCATGGGCCCAGCCGCTCTCGGCATGTGGGATCCTCCCGGCCTGGGGCACGAACCCGTGTCTCCTGCATCGGCAGGTGGACTCTCAACCACTGCACCACCAGGGAAGCCCCTGAGGTGATTTTGCTCCCCCAGGGGCATTTTCTAAACCTGGAGGCATTTTTGGTATTAACGACTGGGGGTGGGGTAATGCTGGTGGCTTCTACTGGATAGAGACCAGGGCTGCTGCTAAACATCTTACAGTGCACAGGACAGCCCCCTGCAACAAAGAATTACCCATCCCCAAATGTTGTATGTGCCGAGGCTGAGAAACCCTGCCTTGAAGGATGGTTTTATTCCTTTTTTTAAGCTTCAAAATTAAAAAAAGCAATTTATTATTTTATAATCAGAAAAATAATTTATTTTAAATATAGATAAATATGTTGGACTTCCCAAGTATCACCTTCTTTCATTATTTATAATAGTGTTGGCATATAGTAGGTACTCAGTACCTATTTGTGCAATGAATGAATGACATACTATACTAGTTTACCTTATTTAATTGGTTATAAGTGGTTACTTCTTTTATTGAGGCAATATACAGCTCTTTGCAGGGGAGGGAGGGAGGTTTTAGGCAGTCCATTCATTCATTCATTCATTCATTTTTCTGCTTCTGGCTTTAGCACATGGGCCCCTGACTCCAGCTGCACTTTGTTTAATAAAATGTCAGTTTGCTAATAAGGTTGGTCTCTCTCTTTCCTGAACCCTAACACTGTTATTTGAGTGGATTTGACTTGGTGAATTTCCGATCCATCTCATCTGGTTCTGAGAACCAGATTTGATATTGATATGGATTGTAGCCATAAGGCTGTTTTTCATTGAAAAAGAAACATTTTATAATTGAAAACTTGAATTGTTACTTGTAACACTTGAGTCAAAAAGTCCCAAACTCAAGAATTTCATATTGCTCAAAACGGGAGGCCAGGTGGAATCCGGACTCACTTCTGGTACTGCTTGGCACCTGTCAAAATTGCTGATGGCCCCTGTGGCTCTGTGAACTTTGCCTCTCCCATTTGGTCAGTGGTTTCTTTATGGCATTGTCACCACCTGAAATTCTATCAGATATTGTGTACTTGTTTTACGGTCTGTTTCTTCTTCTAGATGTGAGTTCTCTAAGGGCAAGGACCTTCTCACTTATTCACTGCTGTGCCTCGAATGGTGCCTGGCACATGGGGGGCACTTAATGAATATTTGTTGAATGAACCAGTGGCAGAGCAGAGAGGCCCAGAGACTGAGTGACCCACCTAAGGCCGTACTGAGCCCAGCCGTGTAACCAGGTCCAGGCCCTCTCATTTGGCCTATCCCAGCTCCCCCAGCAAATACTCTGTCTGGGGGGATGCTAGGCAAGCTCTACTAACACCGCAGAGCTGCCCAAGGAGAATCAGGAGCACAAGGGTGTAGTATGGTATCCTCATCTCCCAGATAGGAGAGGCTGCTGGAGGGGTGAGCTTAGGACATGACACATGGGGTAACCAACCTGGTTGGCCTGGGACCGAGGAATTTCTTCAGATGCAGGACTTTCAGCCTAAAAGAGGAAAGTTCCAGTTAAACTAGGATGAATTGGTCACCCTATGTGACAACAACATTCGTGAAAATCTATGGTGCCCTACAGTGGATACTTCCTCTGAGAAATGCTTTCAAGTGTCAGGGAATCATGGACTCTTAGTGGTAGAAGGGAGAGACCTCAGTGATCATTGAGTCCAGAAGTTGTAGACTCATCTGTCTGCATGAAACTGTGAGAAATGGGGATGGCGGCAAATTGGGGAATATTTGTCCCTTGTAAAAGGAGGTGGCCTCACTCAACTTGAGGTGAATATTGACCTGTGGGAATGAGAGCCCATGTAGCCAGGTGGGCTCATTTTCCAAGAAAACCCTGAAATGTGTGTTGGGGGTGTGGGTGTGGGTGTGAGAGAGAAAGAGAGACAAGTAAGGAAATCTACTGATTTTTAAACATTGGCAACTACTTTTTTAAAGTGTAAAGATTATGCAGTATAACAAAGTGCAACTGTGGGCCAGGTCCAGCTCATAGGCCGCTGATTGGGGCTGCTGACATAGTCTGCTGTTTCATTCTACACAGGGGGAAACTGAGGTACAGAGTACAATGAGTGCATAGCTAGGAGTGAAGGATCCAGGCCCCTTGAACAAAGAGCTTCATTAAAAAAATCATTTTCTGGGAATCCTCCTACACTGTTGGTGGGAATGTATATTGGTGAAGCCACTATGGAAAACAGTATGGAGGTTCCTCAAAAAACTAAAAATAGAGTTGTCATATGATCCAGCAATGCCACTCTTGGGTGTATGTTGGACAAAACTATAATTCAAAAAGATACATGCACCCCAATGTTCATAGCAGCACTATTCACAATAGCCAAGACATGGAAGCAGCATAATGTCTATCGACAGATGAATAGATAAAGAAGATGTGGTACATATATACAATGGAATACTACTCATCCATAAAAAGGATTGAAATAATGCCATTTGCAGCAACATGGATGGACTTAGAGATTACTGTACTAAGTGAAGTAAGTCAGACAGAGAAAGACAAATATCATATGATATCACTTATGTGTGGAATCTATATGACACAAATGAACTTATCTCTGAAACAGAAACAGACTCACAGACATAGAGAACAGATTTGTGGTTGCCAAGACAGGGGTGTGGGTGGGGAAGGGATGGAGTAGGCGTTTGGGATTAGCATTCTATATATAATTAGTATTATATATAGAATGGATAACAACAGGGGCCTACTGTATAGCACAGGGAACTATATTCAATATCCTGTGATAAACCATAATGGAAAAGAATATAAAAAAGAATGTGTATATATGTATAAGTGAATCACTTTGCTGTACAGCAGTAATTAACACAACATTGTAAATCAGCTATACTTTAATTTAAAAAACCCATTTTTTTTTTTTTTTTTTTTTGCGATACGCGGGCCTCTCACTGTCGTGGCCTCTCCTGTTGCGGAGCACAGGCTCCAGATGTGCAGGCTCAGTGGCCATGGCTCACGGGCCCAGCCGCTCCGCAGCATGTGGGATCTTCCTGGACTGGGGCACAAACACGTGTCCCCTGTGTCAGCAGGCGGACTCTCAACCACTGCGCCACCAGGGAAGCCCAAAAAAGCCAATTTTTTATAACGATTAGTTAATTTGGCAAGAGGGGGAGGGAACTGTAAAGGGACAAATTAATTGAGCACCTACTATGTTTCAGACAGTTAATGATTTCACTGTGAAAATCACACTCAATTTTTACAACCCTTTGAGCAAGTTACTTAATCTCTCTGTGCTTGTTTCCTTATGTGTAAAATGAAAATAATAGTAGGTAATTCATGAAGTCGTGGTAAAGATTAAAGATTCATATGAAATGCTTGAAACCAGATAGTAAGCGTGTGTTGGCTCTCAGCGCCATTGAGGTAGATGTTATCCTCACCCTCATTGTATGCTCAAAGAAACTGATTTCTGAGAGGTTGCTTAAGTTGCCCATATTGTCCAGCAATAAATTAGAATCAAGAGTTGGACCCTGATTGTCTGAATATAATTACAGGGGTCTTTTCCTCTACTCTCCTTGTTATACAACTAGGCTGGTGTTATAAATTCAAGATAAGAAAAACAAAAACAGCCCGTTTTTCTCCTTGGTAATCATTGTACAGACAGTCAAGGTCAGAACTTAAGTTCTGTGGTATTTCCCTACACTTTCAGCTGAGTATCATCTGCAATAATGGAAGAGAAAACGTTACACAGATAATAAAAATGGTGGATAATAAAATACTTTCTCTTTGGGCATTCATTATGCAATTTTGGGGGGCAGCTAATTTATCTTCCTAATTATGTTTTGCTTAAGCTGATTTTAAAATTAGTTTGTTTCCCCTGGGCACATACTGATTAACAGCAGGGAGAGGTGGCCTAGAAACATCTTGGGTGGTAGAGGGAAGATATCTTGAGATTTGGGGGAATTTCCTTGGATAATTTTCATGTAGCTATGAGAAGATAGAAGGTTGATATGTTGATGGTGCTCTGAGAATAAATCATTATTGGGATTTGCTTTTGGGAGTATTTAAATATAAGGCTATGGATTGCAGACCCAGAGAGTTGAATGGACCCCAAGCTCCTCCTTGTTTAGTCTTTAGTGCTGAGAGTTCAGACAATCAACGCCAAGGAGATGGAAAAGGAGGGCTAACTGGAGGTAACTCCAGGAATTTCCTCTCAATAGGTATCCAACAAAGATAAAATGCCTATTACGTACTGTGAGTTATGCCAGGAGCTCAGGCTAGCAAGATGAATAAGGCCATTGTCTTACCCTGTGGGATTCCACAATCTATTAAAGAAAACAGACTTGTAAACAGAAATCACAGCCCAGTGGGATCAGGGTTATAAAAAAAGATAGGATCAGAGTGGAGAAGAGACAGTGACAATCTGCCTAGTCAGGAAGAGGAACCTTCCAACCCTCTCTCTTCCTCTGCCCTCTTTGTGTTGAGGGTGGGAGCGGGAACCCTTGCAGGCTCAGTGTCAGCTGGCTTCTGGCTGGTCCAGCCAATGGGAGGCAAATGTGCCAGACTGGAGGGTAGCGGAGAGAGGCGGGTCGGGGTATCTCTCCTGTTCCTTCACAGCGTCTGGGTCTCTGCCGTGACTCCACTTCCCACTGGACAGGCCCACTGGGGTACAGCTTCTGCAGGGTGATCATGGCCCCTGGACTCTGGTCACTCCTCCGATTGCCCCTCCAGCCTAGGAGCGGAAGCAGCTTCTTGCTGGTGCTAATCTTACTGTCCCCTGGTTGGTGACTCAGTGTTTTCCATCACCTGCTTTGAAATGAATCCCCTACACTAAATTCACTCCATGTGAATACAGAAAGCCATTTCTGTATTTCTGGGTGGGCTCTGATGGATGTAGAGGGCTGCCAGGTGAGCAGATACTTGAACTGGTTTTTAAAGGGGAAGAAGAAATATGCTGGGTAAAGATCCAGAGTATCCTAAATACACTTGGAGATGTGAGACTTTGAGGATGGAGGTCCAGGAGGCACAGACCACCCCGGGAATGGGGAGCCACTGAAGATTTTCAGAAAGGAGATAAAGTATGCAGGTATTTTAGAAAACTCACCTGACTGACTCTGCTCAGTACAGACTGCTAAAGAAAACGGCAGAGTGGGCATGAAGCCTAGCTGAGAGGCAGCCACAACAATTCAGGCCAGAAGTCATTGAGGCCTGAACTATAACAGCCTGATGGATAGATATAGAGAGGAAAGGACACACCCTAGCTATTACACTCTTAATTAACTCCAAGAAAAGAAATTTCTTATTTTCCTGGGACGTAAGAGGTGCTCAATAAATATTTGTTGAATGAATTAATATACTAATAACTGCTTTTCTTTTCTCTGATATTATAAAGAATGCTGCTATAAACATTTAGTACAAGTTATTGTGTGGACATGTATTCATTTCTTTTGGCTATAGACCTAGGAGTGAAGTTTCTGGGTCATATGCTAACTCTGTGTTTAACTGCTTGAGGAAGTGCCTGACTGCTTTCCAAAGCAGCTGCACCATTTTACATTCCCACCAGCAGTGTAGGAGGGTTCTGATTCCTCTATATCCTCACCAACCTTTGCTTTATCTGAATTTTTTTGTCGTTATTGTCACCATAGGGCGTACGAAGCTGTCAGTCACTGTGATTTTTGATTTGCGTTTCCCTGTGATTAATGATATTGAGTGTATTTTCATGTGCTTACTGGCCATTTGTATATCTTTGGAGAAATTTCTATTCAGTTCCTTTGCCCATTTTAAAAACCTCAGTTGGGGCTTCCCTGGTGGCGCAGTGGTTGAGAGTCCGCCTGCCGATGCAGGGGACACGGGTTCGTGCCCCGATCCCGGAAGATCCCACATGCCGTGGAGCGGCTGGGCCCGCGAGCCATGGCCGCGGAGCCTGTGTGTCCGGAGCCTGTGCTCCGCAACGGGAGAGGCCACAGCAGTGAGAGGCCCGCGTACAGCAAAAAAAAAAAAAAAAAAAAAAAAAAACCTCAGTTGTGTCCTTCCTTCCCCACATTTCTCCCCCCTCCACCAGAACCCGAGGTGCTGTGATAATATTTGACCTGTCCTGCGGAGCCTGTTACACAGAGTCTCTGCTTCCCCTTTTCAGGACAGCATGAGGTTCACACCACTCTAGAGCAGCTCTCTGTTTACTGAATGTCCTTGCCCATTAGAGCCACTCAATTAGCAGGGATTTACTAAGCACTTATATACTAAGAGCTGATGTTTACTGAGCACTTATCAGGCACTGTGCTCAACACTTGCCAGGCATTTGTCTCAGCCCTCATTACAGCCCCGTGAAGTGGTGCCACTTCTGTCCTCATTTTTACAGATAAAGCAGACACACAGAGGCTGGGTAATTTGCTACAGTCATGCAGCTAGCAAGTGGCAGAGCTGGAATTCATACCCAGGTATCTGACTCTGGCACCTGGGTTCTAAGCCACGAGACTTTGCCGACTAGCACTGTAATCTGTGGGGAGGAAAGATGTGAATACACAGAGTAAAACTTCATGCTAAAAATATAGAGTAATTCAAGGCAATAAAAGAAAATCTGCCATAAACCAGAATGTGATGATTGCCTGGTAGGGATAATGAGAGAGATCATCCCGGACTAGGGTAATCAAGGGAGGCTTAAGGAAGGAGCTAAGGTTCGACTTGTGGTTTTCCTGCTAGTTAAGGAGACATGCTGAATTCCTTTGAAACAATGTAAGAACAACTTGGAGGTCACTAGTGGACTGATGCAAATTGCAGCAGGGAATTAAAGAAAGGAGCAATTAGTATGGACTTTAAAAAGGCATCTGGGTAATCCTCCAGCTCCCAGCTCCTGTGGCTGGAGCCTCCAACAGATGGCCCATGGGCAGAATCCCTTTACTAACTTCTCCGCTGGACACCCGTAGCAGACTCATTTCATACATATGCATATTTTTAGGTTGAAATAGGCCTTTTCTGGGACTCCAGCTTTTCCTTTAGGAGTGACCTCTTCCTACTTTTTTTCACACATCACGTGTGATCACATCAGGGAAGACGGAATCCCACTACAGCCAAGAAGGAGGCACCATCCCTCTTGGTCCATGCAGGGATGATGGAATGGCAAGCATCACATGAGACTTGAGTTGACTCACTTGATGGGTTATTCATTACCTAACGCAGGAAAGTGGCCCCAGCAGGATGAAGTTGGCGACTCTGAGCATGGAGACAGGAGAATGCCTGCTTGTCCCCTGAAGTAAAATCTGTATCTTTTCAGTCTGTCTTATTCCTTCTCTTGGGGAAGTCCTCCCCTACTCTATTTGGTCTAAGAAATTGAGAAAACTCAATCAAATTTACTGTCCTCTACCACAGAGGAGAGGATATAACCTAGCTGGCAAGTCAGATGACTCAGCTGGCCCCCAGGCTGGTGACAGGGTCACCCCTTGCTCTCCAGCCATCATGGATCTGTGTACCCACTCATAGTCCCTGTGTCTAGACATCCTGTGAAAGCAAAAGGACTTCGGATATACATTGACAGTTTTTCTTCTGGGAAGAATAGATCTAAAAATGTCTTTTTCTCCCAGCCCTCACCAAACCTAAGTAGTTAATTTAAAAAAATCAATTTGATAAATGATAAATTATATTGTTATTCTAATTTATATATCTTTGATTTATAAAGAGTTGGAGTCTTTTTTTTTGGTCATTTTTTTTCCACTTAAAAAATTTTTTTTAAATTGAAGTATAGTTGATTTACTGTATCATGTAAGTTTCAGGTGAATAGCACAGAGATTCAGTTATACATATATATGTGTGTGTGTGTGTGTATATATACACACATACACATACACACACACACACTTTTTCAGATTCTTTTCCCCAGGTTATTATAGAATATTGAGTATAGTTCCCTGTGCTATATAGTAGGTCCTTCTTAATTATCTATTTTATGCATAGTAGTATGTATATGTTAATCCCAACCTCCTAATTTATCTCTCCCCCTTACCCCCTTTCCCCTTTGGTAACCATAAGTTTGTTTTCTGTGTCTGTGAGTCTCTTTCTGTTTTGGAAATAAGTTCATTTGTGTCTTTTTTTTTTTTTTAGATCTCACATATCAGTAATATCATATTATATTTGTCTTTCTCTGTCTGACTTACTTCACTTAGTATGATAATCTCTAGGTCCACCCATGTTGCTGCAAATGACATTATTTCATTCTTTTTTAGGGCTTAGTAATATTCCATTGTGTGTGTGTATGTATATATATATATACCACATCTTCTTTATCCATTCCGTTGATAGACATTTAGGTTGCTTCCATGTCTTGGTTATTGTAATAGTGCTGCTGTGACCATTGGGGTGCATGTACCTTTTTTTTTTTTTTTTTTTTTTTTTTCTTTTTGCGGTATGCGGGCCTCTCACTGTTGTGGCCTCTCCCGTTGCGGAGCACAGGCTCCGGACGCGCAGGCCCAGCGGCCATGGCTCACGGGCCCAGCCGCTCCGCGGCATATGGGATCCTCCCAGACCGGGGCACGAACCCGTATCCCCTGCATCGGCAGGCGGACTCTCAACCACTGCGCCACCAGGGAGGCCCCGCATGTACCTTTTTGAATTAGAGTTTTTGTCTTATATTTATTTGATTTATAAAGAGTTGGAGTCTTTTTCAGACTTACTGGCCACTTATATTTCTTCCTTTGTGAATTACTCTTTTGGATGCTTTTCTAATTTTCTGTTGGTATGTTCATTTTTTTCTTATTGATTTGTAAGAAATCAATTCTTTGTATGTTAGGACCTCACAAATTTGTCTGCCTTAGTGTTGCAAATATTCTCACAGTTTGTCATTTTCTTTGGTGCTTATAATGAAATTTTTTCAGTGTAATTGCAATGTAATTTATATACAGTAAAATCCATCTACTTTAAGTGTACAATTCAATGAGTTTTGATAAATGTATATACCCATGTAGCCATGACCAAAATCAAGATATATCCGTAGAACATTTCTGTCATCTCAAAAAACTTCCCTTGTGCCATTTTACATGGATCTAATTTCCATCATTTTAGGTTAGTTTTTCCTATTCTAGAACTTAACATAAATGGAATCATACAATATGTACTTTACTTCACAAAGCATGTTTTTGAGATTCATCTATGCTGTTGTATTCTCAAAATAAATAACTAAGAAAATGAAAGGCAAGTCACAGATTGTGAGAAAATATTTAATATGTGTATCTGACAAAGGACTGGTGTCATGGATATTTTTAATATACAAAAAATTTTTCTAGTTTTTACAAAGTCAAGCATATCAGTCTTTTTCTTAATGCTGATGTCTTTGATGTTATTCTTAGAAAGTCACTATTATCCCTCACATTAAACAACTATTTATTTATAATTTTTCGCATTTTTATAGTGTTAAAATTTTAATTGAAAATTGAAACAAAATTAAATCTAAAATGAGAACATTAAAATATTTAATCTACCTGAATTACCTTTCAAAAACGTTAGCAAATTATCTCAATTCCATTTATTGATATTCCATCCCCCCCCCCAATTTAAAATGCTTTGTTTACTAAATATGAAAATAGTTTAGACACTTTGGTCAATTCTGGTCCTTTTATTCTGTTTTTCAGCCTTGGGAACAGCTGAACACTCTTAGCAGTGCTAATCTCTTTTCTGTCTTGTACCCTGTGGATACTGGCTCCTCTCTCTCTCTCTCTCTCTTTCTCTTTCTCTTTCTCTTTCCTTCTCTCTCCCCTCTTTCCCCCTTTCTTTTTCTCTTTCTCATCCTTTTCCCCAATGGTATGTTGAAATACAATTAAGCCAACCACCTTTCCCCACCAAATCATCTTGATGTTATCTTTGGGTTTAGTGAAAACATATTTTTTCCTTCCCAACTTTATTGAGGAGTAATTGACAAATATAATTGTATGTATTTAAAATGTATAATGTGATGATTTGATATCCATATATCTTGTGGAATGATCACCAAGACCAAGATAATTAACACATTTATCACCTGTGAGAATATTCTTGATTTTAATAATGAGTTCGTGTTTACTTGGTGAGAGTAAGGCAGAAACAGGGGTATTAAAGCTAATAGGGGGACTTCCCTGGTGGCACAGTGGTTAAGAATCCGCCTGCCAATTCAGGGAACACGGGTTTGAGCCCTGGTCCGGGAAGATCCCACATGCTGTGGAGCAACTAAGCCCGTGCATCACAACTACTGAGCCAGCGTGCCACAACTACTGAAGCCCATGTACCTAGAGCCCATGCTCTGCAGCAAGAGAAGTCACCACAATGAGAATCCCGCACACTGCAGTGAAGAGTAGCCCCCGTTCACCGCAGCTAGAGAAAGCCCGTTTGCAGCAACAGAGACCCAACGCAGCCAAAAATAAATAAATAAATTTATTAAAAAAAAAAAGTTAACAGGAAGCCAGCCCATTACTAACCAATAATTCAGTGGCCCTGATCTTAGCAATGAGTAGAGAGAAAATGAGCCAGTTTTTTAAAATCACAGAGATCTAATTTGTGCCTTTCCTAGGATACAAGTCCATAGGTGAGCCCCAAAGAATTATTAACCATTCACAATAGTTCTTAGTAGTAATTGACTTATTTACACAAAGAATTGATTCCCATATTTGCTTTAACCAGACCTACCGACTAAATATACTTGACTTCAAATAAAGAAGACAGGTTAAAAGGGAGCATTAATCTTACTCATGGGAAAGTTATATTAAAATGATTTCTATGTTACTTTTCAAAGTAGCCATGTGCCATTGATTTTACCCATGAGGCAAGCATGTAAATAAATACCAAGAGAAGGAGCAAACAGAATGCCTTCTGAACTCAATTTTGTAATAGGAATGAGGGCCAGAGATAAAATTATGAGGACCCTAAACAGACACAGCAACTTAAGAAGAGAGGGAGATGGAGAAACGGCTTGCGTGGCAATCCCTTCCCTGTTAGTGTAATGTCACTTTCTGTATTTGTCTTTGGGGAGATTATGGCTTAGTTTATTTAGGATAGGATTCTTATATAGAGTGTTTACATGGCTTAGTTGAAGTAATGGATAAGACCCTTAATAAATGCTTATTTATGTTTAATAAATTTAAGGGTGTCATTATTGTGCTTCTGAAAGTATAAGGAAGGCTAAAGAAAGGTTGTTATCTACTGAAAACTGTTGATAGTGGGACTTTTTAGAAAAATCTTCATTTCCCCTTGAATAACCACTACTAACAGTTTGGTACAAATTTTCCCAGTCACAGTTTACAAAACAAGAAGTCTCACTTACAAGGATATAATAAGGAGTTTCTTTTCCCCAGTTCTTTGGGTCTGGCCCAAGGACTGGGTAAGCAGCTGTTTTGCAAAAGCTGGCCTCTCTCCTTTCCCCCTTCACAGTCTCTGCCCAATTGGCCAGCAAATTAATGAGGCTTAATGTCATCCACTTTTTGAGTCAGGGATTAATAAACCATAGTCTCATAAAAATTGTTTATATGTTTATGGTATGTGAATTCATACTTTAAGAACTCCATACTCTGCTTTACAAGCAGAGCTTCTGCACCAGCTCTAGCTTTTCCCATGGATCCTGTGGCCTTGTGGTCCCGTGGCCTTGTGGTCTTCTTCTTTGTACTCTGGTGTCATCTGTTAAGGACACTGAAGGTCAACTTCTAATCTCACTTTCTGGTAAATAAATGGTCTGCATGACCAGGATGAACCTCTAAATAGTTCAATGCCATGGAATCAGGTGGAAAGCTAACAGGAAAGTCCTTGGAGGAGGAAGAGAGAATGGATAGCCCATTTTTGACTCCCATGGTTGACTTTCATGGTTGACTTCCAGTTAAAGTAATTGGCATGTCATGCTTCCTACTTCTGTAAGGTATGACATTTTCAAAACCAGCTGGCACTGTGGGGCCTGATCCCAGTTCTTTTACAAACTAGCCAGGTGGGCATTGCTCATTCTGATAGTGTCTGTATCTTGACCCCTTTTGTTCATAATGGCGACAGTAATGTGTGTGTTGTGCCTCTCACAGTGTCATTCTAAAAGCTGTATGTAATAATAAATGTGATAGGGCTTTGTAAAATGCAAAACACTGTATATTCTTCTAAGGATGATGCGCTTTGACCCATTCACTTGGTGGGGGGGGGGAAGCTAAGTGCCTTGAAATCCAGAGGTCAGAATTATAGGTTTACCTGTACTTGCTCAGTCCTTCACCCAGCAATTCCAGTATGTATCTGCCAAAATAATGTCTAGAGTGGAAAACTGAGGAGAACCACTCAGCTCCCGGCTTTGAAGTCAACTCATGGGACCAAATGAGAAGAGATGGTATGTGTAGTAACCTTATATCCAAAACACTCCACTGCTGCCGCTTCTCCCCTTCAGACCCCACTCCCCACCTGCAGGCCCGCAGACTCGCATTCCCCAGAACTTAGTTGGAGTTAACAGAATCACCCCAAGCAGAATGTGTTGGCTATGAGAGTGGGTGTTGGGGACAGGCAAGGCACAGGTGTCTTTGTAGTGGGGAGGAGGACAAAGCAGGAGTGACTGGAGAGCGTCAGAAGTTATCCCAGCAAAGTGGCTTTGGGAAGGCACAGGCAGAGCTTTGGGGAGGTTCTGCAGACCTCTCCCCACATCCATGCCGTTGGGTATTAACACTTCTAGCTGATCACAGGTCTGGGCCCTGAGCCCAGTGAGGGCAAGATAGTGGGATGCCCATGAATGCTTAACAACCGGTTTGATGGAGGAAGAGGCAATAAATAAAGCCCTGATTTGTAGTGTGAACCAAATTCTCTGCTGTCAGTACTCCCACCCACCATGGCTGCGTTCAAGCTACCAGTGTGACATCATTGGACACGGAATTGGGAAGAGATGTGCGGTAACACACCAGATGTAGTATTTGCACCATAGAGACCCAATAGACATAAATAACTTCAAGTGTGTAGATGAGCGTATCATGGAATAATTAGGAAGTGATGAGGTTTAAGTGTAGATTACCGTGTTTTTAATATAATTTATTTAATTGTAAGCCTATGTAATATAACTTTTAATAATGGCAGTGTTTAACAACGATCTGGCAAAAATTCTTGAAATTTTGGCACTCGGTTCCTATGAGCCAGGACAAGCTAGGTCCAAAGGAGAAGAACAAAACGCTGAGTGTTATGGAATATCCAGCCTCTAAGTAGAGTACAAGGCTCCTGCCTCCTACTTCATCCCCTCCTCTGGCAGGACAAGAGCCCTAAAGTGGGTCTGAAACAAACAACTCAGCTTCCTTAACTATCATAACAACAAAGAATAAAACAAAACAACAACAAAAAAACCCCAAACCTTTACCCAGCTGGTATAAAATCTCCATCTTCATGGTTAACCCATGTCTGTCTAGCAGGGAGCAGGTATGGGAGGGAAGGGTTACAGGAAGGGTGAACTTTGAGATGTAAGGCAGGTGAGAGCTTGGGCATGTCAAAACAGACAGGGACTATCATAGAAGGTTCTAGAAGCCAGGAGTGGTATTTGGATGCTGGAGAGAGGAAGCAGGAAGATGATGGGAGGAAGCCAACACCTTGGCTTCACAGTTCTGCCCTAGGTCAGTTCTGGCACACTTTTTGAAGAACCACATCCCTTCATGAGACTCTTATGGTAAAGGAAAAGAATCTTCTGTGATCTCAGAAACATGGCTCATAAGATAGGTCTCCCAGAATTCAGGCCACAGAGCCATCCTCGGCAGCCATAATGAGACACAAAATGAGAAGTGCCTGAGGCCTGCGTCCTACCGAATCCTACCCCGCTGAGTGCACATGGAAAGGAAAATGACCAGATGCCATTTCAGCCCATTATCGGTCCAATCTACTTCTTGAGTGGGAGCAGAGTTAGAAATCTAGTTCTAAAAATAACATTGTAATCTGTGTCCTGGAATAATCACACCTATCTGAAGCTAGCGTGCATGCGTGTGTGTGTGTGTGTGTGTGCGTGCGTGCGCGCGCGTGTAGGGTGGGGTGAGAGAATGAACACTACCTTGCATGTATATGCAGCAGTGATTTTCTTTCCCATTTTATGTTTTCTTTCTACCCACACTGGAGAGTGGGGGAGGAGGGAGACAGGGACCAGCACTGCTGAGTCCCTTCAGGACCCAGCGCCTTCCATGGGTTATCCATGCAGTGCTCACCAGCCTCTGAGGCAGGCAAAGTCTAGCAGCCAGGAACAGGTAAAACTGTGTTTTAGACTTATTTATTGGACACCAAGGCCACTCTCTTTTCCCCATGCTCTGTGGCTGCTAATCACGTCCTTCACAGATCAGACCAGAGATGTCCGGAGCTAGGTCATACTCATCTCAGTACGCCTGGCCCCAGAATGGTCCCCATCACAGAGGAGAGTTCTACCAATTCATGTTGAATGTATAGTGATTTCAGAGCAAAGACAACATCTCAATGTTTGACTCACAGAAAGTTAATTGGGAAGAGACTCCACAATCATCCTAGATTTAGTGATACCCCTTAAGAGTCAAGACATAAAAACAGAAAATGGCGGACACCAATCCCTGCACCTGTATTAACAGGTATTGGTTTATTTGTAAGTGTGGCACTGCTTGTCACCATTCCTCAGAGCACTTTGAAGTCAGATGCCCTTTGATGACAAAGTTGTATTAGATTGTACAGCAGACCATGTCTGTTTTTGGCTTTGGGGTACAGGGATGCTTAATACTTTGAGAAAAACCTAATAGAGGCATAGCTAGATTGACAAAGATAGAACTTGGTGGGAAAGAATGTTTCTACTACAGAATTATTTACCATGGGCTTCCCTTAGATCATCGTAGTCCAGAGTATGTTTAAAATATGAATCAATATCCCCAGGCTGAATTGCACACCACTTTTCAGTGGCACATCTGAGTTAAGGGAGCCACAGAGACCTCCATCTAATCTACACCAGCTCCGTCCCTGTGCAAGAGGGCACTCAGCTCTCCCCTCCTGCACTCGCCTTTCTCTTCTCCAGGAAGAGACATGTCCTCTCAATTGATTCCCAGGAAACCTGGGGACAAGCTGGCTGCCCCTGAAAAGGGAGATTTGAGTGGAAGAAAATAGACTAGGGGAAGCTGAGGGGATGAGTAGAAGGAATTGCGACATCTGCTAAGAGTGCCACTGCATCCCAGGAAACCCCCAGCACGGAAGTGAGGCCCGCTCTGTGGGACTGGGGATTCTTGAGGGAGAAGAAGCATGGTCCCCGTGACGTCAGAGCCCCCACCTGTTTACACCAACTGGTTTCCACCACCCAACGGGGTAAATTGAGCTGCATATTTGATGATGAGGAAGTGGAGTGGAATGTGAGAATCCTCGTTATTGACGTCAAGCTTGCCTTTCATTTTATTTATACCCGTGACATTGTGACACGGGATCTAATTTTCCACTGTATATTTTTCCTCTGTTAGGACGCGAGTGATGACAAGTGAATTTGTGCCGGGGCCTGGAAAACAATATTTTCAATTAATTTGAAGCCAGGGTCCCTGCAGGATTCGGTGTCTCTGCCTTCCCACCTGCCTGCCCCTCCCTTGAACTGCTCAGTTGACCACTGCAAAGGGCGGAAGGGACCATGCTCCTACAGAGGACGGCCCCCCCGGGAAGTCAGATCTTGAGGCATCTAGCTGCCCACTCCTCACTGGTGACAGGCTGTTCCTTCCTGGCCCAGACGCTGGAGGGAGACCGGGGAGCAGTGAGGCCGCTCGGCAGCCCCGGCGCAGAGCCCTGGCCACTGTCTGCGCATGAATCTGGGCTCTGGCGCCAGGAGCGTGGCTCCGGGTCCCTGATCCAGAGCTGCCTGTGCAGAAACCACTCGTGCTCTGGTGGGCCCCACTCCTTCTGTCCCTTAGGGGCAAGGCTGTGTCAGGAGCAGAGATGGATCTAGAAGGAATGGCAGGAGCAGTTAGGGCTCCTTGACTGGGGCAAGTGTGAGTTATGTCCCCATGTGCCAAAGCGGCCTTTGGAGGTGTGCCTAGGATGGAGGAGAGAGTGGCACGTGTGTCCGGCAAGTGAACAGGGTGGGCGGTACCCCCAACTCGTTGCTGGGGGCCCAGCCCTACGAACAGCCTCCCTCCACTACCTCCCCGGCCTCCACTCCAGACGCAGTGTCTGTAGCATGGAGCCCTGTCCTGCCCTGAGATGAAAGCTCCACCTAGGTCCCTGCAGACCTGCCACTATTTCAGTAGGGCCTCCTGTCACCAGCTTTTCAACAATGTTTTCCAGCCTCTGACCCCAGAGAAATCTCAACTTCCTTGTACTCAGTTCAGAAGATGTTTGTTATTCAGGATTGTGATGCAGACATCTGATAAGAGAGGCCTCAGGCCTTCCGAGCTAGTAAACCAACAGAGTCTGAGGATTTAAAAACCGAGAAGCCCAAGGACAACCACGCCCTGAGAGGTGGCAGAGTGCCAGCTCCTGTCACCTGAAATCTTCCAGGAGTTTTAGAAATGGGTGTCAGTGAGTTTTCACTACCTTTACTTTCCATATCTTGTTTGTTTTGCTTTTGAAACGAAGGTTTCCAGTAGCACTAACAAAACTGGATCTGTGTTTTATTGAATCTACTGTAGATCGGAGCTTGACTTGGTGTTGCCTTCTACTTGTGTGTCACTTTTCTCTGTCAATTTAGGTAACAATGGCACAGAGTAAACTGTTGTCTAGAAATACAGTGTGGGAAGCCAGAGAGAACACCTCCAAAGCTGTCCTGGTATCTCACCCCTAACTGACCCACAGGGAAGGAGTTGCTTGGGGTGGAAGGGGCCGTCTTCACGTGCAACAACTTAGGGCCAGGTCTTTAGAATTCCATCTGCAACAGCCCACCCAAGACCCGGTTCTGAAAGCCTGTGTCTGTTAAAGCAGCCTGTCTCAAATGCTTCCCATGGGCGGGTATATCAAGTGCTTCCTACTAGGTGCTGGGGTGGAGGTGAGGGCCAAGGGCAAGGAGTTATGAATGAGACACGGGCCATTTCCATCAGCCAGAAATTATGGAAGTAACACAAGGCTGCGGGAAACAAAAGTCTGGTGGTAAGGAAGGCCTAAGTGGACTCCATGGGCTCAGAATATAATTGGACAAGCTCTAAGTTTCATATTAGGATATTGGTGTCACTTAGGCATCCCTTTCCCAAGGCTCATTGGAGGGTTGTTTGGGACAAGTGCATGAAATTTGTAGTCAGACAGTCCGGGGTTCAAGTACTTCCTCATGAGTTCTGTGATCTTGGGAAGGTACTTAAACTCTCTAAGCCTCAGTTTCCACATCTATAAAAGGGAGATACAGAGCTTGTCACTTAGGATTACTGTGGGGATTGAATGAGATTCGGAAGACAAGCATGTGTGCAGCATTGAGCGCATAGTATGGGCTTCCTTGCCTTCCCCATTTGGACTGGGGATGGGAGAGCCCCACAGAGGGGCTGCTTTTTTTCTTTTCTAATTGAAGTCTAGTTGATTTACAATGTTGTGTTAGTTTCAAGTGTACAGCAAAGTGATTCAATTATACATATGTGTATTCTTTTTCAGATTCTTTTCCATTATAGGTTATTATAAGTTATTGAATATAGTTCCCTGTGCTATACCGTAGGACTTTGTTGTTTATCTATTTTATACATAGTAGTGTGTATATGTTAATCCCAAAGTCCTAATTCATTCCTCTCCCCTCCCTTTCCCCTTTGGTAACCATAAGTTTGTTTCCTTTGTCTATGAGTCTGTTTCTGTTTTTAAATAAGTTTATTTGGATCATTTTTTTAGATTCCACATGTAAGTGATATCATGTTATATTTGTCTTTCTCTGACTTACTTCACTTAGTATGATAATCTCTAGGTCCATCCATGTTGCTACAAATGGCATTATTTCATTCTTTTTTATGACTGAGTCATATTCCATTGTGTGTATATATGTGTAGGTGTATATATGTATGTTTGTGTGTATGTATGTGTGTGTGTATATATATATATATATATATATATATATATATATATATATATATATATATATATGCCACATCTTCTTTATCCATTCATCTGTTGATGGACATTTAGGTTGCTTCCATGTCTTAACTATTGTAAATAGTGCTGCTACAAACACAGGAGTGCACGTATCTTTTTGAATTAGAGTTTTCATCTTCCAGATATATGCCCAGGAGTGGGATTGCTGGATCATATGGCAACTCTATTTTTAGTTTTTTAAGGAGCCTCCGTACTGTTTTCCACAGTGGCTACACAGAGGGTCTGCTTTTTTTTTTTTTTTTTTTTTTTTGCGGTACGTGGGCCTCTCACTGTTGTGGCCTCTCCCATTGCGGAGCACAGGCTCTGGACGCACAGGCTCAGCGGCCATGGCTCATGGGCCTATAGCCGCTCCGTGGCATGTGGGATCTTCCCGGACCGGAGCACGAACCCGTGTCCTCTGCATCAGCAGGCAGACTCTCAACCACTGTGCCACCAAGGAAGCCCCAGAGGGTCTGCGTTTAAGTCTTAGCCCAGCCAGGTGGTTCCACTTTTCTGAGTTCTCTTTGTGATGGGCTGTGACGGTTGGGAATCTGTGTGTGGATAGAATGGATATGACTGTGCTGATTAAGATGTGGGGCGAAGGGGCAGGTGATCCCCTGGGTTCAGGGACACAGTGTGGGGAGAGGGATTGTCTTCATGAGTAGGCGTTGGAGGAGATGAGCTGAGGGACATGGAAACATACGTGGCTAACCTGATCCTCACCAAGCTCTCCCAGGAGGAGCTGGGTTGGGGCAGGTGAGGTGGCCTCTGCCAGGACTCTTCTGCCTTGGAAGTTCATGTGAACCTGTTTTTGTCTTGGGGTCGTGGGTGGGAGGGAGAGAGTACTGAGGGCCCATAGTACACTCTACCCTGAGCCAGAGTCCCCAGGACAAGCCTCGAGGCCCTTCTCCTGTCCCCCAACCCCTGTCGTGGCCCCCAGCAGCCAGCTACCCATAATCCCCTGGGAGTCATTCTGGGTGTCCCTGCATCATGTGAAGGCTCGGCCGGGATAAGCATCGAGTGACACTGCTGTCAGGAGGGATCTTTCATCAGCCAGGGGGAGAAAAAATTTTAAAGTTATTTTTGTGAGGAAACTGAAATCCAAACATCATACCTACCTAACCGAGCCAAGGTGGAAAGTGAACCTTGACTCCATATTATACACGTTAGATCTGAAAGAGAAGAGTGAGTTTTTGGGTTAACAGAGACACTGAGGCATCTGTGCTAGCTTCAGAGTGGCTCCAAGCAAAAAGCAAGAGTGGCCAAAGTCTACTAAGACTCTGAAAATCTCACATAGTTAAAAATTTTGCTCTCTTCCCAAGCTACTGATAAACAACAACTGCCTAAATCTCCGGATCCATACCCCCCCCCCACCCCCGCCACACACACCCTCTTATCCATGTGGCTTCTCAGCAATGGAAAGAAAAGAGAGGCTGAGACACAGAGGGTCATGGGTCGTCTTCACTCTATGTGGTGAGTAAGTGAAGCTTGGCTGTCTTTTATACTGTGTCGTTCATGACTAGAGGCAAAAGCCCACATGGTGGGCTCAAGAAGGACTCTGGAGCCTCATAGGCAGGTTGGCTCGTGGGCGGGCTATGGTTAGAAAAAACTGACAAATGAATAAGCATTGCTCGAGTACATGCTATGTGGCATGCACAGTGTAAAGCTTTGGGTAGACATGGTCCCTGCCTTCATAGAACTCAGAGTCTGGTGAGGAAGATAGATTTTAAGCAAAGAAACACGCTAACAGTTATATAATTTGCAGATTGTGATAAATGAATAGCTATCATGAGAGAGAATAACCGTGGGGATATAATAGAGACTGGGGAGCTGGGATCAAGGGAGGACTCTCTGAGGAAGTGACAGTAAAGATAAAGCCTAGAAGAGTGCTGCTCAAATTTTAATGTGCATCAGAATCACCTAGAGAGTTTGTTACAAAACAGGTTTCTGGGTCCCACCCCCAGAGTTTCTGATTCAGTAGGTCTGAGGTGGGTCCCAAGAATTTGCATTTCTAATAAGTTCCTGGGTGATGCTGAGGCTGCTGGTTTGGAGACCAAGCTCTGAGAACCACTGGCCTGGAGGATCTATAGGAATTAGCCAGGTGAAGAGCATGGAGGAGAAGACCAGTGAGCGGAGGGAGAAGCGTGTGCCAGCACCCTGATGTGGGAAAGATCTGGGAGCTGCAGGTAGTGGAACGGTCAGTGCCCTCAAGGCAGTGAATTAATGGGCCAGTGGCTTGAGGTGATGTTAGAGATGAACCTGACCCTCATCCCCATCCTGAAACTCACCCTAACAGAGCTACTGCCAGTGGTAGCATTTCGAAGGTTGATGGTGCCATTGACCCTTGGAGATGTCCTGCTGCCGCGTGGGGCTAGTGGAGCTGTGCTGGCCCTGAGATACTGTGAGACTAATGTGATAATGTATGCAGAGGGCTGAGCACAGATCAAATGCCCAGTCCATTCTAGTTTCCTTTCCTCCCTCTATTCCCTGGCTTGAAACATGGCCCTGTCTCAAGTTCCCTATTTTATCTAGAGGGACATGTTGCTAAATTGGTGCTGTCCTGGAGATGCGAGCAAAAAGAGTTCATGTGGAAGGAATCCGTGGTACCTCGACTGGGATCTGGTTCAATAACTATAGATAAGGAATCTGGATACCACTTCCAAAGGGCAGGTGTATGTGTGTGTTCTCCTACATCTCATGCAATTTATAAATGTCGCAGGATTTTAAGCCAAGGAAAGAAAGCATGGGTTGGGTTTCTGGAGCCAAAGTGCACAGTTAGCATTAGGCCAATTCAATTCTGAGTACATTTTCTGAGTCCTCACTCTGTGCCAGGTGCCATGCTAGGTGCTGGGAAGACAGAGGTAGGTGATCAAGGCTGGGTCCCTGCTCCTGAGGAGCTCCTAGTCTCAATGGGACATGGATACAAAAATAACACAGAGCGGTGAGATGAAAGCCATAACAAAGTTCTGTTCAAAGGGCAATAAAAACTCAGGAGAGAGAGCAGTTCTGCCTGGGGAAGACGGAGGTCACAGACAGTAAGTGACATCAGAGCCAAGCCTGGAAAGGAAATATCTAGAGAATGAGCAGAACTGAAGGATAAATGAACAAATCTTTAAGAACTTTTCTGTTATTGTCTTATGCTCTGACCTAAGTCATCATTATGAGCTTCTAAGATACATGGCCACATGGTGTTGAGTTTGACTTAAAATATTGCATAAACCATTATATATAGAAACACATATGGAAACAATCTGAAAATATTTCTCCTCAAATATAGTGCCATTTGCTTTTATGAGTTTGCTATTTCTGGATGAAAATGTGAAATCTGGTTTGGTCTTCTGAGACTCAGAAGAAATTATATCACTATTCCAAGTGAAAATAATTTTGGTGGTTAATTCATACATTTATTTAGTCAGTCGACAAACATTTAGTTAGAAATTTCAGTTTTTGGAGCACTGCAGTGGAGGCAACAAAGATATGTAAGACGTCCTGCCCTCAGGACTTCAAGCCTTAGGAGTGAGAAAAACACCTGGACACATAATTCTAACACAAGTGAGTAGTAAGTGGTATGAATGAGTACAGACAAAATGCTCCAAGTTTCTAGAGGAAAAAAAGCTATTTTCTGATCAGGAAAATCATAGAAAGCTTGACCATTTATGAAGAAGCCATTTGCACTAGACCTAGTAGGGTGGGAAGGGATTGGACATACAGAACCAAAGCAGGGGGAGAGGTATTCCAGGCAGAGGCAGGTTTGTGAACAAAAGAAGGAGGTCACTTGGAAGCGGCACTTTGTCCCATTTAGGGTGTGACCTGGGGAAAGAGCTAGAATTGGTAGATGTCAACCTCACAACCAAAGTTTGAACTTGATTCCACTGGCTGTGACTTCTTGGAATTTGAAATGCCAAGCGTTTGTCACTTTTTTCCTTGTGTGCTTGTTTTAGTTGGCATCTCAGGCCTGACCTTTGTCTTGGCATAATCTTGTCCAACCCATAGGATATATTTTAAAAAATCAGTCTGTGTAGGCTGATAGTAATAAAATCACAACGTGGCTCCAAATAGCTGTAAAGGCCACAGATTGAAAGTAGACCCTTTTCTTTAGGAATTTGTGACTCCACCTCTGGAGGTTGAAAGAAATGGGTTCTGTATTGGAATCCCTTCAGGAAACAATGAAGGCTTGCCCTACAAAGGTGTGGATGGATGTGGGCAGGCTTACGGGAAACCAAGAAGGGATGATGCAGTTTCCATGGGCTAGTGAGAGCCGAGAAGCTATTACCACCCAGAGGCCAATGGTAACACGCCACTAGGAGGATGGTAACGGGCTCAGAGATGCAGCAGATGCTGGGACTGAGAAAGCTCTGTGCTGTGATGGAGACACACAGCTACTGCCCTGCTCCCATCCTATGCTGCTACCTCCCGTTGCTGAACCCAGCTCTCGCAAGCCAGAGACCAAGGGGCCCATGATGTATTCCTTACAGGTCAGCCTCCCAGGGCACAGGGTCGGGGAGGAAGGATGGAGAGCCCATCTGGAGGGGCAAACAGAGACTATCCAGCACAATGCTTTTTAGCTTTTGAATATTTTTAGCTTTAGTAATATGATTCCAAAACAACCCAAACTACGGTAAGTCTTCATTTAACAAATATGTTCCAAACACCCCTATTGTTCTCAGGAATTTAAAAGAATTAAGAAACACAGAAAATAGATTGGATGGATAGATGAATGCATGGTTGGCGAAGGAGTCTTTGGCTGGGACGATTCACTAAATAGTAACTCAGCTAGATTGCGAGGTTGGTGAATACAGGGATTGGGCTGGGTTTCTTCATTGTTGAATCCTAGATACCCAGTACTATGCCTGGAGCTTAGTAGACCCCAATAACTGTTTATTGGAATAACATGATGAATGAAACATCAAGAACACCAAGCAGCGTAAATGTGAGTCTGGGGTCTTAGGTCAGGGGAACCCAAAGTTAGGGTCAGGACCTAACATTCTCAGACCCAGGAGAAGCAGGTAATGACAGTGTTTATCTTTCTGATTCTAGTACTTTTTAGGTCAAAGGACGTCCCAGGAACAAAGGCCATTTAACGGTGTTGGGGAGATAAAGGATAATGTCTCCTTTCAATCTTTCAATCTTTTTCAGCAGCTTAAGAGGGCAACATTATAACTCCTGCATTCCAATCTCAATTCATTCATTCATTTATTCATTCAGTGACTTAGCCCTCAAGGAGCTTAGTCTGGTAGGAGCCACAGACATGACGTAGGAAACTGAAGTGCTAGCGCTGGCTACACAGAACGCAGGCTGCTGTGGGAGCAATAGGGGGGCACCCTACACGGGCTGGACGTCTCCCGGTAGGAAAGTTGGGTCCTGAAGGACTATCCCACCTGTTCATTGCTGGCATCCACCCATGCCTTCTCCCTCAACCGCAGAATAAAGAAGTAAGAAAGTATCAGTAAGTAGATAAGTAAGTAAGTAAGTAAATGTCTTGAGACGCACATTACTGGCTAAGGTAACACTTGGACTCAGATGCATTCACACCAAAGTGCCATCAGCCAATCAGTGGACTCAGGCGGAGGGTTCATCCCTTCCTCACCCTAGAGAAGAGGAGCAAGAGGTCAGGAGGGAACAAAGCCGGTGTCTGGACAGGAGAGAAGAGAGAATAGGTACAGCAAGGGAGGCTGGGGGATGTCTAGAGAAACCTCATGGATTGCAGGGTTTTTTTGGGAAGATCGGTACTATTTACCTTTAACTCTGCAAACCAGTGGAAGGTGTGTGAGGAGCGTTCTTTGTTTAGCCATGCTCATTTGTTTGCTTTTTTTTTTTCTTAGCCCCTAGCAACTGAACATAGGGTCCAAGGTCTCAGAAACGTTGTTATGGACCCACACGATGTGTGTTAACACGGATCCACCTGATTTATGAAGGTGGTTGGCTGGTTTTAAAACTTGGACAACTTTTTTTACAAATTTGCTTCATTCCCAGAGGTTTTGTTAATCAGTACATTCTTGTCTTTCCCTTGAGTATTATGACTAGGAATGGGAGGAAAAAAATAAGTTGGGGACGAGGAACAGAGGGGGAACAAAGAAATAGTGTTGGTCAAAATCTAAGGGGCAAGGATTTGTTTTTAGAGATTTTTTTTGATGTGAACCATTTTAAAGTCTTTATTGAATTTGTTACAATATTGTTTCTGTTCTATGTTTTGGTTTTTTGGCCGGAGGCATGTGGGATCTTAGCTCCCCATCCAGGGATTGAACCCGCACCCCTGCATTGGAAGGCGACGTCTTAACCACTGGACCACCAGGGAAGTCCCTGGATGTCTTAATTTATCTATATTGCCCTCATTTTTCAAGAAAGCCTGCTAGAGTTTGAGAATTTGATTAAAATGCATTTTAATTCTTAGATAAATTTGGAAAATAGAAGTGTTTTTTTAGTTTACTTCCTCCTCCTTCAACTGATTTTTTAATGGAGGATAAAACATCTAGCCCCAGAAAGTTTTGTTGGTTTAAGAGGGGGTGTGTGTGTGTGTGTGTGTGTGTGTGTGTGTGTGTAAGGCTATATTTCATTTTCTATAAGAATACTAGTTCTGTTAGGGAGTAACTCTCTCCATTTGCAGTCTTTCAGGTGTTGAGAATTTTGTTGTCCTTGGCCTGGAAGATGTTAGGCTGGGATGGACCTCTGGCCAGAGGGCAGATTACCTACCTTCTGGCCTTCAACTGAAGTCTCCTTTGTCCAGCCCTCTCTGTTCACCTCTTGAAAGCCTTCGAGGCTAGATCCTTAGCTCCCTTGCTCAGAGCTTCCTCTTGTATCTTTATGTTGATGATGCCCAAATTTTTAGCTCCAACTGAAACATTTCCCATCACCTGCAGACCTGTTTCCGCTTACTGGCTAGACATCTTGTGTGTTCCCCAGGTACCTCAGACCCCATTGACTCAAAACTGCACACCAGAGTGCTTGCTTTTGCCCAACCAGTGCCTGTCTTAGTGGGAAATACCAGCATTCCAAGAGTCGCCCACTCACAGCCCATTGGTTTCCAAATCCTATTCTGTCCCTGGATTTCTTTCCCGTTTCCCCCCCCCTCACCATTCCTGATGCCAGTGCTGTCTTTCAGGCTCTCCTCCCCTCTTCTGGATGATTATTAGTTGTCTCCCTGCCTCTGTTAGCCTTCTCCAACCCATGCTTGCCTCCACCACCAAATTTATCTTTATAATGTACAAGTCTCCATGTTGTGTAGCCCTTGTGCAAAATCTTTCAGAAGTTCTTCATTTTCTAACTCTTCATATCAGTGGACAAGTTGGTTAGATACTTTCCTTCTCTTTATGTGGGTTTTCCTCCTATCATATGGGCCACAGCTCCTTCCTCTCTTTGCTGGTATCTCCTCTGCTGAACCTCGAAGGGTTGGCAGGCCCAGCACGCACTTCACCGCCCTTTCTGATTACACACCCCATGGCTTACAGAAGCATCTACACACTGATGACTCCCAAATGTATGGCTCCAGTCCTGACCTTTCTACTGAGCTCCAGACACAGATCCAGCTGCTTCCTTGCCATCTTCACTTGGATGTCTTATAGGGACTCAGACTGAACAAGGCCAAAGCTGGGCTCTTGATTTCCCACCCATTCTTCTCCTGCTCCTTCCTCACCCTTCCCCATCTCAGTAAATGGCACCGCCATCCACCCAGCTGCTCAGGCCAGAAACCTAGGGGGTTTTACTGTTTCTTCTGTCTCCTCACTCCACTCCCCACATGCACTCCATCATGAGTACTGTCAGCCTTACATTCAAAACCATGCATCCCCAACCTGATCATTTCTACCGTCTCCGCTGCTTTCTCCCTAGTCATCACCGCCTCCTGCTGTGGCAACAGCCTCCTGCTGCCCTATGAATCCCTAGCACGGATCCTCCACACAGTGGCCGGAGTGATCTTTTCAAAAAGCCAATTGTATCATGTCTCTTCTCTGCCTAACACTGTCACCAGGCTTCTTGTTGCACCAGGCCATACCCACACTGGCCTCCTGTCTCTTCCTGGAACTTACCAAGCTTGTGCAGCCTTAAGGATTTTGCATTTGCCATTCCCCTCTCTGGGACCCTCTTCCCTCACATCTTTGCATTCCCAGCTCCTTGGGACAATCCATGTGTCAGTACAAACATTCCCTCCCAGAATAGCCCCCTCTGACCTTCCAAACTCACCTCTCTCCATCTCTTTCTATTGCAATCATTTGTTTTATTATCTTCAGCTCATGCTAAAATGATCTTCTTCTTTCTTTTATTTTTTCATGTTAATTGTCTCTCTTCCCTCCACTAGAATGTAAGCAGTATGGATTCATCTTGTTTCCAATCTGTTTTTTATATATATTGGGTATAAGTGTCAGTGAGTGGGGGAGGGGTCAGGCTCTCAAACACACTCGAAGGAATACTTGGGCACAGTGGGCTCTCTTCAGATACAAGTGCAAGTTTATGCTTCTGGCCTCCTGAGAAATAATGATGAGAGATTTTATTGGTAATGCTAAACTTCCCAGTCCACAATTAATCTTTGCAGATCTGTAACTCCAAGCCACAGGGCTAATGCCCATCCGTATGACAAGACAGGTTTACTCAAAACTCTCTATACCTCTCTCTCTTTGACTTGAGCCCTCCTGAGGACAGGGATCCAGGTTGGAGAATGTCTGATCTAGAATTCTGTAGGAGGTGTGTTGGGTTTCCTTAGGGTGGCTTTGCTAGTTGGACTGAGATTTCAATATGATTAGGGAAGACTGGGGCTAGGATCCTGAATCTACTCACATATTTAGAGTAAGGGAGGCCACAGGTGACACTAAGTGGCCTCTCCAAGTCTGTTGTCAGAAGGTCAGTAATGTTACTGTGTATTCCTTTGGTTCGGGATAGGGATGGTGGTAATGGGATAATGCTATACCAAATGGATGGAAGAATTACAAGAGGAGTTTAACGCACATATTGCCATAGAAGGTAAACCATGGACTTAATTTCTCCAGAAATTGCCAAATGCTGGTAGCACTTGAAGGTACTGGTCTTTCATATTGTGGCAATCATGTAAGTACCAGCTTGTCAGCACTATCAACATCTTCAATCTTCAAAGAATGACCAGTGATATGTTCAGAGGAGCCTAAATAGTGCACCCCATTTGTTTTAACCTCATCAGTGGAACCAAAGTCTTGTTATCGATACATAGCTGCTGCTCTTCCAGCCCTGAGTGGTCAGGCTGCTTCTTCTTCTTTTTTTTTTTTTAATACATTTATTTATTTTTGGCTGCGTTGGGTTTTCATTGCTGCGTGTGGGCTTTCTCTAGTTGCGGCAAGTGGGGTCTGCTCTTCGTTGTGGTGCGCGGGCTTCTCATTGCAGTGGCTTCTCTTGTTGCGGAGCACAGGCTCTAGGCACTGGGGCTTCAGTAGTTGTGGCACACAGGCTAAGTAGTTGTGGCTTGCGGGCTCTAGAGCGCAGGCTCAGTAGTTGTGGCTTGTGGGCTCTAGAGCGCAGGCTCAGTAGTTGTGGCTCGCGGGCTTAGTTGCTCCGCAGCATGGGGGATTTTCCTGGACCAGGGATGGAACCTGTGTCCCCTGCATTCGCAGGCAGATCCTTAACCACTGCACCACCAGGGAAGTCCTGGTCAGGCTTCTATTTATTCCCTATGAGAAAACAACTCCCCCCCCCCCCCCATGTATCTCTGCTTGTTGGGTTATGGAACTGAAACAGGTAGATGCCAGTACACGTCTGGTGCCACCAAAAGCCAACAGCCAACAACCAACCATGAGCTGCCTTACTCCCTCTCATATTCCAAACAGCTAGACCCATAGGGCCATAGGCAAAGCTGTGGAATGGGTGAAGTTGGTTTTTGCTGCCCATTTCCTTTTACCCCAGAAATGTTTACTCTTCCTAAGTAAGCATTGCGTTAAGTTGCTCTTCAAAGAAGAGAGTATCAGATACACAGTACACAGTCTTATGAAGGTTTTAAAGGCACAAAGAGTCGCCACAGATAGAAGTATTTACAGGTTTAAATTTTAGGATAGAGCAATGCTGAACCAATTAGGACCAAAACAACAACAACAACAACAAAAAAACACTCCAAGGAAATTATAAGCCATGTAAAAGCCGGGTGGAGGAGACATTATGGGCATGAGCAGGGGGTGGGCTGGACTCTAGCCCCTCTGAGTTAAATCATCCCATGTTGGCTATTGCTACTTACCTGGCTTAGTCCAGGGAGAGACATGGGCACCGTTTCACTCCTGGCAATAGGGGTGCAAAGGGAGGGACAGGCCAGTGACACTACAGTGGAAGAGGTGGCTGGTTGGTTCAGAGAGCAACGGAGAAGGAGGGAAGCCAGATGGCTGTGGTTTGAATTGGGAGAGCTGTTAGTGGCATTAACCACCAGGAATCAGATTTGGTAGGGAGAGGATGCTTCCTGGTTCAGAAACTTTCATTGTGAAATGTTGGTGGGACTCTCGTAGAGATGTCCAGTAAGCAACAGGAAGTGTGAGAACAGTGCTTCATTATGTTCTTGTAGACTTTCCAGCCACTCCCCCACTAGACTGGGAACTCTGTGCTTTGGGTTCTTTCCCCTTTGTTCTCTCCCTTCTTGGTTTCCTTCCCTTTGCTTTAGTTCCCTTTCCTTCTCCTTCCTTCTTTCTTTCCTTTTCTCCTTCCCTCTCTTCCTCACTTTAAAAATCATGCATCACTCCATAATCCCCTTCAGGGTTAAGTGTTGGCCTTGATTTTGCTGTATTATAGCAGGGATGGAATAGAAAACTTTTAAACAGTAGGCATCCAAAGACACTGAGAAGCTAACAAATACACTCAGACCCTCAGAACTCTGGCTAATACTCTTGAGACACCGTCTGTTTTCATGCAGTATCTCGGGAACAGTAGACAACCTGCTGGTTGCCACAGGCATGTAATGTGCACAGCCAGCCCCCTAGTACTTCTTGAGCATCTCTTCTGGAAAATCCCCGCACTTCCAGGAGTAAATAATATGGCTTTTGTTTTTCTTTTATAGATAATGAGAAAAGGGATTCAGAGGATTTGGTGTTATTATTGTTTTTCTCGTTTTCCTCTTCCTTTACTTTCTGAAAATATTTGTACTTTTTCTTGGGTTGACTTACCCTGAGTTCTTCAAACTGTCCTTTTACCCGCTGGGTTATTTTCAGACTTTCTTAAAGTTGTGTTGCTTTACCCCCCAAGTCTCAACTGAACTTGATCTTTCACCTTCTGATGTCTTTGCTGTTCTGCTTTTCCTTGTCTATACAGGGCCTTAAAAGGCTATTATTGTGAAATAATGGTAGATTATGCTTATGATTTCAATGACCTTCACCCTTATACCTAATCTTCTTTGCCTTACTTTTCCGTCTGTGGAAGGAGGAAGTGTATTAGTTTTGCTGTTGTACATAACACATTACCACAAATTTAGTGGCTTAAACACACACATAAATTATCTCACAGTTTCTGTGGGTCAGAAGTTGAGCATGGATATACAGGTCCTCTGTGTTAGCTGGGGCTACAGTCTCATCTCAAGTCTCAACTAGGGAAGGGTTCAGTTTTGGGCTCTCCTTGTTGTTGGCAGGACTTAGTTCTTTTCAGTTTGGTGGACTAAGGGCCTCAGTTTCTTATTGGCTCTAGGCCAGAGGCCCCCTCGGTTCCTTGCCACAAAGGGCCTCCCCAACATGGCTGTTTGCTTCATCAAAACCAGCAAGAGAGAGCGTTTCCTAGCGAGACTGTGTACCATAATCACTGAAGTGACATCCCCATCACCTTTACCATACTTTATGTATAGGAAGCAAGTCACAGGTTCCCTGACACTCAAGGGGAGGGGAGTCCACAAAGGCATGAACGCCCGGAGGTAGGGATAACTGGAGGTCATCTTAGAGTCTGTTCACACAGAGAGGGGTGCTGTTGAGGGAAAAGGCTTTGAGCTCCTTAGAAAAAGACAATAAAGGCTATATTCATACTGCTCTCATGCTTTATGGTTGGCCTTTATAGATTATGGCTAACACTAAAATAATCATGTTTTTCCATGTCTCTCTCCGTGTCCTATGCACTAGGTTTTACTTCTAAAAGTGACTTGTTTTCCTTTTCTGCCATTAGAAGTCGCATCAGCCTCTCTGGATGAAAGTCAGCCGGAAAAGATTGCTGTTGTTGATCTTGGTTTTGGCTGGACTGACTCAGCCCTGTGGGCAGTTGAGAGAGGAAAGGCCTTTGTAAATGCTCCCTAGGTCTTTGTTAGAAATCCGTCCCCCTAGAGGAGCCAGGTATGGGGCAGGTGTGATAATAACCACAGCTGGATTCCAGGCTTATTCACAGCTGAAGGATTTAATTGGGCCCGATCCATTACTTTTTCAAAGTGTCTGAAAGCTTA
The DNA here is from genome assembly GCF_964341445.2 of Mesoplodon mirus. Classification (NCBI taxonomy): domain Eukaryota; kingdom Metazoa; phylum Chordata; class Mammalia; order Artiodactyla; family Ziphiidae; genus Mesoplodon; species Mesoplodon mirus. Next base: position 123,331,866 of record NC_138980.1, on the reverse strand, counting down.
ATAGTATCTGCCCAGGCCTTTGATTCCAGCTCCCAAAATACATTGGGAGGGGCGGTAAGGGTAGCAGTAACTTTGGCTTGATCCACGTTTGACTCGCTTTGGTAAATTGTCTGCACAATTAAGGCTGAGGGACAACACCCCCTCACCAGCCTATCCCGCCCTGCAACAGGCACATAATCAGGTGTCCTTTACAAATTCATTTGACTACAAAAGTCCTCCTTTAACTTTGAGGAAGAATGATCTCTATCTATCTATCTATCTATCTATCTATCTATCTATTTATCTATGACTAATGTCTCTGACATTAGAATCTCTTTAAAATGATAGTGTATACGAATTTGAGTTGAGGAATGAGGCAAATCTGATCCTTCAGTGTTTTCTTGGGGGTAGAGGCGCACGGAGAAGAGAGTGGAAAGGATGGGCATGGTGAGGAGGAAGCTCCGTGTCCAGATTCCGAGTCCCAAGAAACGCCAGACTGGGCAGAGCAGGCTAGACTCGACTTCCCTCGAGGGGCGGGAGGGGCGCTGCGGGGATCGGAATAGCTAAAGGCGGGGGGTGGCGGGGCGCTAAGCGGGCTCAAAGTCGGGGCTCACACCCTGAGAGGGGCGCTAGGACCCAGGCACTCGCTGGCTCGGGACGCGCCTGGGGAGTGAAGGCGCAAAGAGGCTCAGGCTCGCGGCCAGAGTCCCGCGGAACGACCAGCCCCTCGGCGTGGGGTGCGGTCGCCCTGTGCCCTCTGTGCGGGCTGCGGCGCGGGCCAAGGGCACCGCCGGGGCGCCCAGCAGCCGCCCGCCGCCGGCATGGACCCGCCGAGTGCGCGCCAGGTGAGCCCGGTGCGTGGGGTCCGCATGTCCCGCGCGCCGCCCCCTCCCACCCCCGTGCCCAGAGCTGTCCCCACACCCCTTTAGGACACCCCGCAGCCAGGGAGAGACTCCCTCTCACCCCCGGTCTCTCCGTGTCCTGGTGCCCAACTCCCTTCTTCCGTCCCAGGAGGGGAGCACCTCGAGTGTCTGCTGTAACCGCCCGGTTTATAATTCCGAATAATACCAATCGCCCACCAACAGCGCGGTCGGCTTATGTGTGGCGCTTTCCCTGGCACTAGCCGTCCTGCTGCTACGTCGGGCCAGCTGCACTGACTCCTGTTGCGCCCCGAGTTTCCCACGCCGTCTCCGCGCGATCGCGGTGCCCCTGCCTGCCTCCGCGCTTGCCGTGGCTGCGGAGCTGCCTCCCCTCCTGGAGAGCGAACCGCCCACCGCCCCAGCCCTCTGGCGTGGGTGGAGGGCAAGGCGCTTCGGCGCCCGGGACTCCGCGATCCGGGGGACCCACTCCTACCCGCGCGCGCAGCTCCCCAGAGTGCGCTCGCTGGGCACCCAGACGGAGCGTGAGGTTTATACCACCCGCCTCCGGTGGGGGAGATGGAATGTGGGTGCAGAGAAGGGGCTCACGCTGTGGGGCGTAGGGAAGTGCGGGTGAGAAAGGTCTTCCGTGCAGGAGAGGCGTTTCGACCAAGGCGGAAGCCGCGCAGGAGAGCTGCCTCTCTGAACTTGGGGGTGACCTGCCGGGCGTCCGAGTGTCACCTGAAGCGCACTCAGTTACCAGGATCAAGTAGACTTGGTCCCTGGACTGCTGCGGGAGGGGAGGATTGCACCCGCATTTATAAAGGCTTGCCGAGAGGTCTTCGGCCTTCAGAAGGCGCTCTGTACTCTCAAGACTAGCCGTGCCCAACCATTCTGCTTCCGGCTCAATCTGCTACCAATTTACCGTCTCCAGTTTGCCAAAACCAGAAAAACGTCGCTGACGAGTTGCTATGGGCGAGCTTCGAGTTGCTAGGGCTGCAAGACCACCGCGGTTGGGTGGTGGCTGTGGCCCCCGCAAACCTTTGCGGGCCGCCAGGTCGGGGCACTGGGGGGCGTGCCTGCTCTGATAATCACAGACGCGTGTGTCAGAACCTGAAGTTAAACGCGTAGCGCTAACCTAGAAGAGAAACTTCCTCTAAACTGTGTGTTGGGAGACAATCAGCAAAAACATTTAAACAGGGCCGGTGGGGGTAGATGAGGGGCAGAGGACCCGCCCTCTAGGATTTTATAATCTGCTGGTTAGCATCGCCAGTTCTACTTGACTGCCTCTCTGACACTGAATGAACTGTTTTAACTTTGCTCGGTTTTCCAAGAAGCAAAAACGGAAGAATGATAATTTACTAGCAGTGGAAAGAGCATCTGTGTTGGAAAGTTACTACCTGGGTTCCAGCCCTACCTGTACCACTGACCAGCTGTGAAACTTTGGGCAAGACACACAACCTGTCGGAGCCTCAGCTGGCACAAAAAGCTCGAAAAGACCCTTTAATTCTGGGAGCTTCTGTAACAGTGATTTGCCAAGCTTACATAGCCTTCCCATGCTCAGTGGTTCTTTGGAGTCTAAATTGCGCTGGGTTCCACAGAGCATCCATGGACCAAAGAAATACTAGATTAGAATCAGAATGTGGGTGAACTGTATTTTATTATTATTATTTTTTCTTTTTTTTCTTTTTTGTGGTACACGGGCCTCTCACTGTTGTGGCTTCTCCCGTTGCGGAGCACAGGCTCCGGACGCGCAGGCTCAGCGGCCATGGCGCATGGGCCCAGCCGCTCCGCGGCATGTGGGATCTTCCCAGACCGGGGCACGAACCCGTGTCCCCTGCATCGGCAGGCGGACTCTCAACCACTGCGCCACCAGGGAAGCCCGGGTGAACTGTATTTTAATTCCAGTCTGTTTATAGGGCTGCACAAATCTTTCAGGTTTAAGGTCTGTGGAAATAAGCCTGGCTGGCTCAGTTAATACTTAGAATGCCCCGGGAAGGACCTCAAATAGAAAGTCCTGTTTTAAGTTAGAGTATGGTTACATAAAAGGTTCTTTCTGTGCATTTGAAAGACCTGTGCCATAGCCACCTTGTTACCTAAATGAGTAGAGAAGGCCCAAACTGATCCCTCAACAGAAGAGGGCTGGGTATACTGCATACTTTGTGGAGGCATCTTGGGTTATACCTGATAAACAATTTATTTACCTGGGAATGACTCTGTTAATATTAACTTCTCAGAAAAGCAGGTTATCAGTTTAGTAATGAAATAATGAAATTGTCTTTAGAGGCTACATTAAGTATCAGAATACCTAATATTGCTAGAGTTTATTGGGGTAAGCACTGCTTTAAAAAGCACTGCCTTTTTATTTAATTTCAGGCAGGGAAATAAGCAGGATGATTTATTATGTTTTCTTACAAGATAATTTTTTAAAGGAGATAAACAAAGCAGAGTAAATACAATATGAACTAAAGAAACCTTGTTTCTTCAGGTTCCAGAGATGAATAACATCATCATTACCATAATGGTGCATATCTATTAAGCACTTACTATCTGCCAAGCATTGTTCTAAGCACTTTATGTACCTAGTCTCACAAAATCCTATCAACAACTTCTGAAGGAAGTGCTATAATTTCTTTCAACCTTACTGGCGGGGGAACTGAAGCTTCTTGCCCGAGATCACCTAGCTGTTAGGCGGTAGAACGGACCAGCTCCTTGAATTCATTGCGATAATTCAAATGATATGCAAGATGGAGGAGGTGGGGAGGGTCAAAAGCGCCTACTGAGTGTTGGGTACTTTATACCCCTCAGTGCATGGATATTAATACATCTTTTGTGAGTTGCATTTTTATTTTCTTTTTCTAGGTATCCTTTCTTGCTTTTAATATGATTTGGGCATCTTTTAACATGAGCAAAGAGAGTGACCTCTTTCTTTTTAACTATGGTACATAGATTTTTTTAAAATTACTACTCTTACTTTAATTAATTAATTAATTAATTTATTGGCTGCATTTATGTCTTCGTTGCTGCACACGGGCTTTCTCTAGGTGAGGCAAGCGGGGGATACTCTTTGTTGTTGTGCGTGGGCTTCTCCTTGCAGTGGCTTCTCTTGTTGTGGAGCACGGGCTCTAGGTGCATGGGCTTCAGTAGTTGCAGCATGTGGGCTCAGTAGTTGTGGCATGCAGGCCCTAGAGCACAGGCTCAGTAGCTGTGGTGCACGGGCTTAGTTGCTCCGCGGCATGTGGGATCTTCCTGGACTAGGGATCGGCCCATGACCCCTGCATTGACAGGCGGATTCTTAACCACTGCGCCACCAGGGAAGTCCCCGGTACATAGATTTGAGTGCAGATGGATGAACCATCATTGATTTAACCAATTCCCCGTGAGTCGGCATTTGGATTCTTTCTAAATTTTCACATCACATATGGGGCTGGCATTGTGGGTCTTCTTATTTATATATTTCTGCACACCTATTCAGATGTTTCTGGTAGATCAATTCCTAGGGGTGGAATTGTTATGTGAAAGAGCATGGTTACTATTTGATATGTACTTTTTAATAGATACTGCCAACTTGCCTTCACAAAAGGAAATGTAATTTCTGGTTTGGGGTCCAGTTCTTCTGCTAACACGTTTTTGGGCTTTTGATAAGTCAGTGCATCTGAATGGGTCTCAGGTCTATCATTTATAAACTAGGGGTGGTAGGACTTGTTGGTTCCAAGGTCTTTTCTGCAAATATGTATAATTAGAAGATGAACAAATAAAATTGTCCATATTTGACCATTTTTTTACCTACACAAACAGAAGTTTAATATGGGTTCATCTAATGACACATGAACTAAAATACCCATTTTTGGTACCCCAGGTTTCTGTGATTGATTTGTATGTGGCCTTATCTCACATGCAAATCTGTGTCCTGCTCTCTTTTTATAAAGGTACCAGTTGTACTGGATTAGGACCTATCCTAATGACCTGATTTAATGTTAATTATCTTTTAAAAGGCCTTCTCTGCAAATACTGTTACACTCAGAGGTAGTAGGGGCTAGGACTTCAGCCTGTGAATTTGGGGGGACACAATTCAGCCCATAATACACTGTCTCTGTCAGATGGCACATACTGAGGTGTAGGCACCCTGTTTTTATTTGAGGGCAATATGTTTCTGAAGCTACATCATGGAATCCTCTCTCTTCCTATTGCATGTCCCCCATTGCCTAAAAAAAAGTGTTGTTTTTTTAATTCCCTGGTGTTCTTTAAAGGGGCTCAGTATTACTACTTGTATCAAGTAAACTTTCATCAGTGACAGTGAATCTCATGTGAGACAGGGTGACTGTAGGTGAGAGGTGGTAAGCATTGTGGTTAAGAGCCTGCGTCCTGAAGTGGGCTGCCTGACTTCTAATCCCAGCTCCATCACTCACCAGCAGAATTTCCTCATCTGTAAAATGGGAAGAGTAATACTTACCTCACTGGGTTATTGTGCCAGTTAAATGAGATGATGTGTGTAAAGTGCTTGGCATATACTAGGGGAGTCACAAATGGTTGACTATTATTATTTTGCAACTTCAGAAGCTCATGGAGCCTTTCAGGCTCAGTGTGCCCTGCCCCAGGCTGCACCCCAGAGGCACAGACAACCCAGAGGCTCTGTTCCTGGAGCTCCCAGGGCTTCCATGTGTGCCCTAGTATGATAGTCATTGCATGACCATTGTCAGAATCCAACAGCTCACACACATTAAAGTCATAGGCTCATAATTCGATTTGAAAGCTGAAAAGGAACACAAGAGATGTTCCCTTAAATATCTCATTAAAATGATCATCCCCATTTCAGTTGTGGCCACTAGGGTTAGCAATTAAAATGACATGTAAAAGCAGCATTTCAGTTTTTCTAAGATGTACCTTGCCAATTTTTTTTTTTTGAAGATGTTGGGCATAGGAGTTTAGTAATTAATTAATTTATTTTTGCTGTGTTAGGTCTTCGTTTCTGTGCGAGGGCTTTCTCTAGTTGTGGCAAGCGGGGGCCACTCTTCATCGCAGTGTGCGGGCCTCTCACTATCGCGGCCTCTCTTGTTGCGGAGCACAGGCTCGAGATGCGCAGGCTCAGTAGTTGTGGCTCATGGGCCTAGTTGCTCCGCGGCATGTGGGATCCTTCCAGACCAGGGCTCGAACCCATGTCCCCTGCATTAGCAGGCAGGTTCTCAACCACTGTGCCACCAGGGAAGCCCCCAAAGATGTACCCTTGCCAATTTTAATGCCCCTGGAATCAGGGTGTGTTTTGCAGTCAATGGCACCTGAGAGCTAGGAACCTTTTCCCATTAACCTGCCTGGGAAGATGACCGCAGACTTACCTTCTCACAGCAACTTTACCTTGGAAACATAAGGGTTAAGTGTGGATGGCTCTATACCTGGGGTGGATTATCTATCTTGATTATTGTGAAACTCTAGATTCCTGGGACTGCCCTGGGACTGGGAGAACTTGGAGCGGTCACGTGGCCTTAGGCCTGCAGGACTAGAGCAATATAGAAGCCAATAGGAAATGAAGGCTGTGGCTTCTTTGGGTCAGGGTGAACCATACACGTCATCTCTAGCAACTGTGTTCATCCCTGCTGTGGTAGAGGGAGGCCAAGACTCTGCATCAGGAGTAGTTGCTGGCCTTCCTATGAGACAGCAGATACATACTGTATTTCCCATCCTTTTTCCTACTATGAAGCTAAGGAAAGGCAGTGCTAGATTAAAGTCAAGTGTGTTGTGAATTGATTACCCATCTGGATCTGTGACTACTGCTGGTGGGGCAGCACCTTATCAATTGCTGTTGGCCTGGCAGTGATTGTGATGTATTTGTCATTGCCTGTGAATTCATCTACTGAGTTTTAGCTTCTGATGTTTTCAACTTTTCAATGAGATAGGTACATTGTTGGTAATACGTGTCTTGAGTTTAATCGCTAATTAAGATGACTTCAAAAAGGTTACACTGTGCTTTGGCACTGAAACAAAAAGTTATTGTTTACATGGTTACAAAGAGAGTCAAGGAAATAGAGCATGGGGTATAAATTTGATATTGATAAAGCAAATATTTGTCATTGGAGGAATGACGCAATTTCAGTTCTGTTTTCTTTGTGGTTTTTTTTTTTTTTGCAAAGTAGCAGCCAAATACTTTTAATAAAGAAAAGATACCCACAAGTACATAGAGCTAGATTTATGTTTTATTATTGAGATATGTGCAAAAGGATTACCTATCACCTCAAGTAACTAAACTGAAGGCAGGAGAAGTTGTCTAATCCCTCACTACAGATGAAAAAATTCAAGGCTGTGAGAGGCTAGCGAGGCCAATTCTTGTATCTTACACAATTGTCATTATGCCATTATGTCATAGTTTAATGGGCAGCATTTTTTTTTCATAATGGTACATCAAGCGATGGTGTTTGTACAATCAGTGGTATCTTAGATTTGATGGAATATGGCAAAAGTGGTAAAGAGGGGACTGGAACATAGGTCTCCTGCCTCCCAAGCAGTTTAATTTCCCCTGCACACACATGCCCTGACCAAGGTATTGTCTGACCCCAGCTTCCAGATTGGTGACAGAGTCACTTGCATGACCCTGAGAGTGAGAAGCCTAGGCTGCAAAATTTAAGGAGGTCTTCAAGGGCAGGGCCAGCATCTGAGAGTGAGCGCCTCCTTAAAATTGCAGTCTAGTTGCCTTGCCCCAGTCCCAGCCCCAGTTCTGATCTTTGAAAGGGATTTCAAAGTTTTCCCTAGATGATTAGGAAAATTAAATGGAAGTATAAATGGATGAAAAGGCAATCATCTAAAACACATGGCCAGCCAATATCCTGCATTGCAAATATGAGTGCTCCTGAGTGAGATCTATGGGGAGCATTACCAAGAGTGGTTGGGACATTGCTAAGAAGGTGACCTCATAAATGCATTAACACTGCATGAGTTCTTTACCCTTGTACATGTGTTAGGAGGCTATGGCTGATTAAATAATAGGAAAGCAAATGATTTTTCTAAGTTTTTAGGATCTTTTTTTCTAGTTCCATTTAGCATTTTTAAAAGGAACATTCAAGGCCATTTTTCTTGCAAAGGAATGGAATGTGAAGAGGAAAATTCAATTCCTCATCAAGTCTCCTCTATTTTGAAAACTGCACAAAGATCTTCTTAGTAACCCAAGAGTGCTTTAGAAGGCTGGGGAGTTCTAGATCCTGTCCTGGCTGGTGGTGGTGATATGAGGAAGACTAAGATAAATAATATCGACAAAGCATTTACTATGAGCCTCTTTGTCAAACAACCCATTGAATGGCATATGTGCCTGAAGAGCATCGTTTTGCAATACACATTTTTATGTCTCAAAGAGGAAAAACTCAGTTTTATCTCAGAATGGCATTTTCCGAGGGACAGTGGCCACTGAGGTATTTTCACCGTCTGTCTTTTGTTGAGCAGGTTTTTCTGTTTAAGGAAGGGCATTTCAGATCTTTTAATGCGGCAGGCATGGAAGTTCTCAACATGCTGTCACTCACATTGTGGGAGTCCATTCTGTTGGAAGGGCCATAGCTCCCCCATTGATCTCTACAATAGCAGAAAATATGGCACAGCTGCAGGGATTGCACAAGAGAGGAAAACAAGCAGGAACATGGGAGAGGAGGGTGGAAGGAGGAGAGGGGAAGGCGTCTGGAGGAAGGGAAAAGCACTGTGTCCCAACCCTTTTGCATCACAGCACACAGAGGACAATGATGATGTTGTCTGGGATGCTGGAGGTGGTGGACAAGGCTCTGTCTTTTCCAGGCCCTGCGTGGGTGGCCTGAGGGCTGAGAGAACCAGTCTCTTGTCAGGCTAGTCCAGTTGGGTCAGTCCATCTGAGAAAGCCCTGGTGGAAAGTGTAGCCCTCAGGAGGAGGGAGGGAGGGAGCCCAGGGGCCACTGGATTATCCTACCCACCTGCCTCAGACACCGGATGGCCTCTTGCCTTGGCCCGCATGTAGCTGACATTCTTATTTCATCCCGAAGCCCTGCCTCCTATGCTCGTCTGCAGGACTTTTCTCAGTTTCCGTCTGAGCGAGATTTGGAGGCCAGGGAGAGCTGTGGGTGGCAGAGGAGGATGAAGGCAGCCGAGGATGGTAGCTTCTTTCCTCTGACTTCTACTCTATAAAAGGAGCAGGTTTCCACTGTCCACGCAACAAGTTATTACTGAGCCTCCTGCATGTGCGAGACAAAGTTTCTCTCCCTTGGTGCTTACCTTCTGGTGTGGGGAGTTGGTAAAGAATGAGAGAGCGAATCAAGAGAAAGCAAGCAAGTCAGAGGGCAGTATGCGCTAGGGAGAAAGAGCACCAGGGCGAAGATAAAGCCGGAAAGGACTCCCTGAGGTGGGGTGGGGAATGTTGGTTCATTCACTAGGGAGGTCAGAGAAGGCCTCCCTGGAAAGGTAACATTTGAGCCGAGACCTGAAGGAAATGGGGAGCGAGCCGCGCGGATAGTTAGGAAAGGCATTCCAAGCAGGAGAAATAGCAGGTGCAAAGGCCCCGAGGGAGCATCCACATGTTCAAGGTACAGCAAGGAGGCCAGTGTGGCAGGTAGACGCTGAGGTCAGAGAGGTCACAGAGGGTCAGGCTGCTGAGGGCCTTGTCCTCTGCTGTAAAGACTCTGAGCCAGGTGAGAGTGATGGAGCCTGACTTAAGCTGTAAGAGGATCATGCTGGCTGCTGTATTGAGAATAGGCTGAGGGGAGCCAGGGTGAAGCCTTGGTCCAAATAAAGGTCCACCTCCACCTGGAAGCCTTTCCTCATAACCAACCTTTGAGGGCCCCTAATATAGTTTTAAAGGAGAAAGGTGGATCATAGTTTGTTAGCTGAAAAATATTGCTCTAAATAAATGAACCAAATCAGTGGACAGATGAGAACTGATGGAATCATTGGTTGCAGAAATGTATCTGATAAATGGGATGGTAGAGAGAAAAAGAGAAGCCCACCATCCATGGATTTGGTGCCATTGCCAAGTGAGGCACAACCAAAAGCCAAGAGAGAGCAAGTCTTTCACTGATACATGACCTGACACACACCTGGGTGCGACAGAGGTGCTCTTGTGAGCTTCCTTTCACTTGGTCCCAATGATCTCAGTCGTTTCAATGACTGCTTTCACAGGTCTGAAAATCCCACCATCACTTTCGGTCTAACATATGCATCAGCTGTCTGATCTGTTGGCCAAGGCCTTCTACAGAATTAAAACAACTGCTGGCCTCTCAATACATATTCCAGAAAAATTTCAATCAGCTAAAGGCAAAATAGGCTCAGGAATAACATGATTAGTAAGGAATGGTGAGTTTATTTTCTTGTGCTCGATACTCAGGTATATTTCTCATACCATAGGCTGAGTGGTTTAAACAACAGATGTTTATTTTCTCACAACTCTGAAGTCTAGAAGTCCAAGACCAAGGTGCCATCAGGGTTAGTTTCTGGGAGGCTTCTCTCCATGGCTTGTAGATGGCTGCCTTCTTGCTGTGTCTTTTTTTTTTTTTTTAACTTATTTTTTATTTTTGTCTGCGTTGGGTCTTCGTTGCTGCGCGCGGGCTTTCTCTAGTTATGGTGCTTCTCATTGCGGTGGCTTCTCTTGTTGTGGAACACAGGCTCTAGGTGCACAGGCTTCAGTAGTTGTGGCTCTCAGGTTCTAGAGCGCAGGCTCAGTAGTTGTGGCTCATGGGCTTAGTTGCTCCTCAGCATGTGGGATCTTCCCGGACTAGGGTTTGAACCTGTGTCCCCTGCATTGGCAGGTGGATTCTTAACCACTGCACCACCAGGGAAGCCCTTGCTATGTCTTTATAGGGCCTTTTCTCTGTGTGCTCACGGAGAGCTCTATGGTGTCTCTTCTTCTTCTAAGGGCACCAGTCCTATCAGATTAGGGCCCCACCCTTATAACCCCATTAATCTTAATTACCTCCTTAAAAGCCCTATCTCCAAGTATAGTCTTTGAGGGTTAAGACTTCAACCTTTGAATTTGGGGGGGCACACTTCAGTCTATAGCATCAGGCAAATGTTACAAATTTTTTTAAAAAATAAATACATACCTTTGAAGTGTACAGCTTGCTGGTTTGGGCAAAGTATACAATCACAGAATATGCCCATGAATCGTTACTGCAGTCTAGATATAGAACAGCTCTGGCATCCCATCCCTTGTGCTCCTGCCCAGTCAGTTCTCAACCCCACCATAGACCTCAAGTAGTCACTTGTCTTCTTTTTATTACAGTAGACTAGATTTATCTTTTTTAGAATTTAATATCAAGAAAATCGTACATGAGCCTTTTGTGTCTGTCTTCTTTCACCCAGTATAATGATTTTGAGATTTGTCCATATTACTGCGTATATCAATTAGTTTGTCACATTTTATCATTGAGTTGTACTCTGTTTTATGGATGTACTACAATTTATTTACTCACCTGGTAATGAACATTTGGGTTATTTCCAGATTGGAGCTATTATTTTAAGCGCTGCTCTAGACAAGCCTCTGGGCATATATTTTCATTTCTCTTGGGTGAGTGCCTAGAATTGAAATCTCATGGTTGTAAGGTAAGTGTATGTTTAATAAGAAACTGTCAGACTGTTTACATTCCCAACAGCAATGTATGAGAGTTCCAGTTGTTCCACATCCTTGTTGTCACTTGGTATTGTCAGCCTCTTCCATTTTTAGCCATTTTGGAGGATGTATAGTGATATCTCATTGTGGCTTTATTTGCATTTCACTGGTGACTAATAATGATGCTGAGCATTTTTTTTCATGTGCTTACTGGCTATTTTAATGTCTTGTATTGTGAAGTGTTTGTTCCAAACTTTTTGCCCAAGTTTTAATTGAGTTGTCTTTTGGTTATTGATTGTAAGAATTCTTTATATATTCTGGATACATCTTTGAATATATATTTCTTCCAGTCTGTGGCTTGCCTTTTTATTTTCTTAAAATTATCTTCAAAGGAGCACACGTTTACACTTTTGTTGAATTCCAGTTTATCAAGTTTTTTTTCTTTTATGGGTTATGCATTTTACATTCTTTCTAAGTAATCTTTGCCTCCCTGAAGTTCGTAAAGATTTTCTCCTGTGTTTAGTTTTAGCTTCTTTAGTTCTATGACCTATTTCTAGTTAATATTTGTGTTTGGTGTAAGGTAAGGGATGAGGGTTGCTTGTTTGTGTTTTGTTTTTGTGTATGGATATCCAGTCATTCCACCACCATTTGTTGAAAAGATTGTATTTTCTCCATTGAAGTATCTTGACACTTTCATTGCAAATTAATTGACTCTCATAACCTGAGTCTGTATGTGGACACTATCCTTATGACAATACCACTCTGTCTTGATTACTATTATAGCTGTATATTAAATCTCAAAATCAAGTATTGTTTATCTTCCAACTTTGTTCTTTTTCAGAATTCATCTGGCTATTCTGGGTCTTTTGCATTTCTACACAAATTTTAGAATCACCTTGACAGTTTCTAACAACAACAACAAAACCTGCTGGGGTTTTGATTAGAATTGTATTGAATCTATTGATCAATTGAGAGAGAATTGACATCTCAGCAATATAAAGTCTTCTGATACAAGAATATTATACGTATCTGTTTATTAAGGACTTCTTAGTTTCTCTCAGCAGTGTTTTATAGCTTTCAATGTGGAGATCTAGAGAGAAACTTTCATGCTTTTTAATATCATTGTAAATAGTATTTTAAATTTCAATTTCCAATTGTTCATTGTTAGTATATAGAATACAATTGAATGTTGATTGTTGACCTGTATCCTGTAATTTTGCTAAATTCACTTGTTAGTTCTAGTAGCTTTTTCTGTAGTCTTTAGGATTTTTTATGTGCACAACTATGTTGTCTGTGAATAAATAAAGTTCTACTTCTTCCTTTCCAATCTGAGTATTTTCTTTCTTTTTATCTCTTTACTGTGCTGGGTAAGGCCTCCAGTATAGATTTGGTGATAGTGCACGTCTGTGCCTTGTTCCTGATCCTCTGTTCCTCATTTCACGTTTAAGTAGGATGATTGCTGTCAGTTTTTCATAGATTTTTTTTTTTTTTTTTTGTACACGGGCCTCTCACTGTTGTGGCCTCTCCCGTTGCGGAGCACAGGCTCCGGACGCGCAGGCTCAGCGGCCATGGCTCACGGGCCCAGCTGCTCCGTGGCATGTGGGATCCTCCCGGACCGGGGCACGAACCCGTGTCCCCTGCATCGGCAGGCGGACTCTCGACCACTGCGCCACCAGGGAAGGAAGCCCTCATAGATTTTTTTAAATCAGATTGAAAAATTTTCTTTCTATACATGATTTATTGAGAGTTCTTATCATGAATAGGTAGCAAATTGTCAAATGCTTTTCCTACATCTATTGAGATGATGGTATGTTTTTTCTTTTATTCTATTAAAGTAGTGAATTATATTGATTGGTTTTTTTATTGTGGTAAATGCACATAACATAATATTCACCATTTAAACCATTTTAAAGTATACAATTCAGTGCTGTTAAGTATGTTTACAATGTTGTGCAACCACCTCTACTCTCTAGGTCCAGAACATTCTGCTCTCTCTAAAAGGAAACCCCATGCCCATTAGGCAGTCACTCCCCATTCACATCTTCCTCCAGCCCCTGGCAACCACTAATCTGCTTTCTGTCTCTGGATATTTCATACAAATAGAAACATAATATGTGGTCCTTGTGTTTGGCTTCTTTTACTTAGCATAATGTCATCAGGGTTCATCCATGTTGTAGTATGTATCCGCACTTCATTTTTTTTATGGCTGAATAATATTCGATTGTATAGATATACCACGTTTTGTTTATCCATTCATCTGTTGATGAATATTTGGGTTGTTTCCACCTTTTGGCTATTGTGACTAGTGCTGCTATCAACATTCATGAAAAGGTTTTTGAACATCTGCTGTCAATTCTTTGGGATGTATACCTAGGAGTAGAATTTCTGAGTCATATGGTGACTCTGTGTTTAACTTTTTGAGGAATTGCCAAACTGTTTTCCATAGCAGTTTCACCATTTTACGTTCCCACCAGCAACAATGTATAAGGGTTCCAGTTTCTCTGCATCATTACTAACACTTGTTATTTTTCTTTTTAAAAAAGTTTTAGCTGTCCTAGTTCGTATGAAGTAATATCTTATTGTGGTTTTGAATTGCATTTCCCTAATACGCTTGTTGGCCATTTGTATGTCTTCTTTGGAGAAATTTCTATTCAAGTCCTTTGCCCCCTTTTCCATTGGGTTGTTTGTCTTTATGTAGCTGAGTTGTAGAGTTCTTTATATATTCTGGATCATTAACCCTAATTAGGTATATGATTTTCAAATAGTTTCTCCCATTCTGTGGAGTATCTTTTCACTTCCTTGATAGTGTCCTTTGATGTACAAAAGTTTTTAATTTTGATGAAGTCCAATTTATCAGTTTTTCTTTTGTTGCTTGTACTTTGGTATTGTATTTAAAAAACCTTTGCCAAATCCAAGATCATGAAGATTTGTCTCTATGCTTTCTTCTAAGAATAATTTTAGCTTTTAAATTTGTCTATGATGCATTTTTAGTTTTTATATATGGTGTGAGGAAAGAGTCCAACTTCATTCTTTTGCACACTGATTGACTTTTGAATGTGAAACTAACTTTGCATTCCTGGGATAAATACAACTTGGTCATGGTATACTAGTTTTTAAAATATATTGCTGGATTTGATTTGCTAAATTTTGTTAGGATTTTTGCATCTATGTTCAGTGATATATTTGCAATCTTCTTTTCTTATAATGTCTAGCTTTTTCATTTTTTAATTTTTTTTTGCTTTGGTATCTGGATAATTCTAGCCATATAATATGAATTATGAAGGGCTTCCTATTGCTCAATTTCATGAAAATGTTTGTGTAATGTTGGTATTATTTATTCCTTGTGAGTTTTATAGGCTTTACCAGAGAATGTTTCTGAGACTGGAGTTTTCTTTGTAAGCAAGTTTTAAACACAAATTCAGTTCCTTTAGGGAAATTTAGATTTAAAAATATTCTTTCTTGAGTGAGTTTTGGTTCTTTGAGTGTTTATAGGAATATGTCCATTTTATCTAAATTATTAATTTATTCACATAAATTTGTTTGCAATATTCTCTTCTTACCCTTTTAATGCCTATAGGGTGACTGATGTCAATAACTGGTGTTGTCTGTCTTTTTTTATTGGCCAATCTTGCTAGAGGTTTATTAATATTGTTGACCTTTCTAAAAACCATCTTTGTTATACATTGAGTTTGTCTATTGTTTATTTGTCACCTACATGTTAATTTCTGCTTTTATATTTATCATGTCCTTCTTTCTTCTTAGTTTAGATCTAATTTGCTCTTTCTTTTTTCCTAGACTCTTAAGTGGAATCTTAGCTCACTGGATTTGGACGCTTCTTCTAACAAAAGCTTTTAAAGCCATATATTTCCCTTTAAGTACCACTTTAGCTGCATCTACAAGGTTCGATTTCTTTTCATTTTTATTCAGTTCAAATATTTTCTAATTTCCCTTGTGCTTATTTGACTTATGGGTTACTTAGAAGTATGTTGTTTAATTTTCAAATATATCTGGATTTTTCAGATAATTTTGTTATTGAGTTCTACTTTAAGTCCACTGTGATCAGAGAACATTCTGTGTATGAGTTCAATGTTTTAAATATATTGAGACTTTTTTATGGATTAGCCTATAGCATATCTTGGTGAATGTTACATGTGTACCTTAAAAAAATGTGCATTCTGCTCTTACTGAGTAGTGGGATAAATATAAATTATGCCAAGTTGACTAATGGTATTTTTATATACTTACTGATTCTTTTTCTATTTGTTATGTCAGTTTCTGCAAGAGGAAGTTTCCAAGTATAATTGTGGATGTGTTTATTCCTCTTTTCAGTTTTATCAGTTTTTGATTAATATATATTGAAGCTCTGTTATTGAGTGCTTTCATATTTAGGATTGTTATGTCTTCTGGATGAACTGACCCCTTTATCATAATGAAATGTCCTTTGTATTCCTGAGTATAGCTTGTTCTGAAATCTACTTTATGTGATATCATTATAGACACTCCAGCTTTCTTATATTTAGTATTTGAATGGTATGTCTTATTCTATCCTATTACTTTTAACTAATCTGTGTCTTTATATTTAAAGTAGATTTTTTAAGATCATATATACTTGGTATAATTATTGTGCTTGGATCATTTACATTTAATGTAATTAGTAATCACTGTAATTTAATTAAAATATCTCTGTGGTAGGATATGAGGCTATCACATTAATATTTGTTTTCTATTTTTTGCATCTGCTCTTTCTTTTTCCCTCTTTCTCTGCATTCTTTTGTGTTGAGTAATTTTAATGATTTTATTTCATATTAGTTACTTCTTTGTTTCTTAGTAATTGCTCTTAGATTTATAGTATATACTTTTAAAGTTATCATAATGTACTTTCAAATAATATTATGCTCCTTAGTGTTTAATTCAAGAATCCTACAGGACTTCCGGGTAAGATGGCGGAAGAGTAAGACGCGGAGATCACCTTCCTCCCCACGGATACACCAGAAATACAGCTACACGTGGAACAACTCCTACAGAACACCTACTGAACGCTGGCAGAAGACCCCAGACATCCCAAAAGGCAAGAAACTCCTCACATACCTGGGTAGGGCAAAGCGGAGAGATCCGCACACAGAGGATCGGAGCCGAGCGGCACTCACCAGCCCGAGAGGCTTGTCTGCTCGCCCGCCGGGGCACGCAGCGCTGGAAGCTGAGGCTCGGGCTTCGGTCAGAGCGCAGGGAGAGGACTGGGGCTGGCGGCGAGAACTCAGCCTGAAGGGGGCTAATGTGCCACAGCTAGCCGGGAGGGAGTCCGGGAAAACTCTGGAGCTGCCGAAGAGGCAAGAGACTTTTTCTTCCCTCTTGGTTTCCTGGTGCGCGAGGAGAGGGGATTAAGAGCGCTGCTTAAAGGGGCTCCACGGACGGGCGCGAGTCGCGACTGAAAGCGCGGAGCCCAGTGACAGGCGTGGGACGCTGGGGCTGCTGCTGCCGCCGCCAAGAAGCCTGTGTGCGAGCGCAGGTCACTGCCCACACCGCCCTTCCGGGAGCCTGTGCAGCCCGCCACTGCCGGGGTCCCGGGATCCAGGGGCGGCTTCCCTGGGAGAACGCACAGCGCGCCTCGGGCTGGTGCAACGTCACGCCGACCTCTGCCGCTGCAGGCTCGCCCCGCACTCCGTGCCCCTCCCTCCCTCCCGGCCTGAGTGAGCCAGAGTCCCCGAAGAGGCTGCTCCTTTAACCCTGTCCTATCTGAGCGAAGAACAGACGCCCTACAGGCGACCTACACGCAGAGGCGGGGCCAAATCCAAAGCTGAGACCTAGGAGCTGTGAGAACAAAGAAGAGAAAGGGAAACCTCTCCCAGCAGCCTCAGAAGCAGCGGATTAAAGCTCCACAATCAACTTGATGTACCCTGCATCTGTGGAATACATGAATAGACAACACATCATCCCAAATTGAGGAGCCCGGAGTCAGTGCTGTGCCTCTGAGGTGGGAGAGCCAACTTCAGGACACTGGTCCACAAGAGACCTCCCAGCTCCACATAATATCAAACGGCGAAAATCTTCCAGAGATCTCCATCTCAACACCAGCACCCAGCTTCACTCAACGACCAGCAGGCTACAGTGCTGGACACCCTAAGCCAAACAACTAGCAAGACAGGAACACAACGCCACCCATTAGCAGAGAGGTGGCCTAAAATCATAAAAAGTCCACAGACACCCCAAAACACACCACCAGACGTGGACCTGCCCACCAGAAAGACAAGATCCAGCCTCATCCACCAGAACACAGGCACTAGTCCCCTCCACCAGGAAGCCTACACAACCCACTAAACCAACCTTAGCCACTGGGGACAGACACCAAAAACAACAGGAACTACGAACCTGCAGCCTGCAAAAAGGAGACCCCAAACACAGTAACATAAGCAAAATGAGAAGACAGAAAAACACACAGCAGGAGAAGGAGCAAGATAAAAACCCACCAGACCTAACAAATGAAGAGGTAATAGGCACTCTACCTGAAAAAGAATTCAGAATAATGATGGTAAAGATGATCCAAGATTCTATTTCCCAGATACAAAATCTTGGAAATAGAATAGACAAAATGCAAGAAACAGTTAACAAGGACCTAGAAGAACTAAAGATGAATCAAGCATCGATTAAAAACACAATACATGAAATGAAAAATACTCTAGATGGGATCAATAGCAGAATAACTGAGGCAGAAGAACGGATAAGTGAGGTGGAAGATAAAATAGTGGAAATCACTGCTGCAGAGCAAAATAAAGAAAAAAGAATGAAAAGAACAGAGGACAGTCTCAGAGACCTCTGGGACAACATTAAACGCACCAACATTCGAATTATAGGGGTTCCAGAAGAAGAAGAGAAAAAGAAAGGGACTGAGAAAATATTTGAAGAGATTATAGTTGAAAACTTCCCTAATATGGGAAAGGAAATAGTTAATCAAGTCCAGGAGGCACAGAGAGTCCCATACAGAATAAATCCAAGGAGAAATACGCCAAGACACATATTAATCAAACTGTCAAAAATTAAACACAAAGAAATCATATTAAAAGCAGCAAGGCAAAAACAACAAATAACACACAAGGGAATCCCCATCAGGATAACAGCTGATCTCTCAGCAGAAACTCTACAAGCCAGAAGGGAGTGGCAGGACATACTTAAAGTGATGAAGGAGAAAAACCTGCAACCAAGATTACTCTACCCAGCAAGGATCTCATTCAGATTTGATGGAGAAATTAAAACGTTTACAGACAAGCAAAAGCTGAGAGAGTTCAGCACCACCAAACCAGCTTTACAACAAATGCTAAAGGAACTTCTCTAGGCAAGAAACACAACAGAAGTAAAAGACCTACAATAATGAACCCAAAACAATTAAGAAAATGGGAATAGGAACATACATATCGATAATTACCTTAAACGTAAATGGACTAAATGCTCCCACCAAAAGACACAGAGTGGCTGAATGGATACAAAAACAAGACCCATCTATATGCTGTCTACAAGAGACCCACTTCAGACCTAGAGACACATACAGACTGAAAGTAAGGGGATGGAAAAAGATATTCCATGCAAATGGAAACCAAAAGAAAGCTGGAGTAGCAATTCTCATATCAGACAAAATAGACTTTAAAATAAGGACTACTAGAAGAGACAAAGAAGGACACTACATAATGATCAAGGGATCGATCCAAGAAGAAGATATAACAATTGTAAATATTTATGCACCCAACATAGGAGCACCTCAATACATAAGGCAAATACTAACAGCCATAAAAGGAGAAGTCGACAGTAACACACTCATAGTAGGGGACTTTAACACCCCACTTTCACCAATGGACAGATCATCCAAAATGAAAATAAATAAGGAAACACAAGCTTTAAATGATACATTAAACAAGATGGACTTAATTGATATTTATAGGACATTCCATCCAAAAACAACAGAATACACATTTTTCTCAAGTGCTCATGGAACATTCTCCAGGATAGATCATATCTTGGGTCACAAATCAAGCCTTGGTAAATTTAAGAAAATTGAAATTGTATCAAGTATCTTTTCCGACCACAATGCTATGAGACTAGATATCAATTACAGGAAAAGAGCTGTAAAAAATACAAACACATGGAGGCTAAACAATACACTACTTAATAACGAAGTGATCACTGAAGAAATCAAAGAGGAAATTAAAAAATACCTAGAAACAAATGACAATGGAGACACGACGACCCAAAACCTATGGGATGCAGCAAAAGCAGTTCTAAGAGGGAAGTTTATAGCAATACAATCCCACCTTAAGAAACAGGAAACATCTCGAATAAACAACCTAACCTTGCACCTAAAGCAATTAGAGAAAGAAGAACAAAAACATCCCAAAGTTAGCAGAAGGAAAGAAATCATAAAAATCAGATCAGAAATAAATGAAAAAGAAATGAAGGAAACGATAGCAAAGATCAATAAAACTAAAAGCTGGTTCTTTGAGAAGATAAACAAAATTGATAAACCATTAGCCAGACTCATCAAGAAAAAAAGGGAGAAGACTCAAATCAATAGAATTAGAAATGAAAAAGGAGAAGTAACAACTGACACTACAGAAATACAAAAGATCATGAGAGATTACTATAAGCAACTCTATGCCAATAAAATGGACAACCTGGAAGAAATGGACAAATTCTTAGAAATGCACAACCTGCCAAGACTGAATCAGGAAGAAATAGAAAATATGAACAGACCAATCACAAGCACTGAAATTGAAACTGTGATAAAAAATCTTCCAACAAACAAAAGCCCAGGACCAGATGGCTTCACAGGCGAATTCTATCAAGCATTTAGAGAAGAGCTAACACCTATCCTTCTGAAACTCTTCCAAAATATAGCAGAGGGAGGAACACTCCCAAACTCATTCTACGAGGCCACCATCACCTTGATACCAAAACCAGGCAAGGATGTCACAAAGAAAGAAAACTACAGGCCAATATCACTGATGAACATAGATGCAAAAATCCTCAACAAAATACTAGCAAACAGAATCCAACAGCACATTAAAAGGATCATACACCATGATCAAGTGGGGTTTATTCCAGGAATGCAAGGATTCTTCAATATACGCAAATCAATCAACGTGATACACCATATTAACAAACTGAAGGAGAAAAACCATATGATCATCTCAATAGATGCAGAGAAAGCTTTCGACAAAATTCAACACCCATTTATGATAAAAACCCTGCAGAAAGTAGGCATAGAGGGAACTTTCCTCAACATAATAAAGGCCATATATGACAAACCCACAGCCAGCATCGTCCTCAATGGTGAAAAACTGAAACCATTTCCACTAAGATCAGGAACTAGACAAGGTTGCCCACTTTCACCACTCTTATTCAACCTAGTTTTGGAAGTTTTAGCCACAGCAATCAGAGAAGAAAAGGAAATAAAAGGAATCCAAATTGGAAAAGAAGAAGTAAAGCTGTCACTGTTTGCAGATGACATGATACTATACATAGAGAATCCTAAAGATGCTACCAGAAAACTACTAGAGTTAATCAATGACTTTGGTAAAGTTGCAGGATACAAAATTAATGCACAGAAATCTCTGGCATTCCTATATACTGATGATGAAAAATCTGAAAGTGAAATCAAGGAAACACTCCCATTTACCATTGCAACAAAAAGAATAAAATATCTTGGAATAAACCTACCTAAGGAGACAAAAGACCTGTATGCAGAAAATTATAAGACACTGATGAAAGAAATTAAAGATGATACAAATAGATGGAGAGATGTACCATGTTCTTGGATTGGAAGAATCAACATTGTGAAAATGACTCTACTACCCAAAGCAATCTACAGATTCAATGCAATCCCTATCAAACTACCACTGGCATTTTTCACAGAACTAGAACAAAAAATTTCACAATTTGTATGGAAACACAAAAGACCCCGAATAGCCAAAACAATCTTGAGAACGAAAAATGGAGCTGGAGGAATCAGGCTCCCTGACTTCAGACTATACTACAAAGCTACAGTAATCAAGACAGTATGGTACTGGCACAAAAACAGAAAGATAGATCAATGGAACAGGATAGAAAGCCCAGAGTTAAACCCACGGACATATGGTCACCTTATCTTTGATAAAGGAGGCAGGAATGTACAGTGGAGAAAGGACAGTCTCTTCAATAAGTGGTGCTGGGAAAACTGGATAGGGACATGTAAAAGTATGAGATTAGATCATTCCCTAACACCATACACAAAAATAAGCTCAAAATGGATTAAAGACCTAAATGTAAGGCCAGACACTATCAAACTCTTAGAGGAAAACATAGGCAGAACACTCTATGACATAAATCACAGCAAGATCCTTTTTGACCCACCTCCTAGAGAAATGGAAATAAAGACAAAAATAAACACATGGGACCTAATGAAACTTAAAAGCTTTTGCACAGCAAAGGAAACCATAAACAAGACCAAAAGACAACCCTCAGAATGGGAGAAAATATTTGCAAATGAAGCAACTGACAAAGGATTAATCTCCAAAATTTATAAGCAGCTCATGCAGCTCAATAACAAAAAAACAAACAACCCAATCCAAAAATGGGCAGAAGACCTAAATAGACATTTCTCCACAGAAGATATACAGACTGCCAACAAACACATGAAAGGATGCTCAACATCTTTACTCATTAGAGAAATGCAAATCAAAACTACAATGAGATATCATCTCACACCAGTCAGAATGGCCATCATCAAAAAATCTAGAAACAATAAATGCTGGAGAGGGTGTGGAAAAAAGGGAACACTCTTGCACTGCTGGTGGGAATGTGAATTGGTACAGCCGCTATGGAGAACGGTATGGAGGTTCCTTAAAAAACTACAAATAGAACTACCATATGACCCAGCAATCCCACTACTGGGCATATACCCTGAGAAAACCATAATTCAAAAAGAGACATGTACCAAAATGTTCATAGCAGCCCTATTTACAATAGCCCGGAGATGGAAACAACCTAAGTGTCCATCATCGGATGAATGGATAAAGAAGATGTGGCACATATATACAATGGAATATTACTCAGCCATAAAAAGAAATGAAATTGAGCTATTTGTAATGAGGTGGATAGACCTAGAGTCTGTCATACAGAGTGAAGTAAGTCAGAAAGAGAAAGACAAATACTGTATGCTAACACATATATATGGAATTTAAGAAAAAAAATGTCATGAAGAACATAGGGGTAAGACAGGAATAAAGACACAGACCTACTAGAGAATGGACTTGAGGATATGGGGAGGGGGAAGGGTAAGCTGTGACAAAGTGAAAGAGCGGCATGGACATATATACACTACCAAACGTGAGGTAGATAGCTAGTGGGAAGCAGCCGTATAGCACAGGGAGATCAGCTCGGTACTTTGTGACCGCCTGGAGGGGTGGGATAGGGAGGGTGGGAGGGAGACGCAAAAGGGAGGGGATAAAAAAAAAAAAAAAAAAAAAAAAAAAAAAAAAGAATCCTACAGTATACCTCCATGTACTCCCTCCCATTCTTTGTGCTATTTTTGCATTTTACTCCTACATATTTTATAAATACCACAATACATTGCTATTATTTTTGCTATAAAGTTAATTATCTTTTAAAACAATAAAAAATTTTTTAAAGTATTTTATATTTACCCTCATATTTACAGACATTCCTTGGAGATATTGCAGGTTTGGTTCCAGACCACTGCAATAAAGCGAATATTGCAATAACACAAAACAAATGAATTGTTTTGTTTCCCAGTGCCTATAAAATTTCTGTTTACACTATACTGTAGTCTAGTAAGTGTGCAATAGCACTATGTCTGAAAACAATGTACATACTTTAATTTAAAAATATTTTGTTGCTAAAAATTGCTAACCATCAGATGAGCCTACAGTGAGTTGTAATAGTAACATCAAAGATCATTGATCACAGATCAGCATAACAAATATAATAAGAATAAAAACAATTGAAATATTGCTAAAATTACTAAATTGTGACACAGAGACACAAAATGAGCAAACTGGAAAATTGGCACTGATAGATTTGCTTGTTGCAGGGTAGCTAGAAACCTTCAATTTGTAAAAATGCACTATCTGCAAAGTGCAGTAAAGCAAAGCACAATAAAACAAAGGGTGCCTGTATCATTTTAATGATATTCATTTATTTGTGTGTATTCAACTTTCTAACTGGTTTCATTTTCCTTCTGCTTAAAGAACTTTTAAAACTTTTCTTGTAATGCATAATTGCTGGTGATGAATTCTCTCAATTGTTGTTTGTCTGGAAAAGTCTTCATTTACCTTCATTTTTTTGAATGATATTTTTTCTGCACAGGTTGACAGTTTCTTCTTTTTTTTAACATCTTTATTGGAGTATAATTGCTTTACAAGACTGTATTAGTTTCTGCTTAATAACAAAGTGAATCACTTATACATATACAGATGTCCCAATATCTCTTCCCTCTTGCATCTCCCTCCCTCCCACCCTCCCTATCCCACCCCTCCAGGTGGTCACAAAGCACCGAGCTGATCTCCCTGTGTTATGTGGCTGCTTCCCACTAGCTATCTATTTTCCATTTGGTAGTGTATATTTGTCCATGCCACTCTCTCACTTTGTCCCAGCTTACCGTTTCCCCTCCCCGTATCCTCAAGTCCATTCTCTAGTAGGTCTGTGTCTTTATTTACGTCTTGCCCCTAGGTTCTTCATGACCTTTTTTTTTTTTTTAGATTCCATATATATGTGTTAGCATATGGTATTTGTTTTTCTCTTTCTGACTTACTTCACTCTGTATGACAGACTCTAGGTCCATCCACCTCATTACAAGTAGCTCAGTTTCATTTCTTTTTATGGCTGAGTAATATTCCATTGTATATATGTGCCACATCTTCTTTATGCGTTCATCTGTAATGGACACACAGGTTGCTTCCATGTCCTGGCAATTGTAAATAGAGCTGCAATGAACATTTTGGTACATGTCTCTTTTTGAATTATAGTTTTCTAAGGGTATATGCTTAGTAGTGGGATTACTGGGTCATATGGTAGTTCTATTTTTAGTTTTTTAAGGCACCTCCATACTGTTCTCCATAGTGGCTGTATCAATTTACATTCCCACCAAGAGTGCAAGAGTGTTCCCTTTTCTCCACACTCTCTCCAGCATTTATTGTTTCTAGATTTTTTGATGATGGCCATTCTGACTGGTGTGAGGTGATACCTCATTATAGTTTTGATTTGCATTTCTCTAATGATTAGTGATGTTGAGCACCCTCTCATGTGTTTGTTGGCAATCTGTATATCTTCTGTGGAGAAATGTCTATTTAGGTCTTCTGCCCATTTTTGGATTGGGTTGGTTTTTTTTTTTTTTGATATTGAGCTGCATGAGCTGCTTGTAAATTTTGGAGATTAATCCTTTGTCAGTTGCTTCATTTGCAAATATTTTCTCCCATTCTGAGGGTTGTCTTTTTGTCTTGTTTATGGTTTCCTTTGCTGTGCAAAAGCTTTTAAGTTTCATTAGGTCCCACTTGTTTATTTTTGTTTTTATTTCCATTTCTCTAGGAGGTGGGTCAAAAAGGATCTTGCTGTGCTTTATGTCATAGAGTGTTCTGCCTATGTTTTCCTCTAAGAGTTTGATACTGTCTGGCCTTACATTTAGGTCTTTATTCCATTTTGAGTTTATTTTTTGTATGGTGTTAGGAAGTGTTCTAATTTCATTCTTTTACATGTAGCTGTCCAGTTTTCCCAGCACCACTTATTGAAGAGGCTGTCTTTTCTCCACTGTATATTCTTGCCTCCTTTATCAAAGATAAGGGACCATATGTGCGTGGGTTTATGTCTGGGCTTTCTATCCTGTTCCATTGATCTGTATTTCTGTTTTTGTGCCAGTACCATACTGTCTTGATTGCTGTTGCTTTGTAGTATAGTCTGAAGTCTAGGAGCCTGATTTCTCCAGCTCCATTTATCTTTCTCAACATTGCTTTGGCTGTTTGGGGTCTTTTGTGTTTTCATACAAATTGTGAACTTTTTTGTTCTAGTTCTGTGAAAAATGCCAGTGGTAGTTTGATAGGGATTGCATTGAATCTGTAGATTGCTTTGAGTAGTATAGTCATTTTCACAATGTTGATTCTTCCAATCCAAGAACATGGTATATCTCTCCATCTATTTGTATCATCTTTAATTTCTTTCATCAGTGTCTTATAATTTTCTGCATACAGGTCTTTTGTGTCCTTAGGTAGGTTTATTCCTAGGTATATTATTCTTTTTGTTGCAATGGTAAATGGGAGTGTTTTCTTAATTTCACTTTCAGATTTTTCATCATTATTGTATAGGAATGCAAGAGATTTCTGTGCATTAATTTTGTATCCTGCTACTTTACCAAATTCATTGATTAGCTCTAGTGGTTTTCTGGTAGCATCTTCAGGATTCTCTATGTATAGTATCATGTCATCTGCAAACAGTGACAGCTTTACTTCTTCTTTTCCAATTTGGATTCCTTTTATTTCTTTTCCTTCTCTGATTGCTGTGGCTAAAACTTCCAAAACTATGTTGAATAATAGTGCTGAGAGTGGGCAACCTTGTCTTATTCCTGATCTTAGTGGAAATGTTTTCAGTTTTTCACCATTGAGGATGATGTTGGCTGTGGGTTTGTCATATATTGTCTTTATTATGTTGAGGAAAGTTCCCTCTATGCCTACTTTCTGCAGGGTTTTTATCATAAATGGGTGTTGAATTTTGTCGAAAGCTTTCTCTGCATCTATTGAGATGATCATATGGTTTTTCTCCTTCAATTTGTTAATATGGTGTATCACGTTGATTGATTTGCATATACTGAAGAATCCTTGCATTCCTGGAATAAACCCCACTTGATCATGGTATATGATCCTTTTAATGTGCTGTTGGATTGTGTTTGCTAGTATTTTGTTGAGGATTTTTGCATCTATGTTCATCAGTGATATTGGCCTGTAGTTTTCTTTCTTTGTGACATCTTTGTCTGGTTTTGGTATCAGCGTGATGGTGGCCTCGTAGAATGAGTTTGGGAGTGTTCCTCCCTCTGCTATATTTTGGAAGAGTTTGAGAAGGATAGATGTTAGCTTTTCTCTATAATGCTTGATAGAATTCACCTGTGAAGCCATCTGGTCTGGGGCTTTTGTTTGTTGGAAGATTTTTAATCACAGTTTCAATTTCAGTGCTTGTGATTGGTCTGTTCATATTTTCTATTTCTTCCTAGTTCAATCTCGGAAGGTTGTGCATTTCTAAGAAGTTGTCCATTTCTTCCAGGTTGACAGTTTCTTCTTTCAGCACTTTAAAATATCCCTCCATTTTCTTCTGGATTCTTTAGTTTCTAATGAGAAGTCTTTTTTTTCCTCTGTATTTATTATGCCCCTTTTCTCTGGCTTTTAAAGATTTTCTTTTTTATCAGTTTTTCCAGAATTATATTATATTGTGTCTTGGTATAGTTTTCTTTTGGTTTATCCTGCTTGAGGTTTGTTGAATTTCTTATATTTGTTGAGTCACCAAGGCTCTTTTAGTTTTCTTTTAGCTTTCTCTCTCTCTTTGCTTTAATTTGAATAGTTTTAATTAGCATGTTTTCCTGTTCACCGATCTTTTCTACTACAGTGTCTAATATGCTCTTAGTCCTATCTAGTGACTATTTGATTTCAGAACTTGTATTTTTCATTTTTAGAACTTGATTCCTTTTTAAAATCTCTTCTTTTAAAAAATTATCTTCTCACAATGTTTATGTTTTCCTTTCAATACTTGGACAATAGTTATAGTGGCTCTTTTAATGTTCTTATCTGTTAATTGCAATATTTCTCTTATTTCTGTTTCCATTTGCTGGTCTTATGGTTATTGGCCATATTTCCTACTTAGCATACCTAGTAGTTTCAATTGTGTGTTAGACATTTTGAATGTTGCATTGTTGAGTGTTGAGATTTTGTTTTCTTTAAAGAATGTTGGGGCCTCCCTGGTGGCGCAGTGGTTGAGAGTCCGCCTGCCGATGCAGGGGATACGGGTTCGTGCCCCGGTCTGGGAGGATCCCACATGCCGCGGAGCGGCTGGGCCCGTGAGCCATGGCCGCTGGGCCTGCGCATCCGGAGCCTGTGCTCCGCAACGGGGGAGGCCACAACAGTGAGAGGCCCGCATACCGCAAAAAAAAAAAAAAAAAAAAAAAAAAGAATGTTGGATTTTGTTTTGGCAGACAATTAAGTTAATTTTGGTTCAATTTGACCCTTTAAAGGATTGTTTTTAAGCTTTTTTTTTTTTTTTTTTTTTTTTTCTTTTTGCGGTATGCGGGCCTCTCACCGTTGTGGCCTCTCCCGTTGCGGAGCACAGGCTCCGGATGCGCAGGCCCAGCGGCCATGGCTCACGGGCCCAGCCGCTCCACGGCATATGGGATCCTCCCAGACCGGGGCACGAACCCGTATCCCCTGCATCGGCAGGCGGACTCTTAACCACTGCGCCACCAGGGAGGCCCTGTTTTTAAGCTTTTAAATGTGTATCTGGAGTAGTCTTTTCCAAGCATTCTTTAACCTTATTATTAAAGCACGACTCATTGGGTTTTCCAGTAAATTTTTGAGTGATCAGCAAGGACTTTCTATTCTGGCTGGTGAGAACTTGGATGGCTTCCAGTTCTTCGTGAGCTCTGAATTGTTCAGCTTACAGCTTTCCAGTCACTCTCTTCCTGCTCTGTGGAATTTTACCCTACTCATACTTGTCTTAGTATATAGTAAACTTTCAGGTATTCCTCAGTACTCTGTATATATAGTTTCCTCTTTCTGAAACTCTGTCTCATAAATTCCATCCGCAAAAGCCTCTCCAAACTCTGATTTCTATTACCTCAAGTCAGTGACACCACTGGACTCTGGCTGGGACTCCTTCCCTGCCCCAAGGTATGGAATGTGTCTCCAGGATAAAAGGTAAGGTAATATCGTATACCTCATCTGTTTTCTTTCTCTCAGGGATGACAGTCCTGAGCTACCTATTGTCCAATACCTGAAAATGATTGTTTTGTATATTTTATCTGTTTTTTTAGTTGTTAATGGAAGAAGGGTAAATTTGGCCCCTGTTTCTTCATCACAGCCAGAAGTAAGTCCACACTACAAATATTTATTCATGAACCTACACAAAAGGTTGCCATCTTTTTTTTTTAAGGTTGCCATTTTGAATGCAATTCTATTTGAAGATATACTCTGAGATATTTTGTGTTCTTTTTTCTTAATTCTTCTATAATTTAAAATGTAAACAATGGATATTGCAAAGAAATTTGGAAGAACTGCACTACGTTGTTTATAATTGTGAAATTGTCTGTCCCACAATGGCTTCTATGCCTATTTTCCTTTTCCCACACATCCACTCCAAATAGAGCTCATACGACTTTCTGATACAGTATTTAGGCTCTGAAATGACTCTCAGACCTTTCTCAGGGGAAATTTCTAAGCACCTGATAGCTGGAGTTCTAATAATGACCATTCATGTCTTGCTTCCTACATTTCCTAAGAATAGAACTTACTTGAAGTTGTGGCATCTCTAACTCATTATTATATATGTTTTATACTTGTACATACAGGAGAATATATTAAAAGTACAATTAATGTGGAAATTTATGCCATCTGAATTATAATAAGCTATGAATTTCTTACAAAACTTTCTACAGTTTAGTGCTTAAAATGTCTTATAAATGTATAGAATTTGTGGCTGGGCTGTATCTCTCTCAAAAGTGTTAAGAAAGGGAAAATCTTAAATCCTGGCTTGATTCCTTAATTTAACAACATGAGACAATTCTCATACTATATTTCTCCTAATGTGTCATTTTCATTTCTAAAATCTAGGGTTGTTTTTTCCTTTTGAAGTTGATGTTTATGTTGGTGATTTCAAAAAAATCCCCCATTAAGAAGGATCTGAATCTTATCTTTTAGATCTCTGTGAGAAATACAGTACATATTGCCTAAACCATATATATATATACACACACATATATATTTAAGGGCTATGTAGGATTTTTATAACTTATAAAAGTTTTATGGGCTTCCCTGGTGGCGCAGTGGTTGAGAGCCCACCTGCCGATGCAGGGGACACGGGTTCGTGCCCCGGTCCGGGAAGATCCCACATGCCGTGGAGCGGCTGGGCCCGTGAGCCATGGCCGTTGAGCCTGCGCGTCCAGAGCCTGTGCTTCGCAATGGGAGAGGCCACAACAGCGCGAGGCCCACATACCGCAAAAAAAAAAAAAAAAAAAAAAAAAGTTTTATGACTCCACACTCAACAGAAAGCAAGTAATTATTTAGCCATGCTAGGTGGGACTTCAGGTTAATGGTAAACAGAAAGGAGATGTTGAAAGATTTCATATCCAAAGGTAGAAGAAGAGAAGTATACAGAGATACATCATACATGCAGAAATTGTGTACAGAGACAAAACATGTAAAGTACAACACTTACATAGTAAGCCACCTCCTAAGTAGCAGCCATTGGTATTATTGTTATTCAGCCAGTGTTCTGAAACTAATTTTGTTTGCTTTGTGTAGTTACACTGGCTTGAATTC
Source organism: Mesoplodon mirus (assembly GCF_964341445.2). Lineage (NCBI taxonomy): Eukaryota > Metazoa > Chordata > Mammalia > Artiodactyla > Ziphiidae > Mesoplodon > Mesoplodon mirus. Next base: position 123,301,942 of record NC_138980.1, on the reverse strand, counting down.
ACACTATCTTCCTCCTCCTATTCCCTAGGACACTGCCTTCCAGAACTTTACTTATTGTTCCTAAAAGTTAGTGAACGTTTGTCTTCCTAGGCTTCAACACTATATATCAAAAAAAAGATAACCAGTTATTTACTGGAAATTTATATAGCTCTGCTGGTGTGCATTTAAACATAAAGTTTACTTCTGTAAGTTCCCCTGCCCCCCGCCCATGCCACAGCATGCTGCCGTGTCTCAGAAAGGGTGAAGACTCTTGAGAACCTGTCCTAAGAAGTCCCTGGCTTGGAGGGGCATCACTGAAACCCACAACTTTACAATTGTTATAAATTGCCAGATGATAGTGCTTTGTTACATTGCTTTGTATAATGAAACATTCAGGTTTAGGCACAAGTTATATTATGCTTCAGAAAATAAAACATCACAGGTAAAGGTTTTTTTTTTGTCATTGTTTTTGTTTTGTAATATTGTTATTTTATGTATAGCAGTGGTTTTCAGTGTAACCTGGCATCAGGAGCATCAGCATCATGTGGGAACTAGTTACAAATAAAAATTCTCAGGCCCTGCACTCTGTTTTAGGCAATTTTGATGTATGCTAAAGTTTGACAGCTGCTGGTGTAGAGAACCCTGGAAAGGCTCCTATATTGACTTAATTTATTATAAGCCACATCATATGAGGTGTGAAGAAGTAATCAGTCATGCCCCCAGCTACTGTTGCCTAGGAGATGTTTAATGGTGTAACACGGGAAGTGCCATGCTGTTGAGCAAATGTCAGACTCCGAGAAGGAGGAGCCTTTCTGCCAAAATCCCTTCTAGTACACCTCCTTTCACAGCCCTAGCAGCCCAAGGGAGAGGATTAAGACATCAGAACCACAGAAGGTGCTAATGCAGTGCCCTTGGGCTGATCTGCAGCCTTGAGGCACCTTTAGCTAGTTAAGAGGGAAAATCCCAGGGCTCAAAAGCTGTCCTCGAAGCAGAAGTATCAAAAGACAGAATTTAACAATCTGGACATGAAGCAAGAAACTCATATCCCTGTGTAGACCAGACTGTAGGGAAACCCAAGGACGTCTTGGCAAAGAGGCTGTATTCTTAGCTGCACTGGGAAAGGAGGGCCATGACCTTGTTAGTGTGGAGGACCTAGAAGCTGACATGCGTTCTCACTGTGCGCTGATATGGCCTTTTCTCTGTGTGTGAGCCTGGAGAGAGAGAGAAAGCGCTCTGGTGTCTCTTCCTCTTCTTATAAGGGTACCGGTTCTATTGGATTAGGGCCTCACCCTTATGACCTCATTTTACCGTAATTACCTCCCTAATGGCCCTATCTCCAAATCCAGAACAGTCCCTATTATCCCATGCCTGGATTATTATAGCGCCTTACTGATCCTCATTCCGGACTCCCTTCACCAGTCCTTCTTGAATATGCAACCAGATTCACCTCAGTAAATTTGCACTTTTAAGGTACAGTCTTACTGAAAAAACCTCAGTGATTCCCAATGACTAGACTTTTGCCAAACTCCTTACTCTGGCATTTGGCTCCCTGGTAGGTCCAAGCCTACCTTGTCAGCCAAAATAATGCTATACTCTTCCCCCACACCCCACACCTTTTGAATAACCTACTTCATTGTTCTTCAAGCATTCAGTTTGTGTGCCCACCTCTAGGCCTTTGCTCACATTATTCTCTCTGGAATGGCCTCTTTTCCACTTATTCAAATACCGCCCTTTCTTCCAAGTGCCACACTCCTCAGTGACATCTTCTGCATCACTCCACCCACAGTGATCTTTCTCTCTGCGCTTGGATTATTTTTCCAAAGCAAGTGTTAACACACTTCTCTGGGTGTGTGTCTGTGTTCCTGATAGAACTGTCTGAGAGTGGGTACTGAGGATGTTCCTTCTTTGCGTCCCTCTCAGGACCTGGCACAGTGGTGGGTGCTCAGTGTTCTTACTGCGTGGATTGGTGGATGGATAGATGACAAGACCGATACTCCTTTGGTAAGGTTTTTTGAGAACCTTAAATGTCATCTCCTCTGAGAAAACGTCCATAACCTACCCCCTCTCTATCACATCAATGTATTTTGAATCCCTGTACAAGCTTCACCACTACCAGAGAATTGTAGTGTTTGTTTGTCCTTCCAATCCCCCCATCGTATCCTAACTCTATAGAAGAGACTGTTTCTGTCTTGTTTCCCAGTGCCTACTTAGTGTCTGATACATGGTAGCCCCTCAGTTAATATTTGATGGAATGAATGAGTGAATGAATGACTTTAGCATCACATAGTGTAATGGAATCTTTTGGAGCTTAGCAAAGTGTGTGTACACATAGAGGAGGACCTGCTTAAAAACCTGAACCTTTTTTTATTTTATTACCCATGAAGCATTGAGGAAATGTCACACTAATTCAGAGACAAATGTGCTTTGCTTTATATATTATATAGCTTAAGTCAAATCAGAGTGAATTAATAATTTATACCCTGACTTAATACCCCCCAAAATTATAGTGCTGTAGAAAAGTATTCATTGAAGCCATGCAGTCTACTATTTTTTTAGAAAGCCAATGTTTAATCATTTGGCAAACACAAACTTATTTTGCAAAACAAGAATTTGTTTTCTAAATCTAGATTTTCACATGGGGAGTTTCCTTAAGGGTGGTAGGACCTACACTGACTTCCACTACATATAGGAGAATTTTCAGTCTTCCCTTTTCTGTCTTCTTTCTTCCCCTTCCAATCTTACCATCCCCACCTCAGGAGACACCATCTAGTTATCTCAACTGCTCACTGTCTTCTGGATCCACCAAGGTTAATTCTGCCTCTGTGCCTTTGCTCATGCTGTTCCCCTTGCTTGAAAAGTCCTCAACCTCTGGTGGAGGTCCACCTGACATGTCCCCTTCTCCAGCAAGCCTTCCCCAATTGTCATAACTGCTCATTTTTGCTCTTATGCCTTGAGTGTCAGCTCATGTATTATGCTCTGTCACTTCTTGTGTGTAAGTCTCATCTCCCTGATTGCTCTAGAAGCTCCTTTGGAGTAGGACTGTACCTCGTGCTTCATTTGTATATTCTTTTATGCCTGATACTCTTGTGAAATGTATTCACAAGATTTTTGGAAATGAATATTTCATTTTTCATAGCCTAACTATTTGAGTCCAGGAGAATTCTGAAGATGAGTAACAAGAAGATGCTGGAGGCCCCTCTCCAGGGCTGATCCAGCCTGCTGCTGCACACCGCCCCCAGGCCCCCTGTCGTGGTGTTCTTTTTAATGGTCAGATCACTTTTGAGTACATGGATTCAGGACCCAGTGTTCAGTAGATTCCATGTTTGATGACGTTAACCTAAAAAAGTCAGATGTTGGCTGAATCACCTTCCTGCATCTCTTTTTGCATATTTTACAACTGGCTTGGGAAAACTATCCTATGGGCCAAACCTTCTCCTAAATTTCACTTGGTCTGTGGTAAAAGGTCCAAAAAGTGATACACTTACAGTTAAACACACAATTTACAACTTATTTTTACTGCCTTAAAAGAGCTGTAAATCCACTTGGTAGGAATATTTCACCATGAAAATGTTCACATGAAAATGTTCCCATGCCTTTTTTTGACTCTCACTTTCTTTTAGCCTCTGTACCTTTGTGTCTCTGTGCCTCTGGTTTTGTATTTCCTTTGTAAATTACAGAGACACTTGTAAAAAACAGAGAAATTATTTCTGTCTCCATTTATGTCTGATCCTTTTCCTTCTTTAATTTTTTCCATCTTCTACTTTCTGTCTGAAAGAAAAAAAATCAGTGGGAGTCCATAAAGGAAAATATAGTTAGCTAGGGAGTTCCCTGGTGGTCCAGCGGTTGACTCCATGCTCCCAATGCAGGGGGCCTGGGTTCCATCCCTGGTCAGGGAACTAGATCCCGCATGCATGCCACAACTAAGAGCCCCCATGCTGTAACTAAAGGTCCCACACTTAGCAACGAAGATCCTGCGTGCCGCAACTATGATCCGGTGCAGCCAAATAAATAAATAAATAATAAATATTAAAAAAAAAAATACTTAGCTAAAGTATTTTTGAGGAGAGAATTAAGAAACATGATGCTCATTCATGTACATTATTTTTGTATTTGGTGAAATAGTTTTTTTTAAATTAATTAATCTATTTATTTATTTATTTATTTACTTTTGGCTGCATTGGGTCTTTGTTGCCATGTGCGGGCTTTCTCTAGCTGCAGTGAGCGTGGGCTACTCTTTGTTGTGGTACGTGGGCTTCTCACTGCAGTGGCTTCTCTTGTTGCGGAGCACGGGCTCTAGGTGCGCGGGCTTCACTAGTTGTGGCATGTGGGCTCAGTAGTTGTGGCTCGCGGGCTCTGGAGCTCAGGTTCAGTAGCTGTGGTGCACGGGCTTAGTTGCTCCGCAGCATGTGGGATCTTCCCACACCAGGGGTTGAACCCGTGTCCCCTGCATTGGCAGGCAGATTCTTAACCACTGCTCCACCAGGGAAGTCCCAGTAAAATAGTTTTTCCCAAAAAGAAATTTGTCGTGCTCCAACTTCTTATCTATATCACTTTACATTCACTTATGAGCCTCAGCAGATAGACATGCATTTTCCATAGTTGTAATCAATCTACATATACTATATATAAATATTTAATCCATACACATTTAAATAGCAGTATTCTGACTGCTAGTGTAATTTGTTGAGCTATTCCCTAAGTGTTTGATGTTTAGATTATCTCCATTTTCATTATTGTAAATAGTGTTGCAACACCTTTGTGTAAGTTATTGTTTTATTGTTTTGACTTTTTCTGATGTATATTGCCAGAAGGAGGATTATCAGGTCAAGGCATTCACTGGCTTTAAAAACCAAAAACATAGAACATAACCCTCTACTCAATAAAGAAAAAACCCAAACCCCTTCCATTTTGAGGTATAACAGTTAAGAGAAGAGAAAGACAGAAAAGGAAGAAATGAGAAAAAATCATTCATTCATTCAACAAATATTTCAGCATGTACTATATGCCAGGCACTAGGAATGTGGTCCATCAGTGAATAGGAAACCAAAAGATCCCTGCCGTAGTGAAGGCTACTCTCTAGTGGGGGAAGATAGAAAATGAACATAATAATCAATGAGCTAATTATATAATAAATTGGAAAGTGATAAGTGCTATGGAATAAGAAAAACAGAGCGGTGGGGGGGAATCAGGAGTGGTGGGGGGACAGTGGAGGGATAAATAAGAGTTACTCAGATGCTCAGAAGGCAGCATCTGAGCAGAGACTTAAGGGAAGTGAGGAAGGTAGCCCTGTCCTTTGTGTGTGTGTGTGTGTGTGTGTGTGTGTGTGTGTGTGTGTGTGTGTATGCGGGCCTCTCACTGTTGTGGCCTCTCCCGTTGCAGAGCACAGGCTCCAGGTGCGCAGGCTCAGTGGCCATGGCTCACAGGCCCAGCCGCTCCGCGGCATGTGGGATCTTCCCGGACCGGGGCACAAACCTGTGTCCCCTGCATCGGCAGGCGGACTCTCAACCACTGCACCACCAGGGAAGCCCAGCCCTGTCCTTTTTGACAGCGTAAGAGGCAGAGGGAAGGGCTCCTGGCTAATATTGTTTGGTGTCTTGGGGAAAGAGCAAAGAGGTCAATGTGGCTGGAGAAGAGAGAGTGCTGGTGAGAGGGGAGAGAGCTGAGAAAGGCCGGGCAGGGGCCACATCAGGTAGGATTTTGTAGGCTCTTGTAAGGACTTCAGCTTCTATTCTAGTCCCCCAAAGGAGGCTGTGGAGAGGCTACACTGGACTCCTCTTCTTTGGACCTGCCCTTGGACGCCTGCCTCCAAGTCTCTGGGATGGGATCAGGAAGCTGCTGTGTTTCTGACAAATTCCTCAGGGTGATTCTGATGAGCAGTTAGGTTGAGGACTACTCTTTCAGGTCAAAAATTCCACTGTTCTAAATTTAAAATAATTTAATAAAAGAAAGTAAAAAATTCACAGCATCCCCGAATGTTGGTGATTTAGAGACGTTGAAGATGATGTAGGAAATTGAGGCCCAGAGGTTAAGTGACTTGCTGGAGGTTACACAGCTATAAAAAGCAGCACTAGTTTCAAGTTCGCCCTTCTCACTCTGAGTTCAGTGAACCTTCCACTGTGCCAGGCTACCTAATAAACTGTATCGTTTCACTTATCAGGTGGTTAGACTTCCAGTAAGCTCCACCATTAGGAATAAAGTTTGAATTCAGAGTTCTGTAAGGTTGATTGGTTGATTAAATGTTTGATTACCTAAAGATTAATCTGAAAGCTGCAATTGTCTTAACCTTTATGGTTAAGAATCACTCAAAATGTACTAGTCACATTTTATTCTTCTTTAGAGGAATTCTGGAAGAGTTATACTGATTTAGAATGGGAAGGGACCTTAATTGTTCAGGGTCTTGCAGTGCTTCTGGGTCATAATTCTGAAATCAGCTCTGTTTGACATCAGTGTAAAACATACAAGCCGTTCAGCTGACCCTGGACATTTCTGAGGTTTAGAAGAAATTTCTGATTTACTTCGCTGTTTGATTTCTTTCTTGGACATTGGCTGTAGCTAAATTTTCTTAACTCAAATTTTTTTATAATGTTGGCTTTTCTGGCCTTATTCTGTAACTTGAGCCTAAATTTTATCTGCAGTGTCTGAACTTGTAGACTTTGCGGTTACTGTGGAATGCACTGAAATTGTGACATGGGAATTGGTCCAGAAATCACTTACAGGAGCAAGAACTCAGGCCTCAGAGCTTAACTAGGGAACGATTTCAGTTAAACCATTTTTCCTCCACTTGCACGCTTCTGCATGTTTCAGTGACCAGATTTGTGCCAGTGATGGGGGCAGGTTACACATTCCCACTGAGAACACTTGGTGGAGATTATAGGGATACATTATTTTTTTCCTTTCACTAAGCCAGAATTGGCAGTGGAAGCTATGTCTGAGAAAGATACTGAAGCTATTGGCTGCTCTGGGAATGGGAGGAAGAATTTATAGCTAGTGCATTTCCCCCATTCCCTCTTCTGCTCCTGCAAAAACTCACATTCAGTGAAAGGCTCTGGTCCCAACCCAATAAGTAATGGTCAGTTAACATAGTAAAGCAGCTCAGTCCTGTTCAATAGCCACCTAGGGGTTATTTACTTCTCAAGTCTTAATCTTTTTTTTTTTTTTTTAATTTTGCTTCTATTTTTTTTTTTTTTCCCTAAATTTGCTTCTGGGTGACTTGTCCCTTCATGACTCAGCTCCTAATGTTCTCCACCAGAAGACTGGTTGTTATTTCTGTTTTATCATAGTCTTCTTGCCTTCAAAGCCTCAGTGAGTGACTGGCCCTTTTCTCTTCTCTGGGAGGTGTCATCATAGTAACCACATTCCTAGAGAAAACTCTGAAGAAGTAGACATGGGGCATGAGAATTAGCATGGCTCTAAATGTCAAAAAAGGCTGACATTGACTGGTAGCTCTGTGAAGGATAATGACTGAAATGGGTGTATATAAGAGAATCATAGAGAACTTTAGGAACCAGTAACTCCCACCTAACATTGCATCAGGGATTGGTATGGAGACTAGTGCTTTTGTAATTTAACTCTGATGATGTTTGCCCAGATTCTGAATGGTCCCTTGGAAGTAGAGCAGATGGCAGCCATCAGGCTTAGGCCTATTTCAAATGGATGACTGTCCCTATATCTCAGTCTTGACCATTTAATGTGGTATTCTTACAGGCATGGATAGGGACAAGGAAGCATGGAAGGGAACTGTGGTGGAAGCTACGATGCCAGGAAAGAAGAACTTATTCCTTCAGCTGGAGGAGTGCGGCTAGCAGATCGCCCTCTGCTCAGCTGTCAGTCTCATAAGGGGACTACCTCAGCTGAAGAGAGCCACCTGGCCCAAGGCTACTGTGGTGGCCTGCAAGTAACTGCTGATCCATGTGAGAGTATAAAGGTCTATCCTCCTAGACCCAATTCAGGACAACTCTGAGGCATCATCCCGTTTCAGAATTTTCCCCGCAGGGTTGCCTGAGGCTTTCAGTGAGGCTGTATTCTAGCTCAGTTTCTCCCTGCTCAATCTCCCTTCCTACTTCCCTCCCACCCTCCTTTCCTTCCAGATGTTGATTAGGGTCCTAGAGTATTTACTCATAAACCTTATGCCTGCTAAACACCATTTCAGGATCTGCTTCTTGGGGAACCCAACCTGCGCAGAAATTTTATGAGCAATTTGCCTGTCCATTAGAAAATACAGCATAGACTTTCTCTGCATTAACTAGAGATACACTTTTTCATGTCATCAAATATTTTTTTTAAAGAGACCAACAGTTGGAAAGTTCTAGTGTTAAACTGAGAAGCGAAACAGAAGTAGAAGACTTAGGTTAGCTTAGGTTAGTTAGACTAGGTTAGGTTAGTTCTTTCTCCTCTGTATATCTGAATTTGAGATTTGCTTCTCTATGAAGGTTAGAAGCTGTAATATAAAGTCTTGATCCAGTCATTCCCAAATTTGATGTTATGGGGAGAGAAAGGGAGGGAGGAACCAAAAAAATTATTTGAAATTGGATACTTCTTTGTGCTTTGCATTAGGACTCTGTGTTCTTGCCTTTAACCTTATAAGCAACTCTACTGTTGAGTCCTTCCTTGGACCAGCCATGTGATGCTGTGGCAGCAGGCAGGAATCACTCAAAGAACCAATGAATAAATGAGCAACGGTGCCTCGAAGCGCTAACCCAGATTGCACAGCGGGGACAATAAGCAGCCTTCTTCTGAAGGTATTCTTGCTCCCCTCGTGTGAAGCTGTGTAGCCTCACTCAGGGGAGTGAGGGCAGGCAGTTTTGACTGCCCAGCCTGGGGTGTCAGGCAGAGCAGTGGACAACGGGAGGCTGGATGGAGTAGAAGCCAGGGTGAAAATTTAGTGACACCCAAGGAAGAGGTGAAAACTCTGGAGGAGAAATCCAAGAACCACGCGAACAGCTTCTTTCTGTTCTTCCTTTGGATCTTAGAATTTGTGTGTTCAAGTGCTTGGTCCTCTGCAGGGCCTCCCGTCCCTTGGCGTGACCTCCAGATGATAAGTAGACATGGAATGGACTTCTTTTGAAGACTGGGTCGCCAGCCATCCAGCTCAGCCTTCAGAATGTGTGGGGAAGCGGGGGACTATGGAGGCATGAATTCTCTCCTTAATGCTCTGAGTGTACTGGGAGGCGAGCAAGTCAGATGGGTGGGCATGGTCTGGAGGGTCCCTACAGGGCATCGTGGTGTTTTACTAGGATGTTACAACGTGTTCGTGAAAGGCCAGAAGCTTGTTGCGGGGCTCCCCAGGCTACACCGCCCTTCGGGGCCGGCCCGGGGTGTGTGCCGTGAGGGGAAGAGGGGCTGGGGAACCGGGGGGCGGCCCCGGGACGGGTGCAGGAGGGATGAGGCCTCTGGACGGCGGAGGAGGGGAGGGCGCCGAGGGGTGGTGCCCGCTGCCGCGCCCTGGGGCCCCGGGGGCCGAGCCGGGCGGCGGGCACTCTCTGTTCAGCCCTGGAGAGCGCGGGGAGCGGCGGGCGGGGCCGAGGGGCGCAGCGGGGCCCGAGTGGCGGCGGCTGCGGAGTGAGGGCGCCGCAGAGGGAGGCGGGCGGGAGGGAAGGAGGGAGGGAGACGCGCGCGCGGACCGAAAGTAGGGAAAGAGGTTTAGGCGGGCGGGCGGGCGGTGCTCTGGCCCAGGGGCCGCGGGAGCCCGGCGAGGTCGAGCTGGGCGGCGGCGCGGGCCGAGGGCGGAGGGGAGGGCGGAGGCGCAGGGAGCTCGTTTGGGGCGCCGCGGCGGGGAGGGTGGCGGCCACCCGTGCGCGCGGGGCGCTGTGTGTGCGCGCTCTCCCGCTCGGGGAGGAAGATGGCCCAGAAGGGAAAGTTGGGGTGACGCGCGCAGCCCCAGGAGGCTCGGCGAGGGGTGCCGCGGCGAGCCCGACGGAGCGGCGGCCAGACAGGCCGGGGGGCGAGCGGTCCGGGCGCCGCCGCCAAGGCGCCCGCCCCCTCACTGCAGGTGGCCGCCGCGGCCCTGGGGCCCGGCGGCCGGGGGCGCGGGCGGGCGCTCGAGGGAGCCCGGCCGAGGGATGGGCTGCGCCCCCAGCATCCACGTCTCGCAGAGCGGCGTGATCTACTGCCGGGACTCGGACGAGTCCAACTCGCCCCGCCAGACCACCAGCGTGTCGCAGGGCCCCGCGGCCCCCCTGCACGGCCTCTTCGTCCAGACCGACGCCGCCGACGCCATCCCCCCGAGCCGCGCATCCTGGCCCCCCGGTGCCGCCCGCGGCCGCAGGGCCCGCGGTGAGCTGGGCAGCGGCAGCAGCGCGGGTTCCACGGCCCCCGCGGCGACCACCTGCAGGGGCCGGAGTCGCCACTGCTGCAGCAGCGCGGAGGCCGAGACCCAGACCAGCTACACCAGCGTCAAGGTAAACGCCGGGCGCCGGCCCGGGCTGGAAGGGGGCCGCCTGCCCCGTCCGGCGGGTAGGGGGCTCCGGCGGAGTTGAGTGGCCGTGACGTGGTTGGTTTGGGGAGGTTTTCACTAAGGAGGAGTTTACTTTTCATTTAGGGGGTGATGAGGGCCCAGGAAATGTGAGCATTAAAGACCCCTGGAGGGGTCCAGGGCGCTGGTTCTGGGGCACCGGGTGGAGAAGGGAAGCAGGTGGGCTGGCCCGTTTCTCACTGAGGTGGAGAAGGCTGGGCTGGGTCAACTCAGGAGGAGGGGTGGGCATCATTGAGAGCGTTCAGTGGCGAGTCCCATTGAATGAAATCTGAGCTCCGGGCTGGATTTGCGTGGCTTGTAGGTGAATGGTGCAGACTCGGTGCAACGGTACTATAGTGCCCTCGTGTTGAGGTTTTTACCTTGGAGACACCAGCCAGGTTGCATGGAGTCTCAGCCACAGGGACCGAGTGTGGGATTTGTGAATGAATGAGGGTGTTTCTGTTTTCCGGAGGGATGGAGGAAGAGGACCTGAGTGGAACCTGTTGTTTATTACTTCTTTGGGTTGGCTGTGTCTTGGACATAATTGAGAGAATCGGGTCGTGAGTGAGGAGGGTCGGCTGAGCTACAGTGAGGGGAAGTGGTTTCCGTGCAGTGTAGCTGTCTGAAGATGATTCATTCTGCACATACATCTCATCTTTCAGGAGAGTGGAATTTTGAGGAACTAGAAAAAATTAAGTGATTAAAGCAGTCACTACTTATTTCTTAATGCCAGAAGAAAAATGATTATTTTAATAGTGCCTTCCTGTGTGTTCTCAAAATACTATTAAATCCAAGAGGTTTTTCATTGTGTAAATGTGGCCACTGGGCCTTTTATCCTTATATAGCAAACAGAAAGACAATGGCACATCCCACAATACAGAGGAAAAGAAGTGTGTCTCTATGACTGTTAATGGGAGGTAGAATCACAGTTTTTACATGGTCAGTAAATTACCAGGAATCGTTCCATTGATTATTTGGTAAAGGCACGATTGTATAGTTAATACTTGAAAAGTTATTCAACAACTGGAGGCAGCTAGTGTGAGGAGGCTCCTAGTCTTCATTGGATAAAGTCAGCTCTCAGTGGAGGGGTGAAGAGAAGGATGACGTGCTTACTTCAGTGTGGAAGAGCAAAAGGTTCTCTTAGTGAGCTTACTTTAACAGCATCTGATTTTGTAACATGAAGCTTAACTGATGTTTACTTATAGTTGTAGAGTTTCTCTGGTAATAATCATGTAATATACTATGATAATGTACTCATTATAATACAAATACCATTTATTGAGCACCTACTATGTACCAGGTATAAGCTTTCTCTTCTAGCTTTTGAATGTTAACTGTGTATTGATAGAATATCCAAGAACTAGAGACCTGGACTCATGACAGTACAACCTACTAATTGAACATTTGTTATAAAGGTATGTGCTGAACACTTTCTATTATTAAGTTCCCCCCCCCGCCACCAGTTCACATAAAGTTATCACTAGGAGTAATTTCAGGGGATTAAAATGTTATATTTGGTGAAATAATTAAATTGGAATTTTATCAATAAAGACTATCCTTTGCCTTCTTGTTGAAAAGGAGATTTGCAAACATGAAGCAGTAGTTCCGAATGGTGACAACTTATGAACTCTGTGATACTCTTTTTGGTTTGCTTAAGAGAAATTGTATGTTTTTGCCTTTCAGAGTAGCAAGAATCCCAATTTAGTACCTGGCACCTCTAGCTACTCCATGTTTGTTCAGTGAAAGAAAGAATAATGAATGAACTCATTCTCTATGTTTTAGTACTTCTCTCAAGAGGCTACTTAGAGACCAAATGAAATAAAAACTGGAGGGAAAATAAGTCCCAATTATTAGCAGCTAGTATGAAGTTGTATAAATATCATTGCTACTTGGCTGAAGTGTTAAAAGGCTTGACCTGGGTATGAATTTAACGTACTTTGCTTTATCAACCAGGTTTCCAAATAAGAGCTTATTTCATTCCAACCCATTGCTGGAAATGTTGGACTAAAACTGCTGGTTCAGTTTATTCAACACTAATTTGCATGTGTAGAGCTCAGAAACTATAGATTTGAGACCAGAATTATTATTTATACAAACCACACAGAATTATTATCACAGAATTATTTTAATATATTTAATAGTATTCTTTTAGGATGTGTGACTCAGTGTTATAGTAGCTTTTTCAGTTTTCACATGTTCCATGTTCTTTTGTGGATAAGGTAATTTTATAAAGACATTACTTTCATTTCTTTTTAGAAGAGTTCTTCTACCTTAAGAGTTTGAGATAGTTGCTACTCATGCCCCCCCACACACACCCTCCCTTTTCCAAAATGCTCAGGTGGAAAAGTAAAGTCTTTGCCATTTGGTCTTGTTTACAGTGGTGATGGGGTTGTAATAGATTTTTTTAAACTTTCTCTTTGTACATCAATTATAAACCATATCTTCATTATCTCCTTGGTCTCTGGTGTTCCCCAGAGTGCAGAAATGTGTACTTGATTTCTCTCTCTCTTTTCTAGCAAGAATTCATCTCATTAGGCTTTTAGAATGATGAAGCATTATGATGTCAAACATGATGTCGACAGGAACCTTCCTGAATACCTAATTTACAAAAAAAATGATAAACATTAATAATTCATGTGCAGTACAATGATATCATGTGGATTTCCATTTCTGGTAAGAAGTTAGATTTGTCTTCCAATTGCTGTAAAAAATGCAGGTTCCTAGCAATTTGTCTTCCTCTTGTTTGCCTTTTTAAAAATAGTACTCCAACAGGAGAATCCTGCAGAATGCTCACTCCTGATATTGTGCCAGTTTTGTAATTCTTGTTCAGAAATCCTCAGAGGAGATGGTTGAACCTCTCCCCGGGAAAATCTGGGGATTCTTACAAGTCTTCTTTTCTCATCCCAGCTGTTGTGGCTGGAGAGTCATCTGGGACTAGGCAGCCAGTTGTAGAAAAGAGTCTTTGTTGACAGTTCAGTCAACTTGCAGCCATCTCTGTGTAGTTTAACTATTTTGTGGATCAGACGCAGGAGGTTCTCAGTTTCCAAGTGATTTTGTGCTGGTAGGCAGTCTCACCAGTTCCCCATCTCCTCCATTCATTGTGCTCATTTATTCACGCAGTCAGTATTTGTACCAGACTCTGTTGCACTAGGGGTTCAGGGAATATCCACGAAGTTTGGTAAGCAAAGCCTAATGAGGATGGTCAATCTATTGCAAAAGGGTGTACCTAAGCCAGTGATTCATTACTTCTGTATTATTCTTTCCATGGTTTTCTGAATCAGTGAGGATAATCCCAAGTTGACTATATATAAAGGGAAAATAAATAGATAATTTTCTGACCTTATGGTAAATAATGAATGAGATTTTATTTCGGGGAGGGGTAAAGGTATTTTGGAAAAAAAATCATTTTTGTTCTCTAAATCAATATCCTCAAGCTTTAGTGTACAACAGAATTACCTGGAAGGCTTGTTAAAGTACAGATTGGTGGGTCCCACTCCCAGGGTTTCTAATTTAGTAGGTCTTGGGTGGGGCCTGAGAATTTGGATTTCTAACAGGCTTCTAGGAGACGCTAGTTTTGCTGATCTGGGGACCACAGTTTGAGAACAACTGCTTTTAAATTAATTAAATTGACTGTCTGTGGGCCAGATGAATTAGGTGTGACCACCTCCAGCAGAGTATATGGTACCACATTGCGTGTATTTGGACTACTAGTCACAGCCCTGCCTTCATCTTAGTTGACTTTTGTAATGTGCCACCTGTCATCTCTATCCATGAAGTCTGCCTGGAAGGTTGGCTGGAAAGTTTGTAAGTGGAGAGAGGGCTGGACCACGTAGCCCACTCTTGTTTCTTGAGGTTCAAATTTTCCTCAGGATCTGTTGGGATTTGCAGGTCCTGATGTCTTCCTTTGTCATCACAATCCCTCACATGCCTCTACCCTGCTAGAGCTGTGTCCTACGTGCTGGGAAATTGCAAGCCAAGGGAGGAGCTTAAAACAGGGGCTGATGTGACGCCATAGGCTTATTCAGTTCTCGGCTCTTGGAGTTCTTGCTAGTCGTTTTCACCATGTTTATTTGTTTTAATTTTAGTAAAGCCCTAGTTTATTTTCTGCCATAGCTTATTTCATCACAATTTAGTGCCCCCCCTTTCTTCCAACACATGAACTATAGTCATTGAGCAAACTTTCCTAATTTTCACTGCTTTCTTCAGTAGTCACACTAATTTTTAAGAACTATCAGATAATTCTTCCTTTGGACTTTGGTAAATCAGTTCTCAAATCAGAAAGTAGCACAGCAAGCTGCTACTTTTCAGAGGTGATGCTTTTCTACTGAGTCCCACCCTGGTGGACACAAGGCAAGACCTGGGCTGCAGCAGGACAGGACATGCTGGTGAGGGCCAGACAGCTCCTGTGGTACCAGATTACGATGGGCGAAGGCCAGGAATCAGAATAGGAGGGAGGGAGTGAGCCCTGTAGCACCAGGTGTGAAGACAGAGTCCAGGGTCTGGGAAACCAGCAGGGTTGGAGAGGAGTACATGAGTACTAGGGGCCAAGTGGGCAAATAAAATCTAGAATTCAGGGGCTCAGAAAGATGACAGCTGTTGAACTGGGTTGAGACTTCTGGTTGGTGAAAAAAAAGGGAGATGCTGATGACCAATCAAAGGGCTGTAAGTAAACCCTGCACCTAGTTGAGGCAAGACCAACCAACCTTACCACCTGATAAGATGGTATCTGGACAGGAAACAGATTGCATATCCACAAAAGTTTAAGAAAAATCATCTAATGAAGGGATTGATGCGGATGTGTTGGCAAGATGAAAGGAAATCAGCAAATGATGATGAAGCACCCTAAGACTAGAAAAAGAGGGTGCTGTTACCACCTAAAAGAAGCCACAGGAGGGAATGGTTATGGGAACCTGAGAAACCAAGCCTATAGGACAGGGAAGCCCCCCGAAGCTGAGGTCTTAAGGAAGAATGCAGTGACTGGAGGCCTTTGGCCTGGCAGGGGGAGCCAAGGGAGTAAATACCTCCATGCTACTGTTCTCCTTTTCAGGAGGTACCATCTTTGTCCAAACACATTTGGAAACCAGAGGGCAAGGGAGCCCATTGATCAAGGTTTTACAGAACAGGAGAGAATATCCTGACCATCCCCCAGAAGGCCCTCTGTAACCAGTGTTAAAAGATGGTCAACATCATTAGAGATACCCTGGGAAGCTCAAATTGAGATGAGTAATTTTCTAAAATAATGGCATTTTTAAAATGGCCACTTAATTTATTGTTTATATTTCCTGTCTGATGACTAATGATGTTAAAGAATGTCCACTTGTCTTGTGTGGAGACCTCCAAGATATTGCTGAAAACATCTCCTTCTCTTTTCAGTTCACTCTCCACCCTGACTCTGCTTAGACATTTTCTTAGTCAGCTTGGGGTGCTATAACAAAATACCATAAACAGGGCAACTTAAACTCCAGACAGTTCCTTCTCCCTGTTCTGGAGGCTGGGAAGTCCGAGATTAAGGTGCTTTGTGAGAGCATTCTTCCTGGCTTCCAGATAGCTATCTCCTTGTTGTGTCCTCACATGGCAGAAAGCAAGCAAGCTCTGTTCTCTCTTCTTCCTCTTAGAAGGACACTAATCCCATCATGGGGACCCCACCCCCATGACCTCATATAAACCTAATTACCTTCCAAAAGTCCTGCCTCCAAATATCGTCAGGGTTTAGGGCTGCAGCATAGGAATTTTGGAGGACACAAACATTCAGTGTGTAACAGACATGTTTCTATCATTTCCTCTGTTCTTTGCCCACTGACCCCTCTCCCCACGATCTCAGAGCCCAGAGATAGGGGGTGGGGGTGATAGCACTCTTTCTAGGTGAGAAGTTCCTTAAGTAGGAACCTAGCTTAGCCAATTTATTCTATTTTTGCTCAGTTTTTACTTTCTTGCTCTCTACACCTTCTCTCCACAGCCTCAAAACATTAATAAATGAGTTTTACTGTGTGTTTATAAGCTGATATTTTCACTCAAGAATATGTATATTTAAAACATTTAAAAATATTCAAATGTGTTCAGGAGTTCGTTTTTAAAAATAGATGTTACCTTACTATGTATAAAATAGATAATCAACAAGGACCGGAACTCTGCTCAATATTCTTTAATAACCTATGTGGGAAAAGAATCTGAAAAATAATGGATATATGTATATGTATAGCTGAATCACTTTGCTGTACACCTGGAACTCACACAACATTGTAAATCAACTATACACCAATAAAGAGTAAAAAGTAAATTAAAAATTAAAAAAAAATAGGTGTCACCATTATCTTACAGTGGAAGTCTGGATACTTATGTTTTAATGGAAAACACCACTTTGTTTTTGAAAACACCACTTTTTAATAAGTTGCAATATAGATTAGTTTAGATTTGGTTGCTAATAGCTTTTCCCCCATTTTCTCTCTTCTCCCACTGGCAGATAAAAGCCAGGCTTTATTCAGGATTTTGATGCTTTATTCTTTACCATCAACTTTTTTCAGCTCCTCCTTTCTGCTTTCTCAGGGACAGGTCACAGAAAAATAGTTTAGAAACTTGTGATTGGTTTAATGAAAATCAAGAGATGATTTTGCTTTTGGATAATCCATCACTGAAAGAAAACTTGTCGTGGTCGTCTCATGTTTCCAAGGCGATTCCAATTTTCTTGTGTGGTTTGTACATTTTGCAACACGTTGCGTAGAGTAGATGTAGTAACATTAGCTATTAAAGTCTTGCTATTTGTGGAGTACTTTATATACATGAGCCACAAATTATCATTCCCATTTTACAGAGGAGGAAAACAAGGCTGCAGAGGTACAATACATTGCTCAAGGTGGGGGCTGAAATTTGAATACAAGGTTGCCTGAATCCAACTCCCAAGTTCTTAACCACTGAGCTTTATTGCCTTTTACACAGGCCTGAAGGCCCAAGCGTAGCTGGTACTGGAATCACAGTTATTTAGAATAGAGTGGTAGGACGGGAGGTGGGGAGCAATCAGAGGGCCTTGCGGGTGAGGTTTTTCCTGTTATAGATCCACCGTCACCCCCTCTATTAGCTCACACTGGAGTGTTGTTTTGAGATGAGTGGAGAATGTAAAATGGAGAAAGCTTTGGTAGAACATGTTGCCCAGTACTTGGCACTTTGCTAAGTACTGTACAAATATTAGCTGCTAATAATCTTGTGGTTGCTATGATTTGTTTTGGTAATTAAAATGAAAGTTTGCTTATTTAGATTTAGATATTTTTGAAACACATAGTTGTTTTTTATTGGAAAATGTATCCCACTTTCAAGTAGATTGATTTGGCCAATGTAGGTGACTAACTGGATTTATATATAGACATGCTACCCTGAAGCTTTGGAAACCCGCTGGGTGTGGTCTGAGTCAATTGGATTTCCAAAGGAGATGACACAGTAGAATCTAGCCCGTCAAAGGCCCAAGCTGGTGTTTGGGTTCCATGACTGTTGGACCTGCATCAGGCTTCTGCCTTTAAAGCTCAGGGCCTTGGTGTTATCTTGAGATGGTTCCATGTGGAATTCTTCTTTGGTGTAAACATGTAACCTGAAACCTTAGTCTATAATTGGGCTTAAAGCGATTTTGGAAAAGCTCTGTTGGTTTTTATGTTGTGGCATTTCAGGTGCTGTCACATGTAGTATATTGTTGGAAAAATGATACACTGTAAATCTAACGACGTTTCCTCCTAGAGAAGGTATAATGATTAGCTACAGGGATCCAGTTGCCTGTGTGAGTCACAAAAAGGAGGGAAGACCCCGAATTTTGGAAATTTTTATAGGAAGACTTCTTAGTAACCTATCACACAGGTTAACATGGATAAAAAGAAAAGTGCCGTTTTCTGACATTAGATCCATAAATAACGTCAAACCTCTGGACCTGGAAGGTGATGACTTCAGGGTTGATGGGGCTTTTGTCCTCTTCCGAGTTCCTGCTGAGGAAGCTTCAAAAGCAGTGGCCAGATGGAGAGGAAGGTACCAGTTTATGAAGGCCAATAATGACCCAACGGCCCAAACCCCTCACCCACAAGTGGTCTTTGGGTCACATGAGGCATTTTCATTTTCAGCTTAAGAAACTGATTGACAGTCTTGGCCTGTAAGCTGGGTGACTGTGAGGAAAGCAAAAGGTGTTCCACTGGGTGATGTTTTAGAAGGATAAGTAGCATTTTGAACTGAGCGGTAGCTGGAGCTGAACGTTTTTCTTTTCCCCACGGTCTGATACAAACTCTGTCTACAATAGCTCCTTTGCACAGTTCCCTCGAGAGAGTGGTACTCAAGACAGTGATGGCCAAATAAAGAGAGAACAGAGCAAAGGATCAGCTTTGTCAGTGGCTGGGCAAGCACAGGTGAAGATTGCCTGGTGCGTGCTCTGGGAAGTGGTGGCTTGCTCTGTACCGGAGGCTTAGGCAGACAGGGTTGCACGAGGCTTCCTGCCCTCTTCCTCCCAAATCTATAAGGCGGGGTCTGCAAAGCCAGTTCCGGGACTCCTTACACATTGGACCACCACAGGCCCTCCTGTCCCTGTGGTCAGCCTCTCTGCCCATGTACTCCACCATACGCGGAACCCAGGTGAGCTGCCACCTGGGTGAAAGCCCAGCACCTTTGCCTGCAGTGATCTGGCCCAGTAGGACAGTGAGATGTCAGGACTGGCTGACTCTGATCGTGGAGGCTTCCTCTTCATCCCTTTGGGAGGAGCTGGTGAGGGGAAGGGAGCTTTGTCCAGTCCCCTCACCTCCCGGGGGTGGCCATGGCTGGGAGGAGTGTTGCAGGCACATTCTCCTCTCCCCTTTGTTGGTTGAGATTTTCAAGAAGGGAAACGGAGGAGGAGCACAAGACTAGAACCAATTCTGTGTGTCAAAGGTGAGAACGTTGAATCCGAAAAAAGAATCAGGAAATGCTTTGGATTAATGTAAAAGGTAACACTCACTCTTATATGCAGATTAGATGACAAACATACTTTGTAAAGAATCCAGTTGGTACTGGGAAAGGGTTTTCATATAGAAACAGTGTTATACGTGGCATTTAGGTTTCTAGGTTAGCTCAAAAAAAGTAGTTAGCCCATTATGTGGCTGGAATATATTTACAGTGTTGTGAGAGAAACATGAAATTGAATTAGAACTAGCGTTTCGTTTGTACGCATGTCCTTTGGGAGAAGTGGGTTTAATTAGAAGGTGATGAAGCAGATGAGGAAGAACCTGTGCAATTCCCTCAGGGAGTCGTTATCCTAAGTGATCCTTGGTGTTCTGAGGAGGTGAGGGGCTCAGGTGGTGTTTTTGCCCCACATTGGTAGGGAGAGAGCTGGGGTGCGGGGTCTCTAGTGGCTTGACCAGGACCCCACAGCTAGGGACTCAGAGCTACTGCCAGTACTCTTTTCATTGTGCTGTTTCACCTCCAAAGGCACTAAGTTGTCTCGTTTCTTTTAGGCACTTATTTTCTGTTTCATCTACAAATATTTCAGTCTGTATCTTTAAAATCTAAGAATTCTTTGCTTTAAAAAGTCATAAAACCGGGCTTCCCTGGTGGCGCAGTGGTTGAGAGTCCGCCTGCCGATGCAGGGGATACGGGTTCGTGCCCCGGTCTGGGAGGATCCCATATGCCGCGGAGCGGCTGGGCCCGTGAGCCATGGCCGCGGAGCCTGCGCATCCGGAGCCTGTGCTCCGCAACGGGGGAGGCCACAACAGTGAGAGGCCCGCGTACCGCAAAAAAAAAAAAAAAAAAAAAAAGTCATAAAACCACTCTACACCAAAAAATTTAATAACTACTGTCTTAGTTCTGGCTGCTATAACAAAAATCCCATAGACTGTGTGACTTATGGACAACAGAAATTTACATCTGGAGGCTGGGAAGTCCAAGGTCAAGGTGCCAGCAGATTCGGTGTCTGGTGAGGAACTGCTTCCTAGTTCACAGACAGCCATCCTCTCATTGTGTCCTCACATGGAGGAAGGGGTGAAGGAGCTCTCTGGGGTCACTTTTATAAGGGCATCTGCCCTCATGACCTAATCACCTCCCAAAGGTCCTACCTCCTAATATCACATAGCGGGTTAGGATTTCAACATATGAATTGGGGAGGGGCACAAACATTCAGTCTATAGCAGCTACTTAATATCAATCACATTTTTCTAATTGTCTCTAATTGTCTTATTATTTTTTACAATTGGTATCCAAATAAGACTCACTCATTGCAATTGGTTGGTTTATCGCTTAAGTCTCTCTTAATCTATAGGTTCCCCACCGCTCTCTCTTTTTCCACTTGCAGTTACTTTGTTCAGGACCTTGGGTTGTTTGTCCTGTGGATATTCCCCCAGTCTGCACTTTACTTTTTGCATTCCTGGCATGTGTCTAACATGTTTCCCTGCCTTCTCTGTTTGTTAGAAACTTGCAGTTATTTTTAGAGTTTTGGTTCAATTATGCTCAATTTTGAGGGGTGGAAGTGGGGCGAGAATACATTTTCAGTGATACCGTGTTCTTACAGCAGGAAATATACAATGTCTGCTTTTTTTGTTTCTTGGGTTGTTTGTTTTGTTTGTTTTTGCTGTGACTGTCTTTTTGCTGTGATGCTAGCCAGTATTAACGATCTTTGCTTACATCCATTTATCATTGGGGGTGTCAAATGGTGATATTCCTCTTGCATCCTTTCCTTCACTTATTAGCTGCAACATCTCTAAGAAGAAAAACATCCCCTCATCAGTTAGTTGGTTTCCCTGGGATACAATTTATATGCGAAAGGCAGGTTAAATGCGTCAATCTTCCCTGTTATTTCCAGTTATCAAAGTAATGAGTTGATTCTCTACCATTCTCCTAAGGTAACAAGGGTGTTTCACTTGTTCCTCTGTTTGCTTGCTTAGTAACATTATGAATCAGTTTGGCTCACACATATACTTTTTTAAAATTGAAGTATAGTTGATGTACTAATCATATACGTTACAGGTATACAATATAGTGATTCACAATTTTTAAGGGTTATACTCCATTTATAGTTGTTATAAAATATTGGCCATATTCCCTGGGTTGTACAATATATCCTTGTAGCTTATTTTAACACATATAATTGATGTGTGTCAACCCATTGCGGTTCTTATACTTGGATGCTCAAATTGTCCATTTTTGGCTGGAGGGAGCTTATTCAAGTTGGTGAGGCATTTTTCTTTTTTTATTAATTTATTTATTTTTGGCTGCATTGGGTCTTCGTTGCTGCTTGCACGCTTTCTCTAGTTGCAGTGAGTGGGGGCTACTCTTTGTTGCGGTGCGTGGGCTTCTCATTGCAGTGGCTTCTCTTGTTGCAGAGCATGGGCTCTAGGCACGTGGACTTCAGTAGTTGCAACACATGGGCTCAGTACTTGTGGCTCGTGGGCTCTAGAGTGCAGGCTCAGTAGTTGTGGCGCACAGGCTTAGTTGCTCCGTGGCATGTGGGATCTTCCCGGACCAGGGCTCGAACCCATGTCCCCTGCATTGGCAGGCAGATTCTCAACCACTGGACCACCAGGGAAGCCCGAGGCATTTTTCTTGAAGAAATAGTTCCAGCCAAGTTGACTAAGTTATGTCTTTCTTTTATAAACATTCTTCGTAGATGAGGCTTGCTGACCACCGGGAGGTGGAGGCATGACTTGGTGTCTGCCTAGCCATCCCTAGTCATACCAAGCCTCAAACATCAAGGAGATTTTGAGGGGAGCCATTGCACAAGGCCTGGCTGCAGCTCCTTTCCTAGGCTCCAGCTCCTAATCTTGGTGGCTATAAAAAGTCAACCTGGTGTGATGGAAAGATACTCACTGACCCAGGCTTGAGTTCCAACTCTGCCCTACACAAGCTTTGTGGCCTTGGAGATGCTGCCTAACTCCTTGTAAGGTGGGACTAATACACTGTCAAAAGGATTGGTACAGCTATAACAGACGTACGGTCCCTGTAAACCTTCTAGGTTCTCATGAATATGTGTGTGTGAGTCTAAGTCTTTGAAATTCAGAATGTATTTTACACTTAACAGGGCATCTCAATATGGATCAGCACGTTTCAAGTGCTTAATGGCCACATGGCAGCTATTAAAATGGAAGAAGCAAGGAAAAAAGTAAAACTTCACATTAAAGTTCTTTCCTTTCCATTTTCTTTTTTTTTAATTGAAGTATAGTTGGCATACAATATTGTATTAGTTTTAGGTGTACAACATAGTGATTCAATATTTATATACATTATGAATTGATCACCACAATAAGTCTCATAACCATCTGTCACCACACAAAGTTATTACAATATTATTGACTGCATTCCCTGTGCTGTACATTACATCCCCATGACTTATTTTTTTTTATAACTGGAAGTCTGTACCTTTTAATTCCCTTCACCTATTTCACCCACACGTGAGTTCTAAATCAAAAAATTACAATTTGACATTGTAACTCGACAAGAAGTACAGCACAGTAGTTGTGCTGGTTATTTGTCTCTTGGGTCTCAGCTCCATTCCTGCTTTTCCATATTTTCCTTTGTATTGTGGGGGGCTAGAAGCCTGCAAACTGCATCTTCCATACTTCTTTGCCAGCTGGTCTACTCTTAGATTCTGCAAGTAGGTGGTACTGGCAGGAAATTGGGATGTGGGAGAAAGGAGGAGACAATAGCAGTGGCTACTTCTAAGTGGCAGTGGTACAACTTTCACAGTGATGGTGCCAGCATCAGTGATGAGTACAAGTATGGGCTTGTGGGTACCAGCCCAGGGTGTTAACAGTTTCTGGTCTCTGGATGTTACCCTTTCATCCTCTCTTTCTCCAGTTTTTATCTCCATCTTCTTTTTGCTCTTCTATACCTTCCAGCACCTCGTAAACAATTCTCTACACCAATCTCCTTCTACTTATGTAGAGGAATTTCCATTTCTCCCGCTGGACACTTGGAGTCTCAGGTCAGAGAGAGCTAGGTTATAATCTCTGTGCCACTTACTTTGTTCTGTGGCTTAACTTCTTTAATTTTCAGTTTCTTTCTCTGTCTAAGGAGGATCGTAGAAGTAACTGCCTCATAGAGTTGTTTGAATATATTATACACTCTCTCACACAAACACACACACACACACATACAGACACACGTTGTTAGCTTTGAACATAACTCTCAATATGTGTCTGCAAGACACAAACCAATTTTTGAAGGCTCGTCATTTAACATTTCTTTATTATGGAAAAGTTCAAATATATACAAAAATAGAACAGTATAATGAAACTTCATGCAAACATTACCCACTTTCAACAGTTATAAAATTAAGGCTATTCTTTTATACATACCACCCACTCTTCCCCCTACTCTGGGATTATTTTAAAGCAAATCTAAAACATCATATTTCAGCCGTAACTATTTCAGCACATAACTTTGAGGTAAGGACTGTTTGAAAAACAACCATAATACTATTAGCTTATATAAAAATTAAGATAATTGCTTGATATCATCAGATACCAAGACAATGCTCAAATTTCCCTAATTAGCTCATAAATGTCTTTGTTTTTAAAAAATGTTGTTTGAATCATGGTTGAAATAAGACCCACCAATTGCAGTTGGTTGATATGTTTCTTAAGTATCTTTTATTCTGCAGGTACCCCTTTCTCTTTTTTCCCCTTAAGATTTATTTGTTGCAGAAATCGAGTCATTTGTCTGGCAGAGTTTCCCATAGTCTGGATTTTGCTGATTACAGTCCTGTGGTATCATGTACCCCATTCTTCTGGACCTATATTCTCTGTATATTGTTAGTTAGATCCAGAGGTAGATTGGTTGGTTGGATTCAGGCTTATTTATTCAGACTTCTTTATAGGTAGTGTTGTGTACGTCCATTAGGAGGCATATAATGACTGGTTTTCTGTTTTTGTGATGTTTCATGATTGATGCCTAGATCCATTAATTCATTAGCATTGCAAAAGTCTGTGGTCCATTCTTTCTACAAAACTTCTGGAATGCTTCTATAAAGAGAAACTCCCCTCATCAACTATTTGACTGTCCTGAGGTACGGTTCATATGGGAAAGATGGGGTAAATGCTTGAGACTTCTCTTTTACTTAGCAATTTTCAAGATAGTGGCTTGATTCCCTGGCATCCTCCAAAGATAACCAGTGATGCGTTTACTATTGCTATACACTTATCAGTTTATAAATGTCAGCTATGTCCCAGTCAGTTCCAGTTATCATTCCTACTGATGCTCAACTCATCTATCTTTGGCAACTGGAAGTAGCCGTGTTGTCTCCTAGTTATCTCTGATAGGTCGTTTGCCTCATGGTGTGACAGGATATTCCAGTTTCATCATGCTCAATCCCTGCTATGGAGTTAGTCATTTCTCTCAGGACCCTAATTCTTCTTATTGAAAGATGGTACTTAAAGACATGATCTGGGCAGTGGAGTGATCATTGCTAATGGATGGGTCATTGTCTCCTGGCTTTTTAAGTGGACATAGACAGAAGATAAATGTTTTTAAAGATAAAAATGCATCATGAGTTTATACTAACACTTCCAGTTCAGATTTAGGACCTTTTCTTTAACCTCATCAGTCTTAACATTATTTCCTCTTCCCATAACATAAATCCTGGTTCTTAACAACACCAAGATAATTCCTCATTTGTTCTATCCCACAACACACATGCAACAGTCTCAGAATCATGGCTGAAAACAGTTTAGTATTTTTTCCCCGTAATTTTTTACATTAAAGTATATCCTACTAGGGATGAACAGGCAAATTATTGTGTTTTAAGTCATTTGAATGTTCCTTTTTGTGTAGCAATCCTATTAACAGTGGAATGGTGATTAATTCAATACAGTTACATTCATTTGTTTCATTTTACTTTTGATTTGCTCTTTTTAAAAATTTGATTTTGTTATAATAATGTAAATTATTTACATGTTACAAAGTAAAATCTTTATGATGTGGTATATTCAGAGAAGTTTAGATTTTATCCCTATCTTCTACATAGTATGCCCTCCATCAAAAAGTAACTATATTTAAAATGTTTGTGGTTTTTATAACATTGTTTTAATTACATACAACCATGTTTATATCCTCCATTTCTTAGATAAATGATAGCATACTAACTCACTTTCCTGCATTTTGCTTCTTTCATTTAACAATATATCCTAGAGATCATTCCACCATAATTCATAAAGATGTTCCTCATTCCTTTTTATAGCTGTATAATATTCCATTGTATGGCTGCACAATAGCTTATTCATCCAGTCTGCTATTGATATTTTTTGAATTATTTTTTGCTATTATAACTGTTGCTGAAGAGAATGGTCCTATGCTGATATCTTTTCATATTATGACATCTTTTTTTTTTTTTTTTTTTTGGCGGTATGCGGGCCTCTCACTGTTGTGGCCTCTCCCGTTGCGGAGCACAGGCTCCGGATGCGCAGGCCCAGCGGCCATGGCTCACGGGCCCAGCCGCTCCACGGCATATGGGATCCTCCCAGACCGGGGCACGAACCCGTATCCCCTGCATCGGCAGGCGGACTCTCAACCACTGCGCCACCAGGGAGGCCCATGACATCTTTTTTTTAGTGCAATAATGAAATAATTTTTTTTCCAGAAAGGCCTTATTTATCTAATCTGGGACATTAACTTCTGCCCATCATATAGAGAATTTCTTTGGGCCCTTTAGTTCTCTAGAAATTGTAAAATAGTAATGTAGTTTTTCTCAAGCGTAAAATCTCTAGCAGAGGGTTCCTTGTGAGTAAAACCTGCTTTTTTCTGTTTTTACCCCAGCTATAGTTTCACTTTCATGGAGGTGTGAGATCTTTGAGAAAAATTTTCTAGAGGAGGTTGGTCCTCTCAATGGTAAATGTCTGTTGGATACTGTAATTCTACTCACCTTTTCATGGCAGCAAAATGGTTTCGGAAGAGTCGTGACTGCCTTTTCACCTTCATTTCTGTCTCTCCACTTACCTTAAAGTTCAGCAGTTACATTATCATTAGCCCTGTCAACACCCACAGAATACACCCACAGAATACACCCACAGGGGGCTCAGCATCACTGATTGTTTTAAAGAATTCCCTTGCATCTTCATGAGGACTTAGAACGTAATTAACACCTTATCTTAATTTTTAGTCATCAAGACCTAAAATCAAGGTTTTGTTTTTTTTTCCATTTTAGAAATTGAATGCACAGATGTGTATTCTTGTATGTTTAAAAATGTGATTCTCTTTTCTGTGCTAGAATCACATATCTGATCTACAGATACTTTTACTGAAGTGCTTTCTTATGTTAATGTCATTTGTAAATGGATCTTGTTTTTTTTCCTTATACAGATATATCAGCTTTATCAGTGAGCAATGCTTAGGGTGGCTCCTGAGTTGTATATGAGTGAATGAGAAAGTGTGATGAAGTTGGGGTGGTGCAGGGGAAGAAAGAGAGGTGCAGGGGAAGAAAGAGAGAAGCAGGGGTGCTATCAAGAGAGAGAGCAAACATGTATCAGAATGAGACAGATTTTGGGGGTGCAGATTAGAAACTGAAAGTTGGAGAAAGTGATATAAAAAGTGGCTGTGTGCCTGTGCATGTCCAGAAGAGATACTCTTGAAGGTAGAGTAACTTTATTGTGTGTCACGAAAGGAGGAAGACAGAGTTGTTTACCTGCCTCAGTTTAGGAGAGAGAAGCAAAGTTGGGTCACGGTTCCTTCTGCGGGCCATCAGGTGGTGCTGTCAAACTAGGGCAGCTTGGCTGTCAAACATGCAGAAGCATTAGGGTAGATTGGTGCAATTCAACAACAGTTCATAAATATTTATTGAGAGCCTAACTGAGCATCAAGCCCCTGTGTTAGATTTAGGATACAAAGATGAATAAGATGATCCCTTCCTTAGGGGAGTTTATATTCTAGTCGGGATGGGGAATGACATACAAATAGGTACAGGCATACCTTGGAGATATCTCAAGTTCAGTTCCACACCACTGCAATAAAGTAACTATTGCAATAAAGCAAGTCACGTGAATTTTTTTGTTTCCTAGTACATACAAAGTTATGTTTACACTATACTGTAGTCCAGTAAGTGTGCAATAGCGTTATGTCTAAAAACACAAAACACTTTATTGCTAAAAACATGTTAACCATCAGCTGAGCATTCGAGTCATAATCATTTTGCAGTTATAACTGACGATCTCTGATGACAGATCACCATAATAAATACAATGTAAAGTTTGAAATAGTGCGAGGATTAACAAAGTGTGACAAGAGACATGAAGTGAACAAATGCACTGATAGACTTGCTCAGTGTAGGGTTGCCACAAACTTTCAATTTGTAAAGAACACAATATCTGCGAAGTACAGTAAAGTGAAGCACAATAAAATGAGGTATGCCTGTATTTATTGCTGTGTAAAAATACCACAGATTAAGTGGCTTAAGATACACAAATTTGTTATTAGTTTCTGTGGGTCAGGAATCCAGGCACAGCTCATCTGTGTCCTCTACTTCAGGGTCTCTTACAAGCCTGTAAGGTGTTGGCTAGGGCTAGGTCTCATCTGAAGGTTTGACTGGCTTACTGACGTGGTTGTTGGCAGGATTCAGTTCTTCAATGCCTTTTACACTGAGAGACTCTGTTCCTTGCAGGCTGTTGGCCATAGGCTACCCTCAGTTCCTTGCCACATGGACCAGTCAGATATGGCAGCATGCTTCAGCAAAACCAGCAAGAGAGACCGTCTTTTATTTTATTAAAGTAATTAATTTATGTATTTGGCTGTACCAGTCTTAGTTGCAGCATGTGAGATCTGTTGCCACGTGCAGGATCCATGTGCAGAATCTTCAGTTGCGTCATGTGACATCTTCAGTTGTGTCGTTCAGGATCCTTAGTTACAGCATGTGAACTCTTAGTTGCAGCACGCAAACTCTTAGTTGCAGCATGTGGGATCTAGTTCCCTGACTGGGGATTGAACCTGGGCCCCCTGCATTGGGAGCACGGAGTCTTAGCCACTGGACCATCAGGAAAGTCCCAAGAGAGACCGTCTTTTAGTAAGATGTCAGTCACAATCTTGTGTATCTTAATTACAGGTGTGACAGCCCATCATCTCTGCTGTATTCTATTGATTAGAAGCAAGTCGCTAGGCCAGCCCACACTCAAGAGGACGGGATTCAGAGGGGTATGAATACTAGGGGGTGGGAATCGTTACGGGAGATGTTAGAGTCTGCCTGCCATACAGGTGTTTACTATAGTTTGCTAATGTCTGAGAGAGGTAGGTTTCCGCAGAAGCAAGAAGGAAGAGCATCTAACCCAGCCTGGCATGGAAATGGCCTCTCAAATAATGCAAACTTGAGTGTCACCTTGAATGACAAATAAGGATTAACTTGGTGTGTATATGGTAATAGGGAGAGGAGGAGGGAATTTTAAAACAGTGTGCACAGACATGGGAGCGGGGTGGGTGAAATAGGATGGTATGTCTGAGGGCTACCATCCAACAGTTTTGTGTAAACTGTGGGTGGAAGACATGCAAAAGAGTCAAATATAAGGCGAGGGCCAGTTTGGGGGTTTCTCCTTTGCCAGGCTAAAAAAATGAGGACTTTATCAAGGGGATCACAGGGAAGGTTTTAAGCAGGGTAGTGACATAGGGTTGTGGTTTCTTGATCTGGGAAGATTGTGGGAGATTGACTTGGATAGCTTTTACAATAATTCAGGCAAGAGATAAAAAGGGCCTGGATTAAAGTAGTGGCAATAGAGTGGAGGGCATACATTTTTATTTTTTAAATTAGGAAGTGATTTGATGTTTGGATAAGGCAGAGGTGGGAGATGGAATAATCTGGAGTGATGCCCAAGTTTTGGCGTAGTTTTGTCAGAACATCCTTGCTGGGGGCAGGGGAGAGAGAAATGGGAAGACAGAAAGGATGGGTGGAAGGAAGAAGTCTATAAAGTGTGTTTGTAAATTTATGTAGGTTTGTAGATTTAGTGACTGACTGCAGAGGAGCTTAACTCCGAATATTCTTTACAATGTTTATGTTCTCAATGTAATCAATGTAACTATGTAAATTTACTTTCTAGTCAAACCATATGCCTCAGTGATAGGAGGTAGAATCAAATACAGAATTCATTTTCCTTGCAGTTTGATAAAAGAAAAGTTGGTGTTAGAATTTTAGTAAGCCTAGACCGCAGGTGGGGCCCCCGTCCAGTCCTGTCTAGTGCTTGGAACATTGTAAGTACTACTACTTAAAATACTACTACTCCAGAACAAGTACTACTCCAGAACACTTGGTACAAAGTGTCATGTCACTGACTTTTTCTTCAATTGAATTACAATTCATAACATAAAATTCACCACTTTAAAGTGTATAATATAGTGGTTTTTAGTACATTCATTATGTTGTGCAACTATCACCAATGTCTAATTCTAAAATATTTCCATCCTACCCAAGAGGAACTCCATACCTATTAGCAGTCAGTCCCAATTCCTTATTTCCCCAACTCTTGGCAACCATTAATCTATTTTATGTCTCTATGGATTTGCTTATTCTGGACATTTCATATAAGTGGACTCATACAATATGTGGCCTTTTGTGTCTGGCCTCTTTCACTTAGCATAATGTTTTCATGGTTCTTCTGTGTTGTAGTATGTATCAGTATTTTATCCCTCTTTATTGCCCAATAATATTCCATTGTATGGGTATACCACATTTTGTTCATCCATTCATTCATTGATGGACATTTGGGATGTTTCCACTTTTTTGCGTATTTTGAATAATGCTGCTATGAACATCCTGTACAGGTTTTTGTATGAACATAGACTTTCATTTCTCTTGGGTATATAGTAGGAGTAGAATTGCTGGATCACATGCTAACTCTATGTTTAACTTTTTGAGGAACCATCAAACTATTTTCCAGTGCAGCCACATCATTTTCCATTTCCACTACCAGGTATGGAGTGGGGTGTCTCTGTTTCTCCACATCCTCACCAACACTTGTTACCTGTCTTTTTTATCAGAGACATTCAGGTGGATGTGAGGTAGATCTTATGATGGTTTTGATTTGTATTCCCCTAGTGGCTAATTCAGGGTTGTTTTAAAGAATTAAACAAGATACTGTAGGTAAAATCTGATACGAATTTGGATCTCAGTTCTATGCTAGATTCAGGGAACCCCCAGAATAACTGTGTTAGTGCTTCTTGTCATTTTTATTTGCTCTGTAGCCTTTTAGCTCAGGAAGGCAGAGCACAGGCCTAACTCCCACACTGGGCTTTATGCTCATGTAATATATTCATATACCCAAGTATGCCAGAATCCCCTGTGGATTCTATCCCAGAGCTCTTGAATCACAATCCAATGGGCCGGGACTTCCCTGGTGGAGCAGTGGCTGGGAGTCTGCCTGTCAATGCAGGGTACGTGGGTTCGAGACCTGGTCTGGGAAGATCCCACATGCCGTGGAGTAACTAAGACTGTGAGCCACAACTACTGAGCCCGCATGCCACAACTGCTGAAGCCCGTGTGCCTAGAGCCCGTGGTCTGTGACGGGAGAGGCCTCCGTAGTGCAGAGTGGCCCCTGCTCTTCAGTGAAGAGTGGCCGCACCTAGAGAGGGCCCACGTGCAGCAACGAAGACCCAACGCAGCCAAAAAAAAAAAAAGTTTAAAATCCGGATTAAAAAAAAAAATGGCTAACGGGCCCCAGCCTGTGCATTAGAAAAAACCTACACATTTGAATCACTGCCCCAGTTCCCATCTAAGAGAAGTAATTGGTAGGATTTTGAGGAAAGGCAAACAACTTGGGGTTAAGTGGCACTTTCTTTTGCTGCCACAGGAGGCGCCATTGAGTACATGCCATTCAGATCTCACAGTAACACCTGAGAGGGTTAGTCACCATTTTTACAAGTGCAGAAACTAAGGTTTGGATTTGGTTCAGGAGCTTAGTATCAGTATGAAATCTTTGGAACCCTGGAATTAAATGTAGGGCCAGGTTTCCAGTTTGGGCACAGTGAGCCACACATTGTGTGTTGGTTCTTGATATTTGTTTTGCTAATTTAGAGGGAATGGAGGTAAAGATAATTCCCAAATGGTGGCTCATGCAAAATTCATGTGTAGTCGTTTTGGAATGCGTATTCTACCTGCTCATGTGAATGCAGATGCAGCTGCCGGCTGTGGAAATTCCCAATACAGCAAGCTAAACAAGCCAGGCTGTGAAGACCCAGCTAAAAAAGACTTGGAGGCGGTCTGTGGAAAACTGCCCTTTCCTACTTTTCCAGTTCTTATTTTGATTAAGTAGCATTGCTTTGTAGAAGGAAATAAAGTTCCTAAGGAAACATTCTGTCTCTCTTTAGGCTGCCTTTTCCCTGGTTATAGTGGAATGAATTGGATTTATGCTTAAAAGGAGGGAATTTCAAATCATCTTCTTTTCTAGCTTCTTTTGTATGATAATCAGAGAAGGTAGGAATGATAATGGTAATAATGTCAAAAGGGAGCTGTGTGACAAAAGATTTTGCTGCATGTTAATTCAGAATTGATTGCAGTTGTCAAAGTTGCATCAATCAGGGAAACAATTCAACTCAGGTGGTGCTAATGAAAAGACTTAAATGGAGAAAAGGTGTGAGCAGAGATTAAGGAAGACAGGAAACAGTGAGGTGCCCCGACTAGCAACCGTGTGTAGCCCTCACCAGATCCAGGGCCGAAGGGGCCAAGAGAGGAGAGAGCATTGCGGGCCGTAGGGCCCCTGGCAGGAGCTGTGCTCGTGATGGCACAAGCTATTTCCAGGCCAGGGCACTGAAGCAGGGAGGAGTGGGGAAGAAATGCCCCAACCTCAGTTTCCCCTCGTCCTTCACTGCCTTGCCAGCGTGAAGCCAGCTGGGAAAGGAGGCTGGGGGTGCAGGCTGCAGAGGTGAGCTTCCCCGGGTACGGAACAGTGGACGGGGGTGGTGGGTTGCAGTGGGAGACCAGTTCGCACAATAACCAACTATTTTACAGTGAGCACATTCTATTTTTTGTTAATTTTAGAAGGTGTTATTTTGGAGAACGTTGAGAAATAGTGCAAGTATAGAAAAACGTCTGTTTCTCATTTTTAAAAAATTCCACTCTATTTCACATTTACGCCTGCAGAAGCTTCTTATCTTTTAGATTGTAATTTTTTATGAAGTATCTTAAACTTTGCACATTTTTCTTATTTTCCTAATACATTTGTGCATATCATTATATAGTGATAAGCCTAAAACAGAGGGTGCCATGCTTTCATAATTGGCAGGGGGTGATTTTTAAATTTCCCTTTTCAGATGAATGCATAGATATTAGTGAATTATTCTAAGGTGTTCACTGGTCTTCAAGTCAAATGAGTCAAAGTGGAATTTAATTGAGCGTTTTTGTAACCCCTAACTGAGGGGAAGATACAATGTGTTAAAGACATCCAGATAGCCGCATATGTCTCCCTGCAGACCCAGCTGGAAACGATTCTGCTTCATACATTGATGAAATATGCCGACTTGCAGTGTTGGTGGTAACCTAGTGACCTGCTTTCTCTGTCATCCTGTATGTAATTCTTCTAGGTCTAAGTAAAGGGCAGGTGAAGGTCTGTGTCTCTGGGTGCCTATGGGGTTGCTAGGAAATGGGTTTCAAAGTGCTTCATGGTGATGCAGGAGGTTGAACTTTTTTGTGAAGGGTTGTCATGGAAACCAAGTACATCATTGCCTTGTCTGACTAATGTATCTTTTAATGATAAGAATTGTAATCCAGGGTTAAGGGATTAAAAATGATAAAAAGGTGAACTGATGAAACCTGTAACTTGAGGAGGAATGCTGCTGCAGGTGGCACATCTTTTGAATCGGAAGATTTCACCGGCAGTGTAATTCACCGTTGGTCGGGGCTTGGCTGTGTGAAGTGATGGGAGCTAATCGGTTTGTTTTCCCTCTTGTCTTCAGAGTAAGAAAACCGTGATTTCACCCTGTGGCTTTTTGCTGTGGGGTTTTATTACCAACTCCAGCTCCTGAGCTTTTATGCGAGGTAGAAGGCAGCACACCCACACTGTGAGTGCCAGCGAGGTTGCCAGGGTCGGTTCTTTGGTTGGTTGATTGGTTTTACATCTCCCTAACCCTGTCCAACCCCCTTCCCCCAAGAACAGGCCTGTGGGGTGACGGTGATAGCCCTACTTGCTCTTTGCTAAGCACTCAGATACCCGCACATTCCTGGAGCAGAGTCTGCCCTGACCTCCTGTGGTTGTTATAAGGGCGCTATAAGGAAGCAAGAGCCTCCTCTTCTGCAGATTGAGGACAGAACCTTCTAGCATTGTAGGTATGATGAATGCTGCTTATATTTTGATCACTAGCTTATTAGGATAAACTTTCAAATGAAAGTACTTACGATAGGAGAACTGAACTGAAAAGAGACTTTATACTGTGTTTAGTGGTTCACCTGCCTCCATGGAGATGGAGCTCCTGGGATTTCATTTCCCACTCCCCAGCTGTGTGTGTGTGTAATAGACTTTTGTTGCATTGGAATAAATCTGCTTGTTTGTTTTTGACCTTTGCAAAATATCTTTTATTAATATTTCCAAATTTAATATATTTGAGTTTTTTGCATTTAAGGGGGAAAAGTTTGACATGAGTCCTTAGATTGACAATGGAAATAAGCCAATTTAAATAAGTATTTCACTGAGCGGCATTTAAGACCCAAATCTATTTTCATTCATTCCTTCCTTTGTTTATTCATTCATTCATTCATATAGCATATATATGTTTTTAATGAGTACCTACTTTGTTTTGGGTACTTCCGGTGCATCTATTGTTTTTACAAAACAGTTGTCAGGTGTCAGGAGGTACCTTTGAGCAACTGAAGGCAGAGGCTAGCCAGAGCCCAAGGCCTGTCCAGAGTGGCCACAACCAGGAGGGTGCCATCTGGCAGCGGTACTGGGATCCCCTTGCTGAGGTCCCTGCATTCCCATGACTTGCTTCTTATAAGTTTGGCTGTTTCTCCAGTTCCAGGGTCTTGGCTGCAGCTCTTGATGACAAGGTGGAACACATGCCCAGCATTTCTTTATGTCCTTCCAGTACTGACCTTCTGTAGGGAATGTCACCTTTATTGATAAAATGGCGCCCAGAACCTAGCACCCGAAGGACTGCGTGGCTCTTGACTGCATCCCATGATGTTTTGTCTTCTGCTTTGATCCACACTACTTCCACCTCTGTGCGGGCCTCAGGGTGCGAGTGGGGCCCTCCTCCCCACTTTAAGAGTCTAGCCAACCCATACACGTAAGGTTCTGTCTGTGCTTCCCCAGAGTGGAGATGAGACAGGACTGTCATATTCAAGAGGACTTGGTTGAAGACTCAGGAATGACGAAAGAGAACAAGCCGAGTGGCCGCTCAGAGACCAGACCCTCTGGTTTGCTCTCGGGTCATGGCAGCTCTTGTTCAGTCTACCAGAGGCCTCAGGCTGGTCTTGCCTTCCCAGGGCCCCTCCATAGCAGCTTGACCTTTATCCTTTCTCCTCCAGAATCCTCCCCCAGATTCCTAGACCCCTGAAGTCCAGACCAGATGAGACTAAGACTTTCCTAGGATATGTGTCACCTTTGAGAATATATGATTCTTGCTTAGGCTGTTTTCTCATCTGTTTAACGGGGTAAGAGTGATACCTCTCTCCTTTGGGAGTAGTGAGGATTAAATGCGAGTATGCATGCAAAATGCAATGGAGTGCCTGACACTTGGTAAATGCTTGTGATCATCCCATTACTGCAAAGACCTCCCCTTCTAGTCATTTTCCACCATCACCCCAACCCCCATCTGTGAGGACCATCCTTAGTGCTCCTGGCCTCAGCATAACTACGATAGTCATTGTCCTATGCCATGGCTGCCTCAGGGCCCCTCTTGTATCACAGAGTAAACCTATGGCCCTGCCTTCCTTCCAGTATTTATCTGTATGTTGTGAAGTGATGTCTGTGTGTGTGTGTATGCGTGCATGTATGAACTCCAAGTTGGGAAACATAAAAGTGGGGTATAGACTAAAAATGGCTGTGTTTATCGATCTTTTAGTATATCATTCAATTGGTGAAGTATTCAGAGTAACCTTTGCTGTAAAATGTTCAGCATTTTATCCCCATTTCCTGTGTGTACCATAGCACTTGGCCTGTCAGCATGGGAATAAGATCCTCTGGGCTATGCTTGTGCTCTCAGGGACTCACTCTTGCAGATCAAGGACCAGGAGATTGCATACAGGGCATTCATTCATTCGTTCAGTTATGCAGCAAGTATTTGTTGAGTACCTACTGTGTCCTCAGTTCAGGGACTACAAACAAGGTCTTTACTCTGTTATAATTCAGTCACCATTTTCATTCATGCATTCAGCACATCTTGAAATTCTGTGTTCATCTTCTGATCAATGAGAAATATTTCTTTCATATCCTTTTTTTTCACTTATACTTTTATCTATTCAGCAAATATTGATTGGGGGCTGATTATGTGTCAGGCAATGTCCAAGATACTGGGTTCTAGCAGCAAAAAAAAAAAAAAAAAAAAAAAAAAAAAAAACAGCAAAACTTTCTGTCTTCTTAGAGCTACATTCTAGTTGGGGGAGACTACCAATAGAAAAAACAAGTAAGTGAAATATAAATATTGTTATGGACTGAATGTTTGTGTCCTCCCTCCCAATTCATATGTTGAAATCCTAACTCCCAGTGTGATGGTATTAGGAGATAGGGCCTTTGCCTTTGGGAATTGATACGGTCATGAGGGTGGGGCCTTCATGAAAGGGATCTGTGCCCTTATAAAAGGGACCCCAGAGAGCTCTCATACCCTGTTTTCTGCCATGTGAGGACACAATTAGGAGTTGACAGTCTACAACCCATAAGAGGGCTCTTACCAGAACTCGACTGTGCTTGGGACCTTGATCTTGGACTTCCAGCCTCTAGAACTGTGAGAAATAAATTTCTTTTGTTTATAAACCCCCCAGTCTATGGTACTTTGTTATAGCAGTCCAAATTGACTAAGACAAATATGTTAGAGATAAGTCTTAGGGAGGAAAACAATTCAGGGAAGAGGAAAAGAAATGACCTTCTGAAATAGCCAACACTTATATCACATTTCATATCACATTTCACTGATGTTAAGATGCACTTTTTCAAAAAACATTTTTGCAGCTCTAAAATTGGTATGCATCTTGTAATTGATAGCATTTACTAATTTAATTGACAGTATTTAAAACAGCAGATAAAATAATGGTGTGTCTTATAATGCATAGCTTCTTAGACTTAATAAATATGACCCTTACCATGTACCAGGCACCATTCTAAGCAATTTGTTAATTCGTTGAATCCTCACAACAACCTTATTTAGGTTGGTAGTATTATTATTCTCCATTTAAAGATGAGGAAACTGAAAGCCCAGAGATTAAGTAATTTACTGAAGGTAATTTACTGAAGGAATTGGCAAAGTCAGGATTGGAACCCAGGCTGTTTGTGGAGTCTGGGCTCTTAATTGCTGTGATGTATTGTCAGAGGGGGTCTTTGGGAAGGTGACTTTTGAGAAAAGACTTGAAAGAGGTGAAGGGGCAAGCCATGTGGATGTCTGGAGGAAGATTGATGCAGACAGAGGGAGTCCCTCAGTCTGGAATGGGTTTGGCATTTTGAGAGAACCACAAGCAGGTCTGTATTTTTGGAGTGGAATAAGTGAGAGGGAGGGGTAGGGGAGGTGAGGTCAGAGAGATGACAGGTGGGCACATCATGTGTCAGTTTAATCTATCTTAAGCACTCTGGTGTTTACTTTGAACCACCTTCTAACCAGAGGAGTGATTTATTTTACTAGGATCATTCTGCCTGATGCATTGAGAATAGTCTGAAAGAGACAAGTTAGGAGCTCACTGGAATAATTCAGGAGGGAAATGTCCATGGCTTGGATGAGAGTGGTAATGGCAAGAGATGGTAAGAAGTGGTCAGATTCCATATGTATTTGGAAGACACAGATGACATAATTTCTGATGGATTAAGTTTGATAGTATGACATGGTGATGATGATATGAAAAACAGTAGCCAACATTTGTATATTCTCACTAAATAATTTATACATGTTAATTTAATTTATCCCTGTAACAGCCCTACGAGGAAGTAAGTATTATTATTATTCCTATCCTATAGATAAGGAAACTGAGGCACTGAAAGTTTAGGTAGTTCGTGTAGTATCACAGACTAGATAGTGGTGAAAATAGGATTCTAACCCAGGTGGTCTGGATCCAGAGTATGTTTTCAACTACTACATTTTATTGCCACTAAGCTGAGAAAAAGAAAGGAGTCATATGTGAACTAAGATTTTTGCCCTGAGTAATTGAAAACCACTGAGGTGGTGATAAGTACTTTTTAAAAAAGAAATGATAGTAGCCAGATAAGGTTTGAATATGTTAAGTTGGAGTTGGCTTATAGATAGTTCTGTGGAGATGTTGCAAAGACAGTGGAATATACAGGTTTGGAGTTCAGGGGCAAGGTCCTACCCATTGACATAAGTTTGAGAGTCATCAGTACATAGATGACACCTAAAGCTATGAACCTGGATGGCATCACCAAGGGAGTGACTGTGGACAGAAAGAAGAAGAGATGCAAGAACTAGACTAAGTCCTGAGGCACCCAGCATTTAGAGATTGGGTTGATGAGATGGAATCCAGTTGCTGAGAATGAGTAGCCACTGGGTAGGAGGAAGAAAGTGTGGTTACCTGAAAGCCAAGTGAAAAATAGTGCTTCAAAGAGGAGGAAGTCATCAACTGTGTCAGGTGCTCCTAATAGATTAAGTAAGATGAGGACTGATATTGGACCATTGGATTTAGAAAAGTGAAGGTCATTGGTGAACTTGACCAGGGCAGTTGCAGTACAGTGATGGAGGCAAAAATCTACTTAGAGCACTTTAAAGAGAGAATAAGGGAGAGAAATTGGAGACAGCAAACTTAGAAAACTATTTTGAGAAGTTTTTCTGCAAAGCCAAGAAATGGGATATCGTCTAGGGAAAGTGTTCTATAAATGTCTGTTGGGTTCAGCTCTTTGATGGTGTTGTTCAGTTCTTCTATATCCTTGCTGATTTTTTGTCTAGTACTTTTATTGATTACTGAAAGAGGAGTGTTGAAGCTCCCAACTATAATTGCGGATTTGTCTATTTCTCCTTTTAATTCTGTCAGTTTTTACTTTATGTACTTTGCAGCACTGTCATTTGTTGATTACAAGCTTAGTATTGTTATGTCTTCTTGGTGAATTGATCTTTTTATCATTATGTAATGTCCCCTTTTAATCCCTGGTAATTTTCTTTCATCTGAAGTTTACTTAGACAGATGTTAATGCAGCCACTCTTCACTTCTTTTTATTAGAATTCACGTGGTATATCTTTTCCCATCCGTTTACTTTTAACCTACCTATATCTGAAGTGCATTTCTTGTAGACAGCATATGGTTATGTCATGTGTTTCTAATCCATTATTATAATCTCTGTCTTCTAATTGATTTGTCTAGATCATTTACATTTAATGTACTATTGATGTGTTTCAATTTAGATCTACAGATTTATTATTTGCTTCCTGTTTGTGTCCTCTGTTTTTTTATTTCTATATTTCTTCTTTCCTGCTTTCTTTGGGTTATTGAAAACTTGTTAGTATTCACTTTAAATTTATATGTTATGTTTTTGACAATATTTCTTTGCATGTGAAAAGTCCACTTAGAAACATTGTTCTACTTCAAGTGGTATGAAGACATCTTCATATAGGTCCTTTTATCCTACCCTTTTTCTGTTATAGTTATCTTATGTATTAGATCTATATACATTAAAACTCCATCAGATGTTGTAAAATTATCTTTCAACTGCCAAACATATTTTAAAGAACTCAAGAGAAGAACAGTAGTCTACTATATTTATTTAGATATTTACAATTTCTGTTACTCTTTCTTTGTTCCTGATCTTCCAGGTTTCCATCTGGTATCATTTCCCTTAGGTCTGAAGGATTTCCTTTAGAATTTTTTTTAGAGCAGGTCTGGTGGAAACTGATTCTTTTAGTTTTCCTTTGCTTGAGAAAGTCTTTATTTCACCTTAGTTCCTGATGGATATTTTCACTGAATATAGAATTCTGGATTGACAGTTCTCTTCTTTCAGCATTTTGAAAATGTTGCTTCACTTCCTTCTGTCCTTCATAGTTTCTGATGAGAAATCTTGTCATTTGAATCATTGTTCCCTTATAAATAATACATAATTTTCTCTGATGCTTTTAAGAATTTTTCATAGTCTTTAGTTTGCAGTAGTTTAATTACAGTGTTTCTGGACATGGATTTGTTTGGGTTTATCCTGTTTAGAGTTTGCTTAGCTTCTTGAATATGTAGGTTTCACCAAAATTGGGAAGCTTTCAGGCATTATTTCTTCAAGAATTTTTCTGTCTTCTCTCAAACTCCCATGGCATTATGTTTGACCCCTTTTTATTGTTCCATGGGTCTCTGAGGTTCTGTTAATTTTTTTAAATTAATTAATTTATTTTTGGCTGTGTCGTGTCTTTGTTGTGGTGTGCGGGCTTCTCACTGCAGTGACTTCTCTTGTTGCAGAGCACAGGCTCTAGGCGCACAGACTTCAGTAGTTGTAGCACACGGGCTTAGTTGCTCTGCGGCATGTGGGATCTTCTTGGATCAGGACTCAAACCCGTGCCCCCTGCATTGGCAGGCGGATTCTCAACCACTGCGCCACCAGGGAAGCCCTGTTAATTTTTTATTCAGTCTTTTCTCTCTGTTGTTCAGATTGGATAATGTGTATTGATCTATCTTAAAATTCACTGATTCTTTCCATTACCTCCATTGTAATATTGAGCCTGTCTAATTAGTTTTTTACTTTGGTTATTTTATCTTTCAATCCTAAAACTTCTATTTGGTTCTTCATTACATCTTCTATTCTTTGCTGAGACTTTCTACCTTTCTATTTGTTTCAAGTGTTAACCTTTACCTATTGGACCATATTTACAATAGTTGCTTTAAAGTCTTTGTCAGATAATTCTAACATCTTTGTCACTTGATGTTAGCATCTTTTGATTCTGTTTTCCCACTCAAGTTGTGACTTTCTTGGTTCTTATGTCCAGGAATTTTGGATTGTATTATACTGTGAGACTTTGTATCTTGATTAAATCTTATGTCAGATTCTGATATTTTTGTTTCAACAGGGAATCAACCCAGTTGGGTTCAGGCTACAAGTTCTTATCAGACTTCCGTGGGTTGCGGTTTCACTATAAGTTTCATTTTCAAAGCCTTTACAGTGCTCTTTGCTTGTGTCTGGTGTTCATGCCACCCAGTGGCCAGCCTGTGACCTGGGAGGTGATCTATCTCATAGTTCAGTTCTCAAAGTCTATGGTATGCTGTTTAATGTTAGATCCATGTGTGTGCAACTTGTAGGTGACCCCAGGAGTACATAAACAGCTTTATGGTTTTGCTTTTCCAAGCTCTTCCTTCTTTGCAATCTCTTGGTATTTTCTAGTTCCCAGGGCTTCCCTTTTTGATCTTCTGGCCAGGAATCTGGGACTTTATTTACCTCATTCTGCTGTACACTTCCTGTGACTGTGGCCATGTTTGGAGCCAAGCGATGAGAGGATGGAGTTAGAAAAAAAAGAGTAACAGGGATATGATCACCTTCTCCAGACCACAGCTTCTCAGACTGAAGAGGAAAGTTCTCTTCCCTTAGAGTTTTAGTCTTGAATGGATTGCTGCTGCTACGGTCACAAGATAGCTTGAAGGCTGGGATGAGAGAAAATGGAAGAAGATGGAAAAAATGGGGAATCCTACCCCTCCAAGTGTTGGGAGACCCTTTTCCCATTCTTTGAGCCAGAACTAGGGCTTCTTCTGGAGTTTTCTTTGAGAGCACTGATGGTTTTCAATCTGTATTGAATATGGGCCAAGTGTACCAATAGGGGAAAAATGGTCAATTCACTACCAGTTCAAAGGTACTTTGAATTCTGGTTGTCTTCTCCAGTCCACCTGCTACTATTTACTTTTCAAGGTTCTTAAATAACTGCTCCATGAATTCTCTCTGGTTTTATAATTGCATTAGGTTGGAGAGACAGAATGGAGTGTGCTTACTGCACCTTACCCAGAACCAGAACCTCTGGTATTTTACAGGAGGCCCATTGGCGTGGGCCATGCATAAGTTTGGTGTTGAAACAAGTTAAGGAGGGTTTTGAACCATAAGAGAGTGTTTTGTTGCTGCTTGTGGTGGTAGTGAGCGAGGTGATGTGTTCTTGCTGGTGCCTTTTTCAGAGACATTTTAGCAGCTATAACAACTCTGTTTTTTAAACGATAACTTCAGAACTTTTAAATGCAAAATCTGAAATGCAAGTTGGCCAGACGCTTGTGATTTTTTAGCAAATCAATTTAGCTTTCCCATTTCCCCAGGGAAATCATCCAAGAGTACTGTGAACTTTGCTTTAAGAATACATTATCCTGTGAGAGAGTTAGGGAAGGTGGTTGGGAGCTGGCCTTGGACATCAAACAGACTTGAATTCCAGCCTCGGCCTTGTCACTTAGTAACTGTGTGACCTTGGTCAAGCTGCTGAACCTCTTTAATCTTCATTCCTTTATGGTTAAAATGGAGATAAATAATGATAGTGC
Organism: Mesoplodon mirus; assembly: GCF_964341445.2. NCBI lineage: Eukaryota > Metazoa > Chordata > Mammalia > Artiodactyla > Ziphiidae > Mesoplodon > Mesoplodon mirus. The sequence goes on along the minus strand of NC_138980.1, from coordinate 123,260,006 downwards.
TTACTTGATACAGTTGCTATCAATATGTGATTCAGTGAGGTAATGTAGGTAATGCTGTTCATATGCTGTTGATAAATGTAAGCAATTATTCTTACTATGATTGTTTTTGTGTCATAAGTAAAGTGTACCTATTTAGCTCCTCAAATTACTTTTAATCTGTTGAAGTATATGGCATCTAATCACTATTCCCTCAGTATTTCAATTCATATTGAACATCATTTAAAGTTATTTCTTGAGATTCAAGAACAATACACTTTTTAAAATAAATTTATTTTTATTTATTTATTTTTGGCTGCATTGGGTCTTATTTGCTGCATGCAGGCTTTCTCTAGTTGCGGAGAGCAGGGGTTACTCTTTGTTGTGGTGCTCGGGCTTCTCATTGCAGTGGCTTCTCTTGTTGCGGAGCATGGGCTCTAGGCTCGCGGGCTCAGTAGTTGTGGTGTGTGGGCTCTAGAGCACAGGCTCAGTAGTTGTGGTTCACGGGCTTAGTTGCTCCATGGCATGTGAGATCTTCCCAGACCAGGGCTTGAACCCGTGTCCCCTGCATTGGCAGGCGGATTCTTAACCACCACGCCACTAGGGAATCCCTCAAGAACAATACACTTTGAACTATGGTATTTCTGCTAGTGAAAGTATTTGAATAAATATTGTGAGTTACTTTCAGTACTTAACCAAAGAGCAATGACATATATGGGTTGGAGTCATGGTAAGTATATCGCTCAGTATTCTGGATGTTTCATCCAAGAGCTGCTCCTCTGATGGTGCTGTACTAGTGACTGCTCTAGAAAAAGACCTCTTTTCAAGAGGCCACCATCTCCTTTGCTGATGGCAATTCCTGTTTGCAACTGTCTTACTCTTCTCTTCTTCATTCTTTATTTTTATATTGAAATAAAGTCAATGTGTGTTTACTGAAATGAACAACAATCTGGTCACTTCCTAGGAAGTTTTGTAAACAAAATTTATCAAAATGCTGCTTGGTTGTAACTACATATTATTCAAAAGGCTTCTTAAATATTTTATTCCTCCATATTTGGAAATCTTTATTTGGAATGCAAAATATTTTTATTTTGTGGAAATGCAATCAAGGAGCTCTTGGACCTAAGAATTAATATTTTTCTTTACTTCCTTTCACACGCTAGTGGTCTTTTGCATAAAATTTTACATAATTGTTTAATTAATTGGAACTCAAATGCTTTTGAATAATTTTTTAGTGTGGTTATAACATTTTATATTGACTATTTTGCCAGAAATAAATTAATAACTAGCCCCTATTGATGAAGAAAATGTTGGCATAATATTATTTGACCAATTACAAGGCACAAGTACACTGGGTTTTTCTGTGGGTTATGCTTATTTTCTTTCCACATGAGTAGAATCTGGTGTACAAGCCTTCCTGTGAGCCCCGAGTTTTAATTAAAATTTAAATTGCCTTTCTGAAAAACCCTCAGTTGACTGACTAAAACAAAATGTAGAAAATGTCTTTATTTTGACTTCTGTGCTGTCATTGGAAAGCTTGTTGACACAGAAGGATCACAGAAAAAGTATTGATGAAGGAAGCAAAACCACTTATATTTGGATGCACTTGGATAGACTGAAGTCCAAGTGCTGCTGTCGTGTTCCTCAGCTCGAGGACCCCCTACAAAACATCGTATTCCCAGGGGATAATGGACCAGTAGCAGGGATAGATAAACATGCTTTAAAAGCCACCCAAGTAGAAGAGCATTCTGGAAAGACAAGCCTAGGTTATTACAAGAATGAGATTTCCGAAGAGGAACGTGTTTAACCTCATCCGAGATCTTCACAATAGATCTGAAGCTGGAGGAGTCTGTGTCTGTTACAAAGACATGTGGAAAGTTTTAAAATTACACAGGGATAGGAGATTGGGCTATTTTCATTGAAAGTGTGAATTTTTTTTTTTTTTTTTTTTTTTTTTTTTTTTTTTTTTTTGCCTTACGTGGGCCTCTCACTGTTGTGGCTTCTCCCATTGCGGAGCACAGGCTCTGGACGCGCAGGCCCAGCGGCCATGGCTCACGGGCCCAGCCGCTCCGCGGCACGTGGGATCTTCCCGGGCCGGAGCACGAACCCGTGTCCCCTGCATCGGCAGGCGGACTCTCAACCACTGCGCCACCAGGGAAGCCCTTGAAAGTGTGAATTTTAATTTCAGAAAGATTGGCTGTTATTTTCTACACTAAAATTATCCATTAAAGGAGAGAAAACATTGGTGCAGACCCCTTAATTACACAGAGAATTAGAGAAAAGAAAGGTGACGAGATATCATTAGCAAAGGTGCTGAAGGAGAAGGTAACAGATAGTAACTAAAGATACTTCATCCACATCAGCATGTTTTAAAGTGTATTTCAAACAACACTAGTTGCGCAGGGTATTAGACCCAAACAAACAAAACAGTGGGAGGTCTAGAGCTGTCTTGAATGAAGCCATTTGTAAGCCATTAAAAGAAGCTAGATACATTTTTAAAAAATATTTGTTTATGTATTTATTTTGGCTGCGCTGGGTCTTAGTTGTGGCATGCAAGATCTTCGTTGTGGCATGAGACTTCTTAGTTCAGCATGAGGACTTCTTAGTTGTGGCATGCAAACTGTTAGTTATGGTATGCATGCAGGATCCAGTTCCCCAACCAGGGATCAAACCCGGGCCCCCTGCATTGGGAGGGTGGAGTCTTACCCACTGGACCACCAGGGAAGTCCCACTAGATACCTTTTTGATTTGATAAAATAGTAAGTATGATTTGGAGATCCAGTTTATCATGTTGAGATTTTATTAGTGAGACTTCAGGTAAGACATCAATGTCTTCTAAGTTTTCTATTAAAGTATCAGTCACATTTCTCTTTGGTCATTAACTTAACCATTCTAAAAAATGTCAAACAAGAAATTAATTGTACTTTATACTCACTATAACATGTTTATTTTATTTTAAGTGGTGCCTTTTAATCAAGATACGCAATGAAGTTGGTGGGAGATGTTCATGGTGAACTTATAGTTACTAAGCTTGAGTCTAACTTTTTGTGGGGGTGTGGGTGGGGAGAGGTTCTCAGAAGATGCCTTTTATAGTATAGCCGCAGAATAAAATGTAATATAGTGGGGTAGAGCCATCTATACTACCAAAAAAAAAAAAGATATTTTATATTTGGGACAAATTTTATGCCTTTTAGGAGTTATCATTGCATTTTTTTATGTTAAAAACATTTTCACTGAGGTATAATTTACATACTATATAGTTCATCCATTTTAAATCTATAATTTCATGAATTTTAGTTAATTTATATACTTATGCAAACAGCACCACAATCAAGTTTTAGAACATTTCTGTCACCCATAAAAGATCCCTAGTATTTGTCCCACCCCCAGACCCGGCCACCATTAACCTCGTTCTGTTGTTGTTTTTGCCTTTTCTAGAAATTCCATTTAAATGGAATCATACAATATGTAGTCTTTTCTGCCTGGCTCCTTCCACTTCACATGTTTTCAGAGCTTATCTACATTATACCAGGTGTTAGTCATTTGTTCCTTTCTATTGACAAGTAGTATTCCATGGTTAGGATATACCATATTTTATTTATCCATTTGTCAGCTGAGGGACAGTTGAGTTGTTTCCAATCTTCTGCTATTATAAATCATGCTGCTATGAACAGTTGCATACAACTTTTCATGTGGACATATGTTGTCATTATTTCTCTTGAGTAGATACATAAGAGTGCAGTAAGGATTGTATGGTAAGAGTATATTGGACTGTCAATAAATTGGGCAACCTGGAAGGAATGGACAAATTCCTAGAAATGTACAATCTTCCAAGACTGAACCAGGAAGAAATAGAAAATATGAACAGACCAATCACAAGCACTGAAATTGAAACTGTGATTAAAAATCCTCCAACAAACAAAAGCCCAGGACCAAATGCCTTCACAGGCGAATTCTATGAAAAGAGCCTACACCTATCTTTCTCAAACTCTTCCAAAATATAGCAGAGGGAGGAACACTCCCAAACTCATTCTACGAGGCCACCAAAACCAGACAAAGATGTCACAAAGAAAGAAAACTACAGGACAATATCACAGATGAATATAGATGCAAAAATCCTCAACAAAATACTACCAAACAGAATCCAATTGCACATTAAAAGTATCATACACCACGATCAAGTGGGGTTTATCCCAGGAATGCAAGGATTCTTCAATATATGCATATCAATCAATGTGATACACCATATTAACAAATTGAAGGAGAAAAACCACATGATCATCTCAATAGACGCAGAGAAAGCTTTTGACAAAATTCAATACCCATTTATGATAAAAACCCTCCAGAAAGTAGGCATAAAGGGAACTTTCCTCAACATAATAAAGACAATATATGACAAACCCACAGCCAACATCGTCCTCAATGGTGAAAAACTGAAAACATTTCCACTAAGATCAGGAATAAGACAAGGTTGCCCACTCTCAGCACTATTATTCAACATAGTTTTGGAAGTTTTAGCCACATCAATCAGAGAAGAAAAAGAAATAAAAGGAATCCAAATCGGAAAAGAAGAAGTAAAGCTGTCACTGTTTGCAGATGACATGATACTATACATAGAAAATCCTAAAGGTGCTACCAGAAAACTACTAGAGCTAATCAATGAATTTGGTAAAGTAGCGGGATACAAAATTAATGCACAGAAATCTCTTGCATTCCTATACACTAATGATGAAAAATCTGTAAGTGAAATTAAGAAAACACTCCCATTTACTATTACAACAAAAAGAATAAAATATCTAGGAATAAACCTACCTAAGGAGACAAAAGACCTGTATGCAAAAAATTATAAGACACTGATGAAAGAAATTAAAGATGATACAAATAGATGGAGAGATATACCATGTTCTTGGATTGAAAGAATCAACATTGTGAAAATGACTCTACTACCCAAAGTAATCTACAGATTCAATGCAATCCCTATCAAATTACCACTGGCTTTTCACAGAACTAGAACAAAAAATTTCACAATTTGTATGGAAACAGAAAAGGACCCGAATAGCCAAAGCAATCTTGAGAAAGAATAACGAGCTGGAGGAATCAGGCTCCCTGACTTCAGACTATACTACAAAGCTACAGTAATCAAGACAGTATGGTACTGGCACAAAAACAGAAATACAGATCAATGGAACAGGATAGAAAGCCCAGACATAAACCCACGCACATATGGTCACCTTATCTTTGATAAAGGGGGCAAGAATATACAGTGGAGAAAAGACAGCCTCTTCAATAAGTGGTGCTGGGAAAACTGGAGAGCTACATGTAAAAGAATGAAAACAGAACACTCTTTAACACCATGCACAAAAATAAACTCAAAAAGGATTCAAGTCCTAAATATAAGGCCAGGCAGTATCGAACTCTTAGAGGAAAACATAGGCAGAACACTCTATGACATAAATCACAGCAAGATCCTTTTTGACCCACCTGCTAGAGAAATGGAAATAAAAACAAAAATAATCAAATGGGACCTAATGAAACTTAAAAGCTTTTGCACAGCAAAGGAAATGATAAACAAGATGAAAAGACAACACTCAGAATGGGAGAAAATATTTGCAAATGAAGCAACTGACAAAGGATTAATCTCCAATACATACAAGCATCTCATGCAGCTCAATATCAAAAAAACAAACAACCCAATCCAAAAATGGGCAGAAGACCTAAATAGACATTTCTCCAAAGAAGATATTCAAATTGTCAACAAACACATGAAAGGATGCTCAACATCATTAATCATAAGAGAAATGCAAATCAAAGCTACAATGAGATATCATCTCACACCAGTCAGAATGGCCATCATCAAAAAATCTACAAACAATAAATGCTGGAGAAGGTGTGGAGAAAAGGAAACCCTCTTGCACTGTTGGTGGGAATGTAAATTGACACAGCCACTATGGAGAACAGTATGGACGTTCCTTAAAAAACTAAAAATAGAACTACCATACGACCCAGCAATCCCATTACTGGGCATATACCCTGAGATAACCATTATTCAAAAAGAGTCATGTACCAAAATGTTCATTGCAGCTCTATTTACTATAGCCAGGATATGGAAGCAACCCAAGTGTCCATCAACAGATGAATGGATAAAGAAGATGTGGCACATATCTACAATGGAATATTACTCAGCCATAAAAAGGAACAAAACTGAGTTATTTGTAGTGAGGTGGATGGAACTAGAGTCTGTCATACAGAGTGAAGCGGCTGGTGGCTGCTGACATCTGATATGGGTTCCTGGGCACAGAAGCACTCTAGTTAAAGGCGTGGGCTACAGCATGAGCCTCCATAAGTCAGAAAGAGAAAAACAAATACCGTATGCTAACACATATATATGGAATCTAAAAAAAAAAAAAAGAAAAAAATGGTCAGAAGAAGACGCAGGGCAAGATGGGAATAAAGATGCAGACCTACTAGAGAATGGACTTGAGGATACGGGGAGGGGAAAGGGTAAGCTGGGACAAAGTGAGAGAGTGGCATGGACATATATACATTACCAAACGTAAAATAGATAGCTAGTGGGAAGCAGTCACATAGCACAGGGACATCAGCTCGGTGCTTTGTGACCACCTAGAGGTGTGGGATAGGGAGGGTGGGAGGAAGGGAGATTGAAGAGGGAAGAGATATGGAGACATATGTATATGTATAACTGATTCACTTTGTTATAAAGGAGAAACTAACACACTATTGGAAAGCAATTTTACTCCAATAAAGATGTTAAAGAAAAAAAAAGAAAAAGATTAATAGGAAAATAGAAAAGAAATTGGGATAAATAAATATGACCTTAAACAATAAGATTCTAAAAAAAAAGTATATTGGTCTTTTTAAGACACTGCCAAATTGTTTTCCAAAGTGCCTGTAACATGCTACATTCTCATCACAACCACTGCATCAGTTTTTACTAGAATAAATGGTTAATGGTGAACTTATGAGCAGGAAGTACTGTGTGGAGGAGAGCTGAAAATTCTCTACCACGAGCACCACTGTGATAACAAGGATGCTGGGGAGTCAGATTGGACTACACGAACAAAGGGGAGGGTCGGACTAAGAAGATCCAGGCTTGGTGGTTGCAGCTGACCTGGAAACAATTCAGATGGGCGGAGTTTGATGCAGTGTTAGAATGAGTTAGACTTGGGGCTGGATGTGCTGGTGGCCACTGACATCTGACATGAGCTCCTGGGCACAGAAGCATTCTAGTTAAAGGCGTGAGCTAGAGCATGAGGCTCCAGAGTGGAAGACTGAAAACAGGCAGAGCAACAGGACCTTCAGGCTCGTCGTAAGGCTGCAGTAAGGGACACCCCAACTTCGGGCAGAGACACAGGGTCAGATACAGGGACGGAACCAGGTCGGGGAGGAAACCTCAAAGAGCTGAACCTAGGAAACCTCACAGGCCCCAGGGACTGCCTTGGGTCAGCTTGCAGTGAAGATGCTGTAGAGACAAGCTTCTTACTGGTTTAAGTGACCCAGCAGGCCTTGGACAGAGAGCTGAGTCTTTGATATAATAATAGTAGAATGATAATGGCAACCAAAATTTATATAGTACTTTACACTAAGTACTGTTCTAAGCACTTTACATATAAATTTATTTCTCACACCATCCCAGGAGACAGATGGGTCCTATTTTTGCTAACCAAGACCCTAAAGCAGAGGTTAAGTGACTTGCCCAAGGTCACCCAACTAGTAAGTGGCGAAGCCAGGATTCAAACAGAGGCCATCCTCTTAACCACTAAGATAACCTCCTCTCATTGTCATCCTTGTCACCTATGCCTGGGTCAGCTCAGGACGTTACTGACCACAGTGAGGAGCTGGAAAGCTTGAGGCAGGAGAGGCAAGACCCTTGTTGAAAACTTAACAGAAAAAAAATCCCAGAGGCATAGGCCACAGTTTCCCTCTCAGGATCCCACCCGAGAGTCAGTATAAGCATAGGGCAAGGAGGAAATGGTAAATGTAAAGGGAGCCCTATGTGGAATATTTCTTAAATTGCTTAAAACAAACCTCCAAAACTCATCTCTCAAGCTCTGTAACTACTACTTGAGTCGTGTCCAAGATAGTTCCAATAGTAATGAACTAGAACCTTCCATGTAGGTTTTTCATGATTATAACTACTCTGTTGGTTTCAGTAGGATATTCTACGAAATTAGCAAGATGTTGTACAAACTAACAAAAGTTTAAAGAATGAATAGTATATAAAATAAAATTATCTTTTTGGTTTGAGAAACGTTAAAATGAAATAGAAAAATATGTTGAAACCAAAGCATCTCCATCAACACTTTGTGACTTTTCAATGACTTTATACACAAAATATTAGATTCCTTAAGGAGGCTTGTGGGTAATCTCCTTCTTCTCCTTATCAACCTCATCAATAGTGACTATTTATTGAGCATCCATTGTCCATCTGATCATAAAGAAGATAATGCCCAGCCTTCAGGGACTCAAGAGGTCAGAGAATGGAGTGAGGTGATCATCCTTGGGCCTCCTTTGCCTACCTCATTTCCCTTTCTCTTTGGTCTTCATTTCCTAGGGAGGCTGTGTGTGTGCTTACATGCCGTATCATTATCTCATTTGATCTTCATATCAGTCATGGGAAATAGGTACATTATTATCCTCATTTCACAGAAAAGGAAACTGAGGTTTAAAGTTTATCTAACTTATCCAAGGTCATTCTGAGTAGAATCTGTGTTTTTACCACTATGTATTTTGTATCCCTCTTTCTCTCTCCCATCACCTTTTTTTTTTTAGTTTTTTTTTTTATTGAATAAAGATTCTTTAAATTCTGTAGTGCTTTTTTCTCCCTCTTTCTCTCTCCCATCACTTTGTTTTTAGTTATATATTTTTTACTGAATAAAGATTCTTTAAATTGTATAGTGCTTTACAAGTTTCAAAAGTTTCACACACATGATTTCATATAATCCCATAATAACCTTTTGCCCCCTACCCCTGTAGTGCCCCTCCCACCCACCACTGGTAACCTCCAGCTTGTTCCCTATATCTGTGAGTCTGCTTTTTTTTTAAAATAGGTCTTTATTGGAGTATAATTGCTTCACAATACTGTGTTAGTTTCTGTTGCACAACAAAGTGAATCAGCCATATGCATACACATGTCCCCATATCCCCTCCCCCTTGAGCCTCCATCGCATCCTCCATATCCCACCCCTCTAGGTCGTCACAAAGCACCCAGCCAGTCTCCCTGTGCTATGCTGCTGCTTCCCACCAGCCAACTATTTTACATTCAGTAGTGTATATATGTCGATACTACTCTCACTTCGCCCCAGCTTTGCCCTCCCACCCCATGTCATCAAGTCCATTCTCTATGCCTACCTCTTTATTCCTGCCCTACAGCTAGATTCATCAGTACCATTTTTTTTTGTTTTTAGATTCCATATATATGTGTTAGCATACAGCATTTGTTTTTCTCTTTCTGAGTTACTTCACTCTGTATAACAGTCTCTAGGTCCATCCACCTCATTACAGATAACTCAGTTTCGTTTCTTTTTATGGCTGAGTAACATTCCATTGTATATATGTACCACATCTTCTTTATCCATTCATCTGTCGATGGACACTTAGGTTGCTTCCATGTCCTGACTACTGTAAATAGAGCTGCAATGAACATTGTGGTACATGTCTCTTTTTGAATTATGGTTTTCTCAGGGTATATGCCCAGTAGTGGGATTGCTGGGTCGTATGGTAGTTCTATTTTTAGTTCTTTATGGAACCTCCATACTGTTTTCCATAGTGGTTGTATCAATTTACATTCCCACCAATAGTGTAGGAGGGTTCCCTTGTCTCCACACCCTTTCCAGCATTTATTGTTTCTAGCTGTTTTGATAATGGCCATTGTGACTGGTATGAGGTGATACCTCATTGTAATTTTGATTTACATTTCTCTAATCACTAGTGATGTTGAGCATCTTTTCATGTGCCTCTTGGCCATCTGTTATGTCTTCCTTGGTGAAATGTCTATTTAGGTCTTCCACCCATTTTTTAACTGGATTGTTTGTTTTTTTGATATTGAGCTCCATGAGCTGTTTGTATATTTTGGAAATTAATCCTTTGTCTGTTGTTTCATTTGCAAATATTTTCTCCCATTCTGAGGGTTGTCCTTTTGTCTTATTTATGGTTTCCTTTGCTGTGCAAAAGCTTTTTTTTTTTTTTTTTTTTTTGCGGTACGTGGACCTCTCACTGTTGTGGCCTCTCCCACTGTGGAGCACAGGCTCCAGACACGCAGGCTCAGCGGCCATGGCTCACAGGCCCAGCTGCTCCGCGGCATGTGGGATCTTCCCAGACCGGGGCACGAACCCATGTCCCCTGCATCAGCAGGCGGACTCTCAACCACTGCGCCACCAGGGAAGCCCTGTGCAAAAGCTTTTAGGTTTAATTAAGTCCCATTTGCTTATTTTTGTTTTTATTTCTGTTACTCTAGGAGTTGGGTCAAAAAAGATCTTGCTGTGGTTTATGTCAAAGAGTGTTTTTCCTATGTTTTCCTCTAAACGTTTTATAATGTCTGGTCTTACATTTAAGTCTTTAATCCATTTGGAGTTTATTTTTGTGCATGGTGTTAGGGAGTGTTCTGTTTTCATTCTTTTACATGTAGCTGTCCAGTTTTCCCAGCACCACTTATTGAAGAGGCTGTCTTTTCTCCATTGTATGTTCTTACCTCCTTCATCATAAATTAGGTGCCTATATGTGCGTGGGTTTATCTCTTGGAATTCTATTCTGTACCATTGATCTATATTTCTGTTTTTGTGGCAGTAAAATACTGTCTTGATTACTGTAGCTTTGTGGTATAGTTTTAAGTCAGGGAGCCTGATTCCTCCAGCTCCGTTTTTCTTTCTCAAGATTGCTTTTGCTATTCGGGGTCTTTTGTGTTTCCATATGAATTGTGAGATTTTTTTGTTCTAGTTCTGTGAAGAATGCCATTGGTAGTTTGATAGGGATTGCATTGAATCTGTAGATTGCTTTGGGTAGTATAGTCATTTTCACAATATTGCTTCTTCCAATCCAAGAACATGGTATATTTCTCCATCTGTTTATGTCATCTTTGATTTCTTTCATCAGTGTGTTATAGTTTTCTGAGTACAAGTCTTTTGCCTCCTTAGGCAGGTTTATTCCTAGGTATTTTATTCTTTTTGTTGCAGTGGTAAATGGGGATGTTTCCTTAATATCTCTTTCTGATTTTTTGTTGTTTGTGTATAGGAATGCCAGAGATTTCTGTACATTAATTTTGTATCTTGCAACCTTACCAAATTTATTGATGAGTTCTAGTAGTTTTCTGGTGGCATCTTTAGGATTTTCTATGTATAGTATCATGTCATCGGCAAACAGTGATAGTTTTACTTCTTCTTTTCCAATTTGTATTCCTTTTATTTCTTTTTCTTCTCTGATTGCCACGGCTAGGACTTCCAAAACTATGTTGAATAAGAGTGGCGAGAGTGGACATCCTTGTCTTGTTCCTGATCCTAGTGGAAATGCTTTCAGTTTTTCACCATTGAGAATGATGTTTGCTGTGGGTTTGTCCTATATGGCCTTTATTATGTTGAGGTAGGTTCCCTCTGTGCCCATTTTCTGGAGAGTTTTTATCATAAATGGGTGTTGAATTTTGTCAAAAGCTTTTTCTGCATCTATTGAGATGATCATATGGTTTTTAATCCTTAATTTGTTAATGTGGGGTATCACATTGATTGATTTGTGTATATTGAAGAGCCCTTGCATCCCTGGGATAAATCCCACTTGATCATGGTGTATGATCCTTTTAATGTGCTGTTGGATTCTGTTTGCTAGTATTTTGTTGAGGATTTTTGCATCTATGTTCATCAATGATTTTGGTCTATAATTTTCCCTTTTTGTGATATCTTTTTCTGGTTTTGGTGTCAGGGTGATAGTGGCTTCGTAGAATGAATTTGGGAGTGTTTCTCCCTCTGCAATTTTTTGGAAGAGTTTGAGAAGTTTTGGTGTTAGCTCTTCTCTAAATGTTTGATAGAATTTGCCTGTGAAGCCATCTGGTCCTGGGCTTTTGTTTGTTGGAAGGTTTTAAATTATGGTTTCAATTTCATTACTTCTGATAGGTCCCTTTATATTTTCTGATCCTTCCTGATTCAGTCTTGGAAAATTTTACCTTTCCAAGAATTTGTCCATTTCTTCGTGCTTGTTCATTTTATTGGCATATAATTGTTTGTAGTAGTCTCTTATAACCCTTTGTATTTTTGCAGTGTCAGTTGTGATTTCTCCTTTTTCATTTATAATTTTATTTATTTGTGTTCTCTCCATTTTTTTTTCTTGATGAGTCTGGCTAAGGGTTTATCAATTTTGTTTATCTTCTCAAAGAACCAGCTATTGTTTTCTTCGTTTCTATTTCATTTATTTCTTCTCTGATCTCTATGATTTCTTTCCTTCTACTGACTTTGGGGTTTCTCTGTTCTTCTTTCTCTAGTTGTTTTAAGTGCAGGGTTAGATTGTTTATTTGAGATTTTTCTTGTTTCTTGTGGTAAGATTGAATTGCTATAAACTTTCCTTTTAGTACTGCTTTTGCACATCCCATAAGTTTTGGTCATTGTGTTTTTGTTGTCATTTGTTTCTATGTATTTTTTTAGGTCTTCTTGATTTCTTCAGTGATCTCTTGGTTATGTAGTAGTGCACTGTTTAGCCTCCATGTACTTGTGTTTTTTACAGTTTTTTTCCTGTAATTGATTTCCAGTCTCATAGCATTGTGGTCAGAAAAGATGCTTGATATGATTTCAATTTTCTTAAAGTTTCCAAGGCTTGATTTGTGACCCAAGATGTGATCTATCCTGGAGAATGTTCCATGTGCACTTGAGAAGAAAGTGTATTCTGCCACTTTTGGGTGGAATGTTCTGTAAATATCATTTAGATCTGTCTGGTCTATTGTGTCATTTAAAGCTTGTGCTTTCTTATTTATTTTCTGTTTGGATGATCTGTCCATTGGTGTAAGTGTGTGTTAAAGTCCCCTACTATTATTGTGTTACTGTCAATTTTTCCTTTCATGGTTGTTAGCATTTGCCTTATGTATTGAGGTGCTCCTATGTTGGGTGCATAAACATTTATGATTGTTTTGTCTTCTTCTTGGATTGATCCTTTGATCATTATGTAGTGTCCCTCCTTATCTCCTGTAACAATCTTTATTTAAAGTCTGTTTTATCTGATATGAGTATTGCTACTCCAGCTTTCTTTTGATTTCCATTTGCATGTAATATCTTTTTCTATCCCTTAACTTTCAGTCTGTATGTGTCCCTAGGTCTGAAATGGGTCTCTTGTAGACAGCATATATATGGGTCTTGTTTTTGTATTCATTCAGCCAGCCTGTGTCTTTTGGTTGGAGCATTTGATCCATTTACATTCAAGGTTATTATTAAGATGTATGTTCCTATTCCCATTTTCTTAATTGTTTTGGGTTTATTTTTGTGTGTCTTTTTCTTCTCTTGTGTTTCCCGCTTAGAGAAGTTTCTTTAGCATTTGCTGTCAAACTGGTTTGATGGTGCTGAATTCTCTTACCTTTCGTTAGTCTGAAAAGCTTTTGACTTCTCCATTGAATCTGAATGAGATCCTTGCTGGGTAGAGTAATCTTGGTTGTAGGTTTTTCTCTTTCATCATTTTAAGTATATCCTGCCACTCCCTTCTGGCCTGCAGAGTTTCCACTGAAAAGTCAGCCAATAACCTTATGAGGGTTCCTTTGTATGTTATTTTTTGTTTTTCCCTTGCTGCTTTTAATATTTTTTCTTTGAATTTAATTTTTGTTAGTTTGTTTAATATGTGTCTTGGTGTATTTCTCCTTGGGTTTATTCTGTATGGGACTCTCTGTGCCTCCTGGACTTGATTAACTATTTCCTTTCCCATGTTAGGGAAGTTTTCCACTATAATCTCTTCCAGTATTTTCTCAGATCCTTTCTTTCTCTCTTCTTCTTCTGGTACCCCTATAATTCGAATGTTGGTGCATTTAGTGTTGCCCCAGAGGTCTCTGAGGTTGTCTTCAATTCTTTTCATTCTTTTTTCTTTATTTTGCTTCTTGGCAGTTATTTCCACCATTTTATCTCCCAGCTCACTTATTCATTCTTCTGCCTGCATTATTCTGTTATTGATTTCTTCTAGTGTATTTTTCATTTCAGTTATTGTGTTGTTCATCTCTGTTTGTTTGCTCTTTAGTTTTTCTAGATCTTTGTTAAACATTTCTTGTATTTTCTCAGTCTGTGCTTCTATTCTATTTCCGAGGTTCTGGATCATCTTTACTATCATTACTCTGAATTCTTTTTCAGGGAGGTTGCCTATTATCTCTTCATTTATTGAGTCTTGTAGGTTTTTGCCTTGCTCCTTCATCTGTGACATATTTTTTTGCCATCACTTTTTTTTTTTTTTTTTTTTTTTAATGAGTGGGATTGTGTTCCTGTTTTACTGGTTGTTTGCCCTGAGGCTTCCAACACTGGAGTTTGTAGACCATTGGGTAGAGCTGGGTCTTGGTGCTGAGATGAGGAACTCTGTGAGACCTCACTGCCATGAATATTCCCTGGGGTCTGAGGCTCTCTGTTAGTTCAGTGGTTCAGATTCAGAGCTCCCACCACAGGAGCTTCCACCCAACCCTGGGCTCACAAATCAAGATCCTGCAAGCCGTGTGGGGTGGCCAAAAAAAAAAAAAGGAACAGTAACAAAGTAAAAAGTAAAATTAGACTAGGAAACTAGCAGATATGTTAGAAAGAATGTAAAAATAAAAATATAGATGAATCAACAACCGGAAGGTACATCAGTACCACAATAGTAAAAAAGAGGAGGAGGGAAAAGAAAAAAAAAGGAGAGGGGGAAGGCCTTGGCTATGGAGAGCAGGGCCTAAGCAAGGGTGAGGTTTGGGCAGTGGGTGGGGCCAATGCTTAGGACCCACAGGGCTGGAAAAGGCCCTGGGGGCTGTGGGAGGTTGGACTTAGGCTCAAGGAACAGAAGCGGCCCAGGTGTGCCCCCTACCCCTGGTCTCAGAGGGCAGGGGACCTCACATGGGAGCCCAGCAGGCTTCCTGGCCTTCAATGGGTGGTGCAAACACCCTCCTCTCCTCTCCTGCTCCTCTGGTCTGGGGTCTGGGAGGGCCCCTCCTGCCTGCCTCTCCTGATCTCCCCGGCCTCCTTCCTAAGCCCCCAGGATCAATGCAGCCAGTGTGGGGGAGGGGGAACCTTACAGGGCAGGGGACCGGCCTGGGAGCTCAGCAGGCTTCCCAAGCCTGAGTGGGCGGGGCAATCGCCCTCTGCTCCTCAGCCTCTCCTCTTGGAGGGCCCCTCCCACCTGCCTCTCCTGATCTCCCTGGCCTCCTTCCTATGCCCCCAGGACCGATGCAGCCTGGAGGGGGCTTTGGAGGTGGGGGGAACCAGCTTGGGAGCTCAGCAGGCTCCTCGGGCCCAGTAGGCCAGGTGATGGCCCTCCACTCCTCTCCCGCTCCCCCCAGAGAGTCCCTCCCATCTGCCTCTACTGATCTCCCTGGCCTCAGGAGCGCCGATCTTGTCTGGCCTCCAATTCTCCTCCCACCTTTGTCCCCCTACATCCTACCGGTTCACTCTGGGGTTCCTCCCGTGTCTCCTTGGGGCTCAGAGTCCCCCACCAGCAGCCAGCAGGCGCCCTGGTTTTGGGGAGATGCTAACTCTTCGTCTTCCCACACTGCCATCTTGACTCCTCCCCTGCTTTTTTTTTAATTCACTAGTTTGTTGTATTTTTTGATTTCACATATAAGTGATATCTTACGGTATTTGTCTTTCTCTGTTTGACTTATTTAGCATAGTGCCCTCCAAGTCCATCCATGTTGTTGCAAATGGCAAAATTTTATTCTTTTTTTTATGGCTGAGTAGTATTCTACTGTTTATATATACCACATCTTTATCCATTCACCTGTTGATGGACACTTAGATTGCTTCCATACCTTGACAATTTGTAAATAATGCTGCTGTGAATATCGGGGATGCATGTATCTTTTCGAATTAGTGTTTTTGTTTTTTTAGGATACATACCTAGGAGTGAAATTACTGGGTCATATGGTAGTTCTATATTTAGTTTTTTGAGAAACCTTCGTACATTCCCACTAACAGTATATGAGGGTTCCCTTTCCTCCACATCCTCGTCAACACTTATTATTTGTTTTTTTTTTGGTGATAGCTATTCTGACAGGTGTGAGGTGATATCTTGTTGTGGTTTTGATTTGCATTTCTCTGCTGATTAGCGATGTCCCATCACCTTTTCTTTCCTCCTCAACTGGTCATAATATAAAAACAACAGTGTTTTTCAGGTTGTTTGATGGATTTTTTGCACTTCATGCTTGATCTACAGACCTACCTTGTTGATCCAAGATGGCTGAGCGTGTCACTCAGGGGACACGGCACAGACCATACTTAGATGCTTCTGTTGCAGGGATCTGCCAGCTGCAGCTGAGGACCAAATCCGGCTCGCTGCCTATTGTTTAACAGCTATGACTTAAGAAAGATTTCTACGTTTCTTTTGAAAAAAAGAATAGAATGTTTTTGTGACAGGCGAAAATTATATGGAATTCAAGTTTCAGTGAACATGAATAATGTTTCAATGGAACAGCTACACTCATCCATTTGCATATTGTCTATGGCTGATCTCACACTACAACGGCAGTGTGGAGTAGTTGTGACAGAGACCAAGTGGCCTGCAAAACCAAAACTAGTTACTATCTGACCCTTTACAGAAAAGGTTTGCCTGCCCGTGGTCTACTGGAGGAGATCGGAGAATGATGAGCTTCTGGAGGAGAGGGACTAAGCTCTATAACAGAAAGTGCGGCAGCAGGCAGCATGATGTACTCCCTGGTAAGAGTGCTTCGGGCTCTGGACTTGATTTCCACTCCACCAGGGACAGCCTGTGCGGCCTTGGCCAAGATACTGAACCTGTCTGTGCTTCTGTTTCTGTATCTGTAAAATGGGGATAATAATAGTTCCCACCTCATAGGTTGTGATAAGGATTATATTTATATGCAAAATATTTAAACAATGCTTTACATATAAATATAATGCACAAAAAAGATGATTAATGTTCATCCTTGTGTCATGGACATTTTCTCTAAGCAAAGTACAGCAGGCCCCTAGTAGTCCCCAAAACTTGGCCTCTTTGGGTAGCACCCCACACTCAGCATTATGAGACTCTCTGGCCCCCTGAGACCCTTTGTCCCAGCACAGACTCTAGTGGCCCATAGGCATACCTTTCTCCTCTTTCTCCTGGGCCAGCAGCTCCCTACCCCAGCCCCTCCATAAGGCTCCTGGCTCTCTTCCAGGGCCCCACTGAGAGCCATGACGTTGGCACTTCAGTCATATGCTGGGGCCCAAACTTGGGCTATGTTGTTCTCACATGGACCTCCCTCCACGTCATATCACAATGACTGCATCCCTTTTGGCCCTATGGGGCCACAGCCATGACCCTTAGTCCTGTGGGCAGATAGAGCTTTGCTTTATGGCTCATGTCATGTGTGAGGGCTGCCCCACATATTCATCACTATCTCTTTTATGGACCACGTACCACACGCCTGGTCTTAGGCTAGGTGTTCTACTCACAACATCATTAATCCTCATGAAATCCCTACAGCGTTGCACTATACTTATCTTGGGGAGAAGTGTCACGACACTTGGGATGAGTCCCTCTCTTGGATCTAGGCTAAAACATGGCCTCCCTGGGGGCCAGTGTTCTGTAGAGGTTTTGTTTCCCTCAGTTAAGGTAGGACTCATGTCCTCATTCTGACAACTGTGGTTCCTTTCTGCCCCTTACCCTTGGCTGCCTTATTCACCCATCCCTGTAATATGCTGTCCAGGGACCCATGCAAGAAATTCTGAGGTTGCAAGTAAGCAAACAGAGAAAAATCCAAGGCATGTTACATGACATTTTTGGGGTTAACAGCACAGCTAGGCCATACCTGGCCCTTCCGCATTGGAGAGCTGAAAAAACAGTTGCAGAGAGGTGAAGTGACACTCTCTGTTACAGCTGGCCTTCCAAACCTGGCTCTGACTCTGCAACTAAAGAAGGTTCTTGGTAGAGATGGAAAGTGAAGGGGTTATAAGTGTTCACTAGACCACCAGCTCCATGAGGTCAGGGATTGTTGCCTGTTTTATTCACGGTTGGATCCCAAGGGCCTAGAGCAGTACTCGGTTTGTGGTCAGCTCCAAACAAGTATTGGTTGGAGTCATAGTGATTGTTATTTGGCCAAGGTGCAGAGAAACTTGAAGCTTCCTATTTGGACAGGGAGCATGGGAGAGAGCATAGCTGTACACTGAGTGGGACGCTTTATATCCTCACTAATTAAATTGAAACTCCAAATTAAATTAGCTTGTTTAATGAGCTGCAGTTTCTTCCCCATCCACACCACTATCACTGGCCTTGGGTGACAAAACCCTCCTCACCCCACTGTATGTTGTCAAGACGGGAAAAACTCCGTGTCTACTCTGTGATGAAGCAAAGGGTGTTATGTCCACCCAGGCAGCCCCTTAGATGCACTTGCAGAATCCTTTTGTCTGTGGGGAAAGGGATATCCAATTATGCCAGAAAATCTCTGGAAATTCACACATCAAACACGGTGCTATGGACTGAATTGTGTCCCCGCCAAAATTCACATGTTGAAGCCCTGTCCCCCACCATGACTCTATTGGAGTTGGGGCCTTTAGGGAGGTGATTAAGGTTAAATGAGGTCATAAAAGTGGACCCCTGATACAGTAGGATTAGTATCCATGTAAGATGAGACACCAGAGTGTTCACTGGCTCTCTCTGCTCTCACTGTGTGAGGACACAGTGAGAAGGTGGCAAGCCAGGGAGAGGATTTTCACCAGAAACCCAATCTGATGACACCTTAAAAATGGACTTCCCAGGGACTTCCCTGGTGGTCCAGTGGTAAAGAATCCGCCTTCCAATGCAGGGGACCCGAAGTCGAACCCTGGTCAGGGAACTAAGATCCCACGTGCCGCAGGACAGCAAAGCCCACGTGCCACAACTACAGAGCCCACCCGCCCTTCAGCCTGTGCGCCACGACTAGAGAAGAGAAAACCACACACCACAACTAGGGAGAAGCCCGCGTGCCGCATGAAAAACCCCGCATGACTCAACGAAGGTCCCACGTGCCACAGCTAAGACCCGATGCAGCCAAAAATAAATAAATAAATAATATATAAATAAATCTTAAAAAAAATATATGGACTTCCCAGAACTACGAGAAAGTAAATTTCTGGTGTTCGAGCCACCTAGTGTGTGGCTTTTGTTACGGTATCCTAAGCTGACTGATACACATGGTTTCTCAGTATTCATCCGTTGACATAACTAGGATCTGGCTGGAAAGGTCTTTACATCTTCAACAGCAGAAGCAGAATTCTCCAAATGATGCCACTAATACTTAATAAATTGTATCCAAATAAGTAGCAGGTATAGTGGTCCATATTTTCACAACAGGAAAAACTGCATTTAATTCTTTTCTGTATAAAATGTTTACCATAAACTTTAATTCTCATAGTTGTGCTGTGTTATAGCACAAGTTAAGGAAATTTGGGCTCAGAGAGGTTGAATGAGTGTGCAAGACCACACAGCATATGAGTGGCAAAGTTGAACCCCAGCACAGGCCTGTGACTCTTCGACAGGGCCGTTTAAACTTAGGGACATCATTCAGAATCTCTGACCTATCTTGGTCATATCTACCAAGTGGCAAAAAAGAGCTCAAAATAAAGTGCTGTAACTCAAGGAGGAATCAGGAACATTTAGAACCAAGGTTTGTCTTTGTCCTTAATTTACCTGACAGCATTTTCTGAAGTAATGGATGTGTGGGATGCAACACATCCATTGTGTGGGATGGAACATGCCACATTTGCAGCAATTACGAGACAGAATAAGAAGAGTTGGGGAAGGTGTTAGCAGCATCTGGACTATCAGTTGTCAAGGCCGCTTGCTCTTGGTCACCTGAAGCATGCCACTTTAGAAGTACTTCATTTTCCACTGATGAAAATTAGAAGAATTAAGTTTGGGGGGGGAAGCATTTCAGCACAAAAGAACTCATTTGGCTGAAGTGTCTGCAAGCGTGGATTGGATTCTTTGGAAAACATGAAGGTTTGTGAAAACAAAAACAGCAATTACAAGCTGGTGCAGGCCTTGTATAAGAAGATGTGTACGGAGGTCCCTTCTGTTGGTCAGGCTGTGTGCACACATCCCTGTTATATAATTACTGCTTTTCTCAGTTGCTTCCATTTAAAAAAGAAATCAGCATAAGCACAAGCAACACAATAAAATTAATATCTAAGTGGAAAAGTGTGCACCTATGAGCTACTTCTTTCTCATGAAACTGGAAGGCAGTATGAGAAATTCACATTTATTGAATGTCTGCTCGATGTCAGGCTCCATGCTGGGCTCTTAAGGTGGGTTTATTGTATTTTTGTCTTCATAACAACCTTGTGATGTAGACACAAATTAATAAATAAGTAGTAAAATAACTTGTTCAAGGTTTTTCTCTTTTAAAGTTGGGAATTGAAACAAGGTCATATGAGTCAGAAATCCTTGCTCACTGTTGATGGGGCCCAATTACTCCCCTTTCCTTGTTCCCTCTCTGATGATTCAGGGAAGAGGCAAGGCCCTCCTGCTGCTAACTGTATGAGGATGGGGGACCAGGGTAAAATGTCCATCTTTGCTGCTTAATGAACAAGTCCTCTTGAGGTTCTAGTGTGCCTTCCCCTCTTCATCAACTTGGCTCTCTCTTAGTGAAAGCAGAAGAGGTTTTTGGCTTTCCCATGTGGCAATAACCTGCATTCTTGCCTGCCCAAGACAGATAGCTGAGCTATCCATCTTGATAGCTCCATTTCCAAGGTCCACAGTCTGGGTGCGGTGTGGGAGGTCTCAGCCTCTTTACAGCTTTGGATGGTTCATAATCGTTCTTGCACTGACTTCTCAGGCTGGTTCACCAGTGGGCTCCGGCTTCCCTGACACCTCCAGAGAACAAGCCTGGTTTCCTGGGCCAATGAGTACCTTCTTCACAAGTACAGGGAGAGGATGTGAAGGTCTACAGGAGTCATACCATGATTCTGCAAATGCATTTTGGCTGAACATCGTGAGATGTATTTTCTTTCTAGGTCAAGTTATAAAAATACATAATATAGGTACTCCTGATTAAATAGCATTGGTAGTAGCTCAGCCACATTATGGGTTCTTACAGACCATTCTGGAAGCTGGGGAAGCTGTCTAGCAATAGTAGCTGAGAGAATGGATTTTGGAGTCAGACTACCCAGGTTCATATCCCATTTGTTTGCTGTTTAACCTTGAGCAAGTTCTTCTTAACTTTTCTGTGCCTCCATTTCCTTGTTTGTAAAATGGGAATAGTAATAGTACCTCCCTCACAGAGTTGTTAGGAGTATTAAGTGACTCAATACGTGAAAAGTTCCTAGGAATATAGCCTTGCCTGTAAAGAGAGTGTAGACAGTCGGCTAGGATGGTGATAGCCATTGTGGTGGTCCTGTCCGGAGAAGATCGAGAATGTTAGTATTAGGATGTTCAGGCCATCGGCCCTAATTTACATACTTGCAAGTTAATGTAGGCCAATGAGAATCATTAGTTGGCCAGAGTCCCACATTAACATAGTTCACGCATTCATTATCCGCTGAGCACTTGTTATGTGCCAGGCCCTGTGTTTGGTATCAAGAATGGAAAAATGAATGAAACGGATGTGATTCTGCTCTTGTGAAATTGCACAATAGTTGCTTAATTATCCAGTAATAGGATATTTCAAATAAAGTTTACCAAGATAATCTCAAAACATTCAATGTCATTAAATAAAGTTTTTCTCCTCTTTTAGATCTCAGTGATCGTTTAACAGCCCCTCAGATAGAATCTGTAGCTGCCCTGTCCTGTATGGTAGCCATGAGCCACATGTAGCCGTGGGAGCACCATGAGGGGTAAAATTTGAGGCAGGAGAGGTGGGCAGCCCTTTACAAGGGGCTGTGCTGAGAAATTTAAATGTTATTCTAATAAAGGTGGAGTTAAACAGGAGAGTGAGGCGAACTTTGGAATTTAGAATAAAGCCTCCATGAATTGTACCAACTTTCTTTTATCCTATTTATATTTTAATGTAATCAATGATATATTTGGGTCTAAATCTACCACTTTTTTTGTTTTCTGTTTGTCCCATCTGTTTTATGTTTCACTCCTTTCTTGCCTTCTTTTAGATGGATTACATTAAAAAAATCATTTGATCCCTCCCTCCCACTAGTGTGTTTCTTTTCTTTACTTGGTTACCAGAGAAATCAGAAGAGGCACCTGTAACGTAACAAAGTCTAAACTGTATCAGCATGGCTCCTGCCTCCAAGAGCGTAGAAGGGTTATCTCCCTTTTGACTTACCTGCTGCTGTTGTCTTGTATGTTATTTCCCTGTACATAGTAAACCCCATGAGATACTATAAATGCATTTTGGAGTCAGTATTATTTATGTTGACCCACATGTGTCTCACTTTTGTTGTTCCTTCTTATATTCCTTCCATCTGGGATCATTTTTCTGCTGCTTGAAGAACACTCCTTAATTCCTTTGGTGCAGGTCTTTGGCAAACTCTATTTTTGTTTAATAATATCTCTATTACACCTTCATTTTTTAAAATTGAAGTATAGTTGATTTACAATATTGTGTTAGTTTCAGGTGTACACAAAGTGATTTGGTTATACATATATATATATATATCACACACACACACACATACATATATCTATATTCTTTTTTTAAATTCTTTGCCATTATAGTTTGTTACAAGATATTGACTACAGTTCCCTGTGCTATACAGTAAATCCTTTGTTATTTATCTATTTTATATATGGTAGTGTGCATCTGTTAATCCCATACTCCCAATTTATTCCTCCCCTGTTCCCTTTGGTAACCATATATAAGTTTGTCTTCTATGTCTGTGACTCTGTTTCTGTTTTGTCATTAAGTTCATTTATATCATTTTTTAGATCCCACATATAAGTGATACCATGTTATTTGTCTTTCTCTGTCTGACTTACTTCACTTAGTATGATAATCTCTAGGTCCATCCGTGTTGCTGCAAATGGCACTATTTCATTCTTTTCTATGGCTGAGCAATATTCCATTGTATATATGTACCACATCTTCTCTATGCATTCATCTGTTGATGGACACCTAGGTTGCTCACACCTTCACTCTTGAAGCGTATTTTTGCGGCATATGGAATTCTAGTGTGGTGATTATTTTCTTTCAGCATACTGAACATATCATCACACTGTCTTCTGGCTTCCTTGTTGCTGCTGAGAAGTATCTACTCTGAGGATGATTTCTTTGAAGGTCATCCGTATTTTTCCCTCTGGCTGCTCTTAAGATTTTCTTTGTCTTTGATTTTATGCACACGGTGGTACGTATAGGTGTGGATTTCTTTTTATTTATACTGCTTGAGAATTGTAAGTCCTTCTGAGTCCATGGATTGATGTCTTTCATTGGTTCTAAAATATTCTCTGGTATGACCTCCTTACGTCATGCTTCTCCCTCTGTTTCTCACTCCTTTCCCTGAACTCCAAGTAAATGTATGTTAGACTTTCTCACTGCCTCCGCCACACCTCTTTTATCTTTGTGTCTCTGTGATACATTCTGCATAGTTTTTCTGACATCTTGTGGTTTACCAATTCTGTTTGCTTATATCTTATCAGCTGTTAATTCCTTCCACTGATTTATTGATTTTGATTATTACTTTCTTCTTTCATTTTAGAATTTTTATTTGGTTCTTTTTCAAGTCTGCCAAATCATTTAAAGAAAATCATTTCCCCTCCCCCTAATGAAAATTTAGGCTTTGTTTTTAATTTCTTTGAATGTTGTAAGTATAGTTGTGTTAGAGTCCATAACTGATAATTTCAATATTTGAAGGCTATATTTTTTTCTGTTGTTGCTATCGGTTCTCACTTATATTGTCACATGTGCCTCGTTATCCTTCACAGAGCTTTTCTTTCGCTTCTGCCAAGGGTGGGGGGTGGAGGTGGTAACTGGTTTAATCTGCGCTTGAGGCTTGAGACTCCCTGGATGACCTAGCTGATGCAAACTAGCTGCGAGTCTGCCCAAGGATGGCTCACTTTGGGTTCATTCCTTCCCCCAGTCATAGCTGGGCTG
Source organism: Mesoplodon mirus (assembly GCF_964341445.2). Taxonomy (NCBI): domain Eukaryota; kingdom Metazoa; phylum Chordata; class Mammalia; order Artiodactyla; family Ziphiidae; genus Mesoplodon; species Mesoplodon mirus. The sequence goes on along the minus strand of NC_138980.1, from coordinate 123,235,870 downwards.
CAGACGAGCCGAGAGCGGTTCACTCTGTTTTCTACCTTTGGTGGGCCCTGGCTTTTTACATTAGTCCCCATTTCCCCTTGAAGCTGTTGAAATAGGAAGCTCAGTTTCACAGCTCTATATATTAAATTAGCAAATGCTCCTGGGTAGTACATTTACCCAACTGGGTTCTGAGGTTCTAGAACTGGGCCTGGTAATTCCTCACACTATTGATACTTCTTTGAGGCTTTTAAGAGGATGTTTTCAGTGTTCAGTACTTTTAGTTGTACTTGCGAAAGTTGGTCTTAGTTTCCTACTGTCCCACTATTAGAGTGTCTGACTGTGATACCACAAGGTCGGTGGCCCTATTGTTTGTTGTTTGTTTGAGGAAGATACTTTTGGGAGCCATTTTTCTGCACATTTCCCTTTTGGGGAATGAGTGGAAAGCGGGGTGCACTATATTTATTTATTTGGAAGGGAGGTGTAGACGTAACCATCGCGTGCTTCCTTCTGGCTGAGGTAGCCTTTGAGGAGTGAGAAGTTTTTGATGATTGAAAACTGGTGCTTTAGTAGAAAAGAAGAATATTGCTGATCAATATTTCCATTATTTTTTCTTTTACCATCTTCAAGGCAATAGAATTTGAGCAGATAATTCTCTATTTCAGCCATTCCACTGAGGTCACTCGTTACCAAGTCTAGTCTCTCCACTGATGAATCGTATCCTATTACTGATAAAGCATCGTATTTTTAGAGAGCAAATATCGTTTAAGTGATAGAAGTGATTTCTTTTTTCTATAAACACAGGCCCAGAAAAGGCAGCAAGCAGGTTACTCAGTGTGCAAGGAGCAGGCAGCAGGCTTCTGGCTCACTGGGTAAATATCTGGGTTAGAGCAACATCAGGGTCTCTTCTGAGGGCAGTTTGTATTTTCGTATATGAATATGTTGACTCAAAGTAATTATGAAGAAAACAATTCCAACAGTTCCAAGTGTGTTGCAATCTTATCATAAATGGTATACATTTTAAAGGATAAGGTATTGCAGTAGTCAGGTACCAATGGCAAAGTGTGTTTTTTACCTGGAGGCACCTGATTAATTGTTAATACAAGTGAGGCTGGAGAGGAAAATAATTGACTGTGAGAGGTGCTGTTTGTTGTTATTTATGTGTTTTTCTTAACAGATTTTCCCCTTCACATCTTCAGATTCCAAATTCCTGTCTCCAAAGCATAAGTCTTCAAAATGATTAGCAAAAGCCACTCAAAATATTAACATTTTCATTCTGCTTCTTAGAGAAATCTTCCAACGATGAGAGAAAAAGAAATTGAAGATTGCCCCATTTATATATTTATTTTAGTCATTTGAAATTTCATTGGCATAAAGACAACTTACAGTGAACATAGTTATGTTTTAACATTCTTCATTTGACATTATCCTCCAAAGATGGCCTGGAAGATTAGAGCAAAAATTTTGGAGGAAAATCTTGGGGACACCTGATATTGTAATTGCACAGCCCTGATGTGAAACTTGGTATTGAACCTTACAGGAGGGCAATCTTGATATCATGATATCATTGGTCACACAACGCATAACAGGAAAAGAAAATATTTTTCTCTTATTTTAATTGACATATGCCTAACTCCTAAGTGAATGGATTTAATATGATTGTAGAATGGACTCTAATGAAGTTTGAGTATTCTATATTTTATGTGTTTTAGTTACCATCATATGAAGTATGCTGTCATATTCTTTTCACTAATGTAGCCTAAAAGGTTACCAAAAAGAAATAAGGCATTGGAAATTGGTGTGGAATCAATAACTAGAATGATCTATACGATTGTATCTTTACTTGAAAATTTTTACAATGTACCTTTCAGATCCAGTCCTTATCTATTGTGATTACAGTTCTAAAAGAATCCTGTTGCTTAGCAACCAGATTATATATGATGGAACTCCCTGAAAGAACTTTAAGTGTTAAGTCTTTAGAAATTGAGAGATACCTTGGATGTTGTGAATCTCTTAATTTTAAAAGTAAGTATGAATTGTGTTCAGAAAAGAATCACAGTGAAAAACTGTCTCAGAAGTAGATAGAAAAGACCTCAGAACTATTTGAATAAATGCTTTCCAATTTAGAAAATTCAGTCATTAAAAAAATTGAAATAATTGCTCTGAAGAATGATAGGTTGGTGCTCCCTTTTAAGATTCCTGTCTCTAATGGGTTTTTCACTGCCTCTTTTCTCTAGTCATTGTATTGTTACAGCAAACCCCCAAAGCCAGGTGTGTAATGACGCACTTAGTTTCCTTCTGCCTTTCTCAGAAAGGAGCTGATCTTTTATCTTTATTATCTGAGTTGTTTTGTTTTGTTTTTCTTTTGTATCTAGTTGCTACTTCTGAAATACAGTTAAATAATGGTTGGAACATTCATTGAAGTGAAAAGAATCATAATCGGAATTAATTTCTTTTCATCACTATAAATTCTTCAGCATTGACTGATTTCACGTGTGCTTGCATTTTTCTGTTCATCTTGAAGTGTCTTATGTTTTCATGGCTGTGACCAGCAATAGCTGGTGATTCTGTGTAGGCAACGGTGAATGCCTGCTAGGTTTCTCAGTTTGTGTGTGTCTTCTTGGTACAGGGAAGAGTAGTTTCTTTAATAAATGGTGCCTTTTGGGAAGAGAGGGAAAGGTGGACGTGTCTTCTGATTTTGTGAATCCCTTTTGTTTCCAAAGGACCCTTAATTTCTGTTGGCTTGCTTCTTTTTTTCTCTTCACCATCAAGCATCCAGGGGATGTGATCCTCCATCTTGTCTCCCTTCCTCCAGAAGTGATGTGTCCAAAGACCTCCATCTTCAGTCTCACTGACTTTCTGGCCCTTCCTTTCATTTACCTGGTGCCCAAGCATCAGACTTACTTTCAGTATTTCCACACTTAGGGTGGGAAGCTCTTTCTGGAGGTAATTTTCATCTGTTCTGCTGCCAGAACCAGGTGTGGCCACCTGACTCTCTTTTCTGAAAAGGTTTCTGCTACTTTCAGATGTTCATTTCCCTCCCTGTGTATTAATTGAAATTTCTAGTATACTCCATCTCCTAGTTATGCTATAGGCAAGGCCGGCTTCATGGGCGTGCCACCATTGCATGGCTTTATAATATGGTTATATCTGGTGGAGAAAATCTCCCCTTACCATTCTTTATTTTGCAATTTTTTTGGCAGTTCTAATGTACTGCTCCGTGAGAACTTTAAAATAATTGCTTCCATTTCTCCTAAAAACTATGTTGGAATTTGGATTGGAATTTTATGCATTAATTAAGGTTTAAATATTAATTTTAAAATGTATAATTTTCTTAATACTTATCAGTTTCCTTTCAGGGTTTTATAACTTGTTGCTATCATGTATGGAATTGGCTTTTTATTTTTTAAAGGTTAATGTTAGTATAGAGGAAGACTATTCATTTTTATATCTGGATCTATTTCTTTTTCATTTTTTTCTCTTGTGTTGTGATAGATTTTTTAATTTGACCTTCTAGACCAGGGATCTACAAACTTCAGGTTGCTTGCCAAACCCATCCTGCTGCCTGTTTCTATAAATAAAATTTTATTGGAACACAGCCAAACCCATTTATGTATATATTATCTATGGCTGCTTTCATGCTACAATGGCAAAGTTGGGCAACTTCAACCGAGATTATATGGCCTATAAAGTCAAAAATATTTACTAACTTGACCTTTACAGGAGGTTTGCCAACTCCTGTTCCAGACTACTTATTTTGTTCCCGGGAGTGAATTTTCTCCTTCAGTTAGGTTATTGAACTTTAAATTTTTTAAAAATGTCAATTAAATCTCAATAAAACTGGAAGAAAAAGACAAAAAATAAAATAAAGTGAATAAAAGTTATTAAATTTTTAAAAATTTTTTATTTTTTTTTTATTTTTATTTTTGGCTGCATTGGGTCTTCGTTGCTGCTCGTGGGCTTTCTCTAGTTGCAGCGAGCGGGGGCTACTCTTTGTTGCGGTGCGTGAGCTTCTCATTGCAGTAGCTTCTCTTGTTGCGGAGCATGGGCTCTAGGCACACTGGCTTCATTAGTTGTGGCACGCAGGCTCAGTAGTTGTGGCACGCAAGCTCTAGAGCTCAGGCTCAGTAGTTGTGGCGCACAGGCTTAGTTGCTCCGTGGCACGTGGGATCTTCCCGGGCCAGGGCTCAAACCTGTGTCCCCCTGCATTGGCAGGCAGTTTCTTAACCACTGTGTCACCAGGGAAGCCCCTATTTTAAAGTTTGAAAAAAGTTAAAAAAACTTTTTTAGTTTCAGTAAATATTTTTTGTTTTAATTACATCACTTTGAGGATTTGCATTCATCTGTTCTTTAATGTTTTCTTTCATCTCTTCTATTAGTGGGACCCATCCAATTTCAGTTTGGTCTTTTCCCCTTAGGGGCCGAGTCCCCTTTCAGGGATTTCAGCTTTTCTTTGCCTGTTCTAACACAGATGCCCGCAGCACCAGTACATTGAGGTTATGGAGGCTCTCAGGCAGTGTCAAACTTGAAGGGGCTGGAAGACCTGGTAATCCTTGCTAGGGGCCACCCTTGGTCAAAAAGGAGAAGGAACCATACCTGTTCCAGTGATGATTGAGGAATGCCTTTATTCTCCAGCCTTGACATGAATGGGTGGGTGAACCAGCCTTTTCCAGTCTGTAAGTAAACTGGGGGATGCAGGCCCCCTCCCCAGAACACATGCACACATGCATATCCATGCATGTCTACATGTACATCATCTACCTTGGCCCCCTCATGTCATATACCACAGGTTACAAAGCCAGGACCAATTCTAGCCTCTTAAGAACTCCAGGCCTCTGTTGCCCCATGCTTTCTAGGCCTCAGGAAAAGGCTTGCTCTTGTTCTCCTTAGTTTAGAGTCATTTAGTGAGTTCAGAGATAGGAAGTTGGGGATCTCCTTGTTGATTTCTAATTTGAGTATTTACTTTTTCCTTTTGCCTGTCTGACTATGCTGGGAAGGAATAGGTGGTATAAGTGTAGATAATATAGATCAACTTGGGACCTGGCATGTGTTTGATTAGGAGTTTAGTGGTATCAGGAGGGGTTCTATATTCCTGTCAGTAAATGAAGGACTATACTTATGTTTATTTTCCTCTGTAGATCTATGTATGCATATGTACATATATCCCCCCCTCACACACACACACATACACACACAGGCTCAATGCTGATTGTAAAATAAATATTATAGTACAAGTACTATATACAGTCACACCAGTAGAACCCAATCATGAGGGAGAAATAAGCCCTAAAGAGACTAATGCTCAAGGACTCTGTTTGATATCCCTTTATCCCATCTTCCAGAAGTTCCATGAGAATACCTACTGGCTAATGATGTTCATCATTGCTGTGGTTTACAGAGAAAATGCTAGTTCAGCTGATTACTTGAAATTTTTCAGTTTATAGAGGGTTCTCTTTGTACCAGGCTTTGCAGATTTAGAAGGTGATCTGTATTTGTTATTAATCACTCTTTAAAAGCTTTAGTTCAGACAAGGTATGATTTAAATTCATGAGTGTCCTTTACCTCTGCAGGAATGATTATTTATAATTATTTGCCTTTTATCATCATTTAATTATTAGTTACAATAATCAATTTATTTTCACATTGTCAGAATAGTTTCTGCTAGAGAATCGTAAACTGGAAATAATCCATGAAAGCAATGATGGGGTCATGTTTTTATGTACCACAAAAGAAGTGTAGCCCTTGTGGGAGCTGTTCTAATGCATTGTTTGGTCTACTTTTCATGCCCTGACTGCATTTAAGTGTGTGGGCAATTTCATTATGCCTTCAACATTTACTAGTGCATTACTGCTCTTATTGTAATCTCACTTGATTCAATTTCATTTCTAAAATTCTGTAGTGTCTTCTCTGAGTCTGACACAGAAATGTTTTTGCCCTCTTACTCTATTTATCCATACAGTAAATATGCTCCTTTATTCTTCCACAACTGAAAGAATTTTTTTCCTCTTTGTGTCAAGGACAAAGGCATATTACAGAGAAAGCATGCTCCATTAAGATTTTCTTCAAAAAAAGAGAAACTAAATAAATAATTTCTATGGTGTGTCCTGAGCTCAGTACAGGTTTATTCCATTCTGTACCTTCTCTGCCATTTCTGTGTTCAGACATCAGCATCACAGGTGTTCAGAATGATGAAAATGAGGCAACAAAAAGTTATTTCTAGTACACGAAATTTGTAAGGCATAAGAGCCAATTGTTACATTTTAGAAAATGTATCTCAAACCAAACAAGCGTTGAAGTATATAGTTTTCTGAATAATCCTCATTTGATTAGAAATTCAGTTAACCAGAATATTCCATATTTTTAGCCCACAATCGGTATTTTTCTTAGCTCTGTTATCAACTTATTCAACAACAATTTATTGAACCTCAACTAGGTTTGAGGCATTTTTCCAGATGCTAAGGTAATAGAAATGAATTGAACAATAGTGGACAAAGAATTTGATAAGTTAAATCAACCACCAAAAAAAGAGAGGGAGACCTAATAAAATAATATGAAGATATTTTTAAAATAATAAATCCGGAAGGAGGCAGAAAAAGAGGGAAAATGGCAACCAAGAACAGAGGAGTCAAGGGGAAAACAAACAGCAAGTTGATAGTTTAAACCTAACCATATCAATACTTACATTAAATGTCAGTGGTCTAAACACCTCAGTTAAAAGGCAGAGATGATCAGATTGGATAAAAGAAACTATAAGACTCAACTATATGCTATCAACAAGACACCCACCTTACATATAAAGACACAAATAGGTTACAAGTAAAAGGATAGAAAAAGATACACCATACTAACACTAATCAAAAATGCTGAAGTGGCTATATTAATATCAAAATGAATTTTGGAACTAAGAGTACTACCAGTGATAAATATTATCATTCCATAATCAAAAAGGTACCAGTGAATTAAGAGAATATGACAGGGACTTCCCTGGTTGTCCAGTGGTAAAGAATCTGCCTTCCAATGCAGGGGATGTGGGTTCAATCCCTGGTTGGGGAACTAAGATCCCACACGCCGTGGGGCAACGAAGCCTGCATGCCACAACTACTGAGCTCACCCTACTCAATGAGAGAGCCTGCGTGCCACAAACTACAGAGCCCATGTGCTCTGGAGCCCACGCCACAGCTAGAGAGAGAAAACTCACATACCACAACTAGAGAGAAGCCTGTGGACTGTAACGAAGAGCCCATGCAGCCAAATAAATGAATAAAGATTTTAAAAAATAAAGAGAATATGACAATACTAAAAGATTACACATGTAATAATAGGACTTCAAAATATATTGATAGAAATGAAAGGAGAAGCAGATGAATCTACATTTATAGCCAGAGATTTCCACACCTTTTTCTCAGTAATAATTTAGAGAAGACTGTACCAGGCAGAAGAAAAGGTATATGCAAAGGTCCTGAGGTCAGGAAGAGTTTGCTTGTTGGAAGAACCCAAAGCAGTCCAGTGTGTTTAGAGCAGAGTGAGTTGAGGCATAGTCCATGGTAGGCCAGAGAGGCAGGCAGGGGCTTGATTGAATAAGACCTTGTGGACAATGGTAAGGGGTTTACAAAAACACAAAACAGGATTGGGGAGCAAAAATGTTTACTTCATACTGTAACTTTAATATTTAATCATTAGGTGGCTCTTAGGTTTCTCCATGGCCTAAAACGAAAACAATAGATGACAAAGAGCCCCACACATTAAAGAACAGGCTGGACCTGATAGGATACCATCAGGGAAACAGATTTGTTTCTCCCCCATCACCTCTTTCAAACCTGTTCTGTTAGCTCTTTCTTCTGCATCTCTGGATTATATCTCAGGGATCTGTCATAGATTTTGAGTCCCGTTTTCTGTTATTAAAAAGCCAAATCCGATCTTAATCAAAACTCCCATCCCCCATCATCCAGTTCAATGTTTCTATGCTTCCTTCAGCTCAAGGCTGACCTTGTCTTGAAAACCTGCAGCTGAGAAAAGCTGTGTGGCCTTTATCTCTGCTCTCCTTGCCCCACCCCCTCCTGCACAGACTTCTGGTTCCTCAGGGTCTGGGCAGAGAGAATGAGAGGTAAAAAATGGGACATTGGGCCTTTTTGGGTTTTTTAACGTTCCCTTGGTTACTAAATACCTTCTCTTATGGAGTACTTTGGTTACCCGCTGTCAAGTCTTCTGTAGATGAGCCTCTATAGTGTGGTGACTTTATTTCAGCTTCCAGCCACTTAATATCCTGTTACACATGCAAAAAAATTTGAGTATACGAATAAAGCTCTCATTTACACTTATTTATACAAATGAAATGTAAAAAGAAAGCTACTTTAAGAATCTTTTGAAAAGTTCTAATATGACTATAAAAATTTAAGAACTTGCTGAATTCAAAGTGTTTCTTGGAAATCACCTCATCAGTTTACTATCTGGTTTGGAAAATAAGAGGCCTCTTTCTGTAAGGAGCATTTTTAAAAGTGACATTTAAAAATTAGCCACCATTTATGTAAATGCTTCTGAAAAAATTTTATGTACAGTTAAATGATTGGGTAAATTAAGAAATATTAAGTACCTCTATAGATATCAGTTTCCTAGGATTTGATTGTTAATTAATTTCATAATAAAAAATATATTCTCAGGCATTTTATTAATGATTTCCACTGAGGCTCACTTCTTAATCAGTTGTTGGTCCATTTTCCCAAAGTACTCTGTTTCTTCATCAGAAAAGTGGTAAAAAAAAAAATGAAATTATGACTGTTCTCATATTGACTAAAGATGGAGAAACAAATTAGGAACAACTGATCAAGACTGTTCTTTAGTTCTGTGGGGTTGTGGAGAAACCACTGATTGTCTGTTTCAAAGATAGCTGTATTTTGTTGCTTTTAAATATCCAGAAATTAAAATGGCCTGACATCTTTAAAAAGTTTAGAAAAAGTCTAAGGGCTTAAAAAAGTCAGAAGCCATCCTGTTAATAAAAGGTAATAAAACCAGCCTGCAGTCCTTATGAAAAGAACTGGCTATACAATACATGTAGGTGCAATGGGGAGAATGTTGTCTCCATGGAGAGGAGAAAAGATAGCTCTAATCCCTTCAGATCTGCATGTAAGCTGAAGGCCTTCTGAGAGGTTGTTAAATATTTCTCTTTAATACGTATTGGAAACCAAAATGAAGTTAAGCATTGATTGATAACGGTTCGGCACGACTCTGGGAACCACATTTATTTTTCTACATTTTGCTCTCAACTATGCCATTTTGTTTCTAATTAATCACTAACATTTAAACAAAATAGTGTAATTGATGGCTATCAACTAGACTCTCAGTCCTCTCTTCACATTAGAGGGTATCTATCTGTTCATTGCCGGGTACCCTTTCTGTCTCATGGGAGCCACCCAGATTTTCAGCCAGTGGGTTTGCTCCATACACTAGACTTGTAATGTGCTGGGTGATGCCTGAGTCGATTCCAGTAAGGTCCCTTGCAAGGGTGTGCAAGAGGGAGAAAGACTGTCCTCTTGTCCTCTGAATCCAGATGTTTGGCTGGGCCCTATGCCTAATTTTTAGAAATTTACCCCAACTTTGCTTTCAGCAGCAAAGAGGATTTTCCATGTGTGGATTCACAGACGTGTCTTATGTTCACAGTGAAATCGTTTTTATTCCTATGTAACATTTGTTAGTATTCCTCTGCAGGTTGCCGACAGTCTCCTGTTTTCCATTTTTCCTCTCCACATCTTTGTTTAGGATAAAATAAGTCTGGCTACAATTTTTTGTACACACAAAAATTTTTTTTTTAATGAGACTACTGTGCCTTAAAAAGAGTAGCAGGAAATGCATGTCTTTTTTACTTTATACAGTATACATAATAACAATATACTCCATTTCTATACTGTGTCCAGTTAAGATGGAAAAATCCTGCCTGTGGGAATGGGGGTGGGGCTAGTGAAAGCATCTGGTGAGAAAAAAGATCAAAAAAGACAGAAAATGGAGAGAAACAGGAGGACAGATGAATAAAGAGCACACAGAGAAAAAGGGAGACACAGGAGCCTTCATATATTTTTTAACCTGTTTTTTAGTACTAAAATGGTCATTGATTAGCTTGTCCACAATCTCTCTATGTGGCTATTAAGCATAATCAGTATTATTTTGCAAGAATAGAACTGAGAGAGGAAAACAGGTGTCCGTCTCCTTTTGAACCCCTACTGAAATATTGCAGAACTAATCTCTGCTGGAGGCATCATGCTGGTGTTCATTTTCAAAACACACGATTATGGAGGAGTAGAAAGTAACAGGGTTGATTACATACCCCTTACACGAAAATTGATTTCCATACTTTATAGTTATACCTTATCACATGTGGACACTGTGTATCTGTATGCAGTATTTGTGTGCAAAATGAACTTCGATTTTATTTAATTTGGTGCCTTGTATTACCTTTCTTATTCCATGTCCAGAATTAGTTGTGCCCTCTGGTTTTCTACTTCTGTCTTTCCTATACTTGTTGTAACATACTGGTGTCAGTAACCCATGACGACACATCCTACAGAGGAGGCCAGATGGACTGGAGGGAGACACATGATTTCTCTCCCAAAATCTGTTTTGCAAACCACAAGATGGAGGCTCCTCTCTGTTTAGGAGTGGGTGCCTGCTGCATCCACTTAGGCACTTCCAGCTGATTTCACAAGAATTAGTACTTGTCAGTTTTTCATTTCACTTGGCATGTGATGTAATATCCTCAACAGAAGACTTCACTCTTTTTTTTTTCTGATATAATGGTAATTTTTAAAGGCTCTCCTGGAGACTAATTGGAAAGGGCATGGTTGTCACTTCATAGAAATCGACCTAATTGACTCTAAGACATGTGCTGTAAACTTTCACCAAAATAGAAGCAACGTGGAGAAAACAAAGCAAAATGATTAGTGGATCATACAGACGCCATCAGGGAGAATTTTGTAGTGATTACTGGCAAGTAGAAAAGGGGGCAAAGACTCAGTGAGAGCTCAGTGGTGAGAGAATAGGAAATGTTTGTCTTCAGTGAGTTAAACATCAATGTGAAATTTTATTCAAATGCTGGTCTTGCAGTAGGTTAAATAGTATATTCTAATGTCACAGTGTGCTTTCTTGCAACATATTTAAGTAAATAAAAACCTTTGTTCCTTGGATCATATTTAAGTGAATAAAGGTTTTTACTCTTTAGTACTCAGAGCTTTATGTTTCTGAAATGCTGTTTTAGATTCTGGTAAGTAGTTTTTCGTGGAAACAAATTTGATTCTTCTGTACTGAAAGAATAAATTACAGTAACCCATGATCCTGCTTCCCTCCTCCACCTATTGAAATAGGATGATTTGAAAATACGGTAATTAGCTTATCACTACTTTATGTCATTGCTAAAGGTGTCCAAGCCCCCTCTTCCCCATTGGTGTCTGAGTACCTCGTATTTGGTGCTATGTAGAGTGACCATATAGCTAATTTCCTTATTGGGGTGGTTATTCTTGTTATATTACTATTTGATTTATTATTCCTTTTCTAACAGCTTTATTGAGATATAATTCACCTACCATACAATTCACTCATTTAAAGTGGTTTTTAGTATATTCCCAGAGTTGTATAGCCATCACCATAATCAATTTTAGAATATTTTTGTCACTTCAAAAAGAAACCCCCTATGCATTAGTGGTCACTACCTCACTTCCACCCCACCTCTGGCCCTGGAAAAACACAAGTCTACTTTCTGTCTCTATGAATTTGCCTATTTGGGACATTTCATACAAATGGACTCATATAATGTGTGGCCCTTTCTGTCTGGCTTCTTTCATTTAGCATAATGTTTTCAAGGTTCATTCATGTTGTAGCAGGTATCAGAACTTCATTCCTTTTTATTGCTGAAAAATATTTCATTGTATGGATATCACACATTTTATTTATCTCTTCATCATTTTATGGACATTTGAGGTGTTTACACTTTTTGGCTACTCTGAGTAATGATGGTATTAACATTCATGTACAAGCTTTATATAGACATGGGTTTTAGTTTCTCTTGAGTATATACCTAGGAGTGGAATTGCTGGGCCATATGGTAACTCTCTGTTTAACCTTTTGAGGAACTGCCAGACTGTTTTGCAAAGCAGCTGTACAAATTTCCATTCCCGTTAGCAGTGTATGAGGGTTCCAATATCTCTACAGTGTTGTCAACACTTGTTACTCTCTTTTTTTTTTTTTTTGTAGTGGGGACAATTTTAAGAATGGAAATGAGCACTTATTAATCACATCAGGTATGAACCAGGTGTGAATACCCTGACCATGAAGCTAGATTACCCTAGCACCCTGGGGAATGGGGCTGGGAGTGGGAGCAGGGGTCTGCTAAGAGTAGCAGAAGAGGGGCATGTGGGGGACGTTTTGGGAAGTGTGGTGCCAAGTGCCAGAAAGTTAGATATATTCAACAAGGAGAACACGACCAGGTTTATCATTATGTCCTGTAGATAGATAGTTGTTACTATTTTTAATCATCAAACCTACATTTATTTGGAAAAGAATCAAGGCCCTTAAAATCATTATTACAGGGTACAATTATGTTATCACTCTTAATAGTAAGATACAACAGTAGATCAGCTTTGTTCAATAGGTAAAACAACTCACCCAGGTGAACCATAAGCCGTTTTGTCCAAACTTGGTTCCCAGGAGCAAATATGTAATAAGAGAGAGAATCAGACCTTCAGCTTACTGTAGTTTGTTACCAGGGACATTCTTTTGGCATTGAAATGCATCTTTCACGTTTGAAATGGGCCTCTCCTGGTTGCTTGCGCAGGTCACTAGATCTTCAAGTCTTACAGATTTTTGTCAACCGATTCTTTTTTTTTATATTGTTAGTGACCAGTTGGTAGTGTTTTTGTGAGATGTCTCATGAGGGGGTCTCTAGCCCTCTACCTTATGTAGGAGTCACTGTGGCAATTGACTCATCCATCTAGCAATAGCTCATGGTACACTTGTGGACTGACTAGGGTGATGCCATATAGAGAACATCAACTGACCCAGAAACCAAGACGTCATAAATAATGGTGATTTTGGCACAATAAGTACCTGCTGGACTCTAATACCCACAAAACATATTCTTCTGGGTGAGATGGTCTGGTGTGTTGGCTTTTATCTATTGATGAAACTTATGTATCAAAATGTTTTCCTTTTTTATTTGCTGCCAGAAAGCTCAGAGCTGAGTTTTTTTGTTCAACCATAGTAACTACTTCATTAATGTCTTTAATATAACAATTTCTGAGCTTCATCAGTGTTTCTTAAACTGTATATATATTTTTAAATTAATTAATTAATTATTTTTTGGCTGCATTGGGTCTTCTTTGCTGCGCGTGGGCTTTCTCTAGTTGTGGCCAGTGGGGGCTACTCTTTGTTGCAGTGTGCGGGCTTCTCTTGTAGCAGAGCACGGGCTCTAGGCGCGCAGGCTCAGTAGTTGTGGCTCACGGGCTCTAGAGCACAGGCTCAGTAGTTGTGGTGCACGGGCTTAGTTGCTCTGCAGCATGTGGGATCTTCCTGGACCAAGGCTCAAACCCATGTCCACTGCATTGGCAGGTGGATTCTTAACCACTGCACCACCAGGGAAGTTCTGTATTTTTTATTGTCCTAAGCTTATGGGTTGTTTTTTTTTTTAACATTGTCAGCCACCTTTGAATTTCCACTTGTAAAATATCACTGTCTTTTCTCTCCAAAATTGTAGGCCTCTTGAAAATCTCATGATTTGATTTAGTTAAATGGCCCTTCTAAGTGGTGCCTTCTCTCTCCGGGATGTCTTCCATCTGGTTCATCCCGTGTTTGTTCGTGCTCGGAAAGTATAAGGAGAGTAGCTCTTTGGGTGTTCTTCCAGAATTTAATGAGAAAAGGCAGAATGCTTGATAAAGAGGCACTTATCTCAAGATTAAATATCCTGCAGGGAAAATGGGCTGAAGTTTAAACTGCAAGCCCTTCTGAGATAATTCACATTGTCCTTGATTAAGATATGTAGACATAGAATAGTCTCTCTACCTCCCCTTCTTTTCTGCGGAACAGGTAAAAGTACCTCCTCTGAAACTGGAGTGAGAACTGCTCCTCTCGCAAGACCTTTCGGAGAGCCCAGCTCAAACTCTGCCTTGACTGGGCTGCTCAGCAAATATGGGGACATCACCCCAGCATGGTGGGGGGCCTCAGAGGGGCCTCGTGCCTTTGAGTAGCTGCCACGTAGCAATAATGTCCCTGAGGTGGAAGAGAGGTACAGTCAATCCTGACTTCTTGTGCATTCTGTATTTGCCTACTCCCTAAAATTTATTAACCACAAAGTCAATACTCGCACTGCTTTTGTGGTCATTTGTGGACATGGGCTGAGCAGTGAAAACTTTGGGTCCTCCAACGTGCACGTCCCCAGCTGAGGTGGAATGAGGGGCTCTCTGCCTTCTTGTTTCTGCTCGCAGACTGTAAGCAAGTGTCCATGTCTCACAGTCTACTTAGTGTGATGTTTTCACATTTTGGTGCTTTTCATTGGTGATTTCACTTTTTCATGGGCCCCTAAACATCGTGCTGAAGTGCTGTCTAGTGTTCCTAAGTGCAAGAAACCTGTGATGTGTGTCATGAAGAAAATATGTGTGTTAGATAAGCTTCATTCAGACATGAGTTCCAGTGCTGTTGGCCGTGGGTTCAATGTTAATCAATCAACAACATATTAAACAAGATGTCTTCCATCGGAAACACACGTAAAACAAGGTTATGTATAAATGGGTTAACAAAAATGTTATGAGAAGAGGCTTGCAGGAACCTAACCCTGGCTTTCCCTTAGAAGCAGTGGTTCAGTATTTATTAATTCAGTGTTTGTGGTGACTTTATAGACCATAACTACTGTGAATGATGAGAATCAACTGCCTCTCTCTTCTGAACCTCATAATTCAAGTCTGTAGGACCCTGCCTTCAGCCCTCCAGGATGAAACATGGGCTTATTGTTTCTTTTTTTTCCCTCCTTTTTGCTTTTTATATCTTGGATCTCTTTCCTCCAGAGAATTCTGCTTGACAAATTACAAATATTATGTAATGTTGAAATAAGGTTTTGAAAACCTAGTCAAAGTCATCTACAAGGTTTTTTTTTCTTCAGTACGTGGGCCTCTCACTGTTGTGCCCTCTCCCATTGTGGAGCACAGACTCCAGATGTGCAGGCTCAGCAGCCATGGCTCATGGGCCTAGCTGCTCCACGGCATATGGGATCTTCCCAGACCGGGGCATGAACCCGTGTCCCCTGCATTGGCAGGCGGACTCTCAACCACTGTGCCACCAGGGAAGCCCATCTACAAGATTTTTGATCCACACATTAAGCCAGTCTTTAATCAGATGGAGAACTCTGCCTTTCCTTAGGCTTCTCTAATTAGTATTTTCACAGGATATAGTAAACGTGAGGATGTGTTTCTCTTTTTTTTTCTTTAACATCTTTATTGGAGTATAATTGCTTTACAATGGTGTGTTAGTTTCTGCTTTATAACAAAGTGAATCAGTTATATGTATACATATGTCCCCATATCTCTTCCCTCTTGCGTCTCCCTCCCTCCCTCCCTATCCCACCCCTCCAGGTGGCCACAAAGCACCGAGCTGATCTCCCTGTGCTATGCGGCTGCTTCCCACTATCTATTTTACGTTTGGTAGTATATATATGTCCATGCCACTCTCTCACTTTGTGCCAGCTTACCCTTCCCCCTCCCCGTATCCTCAAGTCCATTCTCTAGTAGGTCTGTGTCTTTATTTCCATCTTGCCCCTAGGTTCTTCATGACCTTTTTTTTTTTTTTTTAGATTCCATATATATGTGTTAGCATACGGCATTTGTTTTTCTCTTTCTGACTTATTTCACTCTGTATGACAGTCTCTAGGTCCATCCACCTCATTACAGATAACTCAGTTTAGTTCCTTTTTATGGCTGAGTAATATTCCATTGTATATATGTGCCACATCTTCTTTATCCATTCATCTGTTGATGGACACATAGGTTGCTTCCATGTCCTGGCTATAGTAAATAGAGCTGCAGTGAACATTTTGGTACATGACTCTTCTTGAATTATGGTTTTCTCAGGGTATATGCCCAGAAGTGGGATTGCTGGGTCATATGGTAGTTCTGTTTTTAGGTTTTTAAGGAACCTCCATACTATCCTCCATAGTGGCTGTATCAATTTACATTCCCACCAAGAGTGCAAGAGGGTTCCCTTTCTCCACACCCTTTCCAGCATTTATTGTTTGTAGATTTTTTGATGGTGGCCATTCTGACTGGTGTGAGATGATGTCTCATTGTAGTTTTGATTTGCATTTCTCTAATGATTAACGATGTTGAGCATCCTTTCATGTGTTTGTTGGCAATCCATATATCTTCTTTGGAGAAACGTCTATTTAAGTCTTCTGCCCATTTTTATATTGGGTTGTTTGTTTTTTTGATATTGAGCTGCATGAGCTGCTTGTAAAATTTGGAGATTAATCCTTTGTCAGTTGCTTCATTTGCAAATATTTTCTCCCATTCTGAGGGTTGTCTTTTGTTTATGGTTTCCTTTGCTGTGCAAAAGCTTTTAAGTTTCATTAGGTCCCATTTGATTATTTTTGTTTTTATTTCCATTCCTCTAGGAGGTGGGTCAAAAAGGATCTTGCTGTGATTTATGTCACAGAGTGTTCTGCCTATGTTTTCCTCTAAGAGTTTGATAGTTTCTGGCCTTACATTTAGGTCTTTAATCCATTTGAGTTTATTTTTGTGTATGGTGTTAGGGAGTGTTCTAATTTCATTCTTATACATGTAGCTGTCCAGTTTTCCCAGCACCACTTACTGAATAGGCTGTCTTTTCTCCACTGTATATTCTTGCCTCCTTTATCAAAGATAAGGTGACCATATGTGCGTGGGTTTCTCTCTGGGCTTTCTATCCTGTTCCATGGATCTATATTTCCATTTTTGTGCCAGTACCATACTGTCTTGATTACTGTAGCTTTGTAGTATAGTCTGAAGTCAGGGAGCCTGATTCCTCCAGCTCCGTTTTTCGTTCTCAGGATTGCTTTGGCTATTCGAGGTCTTTTGTGTTTCCACACAAATTGTGAAATTTTTTGTTCTAGTTCTGTGAAAAATGCCAGTGGTAGTTTGATAGGGATTGCATTGAATCTGTAGATTGCTTTGGGTAGTAGAGTCATTTTCACAATGTTGATTCTTTCAATCCAAGAACATGGTATACTCTCCATCTATTTGTATCATCTTTAATTTCTTTCATCAGTGTCTAATAATTCTCTTTATACAGGTCTTTTGTCTCCTTAGGTAGGTTTATTCCTAGATATTTTATTCTTTTTGTTGCAATAGTAAATGGGAGTATTTTCTTAATTTCACTTTCAGATTTTTCATCATTATTGTATAGGCATGCAAGAGATTTCTGTGAATTAACTTTGTATCCTTCTGCTTTACCAAATGCATTGATTAGCTCTAGTAGTTTTCTGGTAGCATCTTTAGTATTCTCTATGTATAGTATCATGTCATCTGCAAACAGTGACAGCTTTACTTCTTCTTTTCCGATTTTAGATTCCTTTTATTTCCTTTTCTTCTCTGATTGCTGTGGCTAAAACTTCTAAAACTATGTTGAATAATAGTGCTGAGAGTGGGCAACCTTGTCTTGTTCCTGATCTTAGTGGAAATGGTTTCAGTTTTTCACCATTGAGGACAATGTTGGCTGTGGGTTTGTCATATATGGCCCTTATTATGTTGAGGAAAGTTCCCTCTATGCCTACTTCCTGGAGGGTTTTAATCATAAATGGGTGTTGAATTTTGTCAAAAACTTTCTCTGCATCTATTGAGATGATCATATGGTTTTTCTCCTTCAGTTTGTTAATACGGTGTATCACATTGATTGATTTGCGTATATTGAAGAATCCTTGCAATCCTGGGATAAACCCCACTTAATCATAATGTATGATCCTTTTAATGTGCTGTTGGATTCTGCTTGCTAGTATTTTGTTGAGGATTTTTGCATCTCTGTTCATTAGTGATATTGGCCTGTAGTTTTCTTTCTTTGTGACATCTTTCTCTGGTTTTGGTATCAGGGTGATGGCGGCCTTGTCGAATGAGTTTGGGAGTGTTCCTCCCTGTGCTATATTTTGGCAGAGTTTGAGAAGATAGGTGTTAGCTGTTGTCTAAATGTTTGATAGAATTTGCCTATGAAGCCATCTGGTCCTGGGCATTTGTTTGTTGGAAGATTTTTATTCACAGTATCAATTTCAGTGCTTGTGATTGGTCTGTGATTGGCTTGTGATTCATATTTTCTGTTTCTTTCTGGGTCAGTCTCGGCAGGTTGTGCATTTCTAAGAATTTGTCCGTTTCTTCCAGGTTGTCTATTTTATTGACATATACTTTCTTGTAGTAATCTCTCATGATCCTTTGTATCTCTAGGGTGTCAGTTGTTACTTCTCCTTTTTCATTTCTGAGTCTGTTGATTTGAGTCTTCTCCCTTTTTTTCTTGATGAGATGCCTAATGGTTTATCAATTTTGTTTATCTTCTCAAGGAACCAGCTTTTAGTTTTATTGATCTTTGCTATCGTTTCCTTCATTTCTTTTCCATTTATTTCTGATCTGATCTTTATGATTTCTTTCCTTCTGCTAACTTTGGGATGTTTTTGTTCTTCTTTCTCTAATTGGTTTTGGTGTAAGGTTACATTTTTTATTTGAGATGTTTCTTGTTTCTTAAGGTTGGATTGTATTGCTATAAACTTCCCTCTTAGAACTGCTTTTGCTGCATCCCATAGGTTTTGGGTCATCGTGTTTTCGTTGTCATTTGTTTCTAGGTATTTTTTGATTTCCTCTTTGATTTCTTCAGTGATCTCTTGGTTATTAAGTAGTGTATTGTTTAGCCTCCATGTGTTTGTATTTTTTAAAGATCTTTTCCTGTAATTGATATCTAGTCTCATAGCATTGTGGTCAGAAAAGATACTTGATAAAATTTCAATTTTCTTAAATTTACCAAGGCTTGATGTGTGTCCCAAGATATGATCTATCCTGGAGAATGTTCCATGAGCACTTGAGAAAAATGTGTATTCTGTTGTTTTTGGATGGAATGTCCTATAAATATCAATTAAGTCCATCTTGTTTAATGTATCATTTAAAGCTTGTGTTTCCTTATTTATTTTCATTTTGGATGATCTGTCCATTGGTGAAAGTGGGGTGTTAGAGTCCCCTACTATGAATGTGTTACTGTCGATTTCCCCTTTTATGGCTGTTAGTATTTGCCTTATGTATTGAGGTGCTCCTATGTTGGGTGCATAAATATTTACAGTTGTTATATCTTCTTCTTGGATCGATCCCTTGATCATTATGTAGTGTCCTTCTATGTCTCTTGTAATAGTCTTTATTTTAAGGTCTATTTTGTCTGATATGAGAATTGCTACTCCAGCTTTCTTTTAATTTCCATTTGCATGGAATATCTTTTTCTATCCCCTCACTTTCAGTCTCTATGTGTCCCTAGGTCTGAAGTGGGTCTCTTGTAGACAACATATATATGGGTCTTGTTTTTGTATCCATTCAGCCAGTCTGTGTCTTTTGGTGGGAGCATTTAATCCATTTACATTTAAGGTAGTTATCGATACGTATGTTCCTATTACCTTTTTCTTAATTGTTTGGGGTTTGTTATTGTAGGTCTTTTCCTTCTGTTGTGTTTCTTGCCTAGAGAAGTTCCTTTAGCATTTGTTGTAAAGCTGGTTTGGTGGTGCTGAACTCTCTCAGCTTTTGCTTGTCTGTAAAGGTTTTAATTTCTCCATCAAATCTGAATGAGGTCCTTGCTGGGTAGAGTAATCTTGGTTGTAGGTTTTCCTCCTTCATCACTTTAAATATGTCCTGCCACTCCCTTCTGGCTTGCAGAGTTTCTGCTGAACGATCAGCTGTTAACCTTATGGGGATTCCCTTGTGTGTTATTTGTTGTTTTTCTCTTGCTGCTTTTAATATATTTTCTTTGTATTTAATTTTTGACAGTTTGATTAATATGTGTCTTGGCGTGTTTCTCCTTGGATTTACCTTGTATGGGACTCTCTGTGCTTCCTGGACTTGATTAACTATTTCCTTTCCCATATTAGGGAAGTTTTCAACTATAATCTCTTCAAATATTTTCTCAGTCCCTCTCTTTTTCTCTTCTTCTTCTGAGACCCCTATAATTCGAATGTTGGTGCGTTTAATATTGTCCCAGAGGTCTCTGAGACTGTCCTCAGTTCTTTTCATTCTTTTTTCTTTATTCTGCTCTGCAGTAGTTATTTCCACTATTTTATCTTCCAGGTCACTTATCCGTTTTTCTGCCTCAGTTATTCTGCTATTGATCCCTTCTAGAGTATTTTTAATTTCATTTATTGTGTTGTTCATCGTTGCTTGTTTCCTCTTTAGTTCTTCTAGGTCCTTGTGAAATGTTTCTTGCATTTTCTCTATTCTATTTCCAAGATTTTGGATCATCTTTACTATCATTATTCTGAATTCTTTTTCAGGTAGACTGCCTATTTCCTCTTCGTTTCTTTGGTCTGGTGGGTTTTTATCTTGCTCCTTCATCTGCTGTGTGTTTTTCTGTCTTCTCATTTTGCTTATGTTACTGTGTTTGGGGTCTCCTTTTTGCAGGCTGCAGGTTCGTAGTTCCCGCTGTTTTTGGTTGCTGTTCCCAGTGGCTAAAGTTGATTCAGTGGGTTGTGTAGGCTTCCTGGTGGAGGGGACTAGTGCCTGTGTTCTGGTGGATGAGGCTGGATCTTGTCTTTCTGATGGGCAGGTCCACGTCTGGTGGTGTGTTTTTGGGGTGTCTGTTGCCTTATTATGATTTTAGGCAGCCTCTCTGCTAATGGGTGGGGTTGTGTTCCTGTCTTGCTAGTTGTTTGGCATAGGGTGTCCAGCACTCTAGCTTGTTGGTCGTTGAGTGAAGCTGGGTGTTGGTCTTGAGTTGGATATCTCTGGGAGATTTTCGTCATTTGATATTACATGGAGCTGGGAGGTCTCTTGTGGACCAGTGTCCTGAAGTTGTCTCTCCTACGTCAGAGGCACAGCACTGACTCCTGGCTGTAGCACCAAGAGACTTTCATCCACATGGCTCAGAATAAAAGGGAGAAAAAGTAGAAAGATAGAAAGAGGATAAAATAAAATAAAGTAAGATAATATAAAATAAAGTTATTAAAATAAAAAATAATTATAAAGAAAAAAATTTTTTTAATTAAAAAGAAAACGGGCGTACAGAACCCTAGGACAAATGGTGAAAACAAAGCTATATAGACAAAATCTCACACAGAAGCATACACATACACACAAAAAGAGGAAAAAGGGAAAAAATATATCTTGCTCTCAAAGTCCACCTCGTCAATTTGGGATGATTCATTGTCTATTCAGGTATTACGCCGATGCAGGGTACATCAAGTTGATTGTGGAGATTTAATCCGCTGCTCCTGAGGCTGCTGGGAGAAATTTCCCTTTCTCTTCTTTGTTCGGACAGCTCCCAGGGTTCAGCTTTGGATTTGGCCCCACTTCTGCGTGTAGGCCGCCTGAGGGCGTCTGTTCTTCGCTTAGACAGGACGGGGTTAAAGGAGCAGCTGCTTCGGGGGCTCTGGCTCACTCAGGCCGGGGGGAGGGGAGGGTGGGGTGCGGATGCGGGGCGAGCCTGCGGCGGCAGAGGCCAGCGTGACGTTGCACCAGCCTGAGGCACGCCGTGTGTTCTCTTGGGGAAGCTGTCCCTGAATCTCAGGACCCTGGCAGTGGCGGGCTGCACAGGCTCCCGGGAGGGGAGGTGTGAAGAGTGACCTGTGCTCGCACACAGGCTTCTTGGTGGCGGCAGCAGCAGCCTTAGCGTCTCATGCCCGGCTCTGGGGTCCGCGCTCTTAGCCGTGGCCTGCGGCAGTCTCTGGAGCTCCTTTAAGCAGCGCTCCTAATCCCCTTTCCTCGCGCACCAGGAAACAAAGAGGCAAGAAGAAGTCTCTTGCCTCTTCCGGCAGCTCCAGACCTTTTCCCGGACTCCCTCCCGGCTAGCCGTGGCGCACTAGCCCCCTTCAGGCTGTGTTCACGCCGCCAGTCCTCTCCCTGCGCTCTGACTGAAGCCCGAGCCTCAGCTCCCAGCCCCCGTCCGCCCCGGCGGCCGAGCAGACAAGCGTCTCGGGCTGGTGAGTGGCGGTCGGCACTGATCCTCTGCGCGGGAATCTCTCCGCTTTGCCCTCCGCACCCCTGTTGCCTGGCTTTCCTCCGCGGCTCTGAAGCTTCCCCGCTCTGCCACCTGCAGTCTCCGCCCGCGAAGGGGCTTCCTAGTGTGTGGAAACCTTTCCTCCTTCACGGCTCCCTCCCACTGGTGCAGGTCCCATCCCTATTCTTTTGTCTCTGTTTTTTCTTTTCTCTTTTGCCCTACCCAGGTACGTGGGCAGTTTCTTGCCTTTGGGGAGGTCTGAGGTCTTCTGCCAGCATTCAGTAGGTGTTCTGTAGGAGTTGTTCCACGTGTAGACGAATTTATGGTAGTATCTGTGGGGAGGAAGGTGATCTCCTCGTCTTACTCTTCCGCCATCTTCCCCCCCTCCCTCTCTTCTTTGACTGACTTGTCCTTTAAAACCTCCTTCTGGAAAGACTTCCTTGCCCACCCTGGCCCCTGTGTGATTTGGGCTACCACTCTCTCTGTGCTCCCAATCACCATCTGCAAGGCTGCGGCTGGTACGTGATCTTTGAAGGACTTAGGATGGTGTCTGACACGCAGTAAGTGCTCAGTAAGCACTACTCTCTATTTTTAGCCCGGGTGTAGGAATAAAGGTAGTTGAGAGTAGAACATGTGGTTGAGAGGGAGTGGCACCATATAAAGGGGGCAAAAATAACCAGAGATCCCAGCAAGCGCCATACTGAAGTGGTGACTAAGGATTTTCTGTGCTGGGAAGGAAAGGGTGAGAAGGCAAGTCAGAGGCAGTGGAGTGGTTTTGAATGGCCTGCTTGCTATAAGGGTCATTATAAGGTGGGGGGGAAAGAAGGCATCATTTTAAGGAAACTAGCTCATCCAAATCATTCTACTTATAAGAAAGCTTTGTTATAGCTGGTTGTAGGAGTTGGAACAAATGTATGATAGGGCAGAGTTTTCTTTTTGTTTACAGATATGTCTTTGTGCTATACTGAAGCCTGTGTGATCAATGTACTGTATAGCTCCCATTTTAACATACATTTTATGGAACCTGAAGCCTAATATTACCATTGGTATAGTTATTTTTTGATATTTTTTATTTTATTAATGTGTAGTTATTTTCATAGTTATTGAATCTTTGTTTCTATCCTGTTAATTTTATCTGTAATTTATTTCAAATCAGTTTCTTGAATAGGTATGTAATAGCCTATTATATCATTCTTCCTGTGAGAAAATAGGATCAAGTTTCTTAATTTAGTTTTAAAAAATTTCCTAAACATCTGTTACCTCTAAAACACTACAAACATTGCTTTTTGAGGGATGCAGTCATGAACCAGAAATGATCCTTGTCCTTGAGGGAGCTGACAGCCTAGGAGGGGAGACATCACAGGTAGAAATGATTATAAACTCAACAATGTAAAGTCATGCTGTAAGAGAGGTGAGATACTGTGCTCGTTGGGGGAAAATAACTCGCTTTTGGCTGGGAGTGGGAGTAGGGGATAAAAGCTTTGAGGCAAAGACAGTGGTTCAGCTTGACCTTGAGGTTGGGTTTGATAGGAAGAAATAGGACAAAAGGCATTCTAGGTGGACAAAATATTATAAAATAATAAATTTTGATTTTCATAAACATTGTTGTGCTAGATGGTTCCATCTCTAGATAATAGTTTAAGTATCCACATAAAGGAGGAACTACCATTTAATGAATGCTAATGTTTAGGTACATGTGTGTTATCTCAATCGATCCTCACAAAAACCTGATGAAGTAGGGAGGTATTGTTATCCCCATTAACAGGTAAAGAAACTGATGTTCAGAGAAGTTAATCATTTGCTCAAGGTCATGTAGCTCGTACATGGCAGGGCTGGGATTCAAACACAGATCTGTCTCATTCCAAAGCTCATGCTCTTTCCACTACTTCCTGCTGCCTTCCTATAGACATGTTCACAGACTGCCATTCATTCATTCATTCATTCCACAAAGAGTAATTGAGAATTGAACATGTCCCAGGTGCCATGCTAGGCACTGGGTTTGCAGCTATGAGCTCTGGTGGTAGTCTTCCTGGCAACACAGCCATGTTCCCTGCTAAATGTATGGGACACATGGAGAAACAGATAGCACCTTGACATTTCTGGGACATTAAGGTTTCCAATTAAGCATAAATTTAGAGGATTAATTTGATTTTATCAAATATCTTCATTGATTACCCTCATCAAATAATTAGAAAAGGCACAGTGCTCACTGAGAAATAATAGATGGAAAAATAAAGACTATTTCGATGCCATAGTTGGAAGATCTACAACTTAAATATTTTATGAAAACATCAGCAGTTAGGATCTTAGCAGTTGATAGACCTGAGTGCCCAAGAGCATACCTTACTTAAGCCGGGCAGATGGTGATCCCAATAAAAGTCCAATAAAAGTGTTTCAGGGAAGGGTGGAGGAGAGCAAGAGGAAGGGATGGGGGGTGGAGAGAGGGAGATTTTGTTGAGAACCAAATGAAATTAGGTGTTCAGAAATTTCATCTGCTGGCCTACTTTTAAACAAAATGTTTTCAAAAAACTGAGAAATGCAAACAGTAAAGTAGAAGTCACTCATACTATCATCAGTTAAATAGTATACATATATATAAAACATATATATGCATATACATACTTGTTTCCCCATGTGTCCCATACATGCATATATATGGAGTCTCTCTCCCTGATAACCTACTCCTGCAGCCCCACCCTAGAGGTGACCACCATTAGCAACTTGGAAGTTGTCCTTCCTGAATAGTGACTCCTTACTTACTCCTTATCCATAGTGACAGATCCATTTTCATTTCTACATACCATCCTCATTTTATTCTTTTTACAAAAACAGGACCATTCCTCTGTTTTTATTTTTCTGCCATTTGCCCTTTTTAAACTTAAGGTACCTTTGGGCCCATTAATTAACTTATCTTTGACTTTTTTTTTTTTTTTTGTGGTACGGGAGCCTCTCACTGTTGTGGTCTCTCCCGCTGCGGAGCACAAGCTCCGAATGCGCAGGCTCAGAGGCCATGGCTCACGGGCCCAGCCGCTCCGTGGCATGTGGGATCTTCCCGGACTGGGGCACGAACCCGTGTCCCCTGCGTCGGCAGGCGGACTCTCAACCACTGCGCCACCAGGGAAGCCCCTTATCTTTGACTTTTAAGAGAACATCTGTAAGTTTCTCCCACGAGGGTGCAAACATTGAGTTAACAGCAAGTTGTACGAAAGGCTGGGAAGGTGGTGTTATGGTCAGTTTGGGGGCAACATTCTTCAGTATGTGAAGCTTGGGAGTAAAAGAGGAGTATCTTGACTCAACTGAAATACTACCAGTGACTGTAAAGAAAAAGTTATGGATTTGCTTTTAATTGCTTTAATTGCTACACAATTCTCCTTAGTTACTCTGTGGACTTGTAAGAATCCACCCATGGTAAAAGTTGATTTGACGCCTTGTGAGAATTGTTATGAGGATGACAATTCTTTGTGTCTCAAATGCAAAGTGCTTCTAAGACATTTTATAAAACGTTGAGTTTCATTTAAGTATCTCAACAAGGAAAAAAATATCT
This sequence comes from Mesoplodon mirus, assembly GCF_964341445.2. Taxonomy (NCBI): domain Eukaryota; kingdom Metazoa; phylum Chordata; class Mammalia; order Artiodactyla; family Ziphiidae; genus Mesoplodon; species Mesoplodon mirus. Next base: position 123,210,189 of record NC_138980.1, on the reverse strand, counting down.
AACCATACAAGACTGGAAATCTTAAAAGTAATCATTATCCTATGAAAACCCCAAAAGGTACTTAAAAACAATATAAAATGTAGTATAAGTATCTATACTATTATCTTTGGAACTGAAGCAAGTAGCATGTGCATGTTATCCTTTGTGCTGAGTTAATTATGTAACACAACGAAGTTCAAAATATGAGTATAGTTATTGTGTGATGAATTGCCCAAATTACTTAAGTGGTTAACTCAAGCCTCTACTTCATTTGTTTGTAGAGTTCTTCTGAAGAGCTTATTTCTTACTCAGACTATGCAGAACACACACCTGTCCTTATTGAGTCAAGGCTGGCCTGGTGAACCTCCATTACTGTCCAAGGCTGGAAAGCTATGGTTTAGAGGCTGTTGAGGTCACCAGAGCTGTTCGCCTGGGCACCAAATGCTCTTCTGTTTATCTGTATCTCAGCTTACCACTCTAGCTGCCATCTCCTGGGACCATCACTGGGTCTTTGTGGCTTCTGAGTTTTTCCTCACTGTAAACACAACTGGCTGAGTTAAGGCCCAAGTTGACCACCAACTGTTCTATAGAGGAAGTCCTCTGTGTGACCCTCTGTTCAAAACTTGGGCCATTGTCTTGCACTTCTGTGCTCTGTTGAGGTTCTGGTAGGTAGGAACCTGACCTCCCAACCTCCCTGACCTCGGGCTAAGAGGAAAGGGTGTTGTCATTCTAAGTTGTCATCACACATCCCTTAGCCCTAGTGATGGTCTTGCTCAGGACTGTCCATTTTCGTTTTTCATCTCCTGTGTTCCCATGAGATGGAAATAATGGGGCCAAGTCTCTTTGAAAACTTCTACTTGAGATATAGCAAGACTTCATGTTATTTTAAAGAGAGAGAGAAGCTTTACGAATATTTGAGTGGATAGTTTGGCATATTAATGCTAATACTGAAAACAGTATAGAGTCAATCTTCATCATTTTAATTTCTCTCTTTCCATTAAATACCTGTTTAATTTAAGTTGGTACTTCAAGAAATGCCCCATTCATACAGAGTATGAAATACACACACCCTGAAATACATAATATGAATATAAGAAGTGTGTGGCTCCTGTCACTCTTGACCGTGACAGTGCTTGTTTTTTTTTTTTTTTTTTTTTTGTTGTTGTTGTTGTTGTATGCGGGCCTCTCACTGTTGTGGCCTCTCCCGCTGCGGAGCACAGGCTACGGACGCGCAGGCTCAGCGGCCATGGCTCACGGGCCCAGCCGCTCCACGGCATGTGGGATCTTCCTGGACCGGGGCACGAACCCGTGTCCCCTGCATCGACAGGCGGGCTCTCAACCACTGCGCCACCAGGGAAGCCCCAGTGCTTGGTTTTGTACTTTGATTACTGTAAACATCCGAAATAAAACAAATGTACTCCAGCTTGTGAAGTCATTTTAATTGCTTTCTTAAATTGTTTTTGTTCCATCCATAATTATATTTTAATGTCACATTTCACTAAATACTGTTGATTATGTGGAGCTCTGATGAGTGTGTATATGTAATAAAAATAAGAAGAGGGAATTTAGATTCAGGAGGGTCAAAAAAAAACTTGCTCAATTTTGAATTTCCAGCTCTTTGATGATTTGATTGTAAACAGGATAATTTTTTAAATTGCATTACAAAATGTGGTGCATGACTTGAGCCACAGTTGCTATTCTCATGTCAGTTACTTTTATTTTACTCTGTACTTTTCCTTCTTGATATTCTTGATGTTATGTTCTTTTAATCCCTGTCCTTAGAGCTTTTTCATGCCTTAGCTGTGGCTCCCATCTACCCCCGCCCTTTTTTTAAGTCAGTGTTTATTGGGAACTTTGGGCCAGGTAGGTGCTAAGTGTCAGGTGTTTTCCAGACATTGCTCTAACTACTTAATTATGAGAACCCTGTGATGAAGGTATTAGTATCCATATTTTACAAATATGCAAACTCAAGCCCAGAAAGTTAAATGACTGCAAGGTTACCCTGCTGGTTAGTGATGAGAATTGAATACAGGTCTGACTTCCAAAGCCTGCGCTTGACTCATTACCCTGTACATGCCTCTCTGAGCCAACTTTGGGTTTTCGGTAAAGCAAGAGTGACAATCTTAGTCTCATGGGGTTTTCTGGAGGCACGAGTGAGAAAAAGAATGCAGAACAGCCTTCTGTACTGTCCATGAGCAGCGTGGGCACTGCCTGTACGGCATGGGTAGTAAACTTCCCCTTTCTGGGTTATGGGTAGCAGTATCTCCCACTGGGCATGCTTTACCCTGCCACCCAGCATGCATCCCGGCTCTGGGTTGTTATGCACTGAGGAAGTGTAGATAAACTGGAAACGCCTAATTAAGAGGAAAGCGGTGGTGAGGAAAGGCATACCCTTGAGAGCCTTATACTTCATGCTTTTTATCATCTGATAGATGGGACCATCCCTAAGGCTATGGCAGGACAGGTGATTGGGTGTTAAGCAGGGTGCCAAAGCGCTCGCCATGGAGCCCGTGCATCATGTTGCCCTCTAGGCACCTGGCCTTCGTGTTTCAGGCAGTCATATGCAACCCCTGTGCTGGAAAAGCTGGCAGATCACACCTGGGTGTCCAGAAACCTCCTTCCTGCCACCTGCACTGTGGTCCTCCAGAGCCCTATTGGTGGTAAACAACCAGTTATGAGAGTGTGAGTGAGTGTGTGTGTGTGTGTGTGTGTGTAATTTCCAATTTATTTCAAACAAGTACTCATAAAATACAATCAAAATGGATTACTAGAAAAATGACTTTTAAAAAAAGGCATATAAAACGCAAGCCAAAATATTTTATGAGAAGATTCAACAGCAATAAAACTACATTTCCAAAAATGTCAAGGCAATGCCAAATTGCTCTAAGTTTCTAAGCACTTATTCTCAATTTTCTGTCCTTATCTCACTGCTGTTGGGTAACAGTTTACAGACCAGTACCAGCCTGCAGAGGACACTTTGAGAAGCTGGCCCAGAGCTCACCCTGATTGAGGCTGGCAGTACGTGTGTGGGTGCAGGTCCTCCTGCCAAGGTCTGGACTGGTGCCTACTGCCGTCAGCCTGTGTGTGGAATGCTTGGGCGTGGAGGAATGCCAGTCCCTTGCCGTCCTCCATCACAGCTCTGCCCTTGAGGCTTGGTCCCTGCCTCAGCTCCTGGTTCCATCCTGTCTTCTCTGGGTCCTAGAGCTCAGCCCTGAACCCTGACTGATATGCTGTGGCACTGAGATGGTCTTACTGGTATTCTCCCCCAAGGCCTCCATTCTGCTCTCTGGATGTACAGTCGTTGGCAGGATTCCAAGATAACTTATCAGTTTCTTATTGCTGCTGTAACAAATTACTACACATTTAGTGGCTTAAAACAACAGAACTTTATTCTCTTAGAGTTCTGGAAGCCAGAAGTGCGAAATTAGTCTTGCAGAGTAAAATGTAGGCATTGGCAGAGCGGGTTCCTTCTGGATGCTCTAGGGGAGAATTCATTCTTGCCTCATCCAGCTTCTGTGACTGCCAGCATTCTTTAGCTTGTGGCCCCATTAACCTCTGCTTTTCATTGTCATATTGTCTTTTCCTTTTCTGTGGTCAAATCTCCTTCTTAGGAAAACACTTGTGATTACATTCTGGCCCACCCTGATATCCAAACTAATCTCTCCATCTCCAGATCCTTATCTTAATCACATCTGCAAAGACTCTTTTGCCATATAATAACATTCACAGGTTCCAGGGATGAGGACCTGGATTTCTTTGGAGGACATTATTCAGCCTACCATCTCCAGATCTGGGGATTCATGTCATTGTCATCTGACCCACTGTATGTTTTCCTTCTGCTGTGTACCTCCTCCCCTCCCCCATACACATCGGGCCACCTACCAGGTGGAATCATTTCTAGGGTCTGAGGTTTTCAGAGTCTGGGGGCACTGGTGTGGCAGCTAATAATTACTGAGTAATTTGCATTTTAGATATTTGTAGATTAGCCCATTTAATACTTGTGACAACCCAAGAGATTCTGTGGCATCCAACTTGGAGATGAAGAAATAGAACCTTAAGGAGGTTAGATAGTTAATTGCCCAAGGTCCCTCGGCGAGTAGATGGGGGAGCTGCATGCAGTCCCAGGCAGTGTGGCTCCACAGTTGGAGTTCTCACCCCTACGCCAGGCTGCCCTTGGACAGCGGCAGACCCTGAGATGTGGGCTACAGGCATGTCTCCTCCCCGCAAGCACCAGCCATGTAGCAGAGCTAGTGCCCTAGCCTAGCCCTGTAGTCCCAGCTTCCTTCCTTTCCCCTCTGGGCTGTGGGATGTATCCTCCCAAGAAGGGACAGGCAAGATCAACTCTTCCACTTTCTCCCAGAAGGTCACCAGGAGCTCCGGGACCAAATGACGGACTGACTGTGAGAAGAGCCCCTACTCTTCCAGGTAGCCTGGCTGTCACCTGCCCTTTGGACAGGAATAGAGCTGGCAGTCAGCCAATGCTGGCTGAGTTTGAATTTGTTTGCTGGTCCTGTCATGATATGTCATTAAGCATTCCGGGCTAGAAGTCAGACAGGAAGAGAACTGGAGGGCGTTCTCACACCCTGTGCTCCTGAGAGGCTGCCCTGCTTTCTGGCGGCCCTGGGACTCTCTGGGGCCTTTTGCTTCCATTTAGGAGGCAGTGCTGGCAACACTCGCTGGTACAGCAGCAACTGGAGTTTGGGGAAAGGCTGTTAGGGTGTGAGTCATCTTCCCTGACAGCAAATTCTGAGTCCTGGTGGAGCAATGTCCAGCAGACTCAGGAAAGTTAGAAATCGAGAACTCTGCCTGGTAACCAGAGGCAGGAGCCAGATGTGGCAGGAGAGCCAAGCTTCCTCAGAAGGCTTCCTGGATCAGCCTGTTCTGAATCCCCAGTTGGTGGAACCATAAAATGCCAAGCAAAGGGATGTGTCATGAGAATTAGGACCTAAACTGTAGACTGACCTTAGAAAATGCTCACTGTGGGTCCCTTTGCAGGACGTGCCTGCCGCAGAGCTATCCAAGCTGGGCCTGCAGCATCAGGAAGCCAGATAAACACTACTCTCCCAGACTAGGAATTTATTAAATTCCATGTAATTTAAATGTGTTTTAATAATAAAAGTGTGGATAGATTATTGATGAGAATACAAGTTTTTTGCATATCTTTTACATTATGGTTTATTTTTTTTATAGAGTTTATTTTTTTTAAAATAATTTTATTTATTTATTTTTGGCTGTGTTGGGTCTTGTTGCTGCACGCGGGCTTTCTCTAGTTGCGGGGAGCGGGGGCTACTCTTCGTTGCGGTGCGCGGGCTTCTCATCACGGTGGCTTCTCTTGTTGTGGAGCACGGGCTCTAGGAGCACGGGCTTCCGTAACTGTGGCTGGCAGCCTCTAGAGCACAGGCTCAATAGTTGTGGCGCACGGGCTTAGTTGCTCCGCGGCTTGTGGGAACTTCCCGGACCAGGGCTCGAATCCATGTCCCCTCCATTGGCAGGTGGATTCTCAACCACTGCACCGCCAGGGAAGCCCCCTCCTATTATTTTTTATTATTACTCAAGGACCCATACCTCCATTCAGCTTTAGCAAGACAGCTCAGTGGTCCAGAGGATCCTTCTTAGTTTATGGAAATTGTCCTTGATTTACCTAACCATATACAAGGGTCTCCTCTTACTCACTTTCTCCTACCCTCCTTCATTGATTTAGTTTTTCCTCTAGATTTTTTTTTTTTTTTTTTTTTTTTTGCGGTATGTGGGCCTCTCACCGTTGTGGCCTCTCCTGTTGCAGAGCATAGGCTCCAGATGCGCAGGCTCAGTGGCCATGGCTCACGGGCCCAGCCACTCTGCAGCATGTGGGATCTTCCCAGACCGGGGCACGAACCCGTGTCCCGTGCATCGGCAGGCAGACTCTCAACCACTATGCCACCAGGGAAGCCCTCCTCTAGATTTTTACATTGCCACTTATATCTTTTCTTTGACTAATAGGTAAGTCCACACTGAAAGACATATCTTCTGGTACAGTGGCTTCAGAGACTGCTTAATTAGTCTGCCTTTTTTCATGGCTGGATATATATATTATGTCAGATTCTGCAACAGGCTTTGGAGAAGATATAGAGGCAAATGATAAAATGGGGCATTTGAGGAAATGTTTAAACTCATGATTAGCCCCTTTATTTAAAAATAAGTAATAATTTCTTTCAGAATTTCTAACAAAGGCTTTTAACTTTTGTGGTTTATCTGCCATTCTCTCAAGCACATGGTATATATTTATAGGTCCTTATGTTAAATTATAAGCAGAATCATGAGGTAGGGAATTGGAGATAAAGCTGACCACAAGTTAATCTATTCCAACATCTTCTCTTTAAAAGGCCTGCAAATGTGGTGTTCTATGCTTCTGTTTCTGAAGGGAAAGCATTTTGGTGACTACCAGGAAGAAGCAGTGGGGGCAGGGTGGAAGTATCATTGGCCTGGCAGCTTGGAGACCTTGATTTTATCCTACTGTGACATCTTACTTGTGTACGACCTTGAACATAACAGTACCCTCTTAGGCCTTATTTGGCAGTCTGTAAAATGAAAGAGTTAAAGAAGATGGCCCCTTGGAAGCCTTCCAATTCCCAAACTGTTGGAAATCATCCTTCAGGATGTCAATATCTAGGAGACTATGTTGTAATAATGAAAGTGAGAATGTAAAGCAGTTCTTGGTTTTCTGTGATATTGGGGGGACAAGGGTGGTAAAGTTAGCTAATACAGAAGTAGACATTTGTGTTTTCATGTAAGCAATTCACATGTTTTGGGACTACATTTTGATGCAAGCTAAAGAAAGAGCTTATGCATATACCATAGAGAAATTCTTCCACATGTGCCACAGAGATATGTACAAGAACATTCTTAGCAGAACTGTTCATACTAGCAAAAAGTAGAAATAAAATGTCCACCAAGAGCAGAAAAGATAAATTATAATATATTCATATAATGCCTTACTATATAGCAGTGAAGTGAACAAACTATTACATGACAATCCCACATATAATGTTTAGTGAAAACAAGCAGGGCAAAATGGTACAAACAGTGTAATTTTGTAATTTATATAAAGTTCAAAAATCAAGTGAAATAATGTGTTGTTAAGAATGTATAAGGTATATGTAATAAACTATAAAGAAACATAAAGGCATAATAAATAAATAAATACAAAAAAAGAGAAAGAGCTTATGTTATGATGATCTAGCTTATTAAGTTAGATTACAAATGTTTTGTTTCTGGCTTACTGTGGGGCTCAGTAAGGATTTTTCAAAAGAATGAATGAGAAATGATCGTAATGATATGTATCATTTACCACCTGTCTGATGTGCCAAGCACTGGAGGTACATCCATGAATAGCACAGACCCAACATCTGCCCTCTCCAAGAGGCATGTGTTATTACCCGTTAGTTACATACGGGGAAAAGGAATTCCAGATTTGGTGTTACATTGAAAACTGAACAGCAACGCTGGCAGCTTTCGTTCTCCAGAAGCCCGCGTTTTGTGCCCAGGAGCAGAGTAATCTTCCATTTACCAAGGGCTTCTTCAGCTTTTTAATGATATATTAAACACCCAGTCACCAAATATCTGTGAGTCTGGGTTGTAGCAGATGGATTTGGGCGTTGGGTGCTGGAATGCATCCTGTCGCAGCTGATCATTTACTGGTTCTCTGACTGTGGTTGGATGGAGTTGGCATTTGTCTCCTAGGGTCCTCTTGCCCTCAACAGTTTGTGGTTATGGTGACAAAATTATAACATGATAAATACAGGCATACCTCTGATATATTGCAGATTCCTGTCCAGACCACTGCAATAAAGCGAATATCGCAATAGAGTCACTCGAATTTTTTTGTTTCCCAGTGCATATTAAAGTTGTGTAAAAAGTTTACACTATACTGTAGTCTGTTAAGTGTGCAATAGCATTATGTCTTAAAAAACAAAGTACATAGCTTAATCAAAAATACTTTATTGCTAAAAAATACTAATCATTATCTGACAATGCAGGGCTGGCACAAACCTTCAATTTGTAAAAAACAAAACAAAACAGTATCTGTGAAGCACAGTGAAGTGAAGTGCAATAAAATGAGGTATGCCTGTATTATGGTAGATGTATAAACAGAAGAAAGAGGACAGCAATTTAAAGAGCCTCCAAAACACTTTAAGGTTCTAACCATTTAAGGTACCCAGATCCAGGAAGGCATTTGGTGTGTGTTATGGGATAAGAGTCACTGGGACAGTTTTTCTCTCCCTCCAGAAAGGAAAATACTGATTTCCCCAGACCTTTAACAGCAACTGGGGTTTATCATTGCAAAATCTTTGGAATTTCATGAGTAAAAGTGGAATCTAGTTTTGAAATCAATCCAAAAAAATTGTTTTGGATTGCCAGAGAGGCTGAGCATTGTTGCATAATTTTTACAGCCTATTTTTGTGTGTTTGTTTTGTGAATTGCCTATCCTTTTTTTACTGTCACATTTTTCATTGGGATGCTTGCCTTTTTTCTAATTGTCTTATTAGAGTTTTTACAAACTCTTACAAGGATGCCAACTCCTTTTCCATCATATATTACTAATAGTTTTTCTTTTTTTGGTATTTTTATATTTATTCTGCTTTTTATATATTTATTAGTAAAACTCTAACAATCATTCCTTCAGTGTTTATGTCTTTGATGTTATTCTTAGCACGGCCTTCCAGGCCCTTGAATGATATAAGTGTTCACTTATCTATTTTGTCAATATTCTCACTGGTTTTTTTAATTAAAAATTTTAATCTGTCTGGAAGTAATTTGGATATATGTCATGATGCATGGAGCTAACTTAATTGTTTCCCACATGTTAACCAATTATACTATCGTTCTTGAAATTATTGAATTATCAACTTCTTCCCCACTAATATAAAATGACACTTTTACTATTTACTAAAATCATACTTCTAAAACAACATGGTTGTAGCAGAGAGGTCAATGAAAGATAGCAGAAAGCCTAAGAACTGAGAAAATATACATATATATTCATATATATATATATTCTTGTGTGTGTGTGTTCCTAAGCTTTCTGTGATCTTTCATTGACCTCTCTGCTAGAACCACACTGTTTTGGTAGTTGTATCTTTGGAGTCTATTGGTACATCTTGCAGAGCAAAATAACGCTTCCTTTGTAATTTTGTTAGCCAGTTGCTGCCATTTATTCTACATGGATTTGAGAATTTTACGAATTAAAGTTGGTGTCAGGATATTTATAGTAATTAATATATTGATTTAGGGGAGACGACACTTTTAAAATACTGACTTCCCATCCGGGAAGGCACATATCATTCCATTTATTTCAGTCTTCTTTGATGACACTCAGGTGTATGATATCTTATGTGAAAGCACAGGCTCTGAAGTCAGGGAGTCTGAGTTCAAATCCAAATTGAGCTGTGTATTTACTTGTATAGTAATGAGCAATTTTTTTCCCCAGTGACTGGAATACAGTGGGCAGTCAGCAAACATTTGTTCAAGAAATTTTTTTTTGACAACCAGGGAGAATTAAGCGAGAGGGAGAGAAAGAGGGAGAAGGAGAGATACTGAGAGAGAGAGACTGCAAGAGAGAAAACAGCCTTTTGTTAGCATTCCTAGCAAAATCCTGTGCTAAAACTTTGATTGGACCAGCCTAAGTCACTTGATTACCTCTAGCCAGTCACTGTAGCCAGAGAAGTCAAATGCTTAGCCATATTCATATAAATTCACATTTTTTCTTTAGAACCACATAGCTCCCCAAACAGGAGTCAGTCAGTGAACCCTGGGAAGAGAGAAGGAAGGAGTGGATGTTGGGGAGGCTATCAAGAAAGAAATTTTAAAAATGAATGTTGAACTTTAGCAAAATGCCATCTAGGCATCTCTTGAGATGACCAAGTATTGGCTTACTCTTTTTTTTTTTTTTTGCGGTACACGGGCCTCTCACTGCTGCGGCCTCTCCCGTTGCGGAGCACAGGCTCCGGACGCACAGGCTCAGCGGCCATGGCTCACGGACCCAGCCGCTCTGCGGCATGTGGGATCTTCCCGGACCGGGGTACAAACCCGTGTCCCCTGCATCAGCAGGCGGACTCTCAACCACTGTGCCACCAGGGAAGCCCTGGTTTACTCTTACTGATCATGGTGAGTTATATAAATAGATTCCCTAATATTAAGGTAGGAGAACAAAACCTACTTAGCTGTGCCCTGTGGCAATACCAGAGGTTCTGGGAGAACCAGCTTATTTTCCTTTTCCTTCTCTTTTTCCTTCTTCTGGGGCTTCTGTGGACTTTCCTGCCTCTCCTCAGCCCTCTGATACTGGTGTCTCCAGAGTTCTGTCTTTGGTTTCCTGCTCTGAGTGGTGGCATGGTTTTCACTACCTCTCCTCTGAGCTTCCTACTCATATATCCCACATCCTGACAAGTTGCATGGCCCAGAGGCTTCTCAAACGCTGCACATCCAGCACGTAACTCATCAGCCCTCATAAGTCTGCTTGGCCTCTTGTATTCTTGACAGCTCCAACCAGTCACTCAAACCAAAATCCTTGAACTTCCTCTCTTTATCCTCCGCTGCCCACACATGTCTCAGTTGATTTTATGCCCTGCGTTAGCCTCGAATTCATCCCACGCTGCTCCTAGCGCAGGCGCCCATCACCTCTTGTCTTTAGCAGTTGTTCTCAAATTTTAGCGAGCATCGCAGTCACCTGGAGGGCTGATCAGTTCACACATTGCTGCTCCCGCCCCTCAGAGTTTCTGACTCAGCAGGTCTGGGGTGGGCCTGAGGGTTTGCATTTCTGGTAAGTCCCAGTGCTGCTGCTGCTGGTTCAGGGACCACACTTTGAGAAGCACAGGCCCAGATCATTGCAGCAGCAGTTCCTTTCTGGTCTCTGGTCTTCCAGTCTATCCACACTTACTCTATCCACACTTCAGCCAGAATGATCCAGCTCATACCGTAAGCCTAAGCTTCTCACCATGGTAAGGCTGCGAGCCGGCCCCTTCCTCCCTGGTCAGCCTCATCATCCCCATCCACAGACCCAGGCTGCGCGGGGCTGTCCACAGGAACTCTGTTCTTTGCCTTTCCTCGTGGTATTCCATAGGCTGGAAATGTCCCTTCCATGGTTTTCACCTGCCTCAGTCTCACTCCTCCTTCATCATTGAGCTTTCCTGTGATCTCCTGGAAATTTGCCTGAGTTCCCAGAGGGAGCTTCATGCATCTTGCCTGAGTTCCCATAGCACCCTGCAGGTACCTCTGGCTTATTTCTTGCCACCATTATTGAATTGTTTGCAGAGTGCTGGGTTCTCAGATGAAGGCATTTAATGCCTTGATTACGCAGAGGTTCATCAGAAGACGCAAGTGGGCGGAGCTTTAGAGCAGGAACAAAAGGGAGCCTTTCACTTCCATTCCACTGTCAGGCAAGAGTGTGTTATTCAGCCTGCTCTCCAGCCAAGAGAAGAGGGACATGTGCGGGAATCCAGGATAGGCTGTGAGTTGGAACCACCTTTTTAAAGAAATGTACTTTGATTGAATAGAAGACGGTCTTTGTGGACTTAAGTAATCTTTTGCTGTGTTTGGGAGCTCTCTGGGTTTTTTCCTCCCCAGTGGACACATTCACTGGCTACCCCTTTCTGACTCTCTGGGTTTCTGGGAGAAGGAGGAGGATGCTGCCTTAGGCACCCTTCCTCAGCTCAGCCACACACCCATAAGCAGGCCACTTCCACCCTCACGGTGCTCCCCTGTCCTCCTCCCTAACTCTTAAAAAAAATACTATTTTTTAAAAAGAAGTAAGGTTGTGGGGTGTTGACACCTTGGCTTTTGATGGAAGCCACGGTGGACCCAGAGGGCCAAGCACAGTGGAGACCTGCCCCCAACGTGTTTACCTTCGCTAGATAAAGGGAAGAGGCACAGGGCTCGGGGGTGGGGAGTGGGGGGACCTTCAAGGTATGCCCTGCTGGTCTCGGGGGCGGCTGTCCATATGCTAAGCTTCTAAAAATGTTGAGGTTCTAACTGTATAGTGCTTCTCTTAGGTTTTACGTCTTTAGGATGGGAACTGTGCATATGATGAATAACTGTTTGGAAATCACTGTTTTTGCCAGCTAAGTAAAATTCCTTTTCAAAAAAGTGGGCATTTGCATTTTGCGGGTTACTTCTCATGAGTTTGTTACTTTTAAATGGGATTCGTTGAAATGGGATTAGCTTTTAAGTGGAGTCAACCTTCCACGTGGATTCATCCCTCCTGACATCCACACGGTCCGTGGACTCAGGGTCTGACGGTGACAGTTCACCCAGTGTGAGTGGCCCCGATACGCCAGAGTCAGGAAAGCGAGTGTGGTTCAATTCTGGTGTGGTGCCAGATGTGGCTAAAAATCCAGTGTTGCTTCAGGGTCACCCGGGCCCTAGTGTGAGATTCTCCTGGAGTCCAACAGGGAAGATATTTGGCTACTGGTTCTCTAAGGCGGTTCTAGCTTTTCAGTGATAAAACTGAGGACAGAGGCAGCATAGATAATTGAAATCCACAGGCTATCTCTAAAACTCATTTTTAGCAGGTGGTTTCTGTTTCCTTGGCCATCAAATCTATTTACCAGAACTGCTGACCAAGTAACAGAACTGACGGATTTGAATATCATCCCTCCCCACTTTGTCCCATCTTCATTTAAATGTTAAGGAGAAGGCATATAGCAGGATGGAAGGGCATTAGAAATGCTTGGGTTTTTCCACAGTCCGGGTAACTGCCTTCTGCATAATCAGAGATCGACATTCTTTGCTCATCCTCTGTTACACAATGTAATTTTGAGTGCTTGAAGTCATCTGGCTGTTTCTATTATCAGTAATATTCCTAATAAAAGGAAGGAAGTTAGTTGAGGGATGTCACGTTTTTCAGTTGCCTTTAAATTCCTCTGTTCTCCAGGTCACGCCCTGGGTTTGACCTTTGGAATCTGGGAATGGTTATGTTGACACACATGCCTGGCCCAGTGACACTGTAGCTGAGTTGCTAGGTTAATGAAAGCTTGATGCCGTGATTCTTGCGTGGCATGTATGATGAAAGCTTTTTGACATAATCATAATGTTGAAGTGCAATTAGGGTTTCCCCCGCCCAAAGCTAATTCTCTCTAAGGCTTTCTTGTGCTAGCCTCCTTCAGGTGTACTCACCATTTCATGGATTGTATTCTAGACCTTCCCCCCGCCCCCATTTTAACACAGTCTGTTTCAGACAGTTCTTTTCTGATGGCTGTAGATGAAATGACTCCAGTGTTTAAAGAATTTCTCTCTTTCATCTGATATTTATGGGGAGTGGGATGGTTTCTCCATTAGACTGTGCTGGCCACATTTTCTGTGTGTGAATCTGATGGCATCTTGGATGTCTTCTGCCTCTTATTTATTTTTAAATAAATTTATTTTATTTATTTTTTGGCTGCTTTGGGTCTTCGTGGCTGCATGCAGACTTTCTTCTAGTTGTGACGAGCAGGGGCTACTCTTCATTGTGGTACTCAGGCCTCTCACTGTGGTGGCTTCTCTTGTTGCGGAGCACAGGCTCTAGGCGCACGGGCTTCAGTAGTTGTGGCATGTGGGCTCAGTAGTTGTGGCTCATGGGCTTAGTTGCTCCGCGGCATGTGGGATCTTCCCAGACCAGGGCTTGAACTTGTGTCCCCAGCATTAGCAGGTGGATTCTTAACCACTGCGCCACCAGGGAAGCCCTTTATTTTTAAGTTTATTTTTAATTACCATTTCAGTGCTAACCAGAGGGTGGATCTGTCCTTTGTCACTGTGATGTTTTCCAGGCATGGTGGGATATATCATCCTCTTCTCCACTCGCCCAGTAAGAGTCACTGAGTGTAATGACAATACTTATTAAGAAAGAACAGCCTTGTCCCCAACAGCGACAGTGGAGAATGGGAGAGGGCAGGGGGCATCATAAGACACTGTGCTGGAAAGCCCATCACGGCGTCTGGTCCAGTGCCTCGGGGCGCCTCTGGGTCGCATCTTGCTTTCACTGGCTCTGACTGCGTCAGCTGTGACACACGTAGTATGTACTGATCTCCCTACTTGCTTCACCTTCCCCAAGCTTAGCCTGATCTTCCACATCTTATGTATAAGTTTTTTACAACTAAAGTCTCTTTGTGTACCATCTTAAGACCTTTCTGGAGCAAATCAAGATATAAGTTAATATGTAAATAAGAACATGGCCTTCTTTCCAAGAAAGACAGGTCTGGGCTTAAATCTCAACTCCTGCCCCCAGGTGAGTTGAGTAACCTTTCTGGAGCTTTAACTTCTTTAGCTTTAAGTTTGTGGGATTGCTGTGCCTGTTACATGGGATGATGCACATTGGGGCGTGGGTCCTCAATCCCCTCTTGTCTTACTGGGGCACAGAGAAATTAGTTACCTTGAGCAAGTTCCCCCGAGTCCCAGCCCCATTTCCTAGGGTTTCATTTCAACAAGTTTCAGGGAAACTCTGTCTGTATTCTGAGGAATTTTAAATACAGCATCTTATTTTACCAAATAAAGACCTTACTGGGAGAAAAAAAAAAGTGTATGTAGAATATTTAAATAGTGACTACTTGCTCAATTAATGTTAATCCCAAAATAGGAAACAGGCTTTTCCCATAAAACTAAATATATTGTAAATTTATTTTGTGATATTTAAGATACCAACAAACCGGAACATATAATCCAGTAAACACCTATGTACTCAGTATTCACTGCTTAAAAAAAAAAAATCAACGATGAACAATACTTGAAGCCCCTGAATACATCTTCTCCACCAGTAGGACCACTTGCCTCCATAGGGAATTTATAAGCATTTCTTTGTACCATTATAATATACTCTTAAACTATATTCAGTATTATTTTAAATATTTTAAAACCTTAAGTGGTACTCTAAGGTATGTGTTCTTCTGAGACTTATTTTTTTTACTTGATGTTTGTGAGATTCATCCATTTGGAATGGGTAGCTTGGGTTGTTTCATTTTCATTGTTGTATAATTTCCATTGTATGGATATTTCTTGATATAAATTTTTTTTGGTGATGGATGTTAATGGATTGTGGATAAGGCTGTTTCCAAATCTTGGTTCTAAATCTGCTCCAAATGTTCTTGTAAGTGCTTCCTCATATACCCCAGGGGTCCATTCACATAGGAGGTGGGTTGTAGGTCGTATGTAAACTTCATCTTTACTAGAAATCCCCAGAATGTTTTCAAAGTGGCTGAACCAATTTACACTCCCAACAACAATGTATGAGTTCCTGTGGGTCTACTTCTTGCCCACGCCAGGTGGTGTTTGACTTCCTAATTCTACTGTTCTGTTGATCAAAAAACAGCTGGTTGTGACATGGTACCTCATTGTAATTTGAAATTTTTATATTCCTGATGACTAAATATTGAGCGTCTCTTCATACGCATATTTCCTATTCTGTGAATTTCTTTTTCAGATCTTTTGCCCAGCTTTCTTTCTGGTTGTCTTTTTATTGTTTTTAAGGATTTTGTTATGTTCTGGTTACTAATACTTGCTGGTTTCCTATACTGTAGATGTCATTTCTTGGGCTAGCACCTACCTTTTTTCCCTTTTATTAGAGTGTTTTTTGCTTTTGCTTTTGGTGAATAGGAGTTTTAAAATTTAAAGTCAAAGTGATCTTTTCTTTTATGGTTGTATATTTTGATGAGTAGACATCTATAGGTCTGTGTTTTTGTGATAAAACCTCATGCTGCCAAATTAATATTCTAACCAGCAGAGCATAAAACACGGAGTTGGTAGGTCTGTCGCCCACTGTGAGTATCTCATGACTATGAGTAATCTTCCATATATATAATGTGTGTGTATGTAACAAAAAAAGACTATAAAAATTTTTATTTTGATTCTAGTTTAGGGATACTGTTTGGGGGGAAAAACTCATCAAACGTGAAGGACTGTATCTTCCTCTTGCCTAAATGATCATCTTGTGTTTCTGGAGTGGCTTATCTGGAAAAAACCCTGTGGGTATCTGGGTTCAGGTATGATGGTTGAGTCTGGGTGGGTTTTGGTGCCTTCCACCAAGTAAGTGCTCCGTTGATATCTGTTGCATAAATGAATATGTAGTAGCGTCTGAAGTTGACAACAGACATGTCTGCTCAAAGAACAGACTAGTGGTTCTCAACCCCGGTTGCACCTTAGAGATACCAGTTCTCTTGGTTTGAAGTAGGACCCAAGCATTAATATAATTAAAAAGTCCTTCAGGTAATTCTAATAAGAAGCCCAGGTTGAGAACATCTAGGTAACATAATTGGAAGCAGGAAGGGGAGGAGAGGGGAGGATTGGGACCACCTGTTGGGCTCTGAAAGGTCCAGGGGGCAGTGGAACATGGCGAGAATCAGAGTGAGGTGAAGGCTGGAGGCTAGTGTGAGGTCAGAGCTGACCACTGGGGCCTGTGGCTGATCAGACACGGGAGGAGGAAGGAAGCATTCTGGGTGTTCGGTGGACAGCGGGCCTGGGAGGTGAGGCAGGAAGAGTCAGTGGTTCCCAGTCTGGAGCAGCGATGCCCGGCAGCCTCATGGTGGGGCACGTGGAGGCTGCACTGCTGGTACCTTTCTGACCAGAAGCCAGAGGGCAGGCCTGGGCTCATTTAAAAGGGACAAGTCAAATACCGCCTTTGCTTACCCAGAGCTCAGAGGAAGAAAGAAAGTAGTTTGGCCTGGGAATGGAGGGTAGACAGGGGACCCCTTGAGAGATGTAAATACTGTTTTAAAATCAGAGCCAACAGGGCAACAGTCAGGGTTGATTAAGGATATTTAAAAATAAGAATGATCTTTACAATGGGGTACCCCTTTCGTGAAGTGAAGTTGGTTTGGCCCTGAGCTGTGCGTGTGTATACACCTGTGTGTGAACACTCAGTACTGCAGGTGGGGGGGAGGAATGGATTCCCAAGGAGTTGTTGAAGTGGGGAGGATTCAGTCTCTGAGCTTGTTTTTGGAAGGTAGAAGTTATGGCAACTGCCTACCCACCCCGACAGACAGAGACACACACATATAGAACTTTTCCTTCTTAGTCCTGGTGGCAGCCCTGTTAGCAGCAGCACAGACTACTAGGGTGTGAGCAGAGATTGCCAGGTGCTGAATCCATCTGCAAAAGTGGAATAGAGTCCAGAAACCCATAAGAGAAATATGGGGGTTTCAGTCAGAATTAATGCTGTAAAATGTGGAGCATAATGAAAGAGCAGTGCACTGGGAGTCAGGAAAAATGAAGTCTCAGCCCTGACTCTGTTACTTAAAATCTGTGTGATCTTAATTCAATTCCATTTCTTTATTGAGCACCAGCATTTACTGAGCACCTTCTAGAGGCTGCGGACAAAATAGTGAAAAAGACAATATCTGTGTCCCTCAGGACACTCACAACCTTGCCCAGGGGAAAGATATTTAAATGGGTAGTAAAGTAAATGCTAAGAAGCACACAGGAGGAGCACTGAGCAGAGAGAGTGGTGAGTCCTGTCTGGGTGCAACTGGACCTGGACAGCCTTCAGAGAGTGGGGGGCACTTGAGCAGCCCTCCAAGCCTGAGTCAGCTCTGCTGAGCAGATGCAGGAGGAAGGCCTTCCAGCTCAGTCACTTTGCCTGAATTCTTACCACCTTCATATTTGAGGGAAGCTCTAAAACCGGAGTCCAAGTTATTTAACACAATTCCTGAAGCTACCGAGAGCCGTGGCCACCACCACTAGAGAGTATGCTGCAGTTACAGGTGGACCAGCCGCCTGAACTGCTGCGATTTCTCTCAAGACTTAGTCTCTTTCGTCTGGTTACCCTGCACCAGCTGGTTTTCATCTTGGAGTTCCCTCTCCTTGGATATGAAACCAAGCTGGTGGGGGGGGTGGTGTAATTTTTTTTTCTTGATCGTTGTGGTGTATTTTACCCACTTGCTTTCACTGCTATAGTTCCTACTCATAGCAGTGTCTTTGTTTTGTTTTTGCAAAATTTCTGTTCTTGACTATCCAGAAAGTAGGCAAACCAAATGGTTTTTCTCCCTGAGTCATAAATCTGATCCTGTTAATCCTCCGCTCAAAAACCTGCAATGTGGTTGGTGCCTACAGAATCAAAAGGGATTTCCTTTCCAGAATCCTCTAAGGAACTGACCGCAACCTAGTCTTCCCTTTCATGCTCTGTAATCCACCTTCTCTAGATTCCTGTCTTCTCCCCTACGAGCATCTTTGCATTCTTGCCTCTGTGCCTTTGCTTCTGTTGTTTCCTATGCCTGGAATTTCCTCTCCCAACCCAATCTCTTCTTCTTCCCATCCATGACCCACTTGTCTTCATAAAGCCTTCCTTGACCTCCCCACCTTCAAAACCAGAAAGATGGTCTCCTTTCTCTCCACCTCAAAGTCTGAGGGGAAATGTCTGTCAATCAGAATTCTATATCTCACTGAACTCTCAAACAAAAGCAAGTGATAGAAATTTGCCTATCAAACAATTCTGAGTGAGTTTGCCTCTCATAAACCCTCTCAGAATGAAAAGGTATACTCCCAGTTGCATGTTCAGGGACCTAGGTTGCTACCTTGAGATCAGTCAAGGTGAAAGTGTCTACACCGTAGAATCAGTAAATGATACAAAATAGGACATTTCTTTTTTCCTGAAGAGCCAACTCATCTGAATGTGAATTGGTGACCCTGCTACATATATATGTGTATGTGTGTGTGTGTAGGTGACCATGCACACACATGTGTGTACACATAAATATTCGACACACTATTAATGTTGGACAGTTAAAACTGCACTGTCAGCCAGCAGTGCTTCCTCATTTGGCTGCTGGGGAGAGCCGTGGGGTCGGAGTGACTAGGAAGCTTGTCTCTCTTCACACTCAACGTTATCCTCCTCTCCTCTCCAGAGCTGGAATTGTAATACCTATGACCCCACCTCCTTCTTGCTTCTGTGTCCTTGGCAAATGTGGTCACACCCTGGAATCAGAGCTAACACACTAATTGAGGATCTGTGTATCTGCAGTTGCTCAAAGTTCACTCTTTGAAGTAGAGAATCTTGGCTTGATTACACAGACATCAGTAAATGGTCTCCTGTTTCTGTTCATAATTTGTTCTCTTAGAAATGGGTGAAATGCAGGCAATGAGACTCCCGTGGGGCTTCCCTGGTGGTGCAGTGGTTGAGAGTCCGCCTGCCGATGCAGGGGACACGGGTTCGTGCCCCGGTCCGGGAAGATCCCACATGCCGCGGAGCGGCTGGGCCCGTGAGCCATGGCCGCTGAGCCTGCGCGTCTGGAGCCTGTGCTCCGCAACGGGAGAGGCCACAACAGTGAGAGGCCTGCGTACCGAAAAAAAAAAAAAAAAAAAAGACTCCTGTGTTAGAAGGAGAACTCTGCAGGCTGCTGCTGCTGTCTGTGCCCATACCTGCTGCTGGTCAGGCCTTGGGCCATCCCTCATAGGCCAGGAGGAGAGGTTCCAGTTCTACTGGGATAGTTGACCTCTGTTGGACACAGAAGCCAAAGTCTGATGACTGGAGCGCAGACCAAGAAGGAGAAGGCACACCAAGAGACAAGAAGTGACGTGTAGGTCAGGACTAGAGGAGCTGGAAAACTGAGGCGCCCAGGCTGGCGGTGAAGTTGACCTGTGCTCTCTGGGAGGCAGCACAGGGACGTGGGGCTCGGGGGGTGGGAGGGGCTGGCAGAGGCCGGGGTCTTGGAGAGAGCTCAGCGACCTTGCAGTTTCTCTCCTGGGCTCTGCTTCAGGTGGCAGCTTCCTGCTGACGTGGGTCCGGAGGAGGTTAAAATGCTGGATGCGGGCAGGGACCTCTTGTGCTGCAGGGGAAAGTTGGAGGGTCTTTCCTGTCTGTCAGCAGGAGAAGGATCTTCTAGATGGAGGCTTGCTTCTAAAACTGCATGCCGTCACTCCGTGGCTGTTGCTTTTCTCCTGCCAAGGTCGCTCGTGTGAGAGTGCCTAGCACAGGGCTGGAGACAGGAGGGCCCCCCGCAGTCATCAGCTGCTTTGCTGGCAGAGTTGAACAGGGCCTGTTTAACAGCGTCGTGCACACATTCGTTCCTTCAAAGTACACAGGAATGCGTCGCTTAGGAGGGAATTATCACTTTGGGGGCAGTCTGTGCCCTTGCCCCAGTCCCTTAGCCTTCCAAAGCGAGCCACTTTTTATTTGATTGCTTTTAAACTTTTATTGATTTCTTGTTTCATTTGTCTTCTGCCCCTGGGTGCCCCTGTGCAGGGCCAGTTTTGCTGGAGAAAGCGCAGGAGGCCCTGTCGCAGGGGCTTCTGTGGGTGGTGCAGGCACTCTGCCAGGAGAGACCAGAGAGCACAAAGATACCTCAGATTTTCAGTCACATTTCTCTTTCTGTACCAAACTGGTTTCACTTCTCAGTCGTTAATTTTGTAGCTGAATTCTGGCGGTTGCACTGCTTTTGAGGGAGGGTGTCTATTTCAGACGATAAAAACTGCTTTTAGGGTGAAGCTGCGTGGTGGCCAGAGTCCCAGTGATGCAGGAGACCTGGTGACGTTCTCCTTCCAGGGGAATTCTTGGGGCTGTGCACGTATCAGTACAGACCCCTCACAGGGCATTGTTTTGCTTAGAGAAAAGCAACTTGAGTGTGTCACTTAGGCCTGAGGACCGCAGTGCAACACTGAAGGGACTTGTCACAGGTCCATAGCCTCAGGGACCCGAGGAGTCCTTCCAGCCCTGCTGGAAGGTCTCACCGTGGGGAGGCTGCTTCCCCAAGCAGGGCAGGAGAGCCCAGCTTTGCTCTCCTGAGAGCTCACTGCAGAGAGCGGGCTGGAGGAATCCGCCTGACAGAGGAAAAGGACATTGGCAGCTCGTGGTTATGTTTTGGAGAAGCTTCACACCATGCCCACCTGCAGTTAAAGGGCAAGAAAGGAGAAAGGGAAATTAGTAGTCTTCGAGTCTAATGTAAAGAAAGTTCTGCCTTTCTTGTTTAACTGATAAAGCCTCCTCTGACCCTTGGCTCACTGAAATGTCTCTGGTCCTGTGAACTCCGATGCTTGCTGAAGCTGTCCTGTCTGACTCACGGGGGCCAACCTAGTGTGTTGAATGCAGGATAAGCTGCTAAGTAGAGGCAAAATGACTGCAGCCTCTTGGAGAAAAACAAACCTGGATCCATGGAGGTGAGGCCAAGACCTTCAATCGGATTGTCTAGAGAAAAGTTATTTTTAGAAATCCAAGTAAAGTAATTAAAAATAAAGAGAAATGTTTTCTCTCTGCTCGCAGCCAAAGGCAGTTAGATGGTGTTGGCCAGTGAACACCTAAGCTCATTCCTGGAGTCATGGGACAGAGTCAGCTTCCTGTGGTCCTGGGTGTGAGGTTACTCAGTTTATTTGAGGAGGTACAACTGAAATGAATAATTTAGTCATGGTCAACACGGATAAGAGTAAGCTGTTTATTCCTCATACTAAAACATTAAGATAAAAAAATAAGATCTAAATATAGGAACACTCTTAAGCCATCAAAATGCTTTAGCTTCCACATATGAGAGGAATTTTTACTCTTTGGAAATTTCAGAATAATAACAGCCTGGCATCATGCCCAGAATAGTAGGTGCTCAGTAAATAATTATTGAGTTGTTTTCTCCCATAAAGAGAGAGTAAAGAATAATATGTGCTTATTATAAAAATCCATGCACTTAAGGTAAAAATAACCTGAAATCCTACCACTTAGCCTTGAAGATGTATCCTCCCAGACATTTCAATGCACATAAATGTATACATTCTTTTACAAAACCAGAATTGTACTGTATGTGATATTTTATAAACTGTCTCCATGTCAATAAATTAGATCCTTTTATTTAGCTGCAAAGGGGCATGACATAATATCCAGTGTAAGGAAGAATTGGTCAATTCCTGTAGTTTATGACTTGACACATCTCATGTGCTGTTTTTGTTTGTTTGTTTGTTTGTTTTAGCAGGTCTCTTCGGCAGAGGTACGCATCGGGCCCATGAGACTGACGCAGGATCCTATCCAGGTACACCCCCGTTCCTCTGTAGGGACTTGGTTTGCAGAGCAAGTGGCTATAGAAGCACTATGCCAGGGGCTCTTTCATATACAGCAGATGGCCATCCTTGCCCTGATGTGCATGCCCACATATCCATACGTGGTGTGTGTGTATATGCCTGTGTGCAAAGGCTTGTTTTTATTAATGTCAAACTTGAGGAATCAGATTGCTTTCTTGAAGACAAATATTGCCCCATTTTGAGTATAAATAATATAATAGGTAGAGCGATTGCATGGTAGGTTGTGAGGGAGAACAACTCTTCACCAAAAAATGCATCTGTTATACATTGCTGCTTCCGCAGCTGGAAAGGGAAGAAGCTGTGTGTGGTAAAGGGCAGGGCTTTGCCACGAGCCACGGCTGGGTGGGAATCCTGGCTCTGCCTTTACCAGCTCTGTGACCTTGCATGTATTGCTTCACTTCTCTACCCAGTGCCTTGTATGTAAAGTGGAGACGGTAATGGCTCTCTCTTAGGAAATTATGAGTTCAAGGAAATAGCATCAGGTGCTTGGGACACTGCCTGGCAGTAGAAGGTGCTCAGTGATGGTAACTGTTGCCCTGTGTGACTAGAGGCAGGCAGCCTACTGGGCTCTGAAGACCAAGGCTCCTGGTTCCAGGGAGAGAAGGGGCCAGCGCCTGCAGCCTTGACCACCCTCTAACAGCAGCAGCACCCATGTCCTCCCCACCACCCCTCCAGCTTCCTGTGTGCCCTGTGAGGAAATAGGTATGAGAAGTGTTTGTTAAGTCCTCATCTGCATCTTCCCGGTATACCTACATGAGCCACCTTCCTCCTTGTAAAACTGTAGCTTGTTAGCACCTGGAAGCTTGTGCTGTACTTCGGACAAGTGAAGATGCAGAGACGATGTAAATAAACCAATTAACATGTAGATGAAAGTGAAAAACCAACCAAAGAAATGTACTGTTTGATTTAAGAGCAGTTGGAAAAGAAAATAATTTACTGTTGCTTGGAAAAGGAAATGCAAATCTAGGGAAAGGAAAAAAAACAAGAGATTTAAGCTTGGGAAAATTGGATGAAAACAAATTTAGGAGCAGAGAGAGAGAGGAAGAGAGAATTTATTAAAATAAACATAAGCCACAACTATTTATATAGAATACAAACAAGTGGAAAATTCCAGTATTCATTCTGGGGGCATGGACTTTGTAGTCCATTTTGAATAAAGGCAGTGACAAAGGTTCTGATATCAGTATTTATTCCCAAAGTAATTTCCAGAATTTTTCTTGGGATTAGTGTGGTTTTAGATCAGTTACTTTAATTTACCTTCATTTTTCACCCTGTGCTGTACTGGCAATGAATGCTCATGATAAGGGCATCTCATTCTTAAATCTTTTTTTCTTTTGAGATTTTTTTTTTTTGATGTGGACCATTTTTAAAGTCTTTATTGAATTTGTTACAATATCGCTTCTGTTTTATGTTTTGGTTTTTTGGCTGCGAGGCATGTAGGATCTTAGCTCCCCGACCAGGGATTAAACCTGCAACCCCTGCATTAGAAGGCAAAGTCTTAACCACTGGACCACCAGGGAGGTCCCAAGGGTGTCTCTTTTTTTTTTTTTTTTTTTTTTTTTTGCGGTACGCGGGCCTCTCACTGTTGTGGCCTCTCCCGTTGCAGAGCACAGGCTCCACATGCGCGGGCTCAGCGGCCATGGCTCATGGTCCCAGCCGCTCCGTGGCATGTGGGATCTTCCCGGATTGGGGCGCAAACCCGTGTCCCCTGCATCGGCAGGCAGACTCTAAACCACTGCGCCACCAGGGAAGCCCAGGATGTCTCATTTTTATCAAATATAATTTGTTAAATTGTAAAGTATTTTAAATACTCATAAAAGTACATATGTATACCCATATCCACTTTTATGAAATATGCTAATTTTATTTTATCAAACATAAATTTATTTTATCAAGGATATTCTATTTGTCTCAGAGTTCTTTTTAGAAACAAGAGATTACAGATACTTTAAGCCCTATTTATCCCTTTGCCCTCCTCTCTCTGCCCTAAAAGTAACCACTATTTGGAGATTGATTATGATAGGTATTTGTATATTTCTTCTACATATTTATGTTTCCATTTTTAAAAAATATTTATTTATTTTTGGCTGCATTGGGTCTTGGTTGCAGCACATGGGATCTTTTGTTGCAGCACGTGGGGTCTTTTGTTGCAGCATGTGGAATCTTTCATTGCAGTACACGGGCTTCTCTCTAGTTGTGGTGCACAGGCTTCAGAGTGTGCGGGCTCAGTAGTCGTGGTGCGCAGGCTCTCTAGTTGTGGTGCATGGGCTCTGTATTTGTGACGTGTGGGCTCTGTAGTTGCGGCATGTGGGCTCTGTAGTTGTGGCATGTGGGCTTAGTTGCCCTGCAGCATGTGGGATCTTAGTTCCCCGACCAGGGATTGAACCCGTGTCCCCTGCATTGGAAGGCAGATTCTTAACCACTGGACCACCAGGGAAGTCCCATGTATCCATTAACATTTACTTTGTCTTGAATATTTTAAACTTTATTTGAAGGGTGTCAGGCAGCAGACATCATTCTGAAATTTTTCTTTATCATTTAGTGTCGTATCTAAGAATCTGTTGCCTAATCTAAGGTCACAGAGATTTACTTCTTTGTTTTCTTCTAAGAGTTTTATAGTTGTAGCTCTTATATTTAGCTCTATGATCCATTTTGGGTTTTTTTTTTTGTTGTTGTTGTTGTTGTTTTAATTTTTTAATTTTTTTATTTTTTGCTTTATAACAAATTTAATCAGTTATACATATACATATGTTCCCATATCCCCTCCCTTTTGCGTCTCCCTCCCACCCTCCCTATCCCACCCCTCCAGGCGGTCACAAAGCACCGTATGATCCATTTTGATTTAACTTTTGTATGTGGTGTGAGGTAGGGCTTCATTCTTTTGTTATGTGGATATCTAGTTGTGCAGCAGCATTTGTTAAAAAGAATATTCTTTCCCCATTGAATTGTCTTGGCATGTTTTTCTAAAATCAACTGACCATGATTGTGAGCATTTATTTCTGGATTCTCATTTCTATTCCATTGATATATGTCTGTCCAATGCCAGTACCACACTGTCTTGATTTCTGTAGCTTTGAAGTGTGAGTCCCCCAACTTGCTTATCTTTCAAGATTGTTTTTGCTGTTTGGGTCCCTTGAATCTTCATATGAATTTCAGGACTAGCTTGTTAATTTGGGGAGTGAGGGGGACCAGCTGGGATTTTGATAGTGATTGCAATAAACCTGTAGGTCAATTTGGGAATATTACTGTGTTAACCATTTTGTCTTCCAGTCCGTTAACATAAGATGTCTTTCCATTTATTTAGATTTTCTTTAACTTCTTTCACCAAAGTCTTATAGTTTTTAGTGTAGTGTTTTATATTTTTATTAAATTTATTCCTGAAATATTTTATTCTTTTTGATGCTATGGCAAATGGAATTGTTTCCTTACTTTCAGTTTTGGGTTGTTCATTGCTAGTGTATAGAAATATATTTATTTTTATATATTGATTGAACTCATTTATTAGCTTTTACATTTTTCTGTGGATTCTTTAGGATTTTCTATATACAGGATCATATCATTACTACTTTCTTCCCAATCTGAATGCCTTTTATTTTGTTAGCCTGATTGTCCTGCTAGAACCTTTAAAACAATAGTGTGTTTAGATACTATTTATAAGATATATCCAGATCTTTTCTCAAAGTGGTTGTACCATTTTACACTCCTACAAACAATGTGAGTTCTTATTATTCCAAATCCTTGGTAATGTTTGTTTCAGTCTCTTAATTTTAGCTCATCTAGTATGTGAGTAGTTCTATCTTATGGTAACTTAAATTTGCATTTCTCCATTACTAATAACGTGAGCACTTTTTTGTTCGCTGATTGGCCATTTTTAAAATCTTCTGTGAATGTTTAGTTAAGTCTTCTGCCCATTTTTAGTTGGGTTGACTTTTAAAAAACTACTGAGTTGTGGGAATTCTGTATATATTCTTGTCCCAAGTCCTTTATCAGATTTTGAAAATATTTTCTTCCAATCTGTGGCTCTTCATTTTCACAAATTTGGATTTTGAGCAAAAATTTTAGTTTTGATATAGTCTAATTTATCACTCCTTTTATGGTTATTACTTTCTGTGGTCTATGAATCCTTAATCCCAGGTTGAAGGTTATTTCTCGTTTTCTTCTAGAAACTTTATTGTTAAATTTTAATTTTAGATCTGTAATCTATCTCAAGTTCATTTTTATGTATGGTGGAATAAAGAGGTCAAGGCTCTTTTTCCTTCCATGTTGAATGAGCAGCTCCATTTGCTGAAATGACTGTGTATTCCTTGCTCCATTGAATTACTTGATGCCTGATTCTTTGATACTTGTTGCAACTTGTTTGGTAGCCAATAATGTAGCCAGTTTTGAAATTTTCCACAAAAACTTTAAAAAAGATGTATCTCTATTTCTGGAATACAGGTTTCTATATCTGTGAAATTAATTCAACTTTATTAATGATGCTATTCAAACCATCTCTATCTTAATTTTTTGTGTTCTGTTAGTTTCTATTGTAATGGATATGTCAATATCCTCAATATTTCTTAATATTTTCTGATGTTTTGAGTCTGTCATGTTAATGTACATCCAAGTTCTAGATTGTTGTATGTTCTTGGTGACTGTTCCTTTTATTATTATGTAGTGTCCCTCTTTAAACTTCTGCCTTAATTTCTATTTTATTTGTTGGTAATATGGTTGGACCAGCTATCTTTGGTTAATATTTTCCTGGTATATCTTTTTCTATCTTTTCATTTTTGGGTTTTATTTATAACTTTATGTTAAATATCCCTCTTATAAAGAGCACATAGTTTTATTTTTCTAAAACCTATTCTGATAATATGACTTTAATAAGTGAGTGTAATCTTGTTACATTGAGTGTGATTACTGATACAATTAGTCTTATTTTGTATTTTGTATTTTCTATTTCTCATATTTCTACTGTTTGTTAAGTTGACGTAGTTTTCAGAATTACCTTTTATTTTCTCTGTTTTAGAAGCTATAGGTTAGGCTTCTATTTTAGTGGTTACCCTTAGTTTATTTTTAATATGTTTGTTTAGCAGTCAAATTTTAAAACAAAGTCTCAAGTGTATTTCTATCCTCTCAAATACGATATAGTCCTTTACAGTATTTAAATACCCCATAATGGACTGACTCCCTCATCACAAAAACGATTGTCTGTAATTTTGGACTTATTATATTTGGTATGTTAAAACGTAACAAACATTTAAAATGTTTGCTCATAAACTATGAAATATAATAGTAAAACTAATGCTGTGAACCCACCACCCAGCATAAGAGGTGGAGTGTTTCCGGTGCTACCGTGTACCCTGCCTGGTTCCTGTCACATGAGTTTGGCCCCCATGACAGCAGATACAAGTGGTCAAGAGTCCCTCTCTGAATGAGGGACAGAATAATTAAGAGACTCTTTTTTAAAAAAATAATAAGCTCAACTTAGAACCAAGGATGTCTTTACTCCTGGGTCTCATTCAAACGTAATTTCCACTCACTGATCCATCCAGTTCGAGTCTGTGGAGTACCTATGTGCTCAAGGCTCTGCACCAGGTACTGCAGAGGAAGGGGGCCGAACAATGACCCCTGACCACCCAGGGAGTCTGGTTGGTTGGTTTTATTGTCTATTACATTCTAACTTGAAAGGCAGAGATATCTAGTCAAGTGTTCTTGTGCTTCTGATACTGTCATTGCAACTGTCTTCAAAATGGCCTAGAACCTTAGTTTTTAAATTTTTTTTTCTTGGAGCAAATTTCTATAATTTTCTTTTTCTTGGAGAAAAATACCTACTCTGTAACTTCACTGCCATGCCAAAAACATTAACTACGTCAGCCGGAATGCTTAGGACTTGGGAGGAACTTACTTGACAAGCATATTCCAGGATGTGGTTGCTTTTGAGGGTGCACTGCTGAGGTCACCAGGGGAAATTTGCCCCCGTGTAGAGACCAGGAGGTGTGATGTGGCCTGGTGGGAGTGCTGTTGGGAGTGGAGTGGGTGGACGTGCCTCGTCGTATTGTAGAGGACAGCTCTCCTGGGTGAGTGCCTGTGACTCACAGCAGGGCATGTTTTCCAGTCTTAGCAGAAAAAAAAAAAAAAAAAAAGTAGAGGAAATATTATGAGGCAATAGATTTTTATCAGCATGATACCATCTGAAAATCAAGAGGTCTTTTCTTCATCAATGCCTGGAGCATATTTACTTCCCCGTGTGTGGAATTGTCTGCTTACAGTGCTGTCGCCCCTGCCCCTCACAGAGCTTTCTGACTGGACTTGGAAACAGATCTTCACTGCTCTGGCCTAAGCGTTTTCCCAGCAAGACAGCACTTTCCTTTAAAACTTAAACTTCTGTGTTGTGTGGACATGGATTTTTTTCTGGAACCATTATATATTGGAGACTTTATGTTGGAGATCCTTTGGCCTTGTGGGAAGCTGTTCTTCACATAGTAAATGAAATGACGGAGTGATGGAGGTGTTCAGACTCAGTAACTTGCTGTGATCAGCATCTCCCCTCCTGTCTGTCCTTACTGCTGGTACCAAGTCAGGTCCTCTACCTGGCCCAGCCAATTTCATGGAACCACAGAGTTGCTAGGGGTTTTGGTCCAATGTTTTGGGGATAAAATAGAGTACGTTACTTAATGATTGCCCAGGCTTAGGGGTCCAGCCAACCTCAGTTCAAATCTTGTTAGTTGTGTGGCTGTGGGCGTGTCTCTTAATCGTCCCATATCTCAGTCTCCACGTCTGTAAGTGGGGATGATGCCCAACTCGAAAGAGTTGTGAAGGGTTATTAAATGAGATAGTATGCTTAAAGTCCTTTCAGTATCATGGCTGGCCCTTCAATTCTCATTAAACTGTAGCTGCTCGACAAAGCCCTTACTTTGCATAGTTCCAGTGTGTGCAAATTTCAGAGTTTAGTTAACATCAGATCACCAGAAAGATGTATTAAACAAAACGTATTAGCATTACTTTCGTAGGGACATTTGAGGAAAGCTCCCAAACCATTTTTTCCAACTGAATCGACCCCACCTATGATCAGATTGGCCAGCTGTTTAGTATGATGTAGATATACTTATATATGTGGTCTACTCTAGAAGCTACTTGTTACCTGGCTTTTGCTTAAAGCCAAACCAAGTATTCTGAAAATTAGATGTTTAATAGTAGACGTTGATAATCCATTTGGAGAAATGTAGACACACCCTTTCTAGAAAGAACACTAAGAATAATGAACACTTACATTGTCTTCAAGTTAAGGAAAAGCTAGGGTTTTTTTTTTTTTTCATCTTTTTCATAATTAGCCTTCACCAGAGAATACAGTTTCATACTCATTTAGCTATCAAAGACCGCTTATTGCTGTCCTCAGAAAGATAGTTTTCAGTACTTTCTTGATAAAACATGTCACAGGAATGGTTACAGTATTTGTAGCACAGCACGAGGACATCGGGAAAGATTTACTGAAGGAGGAGCTGGGAATTGCGGGTCCAGCTCTGCTGCTGCTCTGCTTGGGGAAGTTGCTGAACTCATCTGTTGACTGGGGGTTGATGGATCACCCCCAGAGTCCCTTCCTGCTCTGAGAACTCCTGAGAGTCATGGTCCCTGTCCTTGTCATGGCCACTAGGACCACCCCACCCAAGTCCCCCAGAATCTGACTGCTACCCCCTGCAGCCTCTTACACTTCATTCTCTGGGTCCTGCTCTGGGTCATCCCTTACTTCATTATTCTGGCTTGCGTTGAAAGATGAATTAAACTTTGTGATTCCAGGCTTCCCTGGTGGCACAGTGGTTAAGAATCCACCTGCCAATGCAGGGGATGCAGGTTCAAGCCCTAGTCCAGGAAGATCCCACATGCCACGGAGCAACTAAGCCCGTGTGCCACAACTACTGCACCTGGGCTCTAGAGCCTGCGAGCCACAACTACTGAGCCCACGTGCCACGACTACTGAAGCCCGCGCGCCTAGGGCCTGTGCTCTACAACAAAGAGAAGCCATGACGATGAGAAGCCTGTGCACTGCAACAAAGAGTAGGCCCTGCTCGCTGCAACTAGAGAAAGTCCGCGCACAACAAAAAAGACCCAACACAGCCAAAAATAAAAACAAACAAATAAATAAATAAACTTTGTGGTTCCAAGAAGATGTAGGTAGAAATAGAGGGAGACCCTGCATGGTAGTTTGAGGTATTCATAGCTACATTTGAGAAGCCGTACAGGTAGCCCTGGCTTTGCACAGTTCCAAGGCTAAATAACACCAGGCCCAAAGATTGCAGTCATATTGGTGTTTTAATTGTGATGACTGCATCAAGTACAAACGTTGCTGCTAGTTCTTCAGTCCACAAGTCATTACATAAGTAACAAATGGGCAGCCTGAGCAGTGACGAACCACATCACTTTTTCCGAAGTCTCTGCCTGTTCTAGCACAGACAGCAGAGCGTGCAGTTGTGTCGCCCCTTTATCTCCCCGTAACAGCCCGCACGGCATTACAAAATATATATAAGTATATCATTGAAAGAAGGAGCTAGCCCACAAAGACGAAAGTGTAGCAAAGGAACGGAAAGCGATAATGCTGGAAGCGAAACAGCAATGTAAATGGAGTTAGAGAAGAAAGCGGACTGGCAATGTGGACACTGCTGCCTGGGAGAGATTCTAGAGGGTAGCCAGAGGAAGTGAGTCAATGCAAGTTTATTGAGCTAAATGAAGAAAGTGGTTGTGATGAAAAAGATGAAGTGATGCCAACAAAAAACTGCACAGTAATTAAAGGAACTCTGGGGACATTTCATGACATTGAAAGTACAGAGGATAAAATGTTGGAAGCTGATCCAAACTTAAGAGTTTATAATTCACCAAGGTGTAGAAAAGAGGCTCATTCTGTATCATAATTTATACAACTGGAAGAAGGCAAGCACTGTTCAAACTACTCAATAAGCTTAAAAAATATTTTAATTCACAGTTTCTAATGTTTTAAAGTAAGTGCACTGAATAGATATTAATTTTCCATTTTTCATTTCGCTATACATTTATAACCAACAATAAAAGTATTTTGTGTTTTGACAAAATTTCTAAATGTCATGGAACCATCGTTTTTACCATCCTTCATTAAGATTGCTTTGCGTGGTCATTTATATGGTCTGACACTGCCATGCAAAGTGAGCACTGCCTCTGTTTGTGTTCTGATCCTGGACAAAGCCCAAGCTGGCCAAGATCTGCTCCACAAGAAGATGTTTCCTCATCGCCCCAGGCTTCACCCCAGATCTGCTTTTAATCTTCTCTTTCGCTGTGTTTACAACAGTACAGTGAGGTTGATATAACAAAACTACTTCCTTCTTCCCGTTCTCCTGTGCCTAGATTCTTTCCCTGGATGCCATGTCCTTGCTCTGTCTTTGGTCACTGCTTATTAGTGCATCTCTTGTACTTATCTGCTTACCTGAACCTCTCCCCTGCTTGCGTCCCAGGGGTAGAGACTGGACTATGGTTGTCTCTGTCAGCTTCTTACTCTCAGTTCTTAACATCTTGCATGATAGGTCATCAAAAGTATTCTTTGAAGGAATGTTCCACATACTCTTTAGAGCAAGTAAGAGTCAGTTTTTACTCTTTATAAATTAAGTTCAGCTATATGCTTTTATTAATTATTTTTTAAAATGTATTTTACAAAATCATTTTATGGGATTTGCCTCAGTGAATGGTCAATAAACATTTACAAACTGACATGTTTGACAAAGAAACTAAATATTAATGCATGGAATTATAAATCTGAAGAGGGACTATATCACAAAAGGTTTTGGAGGGGTTGTGTTCTTTGGTTTTAAGTAACAGCTGTCTTACACAAAATAGTAAATAAGTAAGAAATAGATAGTGTGGGGTTTTTTTTGGAATCCAAGGAAGAGTTGAAAAGCCATGGCTTAGAAAGGGTGACAGTGAGCCATCTCTGAGTATTTTGACAGAAGGGATTTAAAGTTCTTCCTTCAGTATCTATACTGTTAATGAGCCATGGGTCCTAATTCCCAGCCTCTGTGTCTCTCTGTTCACATTTCAAATTCCCGGAAACAACATTATTAGTCCAGCTGTGGCCTAGGAGTTGGGGACAGAGAGTACAGCTTTGGTTACTTGGGTGCGCTGCTTTCCTAGAGAAGATAGAATTTTCCAGAGATAGGCAGACCTTAAAAAAACTGATTACTATAGTACTTTACTCTAAAATATATATATATATATATATATATATATATATATAGTTTTTTAATTCCCATAGATTTTCACTTTGCTTAGGAGTTGGATTATTGAAAAGTAGTCTTTCTGAATTATTTTTTTATAAATGGAAAAAATTTTGAATACTACCTAGAGAGATTTTCTAGTGAGTACTCTTGTAATATAAATACTCTGTTTCATATGTAGATTTTAATTTTTATTCAGGTAGGGGGAGGCCAACAGATTAGGAGAGACTGTCATTGAAAGATAGTTTGTTACAGTTTCCGAGAGGAGGGGCGGTCCGTGCAGGACCACAGAGGGAAGCGCTAAGGTTGATTGGAGGCAGGGAGCCTAAAGGGGAAAATGAGGGCCAGAGCCTTGATTGTGGTTTCTGTGGGAAGCGGTGAGGCAGGGAAAGCAGGGTAGACAGGTTTAGCTAGTTTGAATCATTCCAGAAGAGAGTTGGGCAGAAGGGCTGTTCCTAGTTGTCTGGTGCCTGGTGCTGGAGTGATTAGGGCAGGTAGATAGTGGTCCAGAGGGTTAGCAAGTGATAGAGGTGGTAGGAGTACGACTGGATTGGTTTGCATGTGAAAAGTGCGTTCCTAGGCAAGTCGTTTGCTTTCTCTAGGGGTTGGAGAATTGGCTATCCCTCTGGGGCATCTCTCCAGGGTCAGCAAGGCTCCAGATGTCAAAGCATCAGAAATATCAAAATTAACGAGGCATAATTAATACAACTCCCCACTTTGAATTGGTTTTTAAGTTTCCAAGTGAAATCCGGTGTAAGCTCCTAAACCAGGCATTACCAAGATCGAGCCCTCTGCTGTGACCTCCACTTCCTCTCCCACCAGCTCACACTCCTCTCTGTCACACTGGCTTCCTTGAGTTCCTTGAACACATCAGGCATGAGTCCCACTATAGGAACCAGTGGATCTGTTCCCTCTTTTTGTGGAATGCTTTTTCTTCAGTTATCAACTTGACTTTTTCATTTCCTTCAGGCATTTGCTCACATGTCACTTTCTCGGTGAGGCTTACCCTAACCGCCTTACTTAATACTGGTCCCAGCACCCACTCTGGATCCCTCTTATTCAACCCTACTGTCTTTACCTAGCACTTACCACTTTTAACATTCCATATCATTTGCTTATTTATCATGCCTGTTGTTTGTTTCTTTACCCCCACAATGCAAGAGGTCTTTATTTTGTTCATCAGCATACTCCAAGCAATTAAAAACATAGTAGGTACATAGTAGGTGCACATAGTAGGCACATAGTAGGTGCTGGCACATAGCAGGTGCTCAGGAAATACTTGAATAATGACATTATTTTTCCAAAAGTGGAGCACTCCCGTCTTTTAAGGACATCTAAGACATATGAGATTAATAACTGTAGCAATGTCCAATATGGGAATATAGTTAGGTTCTTATTGCATTCGTCAAATATTGAGGCATAAATGGTATAAAGGAAATATATAAAGTGTTGAGATTCTTGCTTAGCAATCATAGTTCAGCCAGACAGATGAGACAAGAAGTTCTGTCACCTTTTCTGACTTCTAGGCTTTGCTTATTGAGTTTCTCATGCTCATACCACAGCTACATCAAGTAAAGGGCTAGTGACTTTTGGTACAAGCCAGTTTATTCTACCTGATTTTTGTCATTGTAGCTCCATTGTTAACAGTTCTGTTTGAAGGCTTTCTTTTCACTATCAAGATCCACAAGGCTGAGCCCCTTACTCCTCTTGGAAGAGCCACCCCCCGTTTCTTCCTAGAAGTAGCTCTGTAGCTGAGGTTTTGGGGGATAGACTGACCTGAGGAGTGACAGACCCTTGCCCAGAGTGAGCCGTTAATAAGTGTGGCTGCCTCATATGTTACTGGCATGTGATTTCAAGCCATGTGCTAAGAAGTAAATGTCAAAATCATACTGAAAAATATTATTTCTCTTCTGGAAACATGGCATTTGAGAAAACAGGAAATGATTCAAACAGTGTAGAACAAATGACATTTATAATACATTCAGATGTTTAACAGTAAGGAATTATTGGAGAGGTTTAGGTATGAAATGGTGTTGTGGTTTCTTTCTTTCTTTTTTTTTTTTTTTTAGAAAAGAGTCTTTATCTTTAATAGATGCATATGGATGAAATATGTGGGATTTGCTGCAAGATGATACAAGAGTTGGAAAGTGGCTAGGGATAGAATTGAAGCTAGATTGGCCAGGAGTTGGTTATTGCTGAAGCCGGGTGATGGGTACATGAGGGTAATTATACTGTTGTTTCTATTTTTCTATGTATTGTCAATTAGTGAAGCATTTTAAAAATGTAGTGGTAATTATTGGACAATTTGTCTTGTTTCTGACTTTAAATGAAACACATTCAGAATTTCATCATGAAGAATGGTATTGGCTATGGGCTTAAAGGACCAGAAACTTCCCTTCTGTTCCTAATTGTTTAAACCAGAAGTGGTTGGTGAAGAATATTAAATGCCTTATCAAGATCTTGAGATTATTATATGTATTTCTTATTAGACCTATTGCTGCGACGTAGTTTTATTCCAATTCACAGTAAAAACCGTCTTACATTTTGCAGAAACCCAGCACGTAGTTATCCTTTCACTCAGATAGTAAGTGCTGACCAGCAGGGGGTCACAGCAGGAACAAGACAGGCAGGTCCTTGCTGTCCTGGAGCTCAATTCTAGTGGGGAAGATAGACCATAAACAAATAAGTGAACAAGTTCAGGTGGTGGTATCGCCATCTCTGGCTTTCTGGCCACGAGGGAATCTGGGTCCCAGAGCCCAGGGAATGAAGAGGGCAACGTGGTGGGAAGTATGGCTACCTTCTTTCCAGGGAGTGGGGCTTCACTTTTCAATGAAGAAAAAAGAGGCACGTTTCCTCACCTTGGCTCCAATAGCTTCACATTTCATGATTGTTCTTTCTAGATTTGGCAAGCGCTAGGTGTTGGAATTCGTTTTTGAGATGGTTTTGAGTTCCCATCCCTTCTGTGTCTGGATAAGGATTTAAGTGCTAAGTTTAGAGAGGTGTCCAGGTACCTTGAGACGAACACCAGCTGCCCTGGCCCCAAATATGTGTGTATGTGAATCATAGTCTAACTTGTGTTGATTAGCCTGTTTTCATTTCAGTGCTCAGTCTATTTAAAAATGAAGCAGTTAGGAAATTACAAATGGGTAACAACCACCAGCAGAATGATGGACCATGTATTCTGTGCTCACTCAGGCCTCATAGTTAGCTTACATGGTACTGTTCTTAGCACATCTGACATTGGAGAAGCTGTAGGCTGAAGAGATGAACTACCTTGTTCAAAGACACCCTAGAATCAGTGGACCAGCTGGGATTTGAACCCAGGTAGCTTCTCTTCAGAGGCTACATTTTAAACCAGTATCTTGTAGGCCCGCTTTTAATACTCTCTAAGGATGATGATTACTGTCAAGATTCTCTTTTCTTTGTGTTCCAGGTTTTGCTGATCTTTGCAAAGGAAGACAGTCAGAGTGATGGATTCTGGTGGGCCTGTGACAGAGCCGGTTACAGATGTAATATTGCTCGGACTCCGGAGTCAGCCCTGGAATGCTTTCTAGATAAACATCATGAGATTATTGTGATTGACCACAGACAAACTCGAAACTTTGATGCAGAAGCAGTGTGCAGGTACCTTAGATATGTTAATATGTTAGTAAATGTCCACTTAACAGCTTAAAATGAAATTCATTTAAAGATGTCTTTAGTTCTAGCCCAAATATTTCTAGAATATGTGTTGATGTGTCTAAGTAGTATACACAGATTTCTGTGGTGAAGGCTATAGCTCCTCCTATGGCCTTTTCTATTTCTCCACGTTTGAGTTCCGATGAATTTAGAGGTGTGAGCTAGTCTCCACTGAAAACTTCAGGGTGTTTTTTCCCCTTGAGAATTGCTCATGTTTCACCAAAAAGAAAAATTGAAATTCGCACAGTTCTTGTTACACAGATAGAGTTTGGATTTAAACCAGATATTTTAATCTTAATTATTCTGTCCCAAAATGAACATCAGAAATGTGTGAAATAGACCATTTTTCTCTGCCTGATACAGATGGGTGGATTCTACAGCAGTCGTGGAGGGAAGGCAGCTACTTTGCAGCAGCAGAAAATCTTCCAGGGATCCAAACCCCCTGCTTGTTTACAGAAATGCTTGTGCTCTGGGGAGGAAATGCTTTCCTGTTCATAAACAAATGCAGTCATCAGAGTTAGCTCTGGATGAACTGATCCATTTAGCACAAGTGGAATGCTTTGAAGCTGGATGGGAAGAGGTCACTAATTAAATGCTAGACCAGGACAGACTCCAAATACATATGGAGTTGGAATTGTCTTGAATATTAGCAAGTGAAATGAAAGGTAGGGGAAGGGTTCCTTAAACCCTTTGGTACCCTGACAAGGAATTAGTGCATTAAGAGAAGTTTCTTGTCACGGCATCACCTTGCTATTCTTGGACCATTTTCAGTTTTCCAAAGAAGAAACTTTCTTAAGGAACCTTTTTAAAAATGTCTTACTGGTCCCAAATAATCCTATCTTCCTGCATAGAAACATTTGCCTATTTAAGTGTATAATACTAAAATGTGTCACAAAATATTTGGGTATTTTTAGTGTTAAGAAATATATACATGTATATGTATATATATATGTGCATGTGTATGTGTGCATGTGTGTGTATAAAATGATTTTCGGGCTAGAATTGGGTCTCTTATAATTAAGCAGGTCTGCTTTTTCTTGGTCTCCACTTAACTCTTCTTATATGATTTTGTAGTAGAAATAGCACAATCCTTTGTGCATATATAGAATGATTTAAGACAGGCTTCAGATGTAAAAAGAAGAAATGAATAGGAAGAATTCTTTTAATTCAGGCAAAGGCCCCAGTTAGCAGGTAAGCTTCGTAATCTTCCTTGAATATAAAGAAATGTAGTTTTGTTTCCTGATGAGTGAACGTTTGTCTTAGCTGCACAGAAAAACAGTGGGGCATCAGTGCAGTTCAGAAGCCAGGTTATGTATCTGCTGGTGCGTTTACTGACTGTTACCAGTCACGCTGAGGCTGGTGAGATTCCTGAATGCTGGACTGCCAGCACATCTTCCCTAAGATGAGTGGGGACGCATTCCCAGCAGATGTGCCTTCTTCATTGTCATCTATGGCCCAAGATCTCTGGCTTTTGAGCTGGACTGGACCTTAGCTTAGCATGCTTCCTTGGACCCTGGCCTCACCTGTGCCCAGCTCCCACTTAGTCCTCTCAACCAGGAGGAGGTCCAGGTCTCTCTGGCCACACCAGTTCCTTTGGAGGAATGAGAGAGAAGAGGTCAGCAGCAGGAAGGGACCTAAAACATAGAAGCCAATCTCAAAAGAAGCTAAGCAAGCGTGAGCTCCAGCCCAGTTATTTTCATAATGTGTTTTCTCTTGCCTAAGCCCCACCCCTTAGAATGCAGCCCAGCAGTGTACCCATGACACCTCCTGGGGCTGGAAGAGGCTGAAGGAAGGTGAGAGGTATTTAGCATCTCCCTAGAGATGAGAGTGCACCTCTGAAATGCTGTACATTTTTTTTCATTAGGTGCACCTGGTATTTCTGCTGAGATTTCAGTAGGCTCCTAAGTAGGAGACAAGTGTAGCTTCATGTTACCAGGATGCGGTAGGGGGTAGGGTGGCTGACTGGGAAGTAGTCTGGGCTGGCAT
This sequence comes from Mesoplodon mirus, assembly GCF_964341445.2. Classification (NCBI taxonomy): domain Eukaryota; kingdom Metazoa; phylum Chordata; class Mammalia; order Artiodactyla; family Ziphiidae; genus Mesoplodon; species Mesoplodon mirus. Next base: position 123,172,345 of record NC_138980.1, on the reverse strand, counting down.
TACCCCTGCTGCCCATAGTGAGTTCAGGCGTCTCTCCAAAGGAGCTCGTTCAAATACCATTTATCCACAAGGGGAACCTTCATTTCCCAGGAAGACAGCAGGTGGTCTTTTCTTGAGCCTTCTACTCACATAGAGTGAGGTCTCAGGAATAGGACATGGGGAAGGTACATTTTTAGAGAAAGGTGAGGAAATTTAGTCAAAGAGGATGAAGCAGTATGAGCTGGCTGTCCCTGGGGGAGCAGTAATGCATACACCTTAAAATGGAGAGGGGGGCTTCCCCGGTGGCGCAGTGGTTGAGAGTCCGCCTGCCAATGCAGGGGATGTGGGTTCGTGCCCCGGTCCGGGAAGATCCCACATGCCGCGGAGTGGCTGGGCCCGTGAGCCATGGCCGCTGAGCCTGCGCGTCCGGAGCCTGTGCTCCGTAACGGGAGAGGCCACAACAGTGAGAGGCCCACGTACCGCCAAAAAAAAAAAAAAAAAAATGGAGAGGGGCAGAAATGCCAGTAGCTAGAAAGAAACAAATACAGGTTGTTTCACAAATTCCTCAGCCTTCTGTTCTTAGTGGTGTTGGTCCCCTTCTGAAGGATCTCGAAATAAAGAGAGGTCAGACCAAGGAGATGGATGGAAACAAGCATGCTTATTTGTACTAAAACTCAGGCATGTGGCCCTTTATTAAAAGTTCATCCAACTCATGACCCCTGACCAGAATAATCCAGAATCTGAGCTGCAGCATAGCACATTTTCTGGCATCATGGACCTCAAAATTCTATATCCTTACATATTTTAACCCTGTTAAGTTCCTAGGGAATAAACAAATTATAGACAGGCGGTCATGGTACAACAAATATCATTATAGTGACAGTTAACTGCATTGACCATTTCTCAGCCCTAGTTGATGACTCAGTTGTTTAAAGTATTTGAGCACAGATAACAGTACAACTGAAAAATTGAGATGGCTCTTTGTGAAATTTTTAAAAGACCTTAACCTGCACGTGTACATCCATCTGCCAGCAATCCTTCTAAGGTCAACTTTCTTAACTATCTACTATTTTAAAAGAAAAAAAGATCCATCCCAGTTAGCTCCCCAAGTACAAATTGATAACTAGAGAATTGTAGGACTGCCAATTTTCTTGCAGAGTGGAATTTCAATCAGAAAACATGGAAGTTAAGTGGAATTTGCCAGTTTTTGAAGTGGAAAATTGGCAGGTCTGACCTACTGGAGAATTGCCTGGGAGTTAAAAAAAAAAATTTATTTTTATTTTTTTTTAGTAAAAGAAAGAGATTGTCCTAATCCACAAGGGCATCTTTTTTTGTTGTTTTCCATGTGTTTTCAGACTTTTTCTTTAGAGGGACATTTGATTTTGTGCCATTTTCACTGTGAAGAAGTCCTGTATTCTGTTAACGGAACAAGGCCTTATCACTGGTTTGACTTGGAGCTTTCTCCTTGCAGGTCGATCCGGGCCACAAATCCCTCGGAGCACACGGTGATTCTTGCGGTGGTTTCACAAGCGTAAGCTCACCTCCCGTTCCCAGCTGGGAGTACTACTCTTCCTCCTGAAACATTGGTCTGTTGTAATTCAGCCTTTGAGCTGGCAAAGCAAGGGGGAGGTCTTTGGCCTCACAGCAGCAACCTTAGATCTTACTTGGGATTTTCTTTGTTTTGCAAGTTTCTAGAAATAATTAGATTTTTCTCTTTATCCTATCTAATTTCTGTCAGCACATACTCACACACTTTAAGAAAAAAATGGTTACTCATTATATGCTGGAAGTGAGTAGAGAATCTGGGGAGGAGGAGGTCTGGAGAGAACATTGTTCCAGCTTATCTTTTTTCTTTGAAGAAAAGAGATAGGAGAATGCTTATTTTTTTCACTTAAGAAGAAACAAATTATAGCATGAGAGCAGGCACTAAAGCCACCGCAAGAAAAGGATTGTGCTGTTTATGTTGGGACTGTTATGTGGCTAGAAGCAGGACAGCAGGATGGCCCCATTGTGGTGACTGGCACAGATTCTGCCCTGAAGGAGCTGACAGGCCAGCAACTCAGAGTTTCAGCCTCCCTCAGGCAGGCCCCGCCCAGGGGAGATTTGAAATATCCATTCCAAAGCCATATTGGAACAGTGGGAAATCCTGGCTTCCAAGTCTTGCCCTAACCAAAGACTTCTCCTCACCTGCTACTCCTTGAGTCTCTTGATAGGAGCTGTGTCTCTTCACTTGGACACCTACCACAGGCTCTTGGCCCAGGAAAGTGAAGAAACTGTCCCATTGATTTCTTACCACCTTGCCGTCTTGGTGGGGGATGGGATCTCAGCAAGAAAGAGTGAGGGGAACCGAGATGTGAGACTAGCCTTCTTCAGCCCTCTTGCTTATATTTTATCTCCTGGGGATGTGAGCTCTTAACAGGGTCTTAGAGTCTTGACATGGGTACCAGAAGGGTACCAAGCCACACAGCATTTCCCCAAGCCTGGCTGATTCCGTGGGCCCAAGACAAAACATTCATTTTTTTCTTATTCAATGTGTACTTGTCCTTGACAAGTAATGGCTTGCTGTGTCTTGTTATTATTTTTCACTTTTTTCTCCCTATTTCTTAAATATTTCATTTATAGAGGAAGTTGATAATAAAATTAATGCTGCTTGTGCCACCCAGCTTATGAAATAGAACATTATTAATACCTTTGGAGCCCTTTTTGTGCCCCTCCTGATTATTGTTCAGAGAGGGTAGAACCTTGAGTTCCTAAGGAGGAAAGGGGGTAGGGAGGAGAGCTTTTCCCTGTTGGGAAAATGCCACAGGTAATGCCACAAACAGGCACTGGGATTTCTCTTCCTGTTCTCTTTCTGCTTCTCCACCCAGTCCCTATTGTCCCGTTTTTCTTCCCTGTTTTCTAAGGTATGTACACCATGCTACTTGCCCGCTGCCTTGGGGACACCGTTTCTCATAAAGGCGGCAGCAGAGCTACAGCATGACTTCACGACCAGCTGACCCCCACCCCCTCCTTGTATTCAAACTGAAGTTCTGAGACCCAGCTGCAGGCTTAGTGTAGGGAACCTCCTCTGAGATGAGTGCCAGTAATCAGTTCCTGTCTTCTTCCCGTCTAACTCGGCTTTCCTGACGGCACTTCTTTCCCATTGGCTCTGGGGTGCTGCAGCCTCTAATGCCAGTTGTCTTCCTAAGAGCTGGACCCAGCTAAGTCTTGGGGCGGGAGTCGTGCTTCCAGAAGGTTTGGGGATCTCAAAGAGGACAGTGGTCTCTGGGATGAGCTTTGCACCTACCTTGTCCCTTTATGGGACTGCTCCGGTACATTTGCTCCAACTCCCAAGGAGCCCAGAGTTGGAGAGGACCTGTCGTGTGCACCTTTCACGCACACTGCTGGAGTTCCTTCTACTGTTTGTGTTCTTTCTGCACCTGAAGGCGGACGTGGGAGTCTGGGTTCTTACAAGGCAGGTGCACCCTGCGGGCATGTGCCGGGCAGGAAGGCACTCTCAGAGCCGTCTCCCTGCTTGCCTTGCTCTCTCCGAATTTTAGTGTGAGGAATCCCGGTTTGTATCTGCCGTGTGACCACATTTTCTGCTTTGCTACAGATCCGGCAACTATGAAGAGGCCTCGGTCCTCCCTCTTCTGCACGCAGGCTTCAACCGGGTATGTAAAAGATGAACTAACACCTCCCTCAGATACAGACACCTAGCCTTAGCCAAACGGCTAAGCATAGTGTTACAGGCATTCAGCCCCAGAACTGTGAGGGAAAGGAAGCAGTTGTTCTCATGGGATGGTGACGAGCACCTGCTGGTCAGGCTTTTTTCCTTTTTCTCTCATAACTTCATATGTCTTAGCTACAGATATGTAATGATGTAAAAACCTGTCTTCTTATGTCAGGTCGAAATTCTCTAGTCCCAAAGTAATCTCATTTAAATCAGTCTGGTCAGTTAGCGTGTATGTGTGTGATTATGTATAGTTAGTCCACCAGATGGGCACCCAGGGCTCTGTGTTCGTCAAGGGCCTAGCCACAGCTTACACCCTGGGGACAGGCCCATGACAGCAACAGCATCTTGGGAACTCCTCATTGAAGCCATAAATGTCAGCAAAGAAAAATTCTCAGTGACAACTACATGAATAACACTGATATTCAACTTGAAGATGAAGACTGATTACTCCAAGGAAACTTAACAAACTAGATAACTAGGCTTACCCGGTATCTCAGGGTAAGGGCAGTCTGAAGGTTTGGTTGGAGGTGAGGCCGTGTGCATGCAAACAGAAAACAACATGATGGATTTGAAAGAGAGAAGAAAAGGGGTGGAGAAAGATAATCAAAACATGACTGTTTAAAGGAAATGTATTTCATAAGATTAAAATATTATAAACCCTTACAGAGAAATTGTGGAGGACCTCACTTTATATGCTTGAATTTTTTTAATAACAAGCATATATTTCTTCTATTAAAAAAATAAAAGATTACCCTTTGGAAAAAATAAGGTAGAGGTCACAGTTGACTTGGGCAACTTTTGCGGGTAATTTAAACTCAAGCAAGTGACTTGTGGCATCTTGTGAACTCCTGGTTTAAACCAAAAACATCAGCAAAGAAAAGTTCTTTGACAACTACATGAATGACACTGATACTCAACTAGAAGATTAAGATTGATTAAGGAGACTTACCAACAACCTAAATAACTAGGTTTACCTGGTATCTCAAGGTCTTTTCATAGGAGTAATCTGAATCTCAAATAGATGGTGTGATGCATCCTTTTCCTTCAAAAATAGGAGACTGCCAGTGCCTTGTGAATTATGAAAATTCCTCTGGGTGCTTTAAGCAATGGTGGTTGGCTACTCTGGGTTCAAAAAAATCCCTTGTTTACTGTCAATCACAGAGAAGCAGAAATTGCCCATGGGATGCAGTTGTTCTGTGCTTTGGTGAGCTTCCGTGGAGAAGCAGCAGTGCTGTATAAAACGTTGAAGGCAGTGCTGCGGTTCACAAGCGTGATAGAAATGAATGTTTCCGGTCAGCAGTATCACTCACTCCCTTAACTCTTCCCTCCTGTCCGTCATCACATCTCTCAGAGGCTGGCACTCGGTTCCGGACGCCGTTTTGGCGTGCTTGCCACATCTTAATGAGACAGTGCGTCTGAGTTTCGGAATGGAGAATTGCAAAAGGAAAATCATCCATGAAGTCGTGTGGCTGGGACATCTTTTCTTTACTTATTCATTTTCTGAGGCGTGACTTAAAATTACTCAGTTTTCATAAATCTTCCGTGTAACGTTGACCACCCGTGCACCTCAGCCCCAGGCTGTCCTTCACAGCTGAGGCAGGGCCTCTCAGAATGTGAGCATGGAGGTTCTCCACATGACCTGTGGAGGGGCTGGGGCAGGCACGACACGCCGTGGGTTACGGCCATGAGCCCCCGTCGCCATAGGTGCTGTTGAGTGCCCTTTTGGAATTCAGCTTTTAGTTCACCGATCCTGCCTCTGACCAACTGGTGTGGAGATTGGTGTCATTAGGAGTGATAGCGTCTTGTCTGGGGGGCTAAGATTGCACATCTACTCACAGAAAAGCTTAGGAGAGACATCTGCCCTGTTTGGGTGCAAGCGCTATTAAGTAAATTTAGGAGGGAAAGTACCATTGTTCCTTTTTATTCTTTTTTGTAACCTGTCTGTGCTGCTCTGGAAGGTTTTGTTTCTCTGTCTTGATATGATGCTGCTTTTTGCAGGCAGCCATGGTGAGTAAAGCCCTTTGTGGAAGCATGAAAAACAGTACCTGTCAGGGGCCACCTGGTAGTCTTTAGTGCTGGGTCTGATCAAGGCCATTTGCCAGCCAGGTCAGGGTGCCCCCAAGGAGTTGGGGCTCTTTCTGAGAGAAGCATGCCACACCTAACAGGCTTTCCCTCCTGAGTTACAGTGGCACAAAATTGGCTGAGGCTTCTCTCCAGGTGGCTGGTCTCCTTTTTTGGGGCAAAATCTTGTCTCTGGCAACTTTCTACCCAAACACCCTTCCAAATATGCCAGCTATTCTTCTTGCCTTCTGTGAAGTTGTTTCCCATCTCTGAGTTGTTGTGATTGTATTAAATCATCTGCTGAAACTCAGCTCTGTGTTACTAGCTAATTGACCAGTGCCTCAGTCGATGGGTCCCTGAGTGGGGATCCAGGAACACATTGTACCATCAAATAGCCCAGAGCAGCTCCTCTTGAAGCCGGTATAGCTGTGCGTGAGTGGCCGACTGCATGGTGCTCAGCCCACTCTGAGTTTTTAGAAAAAGCATCTTAGCAAAGGGCAATTGCAGCTTGTTTTTGTATGAGCCTTTGTGGATCCCTTTTCTGTTTGGCATGATGTTTACGAGTTCATTCAGCAAGTCTTTATGGAGCACTTACTCTGTGCAAGGTGGTGTGCTAGGTCTGTCGGGGATACGGCAGTCAGACACAGTTCCTCCCTGGAGAGACATTGTGTGGGGGAAGAAGTGGAGAACCAAGGTGTATTATTTGCCAGGCTCCACTCTAGGTGACTGACTTGATCCTCATCTACAGATGAGAGGTTTGGTATTTTCTCCATTTTTGCAGAGGAGAAAACAGGCTCAAAATGACTACCTTGCAGAGCTCATACTCATAATAAGTCAAGATGCAAATACTTGGTATTTAACTCCCAACTTCATGCCGGTCCACCAAAGTCATGTTTCCCAAAGGGTTCCAAGGAACGCTAGTGTCCCAAAGCTTTTAATAGGTGTCCATGACAAAAGGCCTCTGTGGTCGAGCAAGTGTGGAAAATCAGTGAAGACTCTGATTCTCCTCCTCTTGCCCCTGAGAAGGTACAGTGCATGTTAGCAGCATCACACCCAAGCATATGGAGAAATCCTGTACTAAAGACACCTGCCTACGTTTCTGGAATCGGGGCCCAGGAAGCTGCATTTTAACCAAACACCCAGGTTATTCTTAGCATGTTGAAGTTTGAAGACCACTGTTCTTGGTTCACTCAATTTATTTCAGATTTCGGGGTTAATGATAGTCTAGAAAATCCCCCAAATATTTTCCCACTTCCCTTAGTCTACAAAACACTTACTGAGTGCCACTTATGTGCAAACAAAGTGCTCCAGTGTTTAGAAACCATCACCTAACAGAAGGCTGATCTTCACCGCACTGGAAGTTCTTAGGAGACCTAAAGAAAAAGAATAATTATAAAAAATTACGGTAGGACCTTCAAGATGGTGGAGGAGTAAGATGTGGAGATCACCTTCGCCCCACAAATACATCAAAAATACATCTACATGTGGAACAACTCCTACAGAACACCTACTGAACTGACAGAAGCTGAACTGGCAGCTAGCAGAAGACCTCAGACTTCCTAAAAGGGTCTTGGTGCTCCAGCTGGCTGTCAGGCCTGAGCCTCTGAGGTGGGAGAGCCGAGTTCAGGACATTGGACCACCAGAGACCTCCCAGCCCCACATAATAGCAGTCGACGAGAGCTGTCCCAGAGATCTCTGTCTCAATGCTAAGACCCAGCTCCACCCAACAACCAGCAAACTCCAGTGCTGAACACCCCATGCCAAACAACTAGCAAGACAGGAACACAACCCCACCCACTAGCAGAGATGCTGCCTAAAATCATAATATGTTCACAGACACCCCAAAACACACCACCAGACATGGTCCTGCCCACAAGAAAGACAAGATCCAGCCTCATTCACCAGAACACAGGTACCAGTACCTTCCACCAGGAAGCCTACACAAGCCACTGAACCAAATTTACCCACTGGGGACAGACACCAAAAAAAAATGGGAACTACGAGCCTGCAGCCTGTGAAAAGGAAACCCCAAACACAGTAAGTTAAGCAAAATGAGAAGACAGAGAAATATGCAGCAGATGAAGTAGCAAGGTAAAAACCCACCAGAACAAACGAATGAAGAGGAAACAGGCAGTCTACCTGAAAAAGAATTAAGAGTAATAATTGTAAAGATGATCCAAAATCTTGGAAATAGAATGGAGAAAATACAAGAAACATTTAACAAGGACCTAGAAGAACTAAAGAGCAAACGAACAATGATGAACAACACAATAAATGAAATTAAAAATACTCTAGAAGGAATCAATAGCAGAATAACTGAGGCAAAAGAACAAATAAGTGACCTAGAGGATAAAACAGTGGAAATAACTACCACAGAGCAGAATAAAGAAAAAAGAATGAAAAGAAATGAGGACAGTCTCAGAGACCTCTGGGACAACATTAAACGGACAAACATTCGAATTATAGGGGTCCCAGAAGAAGAAGAGAAAAAGAAAGGGACTGAGAAAATATTTGAATAGATTATAGTTGAAAACTTGCCTAATATTGGTAAGGAAACAGTCAATCAAGTCCAGGAAGCTCAGAGAGTCCCATACAGGATAAATCCAAGGAGAAACAAGCCAAGACACATATTAATAAAACTATCAAAAATGAAATACAAAGAAAAAATATTTAAAGCAGCAAGGGAAAAGCAACAATTAACATACATGGAATCCCCATAAGGTTAACAGCTGATCTTTCAACAGAAACCCTGCAAGCCAGAATGGAGTGGCAGGACATATTTAATGTGATGAAAGGGAAAAACCTACAACCAAGATTACTCTACCCAGCAAGGACCTCATTCAGATTTGATGGAGAAATTAAAAGGTTTACAGACAAGCAAAAGCTTAGGAATTCAGCATCACCAAACCAGCTTTACAACAAATGCTAAAGGAACTTCTCTAGGCAGGAAACACAGGAGAAGGAAAACACCTACAATAACAAACCCCAAACAATTAAGAAAAAGGTAATAGGAACATACATATCAATAACTACCTTACATGTAAATGGATTAAATGCTCCAACCAAAAGACACACACTGGCTGAATGGATACAAAAACAAGACCCATATATGTGCTGTCTACAAGAGACTCACTTTAGACCTAGGGACACATACAGACTGAAAGTGAGGGGATGGAAAAAGATAGTCCATGCAAATGGAAATCAAAAGAAAGCTGGAGTATATATTCTCATATCAGACAAAATAGACTTTAAAGTAAAGACTATTACAAGAGACAAAGAAGGACACTACATAATGATCGAGGGATCGATCCAAGAAGAAGATATAACAATTGTAAATATTTATGAACCCAACATAGGAGCACCTCAATACATAAGGCAAATATTAACAGCCATAAAATGGGAAATCGACAGTAACACATTCATAGTAGGGGACTTTAATACCCCACTTTCACCAATGGACAAAACATCCCAAATGAAAATAAATAAGGAAACACAAGCTTTAAATGACACATTAAACAAGATGCAATTAATTGATATTTATAGGACATTCCATCCAAAAACAACAGAGTACACTTCCTTCTCAAGTGCTCATGGAACATTCTCCAGGATAGATCATATCTTCGGTCACAAATCAAGCCTTGGTAAATTTAAGAAAATTGAAATCATATCAAGTATCTTTTCCAACCACAGTGCTATGAGACTAGGTATCAATTACAGGAAAAAAATCTGTAAAAAATACAAACACATGGAGGCTAAACAATACACTATTTAATAAGCAAGAGATCACTGAGGAAATTAAAGAGGAAATCAAAAATACCTAGAAAGAAATGACAATGAAAACACGACAACCCAACACCTACGAGATGCAGCAAAAGCAGTCCTAAGAGGGAAGTTTATAGCGATACAATCCTACCCTAAGAAACAAGAAACATCTCAAATAAACAACCTCACCTTACACCTAAAGCAATTGGAGAAAGAAGAACAAAAAACCCCAAAGTTAGCAGAAGGAAAGAAATCATAAATATCGGCTCAGAAATAACTGAAAAAGAAATGAAGGAAACAATAGCAAAGATCAATAAAAGTAAAAGCTGGTTCTTTGAGAAGATAAACAGAATTGATAAACCATTAACCAGACTCATCAACAAAAAAGGGAGAAGACTCAATAGAATTAGAAATGAAAAAGGAAAAGTAACAATTGACACTGCAGAAATACAAAGGACCATGAGAGATTACTACAAACAACTATATGACAATAAAATGGACAACCTGGAAGCAATGGACAAATTCTTAGAAAAGCACAACCTTCTGAGACTGAACCAGGCAGAAGTAGAAAATGTAAATAGACCAATCACAAGCACTGAAATTAAAAATCACAAGCACTGTGATTAAAAATCTTCCAACGAACAAAAGCACAGGACCAAATGGCTTCACAGGTGAATTCTATCAAACATTTAGAGAAGATATCTTCTCAAACTCTTCAAAATATAGCAGAGGGATGAACACTCCCAAACTCATTCCATGAAGCTGCCATCACCCTGATACCCAAACCAGACAAAGGTGTTCATAAAAAAAGAAAACTATAGGCCAATATCACTGATGAACACAGATGCAAAAATCCTCAACAAAATACTAGCAAACAGAATCCAACAGCACATTAGAAGGATCATACACCATGATCAAGTGGGGTTTATCCCAGGAATGCAAGGATTCTTCAATATATGCAAATCAGTCAATGTGATAAACAGTATTAACAAACTGAAGGAGAAAAACCATATGATCATCTCAAGATGCAGAAAAAAATTCAACACAGTTTTGGAAGTTTTAGCCACAGCAACCAGAGAAGAAAAAGAAATAAAACGAATCCTAATCAAAAAAGAAGTAAAACTGTCACTGTTTGCAGATGACATGATACTATACATAGAGAAACCTAAAGATGCTACCCTCTGGTAGAGGGTAATCTACTAGAGCTAATCAATGAATTCAGTAAAGTAGCAGGATACAAAATTAATGCACAGAAATCTCTTGCATTCCTATACACTAATGATGAAGAATCTGAAAGAGAAATTAAGGAAACACTCCCATTTACCATTGCTACAAAAAGAATAAAATACCTAGGAATAAACCTACCTAAGCAGACAAAAGACCTGTATGCAGAAAGCTATAAGACACTGATGAAAGAAATTAAAGATGATACAAATAGATGGAGAGATATACCATGTTCTTGGATTGGATGAATCAACATTGTGAAAATGACTATACTACCCAAAGCAATCTACAGATTCAATGCAATCCCTATCAAACTACCAATGGCATTTTTCACAGAAGTAGAACAAAAAAGTTCACAATTTGTATGGAAACACAAAAGACCCCGAATAGCCAAAGCAATCTTGAGAACGAAAAATGGAGCTGGAGGAATCAGGCTCCTAGACTTCAGACTATACTACAAAGCTACAGTAATCAAGAGAGTTAGGTACTGGCACAGAAACAGAAATATAGATCAATGGAACAGGATAGAAAGCCCAGAGATAAACCCACACATATATGGTCACCTTATCTTTGATAAAGGAGGGAAGAATATACAATGAAGAAAAGACAGCCTCTTCAGTAAGTGGTGCTGGGAAAACTGGACAGCTACACGTAAAAGAGTGAAATTAGAACACTCCCTAACACCATACACAAAAATAAACTAGTAACGGGTTGAAGACCTAAATGTAAGGCCAGACATTATAAAACTCTTAGAGGAAAACATAGGCAGAACACCCTATGACATAAATCACGGCAAGATCCCTTTTAACCCACCTCCTAGAATAATGGAAATAAAAACAAAAATAAACGGGACCTAATGAAACTTAAAAGCTTCTGCACAGCAAAGGAAACTGTAAACAAGACAAAAAGACAACCCTCAGAATGGGAGAATATATTTGCAAACGAAGCAACTGACAAAGGATTAATCTCCAAAATATACAAGCAGTTCATCCAGCTCAATATCAAAAAAACAAACAACCCAATCCAAAAATGGGCAGAAGACCTAAATAGACATTTCTCCAAAGAAGATATACAGATTGCCAACAAACACATGAGAGAGTGCTCAACATCGCTAATCATTAGAGAAATGCAAATCAAAGCTATAACGAGGTATCACCTCACACCAGTCAGAATGGCCATCATCCGAAAATTTACAAACAATAAATGCTGGAGAGGGTGTGGAGAAAAGGGAACCCTCTTGCACTCTTGGTGGGAATGTAAATTGATACAGCCACTATGGACCACAGTATGGAGGTTCCTTAAAAAACTAAAAATAGAACTACCATATGATCCAGCAACCCCACTACTGGGCATATACCCTGAGAAAACCATAATTCAAAAAGAGTCATGTACCACAGTATTCATTGCATTTCTATTTACAACAGCCAGGTCATGGAATCAACCTAAGTGTCCATCGACAGATGAATGGATGAAGAAGATGTGGCACATATATGCAATGGAATATTACTCAGCCATAAAAAGAAATGAAATTGAGTCATTTGTAGTGAGGTGGATGGAGCTAGAGTCTGTTGTACAGAGTGAAGTAAGTCAGAAAGAGAAAAACAAATACCGTATGCTAACACATATATATAGAATCTAAAAAAAAAAAAATGGTCTGACGAACCTAGGGGCAGGACAGGAATAAAGACGCAGATGTAGAGAATGGACTTGAGGACACGGGGAGGGGGAAGGGTAAGCTGGGATGAAGTGAGAGAGTGGCATTGACATATATACACTACCAAATGTAAAATAGATAGCTAGTGGGAAGCAGCCGCATAGCACAGGGAGATCAGCTCGGTGCTTTGTGACCACCTAGAGGGGTGGGATAGGGAGGGTGGGAGGGAGACCCTACAGGGAGGGGTTATGGGGATATATGTATATGTATAGCTGATTCACTTTTTTATACAGCAGAAACTTACACAACATTGTAAAACAATTATAGTCCAATAAGGATGTTAAATAAACAAATAAATAAAATACAAAGGAAAAAAGAAAAACGTTCCTACGTAAATATGAAAGTGAAAATATAGAATGATTTTATATATATATAAATATATGCATATAAAATACATACCTACACACATAGACACAGAGGCATAATAAAAGCCTAAGGCAAATAAATTAGACTTAGTCAACAGAAGTTTACTTCTGAGGTTTTCGTTTTAAAACAAAGGAACCTGTTTATCCCAACCTTTTCAAAGACTTATTTTATCATAGATCCTTTTTTGTACTTCATGAAGCATCAGCTAACACCACTCAGAGCTCAGTTACAGACTGACACATCATCTCCACCCGTCCAGAAGCTGAACCAGAACCTCACCTTGTTTAACTTTGCTTCATAAATAGAAAGTATTTCCCTCTGTGTGTGTTCATGGTTCCCCCTCTGTCCTTAGCCCTTCCCAGCTTCCTCCTGGGCTGGTGGGGATCAGAGGCACAGGGAAAGTCAGGGAGCTTCTCAGATATTCCACAGGGAGAAGCCATCCATGCTAGATGTGTGGAAGAGTGTGTGTGTGTGTGTGTGTATGTGAGAGAGAGACAGACAGACAGACAGACATGAGAAGGGGCAGGATGCATTAGGCACTCAGAAGATGAGGAAGGAAGCAAAGACTGCCTCTCCCCACCAGAAGACATCACTCAAAGTGTGGCATGCCATGAACACGTCCAAGCTCAGGTTTTAGAAGACTTTCCTTAGTGCAACAGAACCACAGGTGTTTCAGTAATTAGCAAGGCTGGGGGAGGTGTTCTATCACTTGTGTGTTTATTTTCCTGTGAGTGTTCATAATGTTTTTCCCACCTTTGTTATAAATAACTATGCAATGTTATCTGCTCTCTTGTTTCTTATACATTTAAACAAGCATTTCAAACACTTGACAACTGTTTTATTTCATCTCATCTTACCTACTAGTTGTCTTATATAACAGAGTTACCTGAGGTTGGAGAAACTGTTAAGCTTCTTTGACTATTTAAGAAGTAATTGTATATGTCTTATGTATTACCTTTGCTTTTTTTTTTCCAGAGATTTATGGAGAATAGCAGCATAATTGCTTGCTATAATGAACTGATTCAAATAGAACATGGGGAAGTTCGCTCACAGTTCAAGTTAAGGTATGTAGCAAAATAGGATGAATACAAAGTTAACCATTCTGTAGCAAAGCTTGTCTGTCCTCAGGCTGAGGTTCACTGGTTCTTAGCGGAATCCCAGGGACTCTGAAACTGTTGAACAAGTAACCGTAGCTGGTAAATGGCAGAGTCTAATCTGGGAGCCCATTGGTATAATGAAATAAATTGGAGGCGTTTCTTCTTTTGACAATATTTTCCACTATTTACAGCAGTTTTAAAATTATATGCTAGGAAAAGTACTGTTTAACTTCTGTACAATTGGATCAAGATTAAGAAAAGCCTTTGAGGATTACTTTCTACTTTGTACTTGCAACATTTATAAATTCCTACTTGGATTGTTATAGATAGGGGCAAACCCGTGGGAATATTTATTATGCTAACTATGGTAATCGCTACAGATCCATGATAGCAATTTCATGAGGCCTGCTTGTGGCCTCAATATGCATGAAGTATCTTCAAGAAACTGATTTTAAGTCTCTTTACGCATGCCTAGTGCTTTAAGAACTTCTCTCTGGTGCTTATTTCTGCGATGGACAGATTCTCTCAGAGTCTCGGTGGTAGGATGCTCTGCTTCTGGGACGTCTTGGAGTATCAGAGTTGTAGCCCATGCCTGGTTTTGCTCAGGCTCCACTCCAGCACACTCTTAGGACCCTGATTTCTTCAACCTGCCCCGCTTCAGCGGAGAGAACAGGGGAAAGAAGAGGCTCTTCATAGCCCGCGGCCCCTGGGAGATCAGTCCCAAGTGGCTCCAGGCTATGGGATGCCAGAAGGGCCCTGGCTTCTCTCTCTGGCCCACTGAGGGGTCACAAGGCTTTCAGGCTCAGTGAAAAATAAGTAGGATAGCATCTCATTGAAATGGTTATACTTCTTACCTTGATGACTGAATTTGCATTCAAAGAGAACAGAACCCTTTCTAAACTTAACTTTTCTTGGCCCTCCTCTGCCCCTTGGAAGAAAAATGGATTGGCATGAACCCCCAGAGGCAGGCTCTTCTGGGGTTCACCCTGCTCAGGGAAGTCAACTGTTGGGTGGATAGAGAGCTCTAAGAAATTAAGTGTGGGGATAAACAGTCCCTTTTGAGGTGGGAAAGTATTAAAAAAAGAATCTCAAACCAGTGGAAATTCTTTGGTAAGGAAGATTGCCAATGATTTTTGAGTGTCAGTTAAATCCCTTGGTTTCTTTGTATCCATATATTTATTAGCTGCAGAGAACTTGATAGAATTTCGTAAGAAAACCGCATTGCCTTTACTATAGCAATTTATGATTTTTAATTGTACATTAATTGTTTTTATTCCTGGGGCTCTCTTCTGTTTTATTTAGGGTAAAAAGACTGTACTTTTATTTTAGATGTTTTCACAATAAATAGGATTAGGAAAAGAGAGATTTCATTTTGATTTAATTCTTCAACTGTGTGTTTTCTACAACAAAAATGAACAGCAGATGCCTTATTGCTTTGATAGGTAATTCCCTTATTTTATTTTATTTACTTATTTTAGTATCTCATTTTTTATAAAAATATGGAACGCTTCACGAATTTGCATGTCATCCTGGCGCAGGGGCCATGCTAATCTTCTCTGTATCGTTCCAGTTTTAGTATATGTGCTGCTGAAGCAAGAACTCCTCATTTTATTTTAAATGACTACTTGAGTTTTCTTAGGCAGCATTAAATGTGATGGCACATGTAAGAGGTTAGAAGGTGCCTTGCCCATGGGGAGCATGACGAAGGCAGGTCTGGCCGTTTGAAATAAACATCCCCAGGCAGCACCAGGGCTAAATGAAAGGGCTTCAAGTTATTGTGCTGATGAAATCTGCTTAGAGCCAGGGCACTGAAAACTTTTCAAGGACTCATTAGGTTCAGAACTCGGCAAGGTTCTAACTACACAACACTCTGTGAGTCCCATAACTTCTCACGCGTCAGTGATGAGCTGTTTGGGAGCGTTGGGCTCGTTGAAAAGGCTCAGGTTCTTAATGCAAATCAATGTAAAGCTGGTGAATGGACCTCGCCCAGGCAGCAGCGGTCCCAGGAAGGTGGGTTTGCCCAGAATCCCAGTCCCCTCACCCTCCGCATCAGCTTCAGCTTGGCTGGTTGGGACCTCCCCAAGCAACCAGCACAAGAGCAGCCCCTGCAGAGGGGGAGGGAAGGCAAGAGTTCTTCACAGGAGAAGACAGAGGAGGACTAAATGGTCAGTTTCTTTTGATGCTTTTTGGCTGGTTGTATCTCAACTGTCTCCAACTTCTTTTCTGTCCTTTGGAGGAGTAGGGTGTGTGTGTATGGTTTGACTCTCCCTGGGTGTATGATATCTGGGCCCAGCGGATGGGGGTGGACAGTGACCCTCCATGGTCTCCCCAGCTCCTTAGGGCATTCAAGGATGTCTAAAGCATCTACCTGCACCCCAGAGGTTGGCAGGCAACTTTGTCACTTGCTGCAGATGGGGAAAATGAGGCTCTTTGTTATACAATGCCAGAATCATTATAGTCTAATTATATAATACTTTTCCCTGCAATTCCACCCCCAGCTGCAGCTAAATACGTGACATTACTAGCATTCTGCAAGGACAGTCTGTACTGCAAGGATGATGTTGAATGTTGAAGGCAGACGCTTCTGTCCAGTCTTCATGTATGGTAACCATATTTACTTAACCAAGGAAAAAAAGATCATGTGATCAAACATAACATACCTAATTAAAAAATTCCATTATATGGGAATAACTTTTAAAGACAGAACAAAATCACATTTCTGTGTGCATGTGATGAATTACTTTATTGAACAGAACTCATGAAAGGGGGAATGTCTAGGGAAGTATGGGCTAACTGATGACCATTTATTGCTGATGTTCTTATGCTTCTTTATCATGAGAAGAACTATGCTAACCAAAATACAGATAGGATTTGGCTATTTATTGAGAGTTTAAGCTGATGAGTTTACACTAATCAAGTACGAGCTATTATTTCATCATTAGGCAGTCTGATATCTGTTACCTAGGGGTTACACCCAAATCATCATGTTTATTTTACTCCAAATCTTAAGACAGTAGCAGTCCTCCATTTTAGAATCGGTTTCTGATGGGCAAACCTTAGTATTCCATGGACCACCACATCTCTCATTATTGGCTGATATTTATAGAGCACTTCATCCTCACGTGGGCTCTGCGTGACAGCCCCGTTGTGTTACGGAAGTAGAAACTGACCTGTGATGGATTAAAGTAACCGGCCCCTGCCTTGTCACTGCCTAGGAGTGGTGCTGGTGGATAGCAAGTCCACAGCCCCCTCCCTGCTGCTCCCGAACCCCTGCTGGGATGTGGCTTTGTGTTCAGAATCTTCTCCCTGCACGCTACCACCTTGCCCAGTCCTACCCTTGTGTGTGTGTGTCTGCCGTGGGGTGTTTGTGTTTTGTTTGAGTAGATTCCAGGGTGCCTTTGTTAGGGACACAGGAGGTCATATGACCCAACCACCCCAGACAACTGACAGGAATGCTGAGAGCCGGGAAGACTCTGGGCATGATCACAGCTACCCAGCATGTGGGTGGCAGCGCTGGAGTAGCGTCCAGGCACCCTGCTTTAAGTCGGATGCACTCTGCACCCCATCAGAGCACTGTGTTCTTTGTAGACTTTCTACCTGGGTCCCTGTAATATTTACTTTTTCTCTGCAGACCTTCACAGACTTTTAAGAAGATGAAGGGGAAATGGTTACATCACTAGCACTACATGGGCTCTGGTTCCCTTGTGCTTTTTCCAATTTTGCAGCTTCTCAAACTGAAAGCTACTAAAATACATTTGAGGTGCAGAGTTACATGGTTTCCCAAGAACAGAAAATTAATAGAGCTAAGGTTCTTCTGCATGAAGAATATTAATAATTAAGACAAGCAATTAAATTCCCAAACTTTAGGAACATGATTCAGATTGATTACCTCATTTTGCTGCAGGTTTATTTAAATAGAACCATCAACAAATTGGTTTAAAGCCTAGATCTACACATGGCAGTCCAGTAGCGTTTGTCACCGAGGCAATAATCTACTCATCCTGCCAATATACTTTCACTTTAACTGTCAAAAAGGATCTGCTTTGTCCCATTGGGCATTATACTCTCACAGGATAGTGTATGCTTTGCAGTGAACATCTAATAGATACATTTTGGCAGTTGGAGCTAACATCTTGTATGAGGCAGCCTGTTGAATTGACAAAAACAGTCATACTCTGAAGTAGCTGTTTACATACTTAATTGAGCCACACAGGTACTTTAAGAAAATACCTGGGCAAGAGGGGAATTTATCATTTGATCAAATGTTTTAACACTTAGTTATCCAGCTCCCAAAGCTAAGGAACTAGCCCACACAGATTGTGCTTTTCCGCATCAGACTTCTGGAGGACGGGGAACGCTTTCCCGTTGTGCGGAGTTGGGTTCTGGACCCAAGTGCCTGGAGCAAACTTGGGATAAGACTAGCTCTTGCTTGCCTCTCCATGAGAGGTGATGCAGTAGTGACTTTGGTAACAATTTTAAAGTCCTCTTTGAATTCTTTTTCACATTTTAAATGATCATGTTTACAAATGCAGCAATGGTAATAGGACAGTATACAGTTCACATTAGGTAGACTGGAGCAATTTATTTTATTTTATTTTATTTACTTTTTAAATTGAAGTATAGTTTCTGTACAATATTATAGGTTACAATACAGTGATTCACAATTTTTAAAGGTTATACTCCATTTATAGTTATTATAAAATATTGTTATACAGTATGTCCTTATAGCTTATTTTATACCTAATAGTTTGTACCTCTTAATCCCTTACCCCTTATTGCCCCTCCCTCCTTCCCTCTCCCCACTGGTAACCACCAGTTTGTACTCTATATCTGAGAGTCTGCTTTTTGGTTATATTCACTAGTTTGGGGGTTTTTTGCTTTTTTTTTTAAGATTCCACATGTAAGTGATATCATACAGTATTTGTCTTTCTCTGTCTACTTATTTCACTTAGCATAATACCCTCCAAGTCCATCCATGTTGCTGCAAATGGCAAAATTTTGTTCTTTTTTATGGCTGAGTAGTATTCCATTATATATATATACCACATCTTTATCCATTCATCTGTCGATGGACACCTGGTTTGCTTCCATATCTTGGCTATTGTGACTAATGCTGCTATGAATATTGGGATATATGTATGTTTTTGAATTAGTGTGTTTGTTTTTTTTCGGATGTATACCCAGGAGTGAAATTGCTGGGTCATATGGTAGTTCTATTTTTAGTTTTTTGAGAACCCTAGACTGGAGCCATTTAAATAAGAAAACATCCCACACCCATCAGAAATCTCTGGGGTTAGGGTTATGTTCTCCTCCACTCACCTGCATCATGATTACTTACTTTACTTACCCTCCCACACCTGTGTCTTCATCTCTACAGCGACAGGAGCGCTACCCGTCAATGGGCTAAAATCCTTCCCTTTCTGTGCAGGCTGCCTTGCTATTATTGAAAGCAGTTCTTGGTTTGATATTTCAGATACACTCATGAGAAAAGATAGGTTATGATTCACTTTTCTTCTCGCCAACAGCCTTTGAAAGCTTTAGAGAACAAAAATATTATTCTGAGATCTTACAAATAACAAGTACTATGTCTTGAATTCTTATATCATCCCAAGTATTTTGAGACACGCCTCACATAAACTGTTTTGATTCTTACAACAACCTGTAAGATGTGTTATCTTCATTTTATAGATGAGGAAACTGAGGGCCAGCAGAGAGAAAACATTGCCCAAGGTCCCATAACTGGCCAAATACCGAACCAAGTTTCACCCAGTTTCTTCTGCCCTCTCCCTTGTAAACAGTTCAAAATAGAATGGCAAAGTTAGATGCCTTATGAGAAGGGAAGATGAATAACATTATAAGAGTTCGTTTTATAAGAAGAAACATCAATCCAGTAGATTAACATTTTTTTGGTAATGTATAAGAAAGCCTTCACTGGGATTCTTTAAACAGCCAGTACAAATAACAAAGCTCTAGTAACTAGCCACATACTTGCTGGGTTAGATAGTAAATAACTTACTGTATTTGGAGTTGCTCTAAATTTGGAAGGTAGTTAAAATGTTACCCAAGAAATTGAGAAATTGAAATGATTTCAAATATTCCAGATATACAAGGAAGGTCATCAAGAATAGTGCCCACCTGGAGAGCTGTAAAATGAACCAGGCAAGGGGAATTCAGCCATATTTGCCTTTCATCAGGCTGGTGCGTGTAGCAAGTACCATAAAGGCTTGCTTATCTAGGTCGTAAAAGTAAGAAAAGAAAAAAATATTTCTGTGTCTGTTGCAAAAGGTCAGAATACCTCAGATCTAATTTGGGCTTAATTAGGTTTTTCTAATTGATGGGGATGGGACTTCTCCATGACTGCCGCCGTGAATGGAACAGAAGAATGTCATTGACATAGAACATGGGGGCTTATGAGACCATCTCCTGCATCTTTGTTCCTTGTGTCAGTATGAAGGTTTCATCCAGCACATATGGAGCTCATTTCACGATCCACGATGATTTTGCCAGATTACATTCTTCTCTCTGCATGATATGCATAGAAATGCATGCTATTGTTTATTCATTTAGTTTGAAAGGCTAGGTTTCTTTTTTTTTCCCCAAAAACATAATATCGAAAGGTACTTGGTTTTAATGAACCTGAGGCACTGTTTACTTTGATAAATTAACAGATGAAATGCTCATGGTTTTCCAGCAGAACTAACATCAATCTTTTGCAACTTTCAGGGCCTGTAATTCAGTGTTCACAGCATTAGACCACTGTCACGAAGCCATAGAAATCACAAGCGATGACCACGTGATTCAGGTACGGGGACACTTTTTATCTTTAGGTGTCAAAATAAAGCCTTTCTAGTTTGAGCCATCCTTTTTTCAAGCACTTTGCTGTAATTCTCACATTTCAGCACATTTTCTTTGGAGAAAGGAACATCAAAGTATGCAAGGAAAACTGATATTCTTAAGCTAAGAATTAAATACTCAAGAAGAATAAAAATTAGTTCAGATCAGAGCCTGCAGTTTCTTTCACAGAGATGAGGTAAATTCTTTAGACTATGCAGGAAGACACTGTTTATACAGAAGTGTGTCAGAATTGTAGAGTAACTGCTTACACATGCCTTGGGAACAGAATGTTGTGAACAGTCCTCAGTTATCTGCCTACAGTTGGTATTCCAGTTATAAAGCACTCTTATATAATACTAAAGTCATCTTTCCTAAGGAAATGTGTATAGCAGACAAACCTTTATTGAATTAAAGTTGTCTTATTATTTGTTGGAAGGTAAGACATTTACACTTTAAAAATACTCTGAAATGTAGACTTTCCACTGATGGGCACTGGCCTGACTGCCCTTGGTTTGCATAGTGGCACCGAGTGTGAGGACCATTTGCCACCATTGGTAGAGACCAAAGACAGTGTCCAACACACAGTGGCCCCATAACAGGGCCTCACACATGCTCTCCTGTGAAACCCCCATTGCACACACAGACACCCTGCTCTCACACGGGGTCAATGACATCAGTAGCCCACCGTGCCCAGGCCCCCTCATCAACACGCTCGTGAGATTATCTCATTTGCATTCAGGAACCCTATGAAAGAGACATAAGGGCCTGATAATACAGATGGGGAAACTGAGGCCCAGGAAGGCCAAGGGACTTATCCAAGGAAAGCCCCAGTAGTAAATACTGGAACCAAAACATCCAGCCATGTCTTTCTGACTCCAGAGCCTTCCTACCTGGTTCCCTGTTGGGCTATATTTTTAGAATTTGTTTTTCTGGCTGTCCCATGACCTGGGTCTGAAGGCTTCCTCATGTTGCTGCCTATTACTGGCTCACCTGCCCACAGATCTGCCCTGAACCACAGTGAAATCAGACATGTTTCTGTTACGACTGAGCACAAACCCCACAGCTCTCCCACTTCCACCTGGACTTGAACAGTCAATTCTGTTCATGAAACATGTTTGCTTTGCACTTCCCTCTTTTTTTTTTTAAACAAGAAAAACCCAGAAATTTATCCATATGTACTTGTATACCAGGGAGATATCCAGGGAAAAGGAGATAATTCGCACCTCCCTCTTTTACGGGGAAGCCGGGTTGTGATTTTAGTGATGAGGAGAAGGGGATCTCTGCTTTCTACCAGCCTTGTAATCTTGCAGACAGTCCTTTAACAGGCAACTGAGTTCTTCCTTCTACAGCTAGCTCCTGGTGGTTAGGAAACCTGTGTCTCTTGGAGACGTGATATGGCGATGGTGTCACATGAATCACCTGCCAGCCTTTACCTTGAAGAGGAAGAAGCAGGGATTGAGGACAGTGGGTGCCTGGGAAGGGGAATCCCTGTATTAAAAGGGAAGCTGACCTGACTGCAGGCTTTTTCTTGGGGCGCCCTCTCAGACCCCTTTAAAAACCTACCTGCATTCTGAATATAAAACTCAAGAACAAGGAGGAAGAACTTGAATAGAGGATATTATATGTAAGGGGGAAATTAAAAAGGCCTTTGTGCTATAGATATTAAGATGAGTCATCTTGAATGAGATACATCATATATGTTCCTACTCAATACCAGAGTCCTTCTTGGGGCAGTGCTGCTTCACAGGGAACGTGCCCCTTAGTGCAGATGGTCAGAGGTCGGGCAGTAGCACTTAACATTTAGGAACAATAGCTACCTACCCATCCATCCATTGAAACTACCTATCTGTTTGCTTTAAAACACTTACACGGTGCTTACCATGTGCCAGAGGGAGTACTAAGCATTTTTTTAAATTTAAAAAAAATTTTTTATTTTGGCTGCCTTAGGTCTTTGTTGCTGCGCACAGGCTTTCTCCAGTTGCGGTTGAGCGGGGCTGCTCTTCATTGTGGTGCGTGGGATTCTCATTGCGGTGGCATGTCTTGTTGCAGAGCATGGGCTCTAGGCGCACAGGCTCCATAGTTGTGGTGCACAAGCTTGGTTGCTCCGCGGCATGTGGGATCTTCCTGGACTAGGGCTCGAACCCATGTCCTCTGCATTGGCAGGCGGATTCTTTTTTTTACTTTTCTATTTTTTAATTTATTTTTTAACATCTTTATTGGAGTATAATTGCTTTACAATAGAGTGTTAGTTTCTGCTGCATAACAAAGTGAATCAGCTATACATATACATATATCCCCATACCTCTTCACTCTTGCATTTCCCTCCCTCCCACCCTCCCTATCCCACCCCTCTAGGTGGTCACAAAGCACCGAGCTGATCTATCTCCCTGTGCAATGTGGCTGCTTCCCACTAGCTATCTATTTTACATTTGGTAGTGTATATAAGTCCATGCCACTCTCTCACTTTGTCCCAGCTTACCCTTCCCCCTCCCTGTGTCCTCAAGTCCATTCTCTAGTAGGTCTGCGTCTGTTCTCGTCCTGCTCCTAGGTCCTTCACAACTATTTTTTTTTCTGATTCCATATGTATGTGTTAGCATACAGTATTTGTTTTTCTCTTTCTGACTTACTTCACTCTGTATGACAGACACAAAGTCCATCCACCTCACTACAAATAACTCAATTCCGTTTCTTTTATGAATGAGTAATATTCCATTATATATGTGCCACATTTTCTTTATCCATTCATCTGTTGAAGGACACTTATGTTGCTTCCATGTCCTGGCTATTGTAAATAGAGCTACAATGAACATTGTGGTACATGACTCCTTTGAATTATGGTTTTCTCAGGTTATATGCCCAGTAGTGGGATTGCTAGGTTGTATGGCAGTTCTATTTTTAGTTTTTTAAGGAACGTCCATACTGTTCTCCATAGTGGCTGTACCAATTTACATTCCCACCAACAGTGCAAGAATGTTCCCTTTTCTCCACACCTTCTCCAGCATTTATTGTTTGTAGATTTTTTGATGATGGCCATTCTGACTGGTGTGAGGTGATACCTCATTGTAGTTTTGATTTGCATTTCTCTAGTGATTAATGATATTGAGCGTTCTTTCATGTGTTTGTTGGCAATCTGTATATCTTCTTTGGAGAAATGTCTGTTTAGGTCTTCTGCCCATTTTTGGATTGGGTTGTTTGTGTTTTTGATATTGAGCTGCATGAGCTGCTTGTATATTTTGGAGATTAATCCTTTGTCAGTTCCTTCATTTGCAACTATTTTCTCCCATCCTGAGGGTTGTCTTTTCGTCTTGTTTATGGTTTCCTTAGCTCTAAAAAGCTTTTAAGTTTCATTAGGTCCCATTTTAAAATTTTTGTTTTTATTTCCATTTCTCTAGGAGGTAGGTCAAAAAGGATCTTGCTGTGATTTATGTCAAAGAGTGTTCTTCCTATGTTTTCCTCTAAGAGTTTTATAGTGTCTGGTCTTACATTTAGGTCTCGAATCCATTTTGAGTTTATTTTTGTGTATGGTGTTAGGGAGTGTTCTAATTTCCTTCTTTTACATGTAGCTGTCCAGTTTTCCCAGCACCACTTATTGAAGAGGCTGTCTTTTCTCCATTGTATATTCTTCCCATCTTTATCAAAAATAAGGTGACCATATGTGCGTGGGTTTATGTCTGGGCTTTCTATCCTGTTCCATTGATCTGTATTTCTGTTTTTGTGCCAATACCATACTGTCTTAATTACTGTAGCTCTGTAGTGTAGTCTGAAGTCCGGGAGCCTGATTCCTCCAGCTCCGTTTTTCTTTCTCAAGATTGCTTTGGCTATTCAGGGTCTTTTGTGTTTCCATACAAATTGTGAAATTTTTTGTTCTAGTACTGTGAAAAATGCCATTGGTAGTTTGATAGGAATTGCATTGAATCTGTAGATTGCTTTGGGTAGTATAGTCATTTTCACAATGTTGATTCTTCCAATCCAAGAACATGGTACATCTCTCCATCTCTTTGTATCATCTTTAATTTCTTTCATCAGTGTCTTATAGTTTCCTGCATACAGGTCTTTTGTCTTCTTTGGTAGGTTTATTCCAAGATATTTTATTCTTTTAGTTGCAGTGGTAAATGGGAGTGTTTCCTTAATTTCTCTTTCAGATTTTTCATCATTAGTATAGAGGAATTCAAGAGATTTCTGTGCATTAATTTTGTACGCTGCTACTTTACAAATTCATTGATTAGATCTAGCAGTTTTCTGGTAGCATCTTTAGGATTCTCTATGTATAGTATCATGTCATCTGCAAGCAGTGACAGCTTTACTTCTTCTTTTCTGATTCGGGTTCCTTTTATTTCTTTTTCCTCTCTGATTGCTGTGGCTAACACTTCCAAAACAATGTTGAATTATAGTGGTGAGAGTGGGCAACTTTGTCTTGTTCCTGATCTTAGTGGAAATGGTTTCAGTTTTTCACCATTGAGGAAAATGTTGGCTGTGGGTTTGTCATATATGAGCTTTATTATGTTGAGGTAAGTTCCCTCTATGCCTACTTTCTGGATGGTTTTTATCATAAATGGGTGTTGAATTTTGTCGAAAGCTTTCTCTGCATCTATTGAGATGATCATATGGTTTTTCTCCTTCAGTTTGTTAATATGGTGTATCACATTGATTGATTTGTTTATATTGAAGAATCCTTGCATTCCTGTGATAAACCCCACTTGATCATGGTGTATGATCCTTTTAATGAGCTGTTGGATTCTGTTTGCTAGTATTTTGTTGAGGATTTTTGCATCTGTGTTCATCAGTGATATTGGCCTGTAGTTTTCTTTCTTTGTGACATCTTTGTCTGGTTTTGGTATCAAGGTGATGGCGGCCTCATTGAATGAGTTTGGCAGTGTTCCTCCCTCTGCTATACTTTGGAAGAGTTTGAGAAGGATAGGTGTTAGTCTTCTCTAAATATTTGATAGAATTCGCCTGTCAAGCCATCTGGTCCTGGGGTTTTGTTTGTTGGAACGTTTTTTTTTTATCGCAGTCTGAATTTCAGTGCTTGTGATTGGTCTGTTTATATTTTCTATTTCTTCCTGGTTCAGTCTCGAAAGATTGTGCTTTCCTAAGAATTTGTCAATTTCTTCCACGTTGTCCATTTTATTGGCATATAGTTGCTTGCAGTAATCTCTTATTGTCCTTTGTATTTCTGCAGTGTCAGTTGTTACTTCCTTTTTCATTTCTAATTCTATTGATTTGAGTCTTCTCCCTTTTTTATTGATGAGTCTGGTTAATGGTTTATCAATTTTGTTTATTTTCTCAAAGAACCAGCTTTTAGTTTTATTGATCTTTTCTATTGCTTCCTTCATTTCTTTTTCATTTATTTCTGATCCAATCTTTATGATTTCTTTCCTTCTGCTAACTTTGGGGTTTTTTTGTTCTTCTTTCTCCAGTTACTTTAGGTGTAAGTTTAGGTTGTTTAGTTGAGATGTTTCTTGTTTCTTAGGGTAGGATGTATTGTTATAAACTTCCCTCTTAGAACTGCTTTTGCTGCATCCCATAGGTTTTGGGTCGTTGTGTTTTTGTTGTCATTTGTTTCTAGGTATTTTTTGATTTCCTCTTTGATTTCTTCAGTGATCTCTTGGTTATCAAGTAGTGTATTATTTAGCCTCCATGTGTTTCTATTTTTTTTACAGATTTTTTCCTGTAATTGATATATAGTCTCATAGCATTGTGGTTGGAAAAGATACTTGATATGTTTTCAGTTTTCTTAAATTTACCAAGGCTTGATTTGTGACCCAGGATATGGTCTATCCTGGAGAAAGTTCCATGAGCACTTGAGAAGAAAGTGTATTCTGCTGTTTTTGGATGGAATGTCCTATAAATGTCATTAAGTCCATCTTGTTTAATGTATCACTTAAAGCTTGTTTTCCTTATTTATTTTCCTTTTGGGTGATCTGTCCATTGGTGAAAGTGGGGTATTAAAGTCCCCTACTATGATTGTGTTACTGTCGATTTCCCCCTTTATGGCTTTTAGCATTTGCCTTATGTATTGAGGTGCTCCTCTGTTGGGTGCATAAATATTTACAATTATTATATCTTAATCTTGGATTGATCACTCAATCATTATGTAATGTCCTTCTTTGTCTCTTGTAATGCCTTTGTGTTAAATTCTATTTTGTCTGTTATGAGAATTGCTACTCCAGCTTTCTTTTCATTTCCATTTGCATGGAATATCTTTTTCCATCCCCTCACTTTCAGTCTGTATGTGTCCGTATGTCTGAAGTTGGTCTCTTGTAGACAGCATATATACGGGTCTGTTTTTGTATCCATTCAGCCAGTATGTGCCTTTTGGTTGGAGCATTTAATCCATTTACATTTAAGGTAATTATCGATATCTGTGTTCCTATTACCATTTTCATAATTGTTTGGGTTTTTTTTTTTTTTTTTTTTTTTTTTGCTGTACGCAGGCCTCTCACTGCCGCAGCCTCTCCCATTGTGGAGCACAGGCTCTGGACGCGCAGGCCCATCAGCCACAGCTCATGGGCCCAGCCGCTCTGTGGCATGTGGGATCCTCCCGGACCGGAGCACAAACCTGCATCCCCTGCATTGGTAGGCAGACTCTCAACCACTGCACCACCAGGGAAGTCCTGGGTTTGTTTGTGTAGGTCTTTTCCTTTTCTTGTGTTTCCTGCCCAGAGAACTTCCTTTAGCATTTGCTGTAAAGCTGGTTTGGTGGTGCTGAATTCTCTTAGTTTTTGCTTGTCTCTAAACCTTTTAATTTCTCTGTCAAATCTGAATGAGATCCTTGCTGGGTAGAGTAATCTTGGTTGTAAGTTTTTCCCTTTTGTCGCTAAATATGTCCTGTCACTCCCTTCTGGCTTGCAGAGTTTCTGCTGAAAGGTCAGCTGTTAACCTTATGACGATTCCCTTGTATGTTATTTGTTGTTTTTCCCTTGTTGCTTTTAATATTTTTTCTTTGTATTTAATTTCTGATAGTTTGAATAATGTGTGTCTTGCCATGTTTCTCCTTGGATCTATCCTGTATGGGATTCTCTGCGCTTCCTGGACTTGATTAACTATTTCCTTTCCCATATTAGGGAAGTTTTCACCTATAATCTCTTCAAATATTTTCTCAGTCCCTTTCTTTCTCTCTTCTTCTTCTGAGACCCCTATAATTCAAATGTTGGTGCATTTAATGTTGTCCCAGAGGTCTCTGATACTGTCCTCAATTCTTTTCATTCTTTTTTCTTTATTCTGCTCTGTGGTAGTTATTTCCAGTGTTTTATCCTCTAGGTCACTTATCTGTTCTTCTGCCCCAGTTATTCTGCTATTTATTCCTTCTAGAGAATTTTTAATTTCATTTATTGTGTTGTTCATCATCGTTTGTTTGCTCTTTAGTTCTTCTGGGTCCTTGTTAAATGTTTCTTGTATTTTCTCCATTCTATTTCCAAGATTTTGGATCATCTTTACAATTATTGCTCTGAATTCTTTTTCAGGTAGACTGCCTGTTTCCTCTTCATTTGTTTGTTCTGGTAGGTTTTTACCTTGCTACTTCATCTGCTGCAAATTTCTCTGTCTTCTCATTTTGCTTAACATACTGTGTTTGGGGTCTCCATTTCACAGGCTGTAGGTTTGTAGTTCCCGTTGTTTTTGCTGTCTGCCCCCAGTGAGTAAGTTTGGTTCAGTGGGTTGTGTAGGTTTCCTGGTGGAGGGAACTAGTGCCTGTGTTCTGGTGAATGAGGCTGGATCTTGTCTTTCTGGTGGGCAGGTCCACATCTGGTGGTGTGTTTTGGAGTGTCTGTGAACTTATTATGATTTTAGACAGCCTTTCTGCTAGTGGGTGGGGTTGTTTTCCTGTCTTGCTAGTTGTTTGGCATAGGGTGTCCAGCACTGTAGCTTGCTGGTTGTTGAGTGGATCTGGGTCTTAGCGTTGACATGGAGATCTCTGGGAGATTTTCTCCATTTGATATTACATGGATCTGGGAGGTCTCTGGTGGACCAGTGTCCTGAACTCGGCTCTCCCACCTTCAAGGCACAGGCCTGACACCCGGCTGGAGCACCAAGACCCTGGCATCCAGACGGCTCAGAATAAAAGGGATACATAAATAAATAAACAAATAAATAAAGTTATTAAAATTATTTTTAAAAATAAAAAAAAATTTTAAGTAATTAAAAAAAAAGGAACAAAGAGAGCAACCAAACCAAAAAAACAAATCCACCAATGATAACAAGCGCTAAAAGCTGTACTAAAAAAAGAAAAAATGGACAGACAGAACCCTAGGACAAATGTTAAAAGCAAAGCTATACAGACAAAATCACACACAGAAACAAACACATACACACTCACGAAAAGATCAAAAGGAAAAAAACATATATATTGTTTCTCCCAAAGAGAGGAGGAATTCAAATAAACAAGCTAACCTTACACCTAAAGCAATTGGAGAAAGAGGAAGAAAAAACAAACAAATCATAAAGATCAAATCAGAAATAAATGAAAAAGAAGATGGCAGAGTAGAAGGACGTGCTCTCACTCCATCTTGTGAGAACACCAGAATCACAACTAGCTGCTGTACAGTCATCGACAGGAAGACACTGGAACTCACCAAAAAAGATACCCCACATCCAGAGACAAAGGAGAAGCCACAATGAGATGGTAGGAGGGGTGCAATCACAGCAAAATCAAATCCCATAACTGCTGGGTGGGTGACTCACAGACTGGAGAGCACTTATACCACAGCAGTCCACCCACTAGAGTGAAGGTTCTGAGCCCCACGTCAGGCTTCCCAACCTGGGGGGCCAACAACGGAAGAAGGAATTCCTAGAGAATCAGACTTTGAAGCCTAGTGGGAATTGATTGCAGAACTTCGACAGGACTGGGGGAAACAGAGACTCCACTCTTGGAGGGCACACACAAAGTAGTGTGCACATCGGGACCCAGGGGAAGGAGCAGTGACCCCAGGGGAGACTGAACCAGACCTACCTGTTAGTGTTGGAGGGTCTCCTGCAGAGGCGGGGCAGGGGGGGCTGTGGCTCACTGTGGGGACAAGGACACTGGCAGCAGAAGTTCTGGGAAGTACTCCTTGGTGTGAGCCCTCCCAGAGTCTGTCATTAGCCCCACCAAAGAGCCCAGGTAGGCTCCAGTGTTGGGTTGCCTCAGGCCAAGCAACCAACAGGGAGGGAACCCAGCCCCACCCATCACCAGTCAAGTGGATTAAAGCTTTACTGAGCTCTGCCCCCCAGAGCAACAGTCTGCTCTACCCACCACCAGTCCCTCCCATCAGTAAACTTACACAAGCCTCTTAGAGAGCCTTATTCACCAGAGGGAAGACAGCAGAAGCAAGAAGAACTACAGTCCTGCAGCCTGTGGAACAAAAACCACATTCACAGAAAGACAGACAAGATGAAAAGGCAGAGGGCTATGTATCAGATGAAGGAACAAGATAAAACCTCAGAAAAACAACAAAATGAAGTGGAGATAGGCAACCTTCCAGAAAAAGAATTCAGAATAATGATAGTAAAGATGAACCAGGACCTCGGGAAAAGAATGGAGGCAAAGATCGAGAAGATGCAAGAAACATTTAACAAAGACCTAGAAGAATTAAAGAACAAAAAAACAGAGATGAACAATACAATAACTGAAATTAAAACTACACTAGAAGGAATCAATAGCAGAATAACTGAGGCAGAAGAATGGATAGGTGAGCTGGAAGACAGAATGGTAGAATTCCCTGCTATAGAATAGACTAAAGAAAAAAGAATGAAAAGAAATGAAGACAGCCTAAGAGACCTCTGGGACAACATTAAATGCAACAACATTCACATTATGGGGGTCCCAGAAGGAGAAGAGAGAGAGAAAGGACCTGAGAAAATACTTGAAGAGATTATAGTTGAAAACTTCCCTAACATGGGAAAGGAAATAGCCACCCAAGTCCAGGAAGCGCAGTGAGTCCCATACAGGATAAATCCAAGGAGAAACACGCCGAGACACAGTAATCAAATTGGCAAAAATTAAAGACAAGGAAAAATTATTGAAAGCAGCAAGGGAAAAATGACAAATAATGTAAAATGGAACTCCCATAAGGTTAACAGCTGATTTCTTAGCAGAGACTGTAGAAGCCAGAAGGGAGTGGCATGATATACTTAAAGTGAAGAAAAGGAAGAACCTGCAACCAAGATTACTCTGCCCAGCAAGGATCTCATTCAGATTTGCTGGAGAAATCAAAAGCTTTACAGACAAGCAAAAGCTAAGAGAATTCAGCACCACCAAACCAGCTCTACAACAAATGCTAAAGGAACTTCTCTAACTGGGAAACACAAGAGAAGAAAATGACCTACAAAAACAAACCCAAAAGAGTTAAGAAAATGGTCACAGGAGCATACATATTGATAATTACCTTGAACATGAATGTTTTAAATGCTCCAACCAAGAGACACAGGCTTGCTGAATGGATACAAAAACAAGATCCATATATATGCTGTCTACAAGAGACCCACTTCAGACCTAGGGACACATACAGACTGAAAGTGAGGGGATGGAAAAAGATACTCCATGCAAATGGAAATCAAAAGAAAGGTGGAGTAGCAATACTCATATCAGGTAAAATAGATTTTAAATAAAGAGTGTTACAAGAAACAATGAAGGACACTACAAAATGATCAAGGGATCAATCGAAGAAGAAGATATAACAATTATAAATATATATGCACCCAACATAGGAGCACCTCAATACATAAGGCAACTGCTAACAGCTGTAAAAGAGGAAATCGACAGTAACACAATAATAGTGGGGGGCTTTAACACCTGACTGACACCAATGGACAGATCATCCAAAATGAAAATAAATAAGGAAACACAAGCTTTAAATGACACTATAGATTTAATTGATATTTATAGGACATTCCATCTAAAAACAGCAGATTACACTTTCTTCTCAAGTGCACATGGAACATTCTCCAGGATAGATCACATCTTGGGTCACAAATCAAGCCTCAGTAAATTTAAGAAAATTGAAATCATATCAAGCATCTTTTCTGACCACAATGCTGTGAGATTAGAAATGAATTACAGGGGAAAAAACATAAAAAAACAGAAACACATGGAGGCTAAACAATACGTTACTAAATAACCAAGAGATTACTGAGGAAATCAAAGAGGAAATCAAAAAATACCTAGAAACAAATGACAATGAAAACATGACGATCCAAAACCTGTGGGATGCAGCAAAAGCAGTTCTAAGAGGGAAGTTTATAGCTATACAAGCCTACCTCAAGAAACAAGAAAAATCTCAAATAAACAATCTAACCGGGCCTCCCTGGTGGCGCAGTGGTTGAGAGTCCGCCTGCCAATGCAGGGGATACGGGTTCGTGCCCCGGTCTGGGAGGATCCCATATGCCGCGGAGCGGCTGGGCCCGTGAGCCATGGCCGCTGGGCCTGCGCGTCCGGAGCCTGTGCTCCGCAACGGGGGAGGCCACAACAGTGAGAGGCCCGCATACCGCAAAAAAAAAAAAAAAAAAACAAAAAAAAAAAAAAAAAAACAATCTAACCTTACACCTAAAGGATCTAGAGAAAGAAGAACAAACAAAACCCAAAGTTAGCAGAAGGAAAGAAATCATAAAGATCAGAGCAGAAATAAAAGAAATAGAAACAAAGAAAACAATAGCAAAGATGAATAAAACCAAAATCTGGTTCTTTTAGAAGATAAAATTGATAAACCATTAGCCAGACTCATCAAGAAAATGAGGGAGAGGACTCAAATCAATAAAATTAGAAATGAAAAAGGAGAAGTTACAACAGACACTGCAGAAATACAAAGCATCCTAAGAGAGTACTACAAGCAAATCTATGCCAATAAAATGGACAAGGTGGAATAAACGGACAAGTTCTTAGAAAGGTGTAAACTTCCAAGACTGAACCAAGAAGAAATAGAAAATATGAACAGACCAATCACAAGTAATGAAATTGAAACTGTGATTGAAAATCTTCCAACAAACAAAAGTCCATCACCAGATGGCTTTACAGGTAGATTCTATCAAACCTTTAGAGAAGAGCTAACACCCATCCTTCTCAAACTGTTCCAAAAAATTGCAGAGGATGAAGCACTCCCAAACTCATTCTATGAGGCCACCATCACGTTGATACCCAAACCAGACAAAGATACTGCAAAAAAAGAAAATTACAGACCAATATCACTGATGAATATAGATGCAAAAATCCTCAACAAAATACTGGCAAACAGAATTCAACAGCACATGAAAAGGATCATACACCATGATCAAGTGGGATTTATCCCAGGGATGCAAGGATTCTTCAATATACGCAAATGAATCAATGTGATAAACCCTGTTAACAAATTGAAGAATAAAAACCGTATAATCATCTCAATCGATGCAGAAAAGCCTTTTGAGAAAATTCAGCACCCATTTATGATAAAAACTCTCCAGAAAGTGGGCATAGAGGGAACCTACCTCAACATAATAAAGCCCATATACGACAAACCCACAGCAAACATCATTCTCAATGGTGAAAAACTGAAAGCATTTCCCGAAGATCAGGAATAAGACAAGGATGTCCACTCTCACCACTGTTATTCAACATAGTTTTAGAAGTCCTAGCCATGGCAATCAGAGAAGAAAAAGAAATAAAAGGAATAGAAATTGGAAAAGAAGAAGTAAAACTGTCACTGTTTGCAGATGACATGATACTCTACATAGAGAATCCTAAAAATGCCACCAGAAAACTACTAGAGCTAATCAATGAATTTGGTAAAGTTGCAGGGTACAAAATTAATGCACAGAAATCTCGCATTCCTCTACACTAATGATGAAAACTCTGGAAGAGAATTTAAGGAAACACTCCCATTTACCATTGCAACAAAAAGAATAAAATACCTAGGAATAAACCTACCTAGGGAGACAAAAGACCTGTATGCAGAAAACTATAAGACACTGATGAAAGAAACTAAAGATGATACCAACAGATGCAGAGATATACCATGTTCTTGGATTGGAAGAATCAACATTGTGAAAATGACTATACTACCCAAAGCAATCTACAGATTCAATGCCATCCCTATCAAATTACCAATGGCATTTTTTATGGGACTAGAACAAAAAGCCTTAAAATTTGTATGGAGACACAGAAGACCCCGAATAGCCAAAGCAGTCTGGAGGGAAAAAAATGGAGCTGGAGGAATCAGATTCCCTGACTTCAGAGTATACTACAGAGCTACAGTATTCAAGACAATATGGTACTGGCGCAAAAACAGAAACATAGATCAATGGAACAAGATAGAAAGCCCAGAGATAAACCCACACACCTATGGTCAACTAATGTATGAGAAAGTAGGCAAGGATATACAATGGAGAAAAGACAGTCTCTTCAATAAGTGGTGCTGGGAAAACTGGACAGCTACATGTAAAAGAATGCAATTAGAACACTCCCTAACACCATACACAAAAATAAACTCAAAATGGATTCGAGACCTAAATGTAAGACTGGACACTATAAAACTCTTAGAGGAAAACATAGGAAGAACACTCTTTGACATGAATCACAGCAAGATCTTTTTTGATCCACCTCCTAGAGTAATGGAAATAAAAACAAAAATAAACAAATGGGATCTAATGAAACTTAAAAGCCTCAGCTCCCAGCCCCCCACCCACCCCAGCAGGTGAGCAGACAAGCCTCTCGGGCTGGTGAGTGCTGGTCGGCACCAATCCTCTGTGCGGGAATCTCTCTGCTTTGCCCTCCGCACCCCTGTTGCTGTGCTCCCCTCTGTGGCTCTGAAGCTTCCCCCCCGCCACTCCCCGTCTACACCAGTGAAGGGGCTTCCTAGTGTGTGGAAACCTTTCCTTCACAGCTTCCTCCCAGTGGTGCAGGTCCCGTCCCTATTCTTTTGTCTCTGTTTTTTCTTTTTTCTATTTCCTTACCCAGGTACGTGGGGAGTTTCTTGCCTTTTGGGGTGTCTGAGGTCTTCTGCCAGCGTTCAGTAGATGTTCTGTAGGAGTTGTTCCACGTGTAGATATTTCTGATGTATCTGTGGGGAGGAAGGTGATCTCCACGTCTTACTCTTCTGCCATCTTGATGGGCTCCCGGCAGGTGGATTCTTAACCACTGTGCCACCAGGGAAGTCCCAGTACTAAACATTTTATA
Source organism: Mesoplodon mirus (assembly GCF_964341445.2). NCBI lineage: Eukaryota > Metazoa > Chordata > Mammalia > Artiodactyla > Ziphiidae > Mesoplodon > Mesoplodon mirus. Next base: position 123,137,474 of record NC_138980.1, on the reverse strand, counting down.
CATACTCATTTATTTGTTAAGACAATTCTATGAACCAGGTACTACCGTCATAGCTATTTTACACATGAGGAAATTGAGGACCAGGGAAGGTAAGCAACCTGCCCACAAGTCATATAGCTAGTAATGGGCAGAGCCAGGATTTGAACTTGGGTGCCTTGGCTCCATAACCCATGTCCTAGAGTATCTGCTGCATTGTGAGGTCACCTGGCATGAAAGTAGAGCTATGATTTCTACCCATGTTTGCAACCTAGTAGCAAAAGCAGAATAAACACATGTGAAAATGTATGAGAATTTAGCCAACAAATAAAGAAAACAATACATTCTCAAATATTATCCATTCCTCAGATATTTACTAAACAGTCCTGAGTATCCAAAGATAAATCCAAAGTAGCCTTTGCCCTTGAGGATTTTCATGTCTAGTGGGGGAGAGAGAGAGAGAAAAAAATATAGATTCAGTGTAATAAGTCACCAGAAGCCTGCACAGGAGAGAGTGGGAGTTGTAGGAGTGGCACAAACCTACACTGGGCAGGGGCTCAAGGACAGCTTGCTGGAGGAGGGGAGGGAAAAATTGGAGTTGACGTGACCAGGAGGTGGGGAAAGGCTTTCTAAGCAGAGAGCAGCTGGGCAGATGCCCAGACGTGGGAGACAAGCACGCACTGCTCAGCTGCATGCAGGGCTGGGCCGGGGCGCTGTGGGGCTGACCTGGTGAGCAGAGGTCCTGCCGCCCAGCCCAGGGAGGATGGTGACCACCACGTGAAGTGGTAGGAGATCAGTGAAGACAATGTCACCGCCCCCTCCTCTTCAGCAACCCCCATAAGGCCTGGTGCCAAGGGCCCCAGAGCAACCTCCCGAACCTCCCGACTCGTCCACTTCCCAGGGGTAATTGTACTAGCAGAAGCTGTGTTCGCCAGAGAGCAGCTCCCCAAATGTCCCTGCATCACTCAGTTCCTCACTGCTGTCATCTCCGTGGAGGGCACGAGTGATTACAGTTTGCAAGACCGTTTCTGAGACAGCAGATGGATATCAGTTATGCCCAAGGAAATCTGTGACCTAGATACAGTGCACTCATGTTCTCCCCACATTCTTCGTCACTTGTCCCCTCCACTCAGCTGCTCATCTGGTGACTCTGTTCTTTGAGAAGAAATTGAAGGGTGGGGATAGCAGCCAGGAACCAGCCAAGGTGATAGCTCTAAACTCCAGGGCCCTGGGCAGAATTTTGGAAAGAAACCTCTGAGTCTGCTGGTCCCAGCATGTACCAAGCTGGGGGGGGGGCGGCGGGGAGGGGGATGGTGCCTCGCCTCACGCCAGCGCTGAAAGGGCGGCTGCCTCCTGCCCAAGGATTTTTTTTTTTTTTTTGCGGTACGCAGGCCTCTCACTGTTGTGGCCTCTCCCGTTGCGGAGCACAGGCTCCAGACGCGCAGGCTCAGCGGCCATGGCTCACGGGCCCAGCCGCTCCGCGGCATGTGGGATCTTCCCGGACCGGGGCACAAACCCATGTCCCCTGTATCGGCAGGTGGACTCTCAACCACTACGCCACCTGCCCAAGGCTTTTAACTTAATTTATTCTTCAGTTAGACCAGAAGCGGCCCCAAGCTAGAGCACTGGTTAATAGACAGTGGCAATTATCTCTTAATAATATCTAGACGCGAAAGATCGAATTGCTTCTTTGTAGAGACGTGACTAATAGAAGCCACAATCTGTTGAATGGAGTTCTAGTTAATTTTTATTTGTTCTTTTTTTCTGAGTTTTTTCTTATTTCACGGGTGGTAGGTGATGTATAAGGCCCATTGGAGGCTGGCACTAGCAGATAAAAGCTTCTTGCTCGTTTTCTGCTGAAGAATTTCTTCCGATTTCCCAGAGGGCCCGGGGTGCTGGGATGGCAGTTGAATGAACGCATTGCTGCTCAGGAGGGAAGCACCTATTCTGGGGGCATTTGGGGCTGGGGGGACCGGTCAGCACCCCGATTGGAGAGCGCTCGCCCAGGGCACGTTTCCTCTGTGTCCCAACAAGCGTTCCTGCGAGGCACACAGCACCCTGCCCTGACCTTGAACCACTTCCCGTTCACAGTATGTCAACCCAGCCTTTGAAAGGATGATGGGCTACCACAAAGGTGAGCTCCTGGGGAAAGAACTCGCCGAGCTGCCCAAAAGTGACAAGAACCGGGCGGACCTTCTTGACACCATCAACACCTGCATCAAGAAGGGCAAGGTGAGGGAAAACAAAACAAACAAAAAAAGAAGGGCAAGGTGGGTGAAACCAAAGCAGTCCACAAACCCTTCCCCAATGCATTTTTTCTTCTGTGAGTTTTTATGTCACGTCTTTAACATTGGCTTCTTTAATAACGTTCCAATTAAGTGAAAAATCCTTTATGTTTGCAAGATGAGTTAACTTTTGAGTTAATTTTGGTTAGCAAGCGAACCTGGTGCTTATCCTGATGGCATAGAATCTGGTGATCTTGTGTAAGGAAATTTCTTCCTTCCCATGAATGAATCTCACCTGTCATGGCTGGAATTTCATACCTATCCCTGAGGAGAGCTGTTCTATATTTTTTAGTTTATCCAGTGTTTGGGGGACTAAGAGCATTTAATATCAGTATTTACATGTCTTACAGGCCCAGTTTTCGGTCAGTTTTCCTTTTTCTGCTCTCTACCCATCACAGTTCAGTTTGCCCAGCGACCTCCACTGCATCCCAGCAGATGAAGGCGGTGGTGCAGGTGCAGTAGGCATCTCTCCACAAGCCTTCCTTTCCAGAGGAGCATTGGTCTCATCGCTGGAACTGCCTGGGCATTTTCTTTTAATCATTCAGATGCTTTCTCTGATGTGAAGTAGTTAGATAAGCATTGTATTTATTTCATAGGGGACCATTGTATAGAAATAAAATGTTTGGCTTATATATCATGGCCACAATTAGTAAAAGAAAAGAACATTGGGGCAGTGAGACTGAAAAGGAAACAGGACATTGTCAAGTCCTCCAAAAAATCTGCCTGAAGAGTACTGCCACACATCTGGTGACCCCAACATGCATACCAGTTAGCCATCCTGTGTGAGTGTGTGGGCGAGAAAAGGCTGCAAAGGATCTCAGGCCTAATTCAACCACTTCCTCCCAGAAATAGTGGAGGTGCCCCAGGCTCCCCCCTTGAGGTCACCGGGCTCTTTATCCTAGCCGGTTCCTCAGGGTCTGGCCACAGCAAGTCTTCACACTCCCCTTTGTCTCATCCATGGAAACTGCCAGGAGCCAGATTAAGCCCAGAGAAGGTTTGGCTGGAGGCCTGATAGGATAGTAGAAGGATGATGGGCTTCAAGGAAAGTTAAGAGATAAATTTATAACCACATTTTTCACTTTCTCACGTGGGCACATTAGTCAGCATCTCTGAGCCTCGGTTTACCTATCTTCAAATGAAGGGTGATAATATCAAGCTCACAGGTTGTTGTAAAGATCCCGAGAAAGACCTCAGAAGAACCTCGTGCCCCTACACCCACAGGGCTGAGAGCAGGAATGGCAGCCACTGCTCAAGTGTCCCAGAACCGGGAGGGGCAGCCCCTGGTTGTGGGCTCATTGCTCTGGTGGGCTCTGTGCACTGTGACGATGAGCCTCACGTAGTCACCGTTGCGGTGAGTGCAACTATGGAGCGGTATTTTGTGGAATGTTACAAAAGCATGCGGGAACTTCATGGCTGAACTTGATGAGACCCTCTGTAGGAGCCACCGAATGCCTGGACAGAAGGATTTTAAGAGCTCTCTTTATGTAGGAGTGGCAGGGGGTTTACTATGCCAGACGGAAATCCGGCGACAGCATCCAACAGCATGTGAAGATCACTCCAGTGATTGGCCAAGGAGGGTGAGCGCCAACTCTTCAACTCTATTGTTTTGAGGGGCCCCTGTGGGCGTTGGGTTTGTATATGGAAATGCAAGTGTGTTAGACACACAAATACAGTAGGATTGGGTCTGTACATAGTACCTGCCGAAGACACCTCCATGTGGCCGGCAGCAGCCCCAAAACAACACAAGGTCTTCTTCTGCTTGTGGGCTTTATGAAGCATCACCCCAACTGTCCACTTCCGCCTGATTGTAGGTCCATTGTCCCCACGCCGCAAGGAGCTCAGTTTCTAGGCCTTTCCCTGTCATCACAAAGACCACGGAACAGCAGGGCTCGCTGCCTCAGCCCCACCTGGGAGCCGAGCTTCTCTCCTTGAGGCACCGGCTCTGTGATGATTCTCTCCAGTCCTCGGGGCTTGTTCCACAAGGAAGAGAGAACCCTGGGGGTCATGGTTAGGAGAAAAAGGTGTCTGACCAGAAGCTGAGACATCTGATTCCATGTGAATCTCAGGTTACCAGAGGAGCCTGTTCATTTGCAGAGAGATAAGGAAAATGCTCAATTCCATTTCCTTCTCCCTGTTACATTTTGTGAGAAGGTTTATGGAGCCAAACAGGACCCCCTAACAGTACATCACTGAGGAGCCTTTGTAAACAAGCCTGAAGGTCAACCAGCCAGCTTCATAGTACAGGTTTACTAGGGACACACGCTGTTGGGTGACGGTTTGGAAAAAGAAAAGGAGCAGTTATGGTGCGAATAACCAGAAAAAGAAAGCCCTGTCTGTGACTCTTATTGTGTGGTTAGAAAACGTTCTGTAGTCAGCAAAGTGTCTGTAGGTTGTTTCCGCTCCAATTTTACTTATTTGTTAGTTTCAAAACTGTTCCCCCCTCCGTTCAGAATCCACTGTCTCATGTTTCCTGCCACTTTGCTTCACTCCGCATGGTGGGGACACTGGTAGCCCTGACCAGGGGTTTCGAGCGCACAGAGAGAGGCCCCCAAATCCCTCCTGAGCGCACAGGCTTCCGCGTGGCCATTTCCACCAGCGGTCAGAGCTCTGAGGCCATGATGGCCATCACATTATTGTTTCCAAGCATCATCCTTAGACCGTCTTCTCAAGCTAAGATTCACTGTGTTTGTGTGACCAGGATTATTAGGTAACAAGGTGGAGGAGGCCGAGTTATTGTTTGGTTGTTTCTGTCAGAATGAGTTTTTCTGATCTTTCTGATTTGACAGATAAGAGCAAGAAGTTCTAGAGCCCAGAGACAGTGTTATTTTTTCCCCCAGTGAGCTATCAAAGAAAATTCTTAACTAAAAGTAGGGAAATTTTACCTCTTCCAATTTAGTGATGCTCACTACAGAATAACCAGGACTCTTCAGAGTCCTCCAGAGAAAACTGAACCAAAGAGGAAGACAGACAGAGACAGAGAGATAGAAGCAGAGACACAGAGAGAGGAGATTCATTACTATAAAATCTAACATAGTCCTCTGTAATTCTAGCTTCACTCAGTAGAAAATCTACCTTGAGCTGATCTTTGTGCAGGAGTAAGGCACCTGTTGTCTTTTCCTGGTGTCCTTGTGGTAATGAGCAAGACCACAGGCTGTTTGGGGATTCTGTCCATGATCTTAAAATTTAAGAGGATTTTTCTGTGCCTGAAAAATGCCATCATTTATGATGACCGGGCTGTGAAAGAATGTGGAATATTAAATGTAAAAACAACAACCACGAACTTTGGTCATTGTCCAAATGAGTCTTTGCCTTCTATATAAGCTAAAAAGTATTAGTGTCAGCAGAATTAAATCCCATTTTACTTTAAAGTCTAGAGTAGCATTTCATCCTGTCACTGATGCTATCTAGGAGACAGGCCTCAGGAGTTGGTTAGAAAATGAAGTACCCATTAGGGAAGTGTTTCTGAGCCAGCTATGATTAAAAGGGAAGCCCAGTTTCTGAAGGCATGTGTGGGCTGTGTGTGAAAAAAAATGCATCTTTTACAGACTGTGTTTTGTCAGAATTTAAAATCTGCCCTAGAATGGACCCTGGAGTTTTACTTGAAGAAGATTCTGTTGATGTTTTCATTTGCTAATTTGTTGAATCATCTCATATCTGACTCACTAATAACTGATTATTTATGTTATTAGGAAAATTAGGCATTTTGTCTCCCTCAAGAAACTGTGTTGTACCACTGACAAAAATAAGCAGGTATGGTATTCAGTTTGCTTCATTTGCTTTGTTGGCTTGACCATGCGTTCGTTACATTCTCACCACGGTTCTCTACTTGTCTTTCTCCGTATTTTACTGTAGCTGCCAATTAAGAAGCTTTATGGCAAAATTAGGCCCTTAGACAAATAGTAAAAGAAAATATTCCCCAGCAAGCCTATACACTTTATTAGTAACGCATGTCAGTTATGATTTAACTTGTGACTGTGCAGCTCAAGACCCATATATTTTATGAGAGCATAAATTTTTCCTCCAAATAAAAATGTTCTAATTTGCTACCTTAATTTCTTAAGTGAAAATTATATATGCATTTGAGCATTTCACCCCTATAAATTCATGTCAAAAACAAAAATCATTTATAATTAGTACTATGATTTTTTAAACCATTATATCATGCAGAACAATATATTTGAGTGTTTTCTGAAGTAACAGAATTTTAATAAGTTGCTGTATTTAAGAACTTTTTTAGGTAGCTTTATCACAGAGAACAACAACGGTATTGATATTTTTCTTTTTTTTTTCACATCCTTATTGGAGTATAATTGCTTTACAATGGTGTGTTAGTTTCTGCTGTACAACAAAGTGAATCAGCTATATGTATACATATATCTCCATATCCCCTCCCTCTTGCGTCTCCCTCCCACCCTCCCTATCCCACCCCTCTAGGTGGTCACAAATCTGATCTCCCTGTGCTCTGCAGCTGCTTCCCACTAGCTATCTATTTTACATTTGGTAGTGTATATATGTCCATGCCACTCTCTCACATTGTCCCACCTTACCCTTCCCCCTCCCCATGTCCTCAAGTCCATTCTCTACGTCTGTGTCTTTATTCCAATCCTGCCCCTAGGCTCATCAGAACCTTTTTTTTTTTTTGATTCCATATATGTGTGTTAGCACACGGTATTTGTTTTTATCTTTCTGACTTACTTCACTCTGTATGACAGACTCTAGGTCCATCCACCTCACTACAAATAACTCAATTTCGTTTCTTTTTAAGGCTGAATAATATTTCATTGTATATATGTGCCACATCTCCTTTATCCATTCATCTGTTGATGGACACTTAGGTTGCTTCCATGTCCTGGCTATTGTAAATAGTGCTTCAATGAACATTGTGGTACATGACTCTTTTTGAATTATGGTTTTCTTGGGGTATATGCCCAGTAGTGAGATTGCTGGGTCACATGGTAGTTCTATTTTTAGTTTTTTAAGGAACGTTCATACTGTTCTCCAGAGTGGCTGTATCAATTTACATTCCCACCAACAGTGCAAGAGGGTTCCCTTTTCTCCACACCCTCTCCAGCATTTATTGTTTGTAGATTTTTTGATGATGGCCATTCTGACCGGTGTGAGGTGGTACCTCACTGTAGTTTTGATTTGCATTTCTCTAATGATTTGTGATGTTGAGCATCCTTTCATGTGTTTGTTGGCAATCTGTATATCTTCTTTGGAGAAATGTCTATTTAGGTCCTCTGCCCATTTTTGGATTGGGTTGTTTGTCTTTTTGATATTGAGCTGCATGAGCTGCTTATATATTTTGGAGATTAATCCTTTGTCCGTTGATTTGTTTGCAAATGTTTTCTCCCATTCTGAGGGTTGTCTTTTCATCTTGTGTATGGTTTCCTTTGCTGTGCAAAAACTTTTAAGTTTCATTAGGTCCCATTTGTTTATTTTTATTTCCATTTCTCTAGGAGGTTGGTCAAAAAGGATCTTGCTGTGATATTTTTTCTTTTTGGTTTATACTTTAGCACTGGATTGTGTGTATTGTCACTTCATGCTTTAAAGTTTGTTGATTAAAAAGTATTCAACAAACATAATTACCAATTATCTATTTTTAATACAAATCTATTTATTTTATTTAGGTATAATTGATGTGCCATATTATATGTTTCAGAAGTACAACATAGTTATTCACAATTTTTAAAGGTTATAGTCCATTTATAGTTATTATAAAATATTGTCTATATTCCCTGTGTTATACTATATATCTGTGTAGCTTATTCATTTTAGACAGAGTAATTTACACCTCTTAATTCCCTACCCAGGTTTTCCTCTCCCCCTTTCCCTCTCCCCTCTGGTAGCCACTAGTTCTCTATATCTGAGTCTGTTTCTTTTTTGTTCATTCATTTGTTTTATTTTTTAGATTCCACATATAAGTGATATCATACAGTCTTTCTCTGTCTGACTTATTTCACTTAGCATGATACCCTCCAAGTCCATCCATGTTGTTGAAAATGGCAAAATGCCATTCTTTTTTATGGCTGAGTAGTATTCCATTTTGTGTGTGTGTGTGTGTGTGTGTGTGTGTGTGTGTGTGTGTGTGTACCTCCAGTGATCTATTTTTGAATGTTTATCAAACATGACCTTTGACTTAGATGAAGATTTTAAAAGAAGGGACAGTGTCTCTCAAGGATATGAAGGGCTTCAGGGCATAATCCATTTTAGTGTAACATGTCAGAGGCTTGGGAAGTGGTGTGGGATCAGGAGGAAGCCTGGCCAGGCCAGGAAGTAAGCTGGGGCATGGCAGACCCAAGATGCCTGGGCTCCTCCCAGTGAGAAGGCAGCTCCAGAGGGGAGGAGACTCAGTGCAGTGAGCTTCCAGCTGGTGTCTCAGCCCATCGAAGGTATCCATGTCCATCCGCTTTTTAAAAAAATAATGACTCAGTATTTGTATATACTGTGAAATGATCACCACGGTAAGTCTAGGTAACATCCATCACCATATGTAGTTACAAATTTTTTTTTGAGAACTTTTAATATCTACTCTTAGCAAATTTCAAATATGCAACATAGCATTATTGACTATAGTCCATGCTGTACAGTACATCCTCAGGACTTATTCATTATAACTGGAAGTTTGTACTTTTTGACCTCCTGCATCCCTTTTAAAAAATAATTAATTAATTAATTAATTAATTTAGTTTTGGCTGCCTCGGGTCTTTGTTGCTGTGCGCGGGCTTTCTCTAGTTGAGGTGAGCGGGGGCTACTCTTTGTTGCGGTGCGTGGGTTTCTCATTGTGGTGGCTTCTCTTGTTGCAAAGCATGGGCTCTAGGCATGTAGGCTTCAGTAGTTGTGGCTCGCGGGCTCTAGAGCGCAGGCTCAGCAGTTGTGACGCACGGGCTTAGTTGCTCCATGGCATGTGGGATCTTCCTGGACCAGGGCTCGAACCCGTGTCCCCTGCGTTGGCAGGCAGATTCTTAACCACTGCGCCACCTGGGAAGTCTCCTGCATCCCTTTTACCCAACTCCCCCACCCCCACCTCTGGCAACCACCGATCTGTTGTCTGTGTGTATGAGTTTGAGGGTTTTTTTAGATTCCACATATTAGTGATAACATATGGTATTTGCCTTTCTCCATCTGATTTATTTCACTTACCGTAATGCCCTCAAGGACCATCCATGTTGTTGCAAATGGCAAGATTTCCTTCTTTCTTATGGCTAAATAATATTTCATTGTATATGTATATACCACATTTTCTTTATCCATTCAACCATCCATGGTTGTTTCCATGTCTTGGCTATCGTAAATAATGCTGTAGTGAGTATGGGGTTGCATATATCTTTTAGAGTTAGTGATTTTATTTCCTTTGGATAAATACCCAAAAGTGGAATTTCTGGATCATATGGTAGTTCCATTTTTAATTTTTTGAAGAACTTCCATGCTATTTCCCATAGTGGCTGCACCAGTTTACATTCCCACCAACAGTGCACAAGGTTTCCCTTTTGTCTACATCCTTGACAACACTTGTTATTTTTTTACTTTTTGATAATAGCCATGTTAACAGGTGTGAGTTTATATCTCACTGTGGTTTTGATTTGTATTTCCCTGAAAACTAGTGATGTTGAACACCTATTTGTATACCTGTTGGCCATCTGTTTGTCTTCTTTAGAAAACTGTCTATTTAGATCCTCCACCCATTTTTTTATTGGGTTGTTTGTTTTTTTGCTGTTGAGTTGTATGAGTTCTTTATATTTTTTTAGATGCTAACTCCCTTATCAGACATATGATATGCAAATATTTTCTCCTATTTGGTAGGATATCTTTTCATTTTGTTGGTGGTTTATTTTGCTATGCAAAGCATTTTAGTTTTATGTAGTCCCAATTGTTTATATTTGGTTTCATTGCCTTTGCTTTTGGTGTCAGAAAATCACTGCAAGACCAACATCAAGGAACTTATCCCCTATGGTTTCTTCTAGGAATTTCATGATTTCAGATTTTAAGTTCAAGACTTTAATCCATTTTGAGTAGATTTTTGTGTGTAGTGTAAGACAGTGATCCAGTTTCATTCTTTTCCACGTGGCTTTTTAAAAATTTTTGTTTATTTATTTTTGGCTGCATCAGGTGTTCGTTGCTGCACACGGGCTTTCTCTAGTTGTGGTAGTTGCGGCGAGCGGGGGCTACTCTTTGTTGTGATGCCCGGGCTTCTCATTGCAGTGGCTTCTCTTGTTGCGGAGCACGGGCTCTAGGCATGCAGGCTTCAGTAGTTATGGCCCGTGGGCTCAGTAGTTGTGCCTTGCAGGCTCTAGAGCACAGGATCAGTAGTTGTGGCACACGGGCTTAGTTGCTCCGCGGCATGTGGGATCTTCCCGGACCAAGGATGGAACCCATGTCCCTTGAATTGGTAGGCGGACTCCCAACCACTGCACCACCAGGGAAGCCCTCCATGTAGCTATTTAATCCAACACCATTTACTGAAGAAACTATTCTTTCCACTTTGTATATTCTTGGCTCCTTTGTCATAAATTAATTGACCATATATATGTGAGTTTATGTCTGGACTCTCTATTGATCTGCATCATTAGATACATTGAACTATCTATGCAGATAAATATGTGTCTGTTTTTATGCCAATACCATACTGTCTTGATTACTATAGGTTTGTAACATAGTTTGAAATTGGGGAGTGTGATTCCTCCAGCTTTGTTCTTCTTAAGAATATTGGAAAAATATTCTAGAATAGCAAAAGGAATCATGTACTTTTTTGTAAGATTTAGTTCAACATAAAATGCCTCCTTCAGTACTGAGTGTTTCATCTGGAATCAGGAAATTTTCACTTAATAACATAAACTCATGCAGAGAGGCAAGTCCTTGGAGACCTCTGGGAAAGGATGGGAACTGACTTTCACAGGAAAAAAAATTCTCCCAACAGCAAAGTTTAGACATCGCAGGAGGAAGAATGAGGTCCACGTGAGAGGTGACATGGGTAGCAGGAGAATCACATGACATCCTGATGGCTTTTTAGAGACAAACTAGTGAACCCAGGCAGTGCAAACCAACTGCTATGGGCTGTGAAGCCACAGTGCAGGACCCAGGCCCACTTGGGCTTGTTCGCACCCATCCAGAAATGAGTCGAGTATTGTCCACGTCCAAAACCAAGCAGATCCTCCCCCACCAGCCTAGCCTTGCTCCTCCTCCTTCCCTGCTTTCCTGTTTAGTGAATGGACCCCGTCTCCTGTCACCATTTCCCTGCAGCTCCATGTGCCCAAATTCTAGCAGCCCTCCATGGTCCAGCCCAAGAAACATCAAGTTCCATCTCCCTCCTCGAGCCCCCAAAGTACCTTCTTTGCTGTGTATCACGCCCACTGTCTTGATGGCTACTTGTGTGCCTCACTGCCCTCTCCTCTCCAGCAGGATCCCTGGGCTGTGCTTGTCTTTGTGTGCCCATGCTGCCTGGTGCATAGTAGGCCCTCAAGCTGTTGGTGAGCTGGAGTGGACTTGAATGTCTCGGTCCTGGCCTCCTGCCACCTGTAAACTCTTCCTGCTTCACAGGGAGAGCGGGCAAGTCCTTAGCACAGGACTCAGGGATGCAGAAGAAGAGGGGCCACCTCCTCTTTTCTGAGGCTCTAAATAGAAATGTCTTTATTGCCGTAAATTAGCTGCTGTTCTGAGAAGGGTGGAAATGCAGGGCTCAGATATCCTGAGCCATTGACGTCACCTAATGGTGCTGCACTGGCCTAGAGAGACACTTAGATTTTCCAATAACAAAGAATTTTTATATCTCTGGCCAGCCACACTGTTTTTCCTTCTCATCAAAGGAGGCTGAAGTGAATGGTGATGGGTCTGTGATGGGAAGGGCTCCCTAGAGGGTGGGAGCAGCCCGTCTGCAGGTGGTTGTAGTGGCGCGGCTTTCCGGAGTTTAGCCCTGAAGTCAACATCCACCCGTGGGTTTGCATTTTAACAAGGAATGAAAGTGGAAGCCAGGCTGCTGTCTGCTGGTGGTGCTTTTCATCAGCAAAGATCCTTTGTCCTCTGTGAACCCTGTAGCTTTTTGCCAAAAGGCTGGAACTGCCCTGCGAGGTTAGTCTGCCGTAAACATTGTCACCTCCTGCAGCACTCACACATTTTCTCCCCAGATACGTATTAAACACCTGTTCCGTGCTGGCGCCAGGGACACGACGTCTCTGCCCCAGAAGCTGTGGGGCCACAGACAAATAAACAGGACACATTTCTAGAGCACAGTGTGGGGAGGTGTGAAACAGGTGCTGCAGAAGCACAGTACGCAGGACTGAAGGAGGCTGGCTAGGATTTTCTTAGGTGTCATCTAGGACAAAGGGCAACAAGCTACCACCTACAGGCCAAATGTGGTCTGTTTTGTAAATAAAGTTTTATTGGCTCACAGCCACATTCTTTTTTACGTAGCACCTGAGGCTGCTTTCATTCTACAACAGCAGGGTTGAGCAGGTACAACAGAGACCATGTGGCCAGCAAAGCCTAAAATATGTACTCTGGCCCTTTACAGAAAAAATTTTCCAACCTCATTTCTAAAAGATAATTTTCTTTCTTGAATTTCCCACTTTCTTAGGTCAGGAACCATCTGCCCCACCCTCTGGAAGGCCTCCCCCGCCTCCATGCACGCACATACTTCTTTGAACACCCTTTGCCTTCCTGGCATCCCCCGCACCCTGGTTCAGAGCCTGTCTCAACCCCTTTATACCAGTGTGAGAACTTAGTTCCCCTGAGGCTTTGCCTTTTCATGAGGTCCAGGTCGAAATCCAAATGCATGGCTGAAACGCGAATTTCAGACATCTGCAAGCACGGTCCAGGAGTTGGACTCATATAGGGGAAGGAGGCTTCCAGGATCCCAGCTTTACACCAGCTCCTCCTAAGCTGGCCTGGTCCAAGGAGAGGGGATCTCCCCACTGCCACCCCCGTAGTGCCCACCCCCAGCCCAGTTGCAGTACGGCCCCCATTCTCACTTCTCCTCCAAGCCTTGGCCATTAGAATATGGGGAGCACAGCACTCTCAAAAGCCAGCAGCCAGTGGCAGGCTTGGAGCCCTGGAGCGAGTGTGGGGTTGCAGCTGGTGGTGTCCATCGTACTGTATCATCTGGTCTCTGTTCTCATGGGGGGGGCGGGGGTGACACATAGGCCACGGAGAAGCCTCAGGGAGATGCATGTGTCTCGTGTCCAGTAAGAGGAAGTTGTTCTCTTGTGAAGTCAGGAAGCACAGCCCACCCAATGAGCAGCTCCCGAAAATATTCCCTTGGTCAATGGGGTTATAGCAGGAGAAGGTCATAGCCAGGCTCAGAGGAAGTGGTCTGCTTTCTGACTAATCAGCATTCCAGGACAAAAGCTGGTTGAGAGCAGACTGAGACCAATCTGACCTGGATTTTGCACAGGGCTTTCCAGAGCTAGACAACAGAGGTTCCTGCCTTTGGAATTTCATTGACCACCACCTCACCCTCATGACAGGAAGGTTGTTTCAGCCCTGGGAAATAGGAAGGACATAATCTCTGAATGAAGAATAGCTATTTAACATGAATCAGTTTGCCTTAGTTGAAACCTTGTTTCTATCAGTGAAAACCTATGTAAGCGTCGTCACAGCCTGACATCAGTATGGGGACGGGCATTTGGAAGTCACTGCTTTAAAAGCAGTTTCACGCTTGTAACTTATTTGGGGATAGAAGAGGCAGAAATAGGGGCTGAGTTGGCCAAATTTGCAGTAATGAAACTTTGCTTTGAGATAAGCTTTTTAGGGTTCATACTACTATGCCATCTTATACAAGGGACTTGAGCGTCCGTGGATTTTGATATCCATGAGAGCAGAGGAAAACTAGGAGGGTGGTCCTAGAACCAATCCCCCATGAATAACAAGGAATGACTGTATTTTGTTTTATAGTAAACTATTTAATCTTGAAATTGTAAAGATTAGGGAAAAATAGAACTTTACTGTAATAATAATGCTTAAGACCAAACCTGTCAGAAGTGCCTAAAACAAGATGCAAGGACATAGAGTGTCAGGGAGTAAGAAGGGGGAAGGAACAGGTCTTTAGTTTTGTGAAGGCTTCAAGTAGGGAAGGAGAGACTAGGTCCTGAAGGCAAAAGCAGTGGAAAGTTTTAAGGGATCCGATTAGGCTCAATATAGGAAAGAATTATTAGAATTGACCAAAGTTTGTAGCCTTATCAGCTAGTGAGTTCACCACCATGGGAGGTAATCAAATAGCAGTAGACTGAGCTTTCAGTGGGAAAAGCTGTCAAGGGAGGTCACTCATTGGCCAGAGTTTAGACTAGATCAGTGGTTCTCCAAGTGTGGTTCCCTGGAGCAGCAGTGGCCCCAGGAATTTGTTAGAATTACAAAACCAGACTACAGAATCAGAAATTTGGGGGATGGGCCTGGGCAGTCTGTTTTAATAAGCCTTCCAGGTGCTTCTAATTCACTCTGAAGTTTAAGAGATACTAGATAAGATGAATGACTTCCAGACTCTGCTAGTGTGAATTTGGAATATTGGTTCATGAGCAGAGGCTGTTCCTGGTTTAATATAGTCAGGAATGCTTGTTTTCACTTCTGGCCCTCCAGCTTTCCCCTCCTGAGCATGAGGCCCCTGACCCAGGCTGCTCAGAATGTTGTGTTGCAGAGGACCACCAGCTCTGCCCCAGGCATGCCCAGCTTGTGCCCTAGACCTGCACGTCCCAGATGGAAATGTGGCTCAACAAATGGCGATGTGCTTCAAGTGTGAACCATGTGCTAGATTTCAGAGACTTAGTATGAAAAAGAATGTAAATTAGCTCATTAAAAATATCTCAGTCTCATGTTGATAACATGTTGAAATGATAACATCTTGCACATATTGTACTTCAAATATTAATTTCACCTGTTTCTTGTCACTTTAATGCAGCTACTAGAATACTTAAAATTATGTATGTGGCTTGCATTTGTGGCTCTCACATTATTTCTGTTGGGGGTCTAGCCCTTCCCTTCCAGGCCAAATCTTACCCCGAATCCAGCTCTTCGCGCCCTTTTGCAGGCGATAGAGGGGCTCAAAGAGCTACACACACAGTCTAGCTTCTGTCAATGAGTCGGCTGCAGACTTACTGAGCCTCCCAGGAGAGGAGGCTGTAACCCAGGCTCCTAGGAGTGCTTTTCTGTTCCATGATGGGTGCTTAAGCAGACGTTCAGGGACCATTTTTGTTCAGGGAAGTGTGTGGGGCACCTTCCATTAGTTCTCCAACTGCAGCAGAAAGTTAGCTGTCACTTTCTAGAGCTATTGGGTGGACAGTGGGAGCTCTGGGCACCACGGCCTCCCACCCACTGCCCCTGTGGTCCTTGCAGCCCCACCCCAGACCGGCCTTCTGTTGGGTGCGTCTCTCCCCTCGTTGCCCCTAGGTCTCAACTCTCCCCACGTTTGCCAGGGTCGGCTCCCTCTCATCTTTTCCTTCCCAGGAAGTGGCTTGGCTGATAGCCCTCTTCGTGATTTGGGGGCCTCCCCCCAGTGTGCACAGAATAGGGGCCTTAATGCTCAGAGAGCCTCATCCCACTGCATTCTCGGTAAAACAGGAAGAGCATGGCTGTTGGGGGCAACCAGGAGAGAAAGATGGGTAGAATCACTTGCTGGTTTCTATTCATTGCTGATCCCTGGTGATAAAAACAAGTTTTCAGTGTATCCTAAATTCCCAATATTTGAGATGTGTCACATGGGGGTTTTGTTTTGTTTTGTTTTTTTATTTCCTGTGTTAACATATAAAAAGTATCCATAGAAACAAGGTGGGGAGAACTTTTTCTTTAGCCTCAATACATTTATTACTGATGCCACTTTGTATTTCTAACACCATTATAATTCTGCATCCTAAAAATACATTCTGCAGGTTTCTGGTCTATCTAGAACTTCAGCATCTAACTAATTCAACTTGGATTTTGTTAGCGTATCAATTTTATCCTCACTTTTACTTAATACTGCATTACATGGAAAATATATCAAATGATCCAAATGTGCTCCAAGATGTGCTTCTCCTGCCCATAAGTACACATAATTACAGAGTCGTTGGGAAGATTGCCTAGCCCATTTCTCCCCCCAAAATATGTAATATATGTCATCTTAAAATGATTATTGTCTAGATTATCTATGTCACATGTTTTTGAATGATGTAGACCCTTTGCAGCTTCCTCGTCCTTCAGGACTCAGTCCAGCTTCTTTTCCCTCCAAGAATCTCCCCAAGCCTGCCCGCCATCTCTCTCTCCACCAGTGAAGGTGACGGTGACACTGTTTTTCTGCATCGTCCATTCCACTGTTAATCTTATGCTGCTTTGGGTCAGTTCTCACTTCCGGCCACTGTGTGTACCCAGTAGATAACAGGAAAGTATTTTGAAAGCTAATTTTTATTCCCTAATACAGTAACCTTTGGAAGGCATAAGAAATCAAAGATACAGCTCTGTCTAGTCCCAAATTATTATTACATGTAGAGTTTTCATCTGTATGTAGCCAATATACATATCACACGCCATTGCAAAGAGTATTTGCTGTGTTCTCCCAAGGCGCACGTCCAAGTGTGACTTCCTGAAGTGGGAGAAAAAGGACACTGCAACTGAAAACATGACTTCAGTTTGCACTGAGGGTGGCTGTTCGTGTTTAGAGATGTATTATATCTAATCAGTGTATTACCACGGTACTGAGTTTGTACATATGTACTTTACTCACAGTAGGTGCCCCAAATATTTGTTGATAGATTTGGTAAAGCCACTAAGTAAACAACATTTTTCCATTTAGCTTTAGTACATATTTACACGGAGCTATTTAAAGAAAGGGCTCCAATATTGCAAAACCACAGTTTTTCGTGGGAAACCACGTTTGAACAGCCAAACCCCGAGCAGATGGGAATGGAGTACCTGCGGGGTGTCTGAGGGTAAGGCAACTAGGAGCTCCCAGCAGGGAACAGGCCTGCACGCTGAGAATTCAGCGATGCGATTACATGTGTGAGAAAGTCTCGGCTCACAGGAGAGAGAGGCGACCGCAGGCCTGGCGCTGCTGGCAGCTGTTGTAGCTGGGCACGACAAGCTTCATGAGACCCCACACATCTGAAGCTGAGAGAGCCACCTAGCCGACAAGGGAGGGGACTGACTGAGAACATTCTGGGCGCGTGTACCTACCCTGAGCCCCGTGGGAAAGGAGGCTGCCTCGTTTCAGGTGGACACACGTGGCTAGCACACTCGTGGCTAGCAGGGCAACAGGCCTGGGGTTGTCTGCCCTGCATGGGGGTGGGATTCCTCTGTCCCGGCTGGTCTCTTCTCCTGTTCTCTCCGCCGCAGCCGTAGGTATTTATAAGGCACCTGACCTGTGGTGGGGACAGCTAGGAGGCGGAGAATGGGAAAAACAGAGGGGAAGGCACTCACAGTCCGAGCCGGAAATCACGTTTCCCTCTGTGTGAAACCTTTCCTGCCTGCTCACCTGTAACAGGCTGCCCCGATGGAGAGGCCCCGCTCAGGTGAGCCTCAGGATGGGAGGCCTAAACGTGAAGAAAAATGTGTTTGACTTAAGTAACATAGGTTTGCTGATGAATGGTAAACAGACATAGCTGAGCTGTTTCTTAAAAATTAATGTTAGCTCTTTATCTCTGACACGTTTAAGACAACTAGGATTTAAGGAGGAGATTCTATGTTGGCCTTTGGGAAGGAGGAGCTCCCCACCCCCCAAATTTAACTAAAATTCCAAAGGTTGTATCTTTGTATGATTTGTGTCATTCAGACTATTGAAAGATATTCTGTTCACTGTGGAGACTTAAAATAATTGAGCACAAGAAGCTTTTATATTACCTTAGAGCTGATTTAGGTTAAAGTTTTACTTATTTACCTATTTTTATGCAATTTATGGGAATTAGCAATTGATAGGAAAGTTTTCTTTTTCCAAAGCAGCACCTGGTGTCTGTCTCCTCAGAAGGAATTAATTCACTTCACATTCAGAACTTTTCAGGCTGGGGCATGTGCTCAGCGTAAGCTGGGCATTCATTCCTCTATTCATTAAGCAGCAATTGCCTTCCAGCACTTTGGCCCAGTGGAAGACCCAAGGGTGGATGAGAATGAGGTCACCACGTTTTACCCCATATCGGCGCAAATCCTTGGCTTGGCTAATGGGACCACCCATTCCACTCAACCTCGCCCCGCGCCCCCCAAACCTGGGAACCGCCTTCAGCAACCTTGCTTTCCTGATCCCCCTGCATCCTCAGAGCCACTTAGTTCTGAAGATTGTGTCTTCCTAACAATGCTTGACTTCATGGCCTTTTCTCCAGCCCCGTCCCACTTCATTTCACCCCATGGCGGCCTCTGGGTGTCCTGCACTAGCCTCCTAACTGCTGCAGGCTCTTGAGAGCTGACTTTAATTTTCTGGAGTTTTGTGAGGCATTATTAAAATTAAATGATAGAAGCACACAATTAGATAAATGTTTAAATAGGTAATAAGGACTCAAAATCTACAACTTACTGTGTTACTACATTTTACTGTTAACTATGCTTTTGAGGTTACTTAACATTTGTTTTATCTGCATGGTGGAAATACAATATAAAGTTGTGCTGCACACGCATCTTTCCAACCCCCCATGTTCAGTGACATGTTGGTAGCTTCAAAGAGCCATGGTGGAAATCAGACTGAGGAAATCAGCAAATGCTACAAATTCAGGCTTTTTTTTTTTTTAATAAAACACAGTTTATTATTTTAAGTGCTCTTCTTAATATTATTGTGGTGAAAACAGAGAACCCCCTCCCCCTCCAAACGTTGTTTAATTTAATATTTACATATTTGTTAGCTGCTCACATCTTAAAATTCTTTCTACAACATCATAAAGCCATGGAAAATTCTGAACAGAGAAATTCATTGTAGGAAAAATGTTCAGGCAAGGCATGGTTTACATGGATAAAAATGAAAAAATTTAAATTCACATTTGTGACTTAGTCTAGATCACAATTTATCTGTGTTGGCTCAGACTTTTTAAAACTGAGGAATTATTGACATAGAACACTGTATTAGTTTTAAATGTACAGCATAGTGATTTGATACATGTACATTGCAAAATGATCAACACAGTAAGTTTAGTTAACAGCTATCACGACACACTTAGAAATATTTTTTTCTTTTGCTGAGAAAATTTAAGCTCTACAATATTAGCACCTTTCAAATACACGATACAATATTGTTATAGTCACCATGCTGTACATACATCCCCAGGACTTATTTATCTCATAACTGAAAGCTTGTATCTTTTGATCACCTTTACCCATTTCATCCACCTCTCAATCCCCCACCGCTGGCAACCACCAATATGTTCTCTGTATCTATGAGCTCGGGTTTTTTGTTTTTAGATTCCACATATAAGTGATATCTTATAATATTTGTCTTTCTCTGACTTATTTCACCTATCGTGAAACACCATCAAGGTCCATGTTATTGCAAATGGCAGGATTTCCTTCTTTATAGCTTAATAATAATCCATTGTATACATAAACCACATTTTCTTTATCCATTCATTCATCAATGGACGCATAGGTTGCTTCCATGTCTTGACTATTGTAAATAATGCTGCAGTGAACATGAGGGTGCATCTGTCTTTTCAAGATAGTGATTTCATTTCCTTTGGATAAATACCCAGAAGTGGAATTGCTGGATCATATGATAGTTCCATTTTTAATATTTTGAGGAGCCTCCATACAGTTTTCCACAGTGGTTGTACCAGTTTACACTCTCACCAGCAGTGCACAAGGGTTCCCTTTTCATCCTTGCCAACACTTGATATTTCTTGTAGTTTTGATAATAGCCATTCTAATAGGTATGAGTTGATATCTTGTTGTGGTTTTGATTTGCATTTGCCTGATGATTAGTGATACTGAGCACCTCTTTGTGTACTGGTTGGCCATCTGTGAGTATTCTTTGGAAAAAATGTCTATTCATATCTTCTGCTCATTTTTTAATCAGGTTTTGTTGGGGGGATTTTTGCTATTGAGTTGTATGAGTTCTTTATATATTTGTAGATATTACTTATCAGAATCGTGATTTGCAAATATTTTCTCCCATTCAGTAGGTTGCCTTTTCATTTTGTTGATGGTTTCCTTTGCTATGCAGAAGCTTTTTAGTTTGATATACTCCTACTTGTTTTTTTTTTTTTTTTGCTTCTTGCTTTTACTTTTGGTGTCAAATTCAAAAAGTCATTGCTAGGGTCAAGGAGCTTGTCCCCTATGTTTTCTTTTAGGAATTCTGTCGTTTCAGATCTTACGTTCAAGTCTTTAATCTATTTTGATTTGATTTTTATGTGTGGTGTAAGACAGTGGTCTAGTTTCGTTCTTTTGTATGTGACTATCCAGTTTTCCAGTACCATTTATTGAAGAGACTATCTTTTCCCCATTGTGTGTTCTTGGATCCCTTGTTGTATATAAATTGCCCATATACGTATAGGTTTATTTCTGGGCTTTCTGCTCCATTTATCTATGTGTCTGTTTTTATGCCAATACCATACTGTTTTGAATACTCTAGCTTTGTAATACAGTTTGAAATCAGGAAGCATGATGCCTCCAGCATTGTTCTTCTTTCTCAAGGTTTCTCTGGCTACTCAGGGTCTTTTGTGGTTCCATACAAATTTTAGAATTGTTTGTTATATTTCTGTGAAAAATGCCATTGGAATTTTATAGGGATTGCATCGAATCTGTAGATTGCTTTGAGCACAAAGGACATTTTAACAGTATTAAGTCTTCCAGTTCATGAGCATGGACTATCTTTCCACTTATTTGTGCCTTCCTCAATCTCTTTCATCAGTGTTTTATAGTTCTCAGGGTACAAGTCTTCCAACTCCTTGGTTTAATTTATTTCTTTGTATTTTAATGCAACAGTAAATGGGATTTTTAAATTTTTCTCTTTCTGATAGTTCATCATTAGTGTACAGAAACACAACTGATTTTGTATATTAATTTTGTATCCTTCAGCTTTACTGAATTTGTTTATTCTAACAAATTAGGTTAGAAGTCTTTTAGGCTTTTCTACATATAAGATCATGTCATCTGCAAATGGAGACAGTTTTACTTCTTTCTTTCCAATTTGATGACTTTTCTTTGCTAATTTGTCTGGCTTGAACTTCCAGTACTGTGTTGAATAAAAGTGGCAAGTGTGGACATCCTTGTCTTGTTCCCAATCATGAGGAAAAGCTTTCAGTTTCTCGCCACTGAGTATGATGTTTGCTGTGGGCTTGTCATATATGGCCTATATAATGTTGAGGTACATTCCCTCTATACCCACTTTATTAAGAGTTTTCTTATGGTGAAAAATTTTATATTTAGAATTAGTCTGGATTCAGTTTAGATGATCCCAGTTTTGTTGGCAACAAAAGTTCAGAGCCAGTCAAACAAATGCCTTCTTTGCTTCATCAGGCCAGATCAGGGCGTTGATCTTGGCTATGTCGGTGTCATGGAGTTTCTTCACAGCCTGTTTGATCTGGTTTTTTGATCTGGTTTTTTGGCCTTGAAAACTGCAATAAACACAAATGTGGTGTTGTCTTCTATCTTCCTCATGGCTCACTGGGTGGTCAGGGGGAACTTGATAATGATATAGTAAAAGCTTGTTTCTCCTGGAGGTGTTCTTCCAAGGATATCTGAGCTGCTTTCAGAGTTACAGTGTTTTAGGCACTGGAAGCTGGGTGACGTATATTGTTCTTTTGTGGCTGGGAATGACTTTTAGCACTGCTTTCTTGACCTTCAGAGTCTTGGCTTTGGGAGAGACAGGGTCTTCCTTCTTTGCTTTCGGTGTCATCTTTCTGAAAAGTTATTGAGAGCTTTTATCATGAATGGATGTTGAATTTTGTCAAGCACTTTTTCTGCATCTATTGAGATGATCATATGATTTTTATCTTTTGTTTATGTGGTGTATCACATTCATTGATTTGCACATGTTGAACCATCCTTGCATCCCAGTGACAAATTTCACTGTATCATGGTGTGTAATCCTTTAAATATACTGTGGAATTTGGTTTGGTAATATTTTGTTGAGAATTTTTGCATCTATGTTCATCACAGATGTTGGCCTGTAGTTTTTTTGTTAGTGTCTTCGTCTGGCTTTGGTATCAGGGTAGTGCTGGCCTCATAAAATGAGTTTGGGAGTGTTCCTTCCTCCTCGAATTTTTGGAAGTTTGAGAAGGACTGGTACTAATTTTTCTTTAAATGTTTGCTAAAATTCACCAATGAAGCTATCTGCTCCTGGGCTTTTCTTTGTTGGGAGGTTTTTGACTTATTGATTAAATCTCCTTCCTAGTAATTTGTCTGCTCAGATTTTCTATTTCTTCATGATACAGTCTTGGTAAGTTGTGTGTTTCTAGGAATGTATTCATTTCTTCTAGGTTGTCCAATTTTTTGGCATATAATTGTTTATAGTAGTCTCTTATGATCCTTTGTATTTCTGCGGTATCAGATGTAATGTCTCCTCCTTCATTTCTGATTTTATTTGAGTCCTCTCTCTTCTTTTCTTGTTGAGTCTAGCTAAAGATTTAACTATTTTATCTCTTTAAAAAGCAAACAGTTCTTAGTTTCATTGATCTTTTCTATTGTCATAGTCTCTATTTCATCTATTTCTGCTCAGATCTTTATTTCCTTCCTTCTACTAACTCTGAGCTTAGTTTGTTGTTCTATTTCCTTGAGGTATAAAGATAAGGTGTTTGAGATTTTTCTAGTTTCTTAAGGTAGGTGTTTATCTCTATGAACTTCCCTCTTAGAAGTGCTTTTTCTGCATCCCATGAGTTTTGGTATGTTGTATTTCCACTTTTATTTGTCTCAAGATATTTTTAAATCCCTTTTTTTCTTTGATCATTGGTTGTTCAGTAATGGTATTTAATCTCCATGTATTTGTGAATTTTCCAATTTTCTTTTTGGAATTAATTTCTAGTTTCATACAATTATGGTTGGAAAAGATGCTTGATTTGATTTCAGTCATCTTAAACGTATTAAGACTTGTTTTGTGGCCTAATATATGATGTGTCCTGGAGAATGTTCTACGTGCACTTAAAAAGAATATGTATCCTGCTGCTTTTGGACAGAATGTTCTGTGAATATCTGAAGTCCATCTGGCCTAATGCATAGTTAAAGTCTATTGTTTCCTTATTGATTATCTGGATGATCTATCCATTGATGAAAGTGTGGTATTCAAGTCCTCTACTATTCTTGTATTGCTGTCAATTTCTCCCTTTAGGTCTATTAATTTGCTTTATGTATTTACATGCTCCTTCTTAGGTGCACAAATATTTACAAATGTCATATCCTCTTGTTGGATTGACCCCTTTATCATTATATAATGACCTTCTTAGTCTCCTATTACACTTTTTGTCTTAAAGTCTATTTTGTCAGATATAAGTATAACTACCCCAGGTTTCTTTTGGTTTCCATTTGCATGGAATATCTTTTTCCATCCTTTCACTTTCAGTCTGTGTTCTTAAAGTTGAAGTGAATCTTTTGTAGGCAGCATGTAGTTGGGTCTTGTTTTTTATCCATTCAGCTACTTTGTCTTTTGATTGGAGAATTTAGTCCATTACATTTAAAGTAATTATTTATAAGTATGGACCTACCACCATTTTGTTCATTGTTTTGGGGCTGTTTTATAATTCCTTTGTTTCTTTCTTCTTCTTTTGGTCTCTTCCTTTGTGACTTGTCGCGTTTCATGGTGGTATAAGTAGATTCCTTTCTGTTTATCTTTTGTATACCTACTGTTAGGTTAGCCTTGTGGTTACCATGAGGCTTGGCATAAAGCATCTTATAATAGTCTGTTTTAAGTTGATACAACTGAAGTTTAAATGCATTCTAAAGCCCTAAGTTTTTAATTTAATGTTTTTGATGTCACAGTTTGCATCTTTTAAAAATATTACTATCTTTATATATTCTTTCTGTCCCCCTCTACCCCTTTTTTGGGTCTCATACAGTCTCTACTTTCCAAGTCAAATCTTTTACCTGTCCCCTTAATTCTATCCCATGACCAAATACCCCAACCACTCTTTCCCATATTTTTATTTTTAGTTCATAGTTTCTTCTGAAAGCCTACCAAACATGATGTGGGTTCTCCATATGCCCCCAATATTTCATTTTTTAAATCTTGCAAAACTATCTCACCTCTGCCTTTCCTTGAAAAACTTCTTTGCTGCCTTTACCCCTGATATCCAACATCTCATCATTTGACTTCTGCCTCAGACTCTACAGAAGATGCCCTCTCGGAGCTCACCAGTGACCTCCCAAGGATCAGGTCCAAAGACTTTTTCATTGTACTTCCTTACCTTGGTGAATCCCCTGCTCTCTTTGAAACTCCTCCTTTGGTTTGCACAGCATGCTACTGCCCCAGTCATCCCTCCCAACCCTTCCCTTGTTTGCCTTCTTCTTCCTCCTTGTACATCCCCTAAATTCTTCTTCAGAGGTATCACCCATTCCTTCCATTTTGGCCAAGGAAGGGGAGTTTGGGAAGGCTGTTGGGACTTCAGCAATTGACGGGGTAAAAAGCTGTTGCATACTCAAGCTTGATCCAGACTTGCAGAGACATTCTGGGGGAGATATGGTGGGTGGGGCAGGTCAGCCTATATTCGCAGATAGTAAAGATACTTAGAGTCAGGTAGCTGCTAACTTTGGGGTTCTGGATGCCCCACCCACTTCTGAACGAGACCCAGCCGCTAGGTAGAAATTCTGGAGAGCAGGGTTTGGGTGCTTCAGTGGGTATAGGGGCCTAGCTACAGCTGGGAAGTGTTTCCAAGTTCTAGTCAAGCAGGCTGTGGGCTGAGCAGGTAGATAGAGGGGAAACAAGAATCCACTGTAGAATTATGCTCTTAGTATATGCATCATGGTCTTAATCAGGATTAGCTTAGAGACTGGGCAGAATGACTTAGGCAGTTCCTGGACTCAGCAGCATCGCTTATACCATGAACTTCAGTGCTGTCAACTTCATATAGGTGATCCTAGCCCTGGTCTGCCTGCCTGTCTGTCTCTTTCTCTTTCCTTCCATCTCTCTTTCTCAAACTTGCAGAAAAGTTGTAAGAATGGTAAAAAGAACCTCTTTTCTTCCTTGACTATTTGAAAGTAAGTTGGTAACATGATGCACCGTTGACTCTGAATACTTTTATTTGTATTTTCTACAAACAAAGACCCTTTTATACATAACCAGAAGACCATCATCAAAACCAGGAAATTAACAGCCATACATTACTACCATTTAACTCTCAGACTCCATTTGAGTTTTACTTATTTCCCCACTAAAGTCTTTTGTAGAAAGAGGGTCTAGTTTAGAATCAGTCATGTCTCTTGATTTCCTTCAGACTGGAGTAGTTCCTCAGTCTTTCCTTAACTTTCACAATCTTGACAGTTTTGAGGATAACGAGTCCAACTATTTGTGTAATATCCCTCAGTTTGGGTTTACTAATGTTTCCTCGTGATTAGATTTAAGTTATACATCTTTGCTAAGAATATTCCAGAAGTGATGTTGACTACTAAAAGGCATGAGATTTGAATTTGCTCCATTACTGATGATGTTAATTTTGATCACTAGATTAATATAGTATCTCTCAGCCTTCTCCACGGTAAAGTTACTTTTCTCCACTTTATAGTTAATGAATACTTTATGGGAAGTTACTTTGGGATTTTGTAAATATCGTGTTAATCATCAGACTTTCAATTTATTTGTTAGTTTATTTATGTGAGTATGGACTCATGGATTCCTATTTTATTCAGTGGGTTTTAATCTATTTTTTAATGATCTCACTGACTATTTTCTTTCCCATATTCTATAATCACCCAATACATTATTATTACTTTAAGCAAAAAGTTATGTTTTGTTTTGTTTTATTTATTTTTGTATTCCAAATGTCAGAGATAGAAAGGGCTTAAATAAAGTCCATGCTTTCCAACATCCTCATTTACAAGCAAACAACAATAAAACCCTGAAACCCAGAGATATTGGATGACTTCCAAGGTCATAGAATTAATGAGATAATCAAGGTTGGAATCCAAGGCTCTGATCCCAAACCAGCGCCTCTCCTACTACACTGTGGTCACTCTGGCTCTACCACTCACTGTCTGTGCATCCATGAGTAACCTAATCACATTCTCTGTACCCCAGTTTTCTCATCTGTTTAACAGGGACATAATGAGCACCTCACTCTTTGGGCTCATATGAGGATCAAATGAGATAATTCATGTGAAGTGCCTAGTGCAGTGTCTGGCTCACAGTAAATATTCAATAAGTAAGAAGTCTCATTATTATTGCAGATCTTCCTTGACTTATGATGGGGTTACGTCCCAATAAATCCATCATAAGTTGAAAAGACATTTAATACTCCTAGCCTACCAAACATTGTCGCTTACCCTAGCTTATCTTAAACTTGCTCAGAACACTTATATTAGCCTACAGCTGGGCAAAATTATCCAACACAAAGCATAATTTATAATCAAGTATTGAATATCTCATGTAACTTATTGAATACTGAAACTGAAAAACAAAATGGTTTTATGGGTACAGAACGGTTCTCAGAGTATTGGTTGTTTACCATGGTGATTGTGAGGCTCACTGCTGCCTGCAGCATCACGAGAGAGTATCATACCATGTATTGCTAGCCTGGGAAAAGATCAAAATTCAGAATTCGAACTACAGTTTCTACTGAAAGTGTATCACTTTTGCACCATTGTAAAGTTGAAAAATCATGAGTCAAACCATAATAAGTCAGGTACCATCTGTACTAACGTTATGGTTAACATTTCTGTCTTACATGTGAAGAAACTAAGTATAGGACCCTCAAAAATAGTTGACAAAGAGAACAAGATTTTTTTTCTCTATTTTCTTTTTACTTTTTGACCCCCAACCCCCACCACTGGCTCTGTAGTATAAGCTTGTTTTGTTTTGGTTTTTAAATTCCACATAGAAGAGAGATCTTACAGTATTTCTCTTTCTCTGTCTGACTTATTTCACTTAGTATAATGCCCTCAAAGCCCATCCGTGTTGTTGACAATGGCAGGATTTCCTTCTTTTTTCTGACTGAATAATATTCCGTGGTGCATGTGTACCACAATGTTTTATCCGTTCATCCACCGGTGGACACTTAGGTTGTTTCCATGTACTGCTATTGTCAATAATGCTACGGTGAACGTGGAGATGCATATATATTTTCTAGTTAGTGATTTCATTTCCTTTGGATAAATACCCAGAAGTGGAATTGTTAGATTATATGGTAGTTCTATTTTTAACTTTTTGAGAAATCTCCATACTGTTTTCCATACTGGCTGTACCTATTTACATTCCCATCGACAGTACATAAGTGTTCCCATTTCTCCATATTCTCACCAACACTTGTTGTTTCTTTACTTTTTGATAACAGCCATCCTCATGGATGTGAGATTATATCTCGTAGTGGTTTTGATTTGCATTTCCCTGATGATTGTGATGTTGAGCACCAATGTGTGTACCTGTTGGCCATCTGTATATCTTCTTTGCAAAAATGTCTAGTCAGATCCTCTGCCCATTTTTTTTTTTTTTTTTTTTTTTTTGCTGTACGCGGGCCTCTCACTGCTGTGGCCTCTCCCGTTGTGGAGCACAGGCTCCGGACACGCAGGCCCAGCGGCCATGGCTCACGGGCCCAGCCGCTCCGCGGCATGTGGGATCCTCCCGGACCGGGGCACGAACCCATGTCCCCTGCATTGGCAGGCGGACTCTCAACCACTGCGCCACCAGGGAAGCCCTCTGCCCATTTTTAAATTGGATTATTTGGTTTTTTGCTATTAAGTTATATGTGTTCTTTATCTATTTTGGATATTAGCCTTTTGCCAGATATGACTTGCAGATCTTTTCTCCCATACAGCAGGTTGTCATTTCATTTTATTGACGGTTTCCTTTGCTGTGCAGAAGCTTTTACTTTGCTGCAGTCCATCTTGTTTACTTATGCTTTTCTTGCTTTTGGTGTCAGATTTTTAAAAAATCATCACGAAGGCCAGTGTCAAGGAGCTCACTTCCTATGTTTTCTTCTAGGAGTTTTATGGTTTCAGGTCTGAAGTTCAAGTCCTCAATCCATTTTGAGTTGATTTTTGTGTATGGTGTAAAATAGTGGTCAAGGTTTATTCTTTTGCATGTGGCTGTTTAGCATCCTTTTATCTTGTGTATTTATTAACAAATTATTGTATTATAGTTACTTTTACTACTTTTGTCTTTTATAAGTGATTAATCTATCACTTTTACAACATTAGTTTTTTTGAGATTTATACTTTGTTTTCCTGTTACTAATTAGTGATTTTTTGTTTCACCTTAAATAAATCTTTAACATTTATTCTAAGCCCAGTCTAGTGGTTATGAACTCCTTCAACTTTTGCTTGTGTGTAAAAGTCTTTATGTTTCCTTCAATTCTGAAGGACAGCTTTGCCAGGTAGAGAATTCTCAGTTGACACTTTTCTTCTTTCAGCACTTTGAATATATCATGCCGCTCCCTTTTGGCCTGCAAAGTTTCTGATGAAAAATTTGCTTTCAGTCTTATGGGAGTTCCCTTGTACAAAACGAGTTGTTTTTCTCTTGCTGCTTTTAAGATTGACCCCTTGTCTTTAACTTTTGAAAATTTAATTATAATGGGTCTTGGTGTAGGTCTGTTTGGATTCATCTTCTTTGGAACTTTCGGGGCTTCATGGATCTGGGTATCTGTTTCCTTCCCTAAGTTAGTGAAGTTTTCAGCCATTATTTCTTCAACTAAGTATTCTGCCCCTTTCTCTCTTCTCCTTCTGGGATTCCTATAACGCAAATATTGGTTGTGCCTAAAGTCCCTTAAACTATCTTCACTCTTTTTCATTCTTTTTTCTTTTTGCTGCTCTGAGCAGGTGAATTCCACTGCCCTCTCTTTGAGTTCACTGATCCTTTCTTCTGCTGCATCTAGCCTGCTGTTGAAACTCCTCTTTTGGACTTTTCAGTGCAGTTATCTGTTCTTCAGCTCTGTGATTTCTGTTTGGTACTTATTTATATTCTCTCTTTATTGAAATTCTCACTGTGTTCAGACATTGTTCTCCTGATCTCAGTAAGCACATTTATGACTGTTATTCTGAAATCTTTGTTAGGTAAATCACTTATGTCCACTTAATTAAGGTCTTTTTCTGAGGTTTCATCTTGTTCTTTCATTTGGTGCATGTTCCTCTGTTTCTTCATTTTACTTGATTCTCTGTACTGGTTTCTCTGTGTTAGAAAAAATTTTGATGAAACTTATTATTCTGCCCTGCCCTAGCTCTTGGTTGTCTCTCATACCTTTGTGATTGTCCAGGCAGCCTACTTTGTTTTAGTGGCTCCTAGTAGATGAAGGTGTGCCAAGACCTGTCAGTGTCCCAAAGGAGAGGATCCCATCAGAACCTGGATGGAGGCTGACCGGAAGCAGGACCCTCAGGCAGCAGCTCTATAAAGTATGGAAATATAGCTCTTAAAGGGTAGGACTGGGTATTTCTCTGTGCTGCCTCTGTGCTGTGCCCTTGGGGGATAGCCTATTAAGAACTATTTTTCTGTTTGTTGCAGTCCGGTGGAACCTGGGAAAGAAGCCCTGCTGGCCACCAGAGCCAGGCAATCAAGGGGTGACTCCTAGCTGGCAGCCACAAAAATCAGGGTGCCATGTATGTGCACGAGCTCCTTTCAGGGAGCTACCGGCAGCATGAGGCAAAGGGAGAGTGCAGAAATGGCACCTGTGGCCTCCCAATCTCTGGAGAGTATTGCAGTTTGTCCCTAGATATGTGTTAAATCAGAAGCCTGCCCTTCAGGCCAAAGCTTTAAGGTAAACAAATAGGCCTCTTTCACAGAAAGACTGGGTGAATTTCAGTTTGCTGTCTCTGCACTGGGCCCTGGGGTTTAGCTGTGGTGAGTCCACATGAGCCCTTTAAGAACTATTAGTTTCCTATAGCCTTCAGCTCTCATGGACACAAGCCCTGTTAGCTTTCAAAGCTAGATGTTTGGGGGTTCCATATCTCAGGTGGAAATCTTAAGAGTTGGGGTGCCAGATGTGGTGTCCAAACCCTTTGCTTCTCAAGAGAAGCTGGGAATTTCCACCTGATTGTGTGTTGTCATGCTGTGGGTGGGGTTTATGACCAGATGGTTTCTCAGCCTCTCCTCCCACTTCAGTGTGGGATTTTTCTCATTCACTTTTTGTGTAGGAGTTGCTCAGCTAGTTTCTGGACTTCTTTCAGAGGGAATTGTTTCCTATGTTGTTGTAGATTTGGTGTGTCTGTGAGTTCAGGACCCTCCTATGTCACCATCTTGAACCTAAAAATTTCCAGGATTTATTTTTTGGATGATTTTCTAGATTGAAGAAAGTGAGAGAGAAAATGTTAATAATACAGAGTAAATTTAAATATGCATCAAGTCTGTAGCAGTTTCATTGTGAATAGTGCAAAAAATTGAAGAAATATCCCTCCAATATTCAAAAACTATTACATGAATCAACAAAGAAGTTACTCACATCACTGATGAGTAAGCGGGATTCCTATGCACCTGGTATTTTACTTTCATCTTACTGCTCAATGTACGTGAAAGTATCCACTCCCATTTGTGTCGAAACTCCACTCATTTATCCATTGCAACCATAGTTAGGCTACCCAGACAAGAATTCAGCAAAAAAGTCAACAGAAGTATTTTGTGAGGACTTTCCTGGTGGCACAGTGGTTAAGAACCCGCCTGCCAATGCAGGGGACATGGGTTTGAGCCCTGGTCCGGGAAGATCCCACATGCCGCAGAGCAACTAAGCCCGTGTGCCACAACTACTGAGCCTGCGCTCTAGAGTCCACGAGCCACAACTACTGAAGCCCACGTGCCACAACTACTGAAGCCCACGCACCTAGAGCCAGTGCTCCGCAGCAAGAGAAGCCACCACAATGAGAAACCTGCGCACCACAATGAAGAGTAGCCCCGCTCACAGCAACCAGAGAAAGCCCCGCTCAGCAACGAATACCCAACACAGCCAAAGATAGATAGATAGATAGATTAATTAATTAGTTAATTAATTTTTAAAAAGTATTTTGTGAGAATCAACTGACTAAAGAGAACTTATGGAGAAGAGCATTTTATATTTTAGTATTATTTAGAAACTGTGTGCTGCACATCCTTTTTAGAAAGTTGGCAATTTTTTTCCTTAAAGGGCCAGATGGTAAATATTTTAGACCTTACAGTCTCTGTTGCCACTACTTGTCTCAGCTCTGCCACTGGAAAACAGCCATAGGTGACATGTAAATGAATGGGCAAGGCTGTGCTATAAGATTATATTTACAAAACCAGATGACTAGCCCCTGGACCATAGTTTACTTACCTCTGCTTTTTATCAGTAAAATTTATAATAAACGTAGGTATGGATATGTATGCATTTTTCAGCAAGCCAGTTGTCAAACCTTTACCACACGCCATGGTTATCATCCCAACCAGTCCACAGTCCTCATTCTAAAGGGCTCCCCAGTGGCTTCTCATGGTCTAAAGAACAATCGTCAAGAATCTTTTAGGAGCAAACAAAGCCCTCTGTGCTCCTGCGTGCTCTCCACCTCTTTCACTGCCACTTTGTTCCAGCCACACCAGGCTCTTATTAGTTCCCTAAACACACCAGGCTTTTTCGTGCCCCTGGGCATTGCACTCACTGCTCTCTCTGTTCAGCCTGCTCTTCCTTTCTCCTGTCCTCCTGAAGGACTCTTGCTCACCTGACCCAGGTCAAGTTTTTTCTCTGTGCTATTCGCCTGGCCATTTTCTCCTCCTCTCACCTACTCAGTGCATTCAGCACTTCCCACACTAGACCCTGCTCATCAAGGGCAGCTCCTGTCCCAGTGTCCTGCCTTCCGATCTCCCACTGATGCGACTGAACTCACTCAGTAAATTCTTGATCAGTGGGGCTTGTCAAGGATCTTATGTTTTAAGAGTCATAATAAGGTATATCGTGTATGGAAGACTTTGTATCCCTTACTCTGCCAGTGTGTTTCATACATGAACTCCTGTCATCCTCACTGCAACTCATGAGGGTAGATATGATGATCCCATTTTACAAATGAGGAAGCTGAGGCTTGGAATGGTTGCACATAGGTGATATGTGACAGAACCAGGATGCACACCCTAGAGTAGTTAGCAATAAGGTTATAAAAGAAATGCAAGTGCATATTATGGGCGGTCACACGAGAGAAAGGCTACTCTTACCTGGTAACCTGGGGGAACAGCTTCATGGAGGAGGTGTTGACTGAGACTGGATAGAATTTATCCTTGTGGGAGAAGCAGCCCATGCAGAAGCAAAATGGTAACCAGAGGCAAGAGAAGCAGGAATGGTCAGGTTTGGCCTGCCCCCTTGATGTGGTGTAGACCAGGGCAGATGATGCTGAGGCAGCCTCTTAGCTGCCCACCTGCCTTTGTGTGGCTTCATCTGACAGTCGATACCCTCTTGTAGGTGCTTCAGGGTCTGGAGCCATCCTGATGGGTGTTTAGATCGAAGTAAATTATGCCATGTGTTCTGTGCCACAATTCAACTGCCACGTCCCGATGAAATCAAGTTTATGTGTGCATTTGATGTGCCATGAAAGGAAGTTACACCAGGGCAGTTTGGGGGTCCGTGTAGAATAAGAAGGTAAGGTAGCAAATTGTCCACGGAGGAGCCTTGGGACTCTCTTAGGAAAAGCTGGCACCTGGTATCTCCACTGCTTGTGAAGGTTATTGGAGCTCCAGGACTGGATACTTGTTAGGCACGTGGTAATGTTGTCAGTTCTAACTGCAGTGCTTCAAAATTCATTTTCCCATCATATTTTGGACATATGCAGCCAATCAAAACTTAATACCCGGGACTTCCCTGGTGTTCCAAATGCAGGGGGCCTGGGTTCAATCCCTGGTCAGAGAACTAGATCCCACGTGCTGCAACTAAGAGTTCACATGCCGCAACTAAAAGATCCCACATGGCAACGACGATCCTGCATGCCGCAACTAAGACCAGCGCAGCCAAATAAATTAAAAACAAAAACAAAAAACTTAATACCCAACCATAATGCCATCAGCTCCTTTGCCTAAAAGGTCATTTGTTTCAACTATAGTCAAAGCAGAGTTTTTCCTCTGAGGATTTTATTCCAGCTTCTGGACCTTCACGGATGTGGCGCCTCTTTTAAATAATTTCTAAGAAGAAAATTCCAGTGAGTATGCCCTCCTGTAGTGCCATTGCTGGAGAAAGAAGCAAGGAGGAGGGAGAATTTGGCATGTTTTCCATTAGGTTTGCTCTGCCCTATTTTGGAGAAATCTGACTCTTGCAGAAATCTGACTCTTGCAGAAATCTGACTCTGGTTTGCTGAAGGCTGAGCTTCTGGTTGTGATTTCAGAGCCCAGCTCCAGGAGACTGAAGAAAGCATGCATTTACTCATCTTCTTCATGACCACCCCATCCCGAAACTTAGAATCACAATGTAAGGAGTGGGGTAAATAAAACTTTTCCTTATTACTTGAGTCAAACAAGATAGATGGCTGTGGACGGGGGGCTGAACAGGTATGACATACGTACCCAGGGGCAAGAGGGGAGGAAGTGAACGGCCCCTCTCAGCCCGGTGCCATTTATATACCGCAGATGCTAGTTGAGTTCTTTCATTCTGAGCATGAACCAGAGCTACAGTACGATGCAGAAAAACCACGGGTGCAGCCTGCTCCCAGGCGGCTTTGAGTCTAGGAGAGGTTGGTCAGGTTTCTGATCATTAGAACTATGAAAGTGAATTTAAGTGCCTAAGCACAGAGCATTGGCAGGTTCAGAACAAGCAGAGGGTCATCCATAAGGAACACCGGACTATGGATATCCCTACAGGAGGAATGTTACAGCTCCCCACCAGCACTGGAGAACAGCAGCACCTGTAAGCACTCATACTAAACGGTGAGAAAGGTGGAAAAGTGAGATTAATGCAGTGGTTCTCAGCCTTGGCTGCATGTTGGAATTACCTGCAGGGTTAAAAAAAAAAATACAGTGATGCCTGAACCCCAGGGGCTCTGATGGAATGGGTCTGGGGTATAGACTGGGCATGAGGGTTTCTAAGAGCTCTGCAGGGAATTTTAATGTACTTGTCAAGGTCAAGAACCACCAGGCTACAGAGTGTTTTGGATCTGGTGTGACCGGTTAGGTGCATCTAGGGAAGTTTCCTGCTGGACGTTTTACAGGGGGATAGGAGTGTGGTTTGACCAGAGGATCACAGAAGGGCAGGCGAAGAGAAGGATGGCCTGTGTGTAACTCACACGGGGAGGGCCAGGCCACAGTGGAACTGCCAGGGGTGGGACCAAGTCTTCATCATCTTTGTATGTCCCTCCTGGGCCTGGGCACACAGAAAATGTCTGTGGAATGGCTGTTTGCATCCTGTGGGAAGGAAGCCTCGGTGTCTGGGTAGCAGTGAGGTTCCTACGTGGGCTCGTCCACAGGCTGCAGATGGACTAGGGAGCACAGGGCACAGCACCGACGCTGAGTTCCAGCAAGTCAGCAGGAAGAGCTTCTCAGACAGGCACTGGCCCTAGAGAAGGCTGATGGAGAAAACCACTGTCCCTGCTGGCTTGAGAGCACTATGGTGGTAGAGACCCTACCTGTCTTCACAGCAAGCACCTGTTCTAGAGCCTGGCACACAGAGCAGGGACAGGGGTGCTCCCAGAATGGACAGGTGATGTTCTGGGCAGTAGTCCCCCCACCTAGGATTGGTCCCAGGCACAGGAGCTTCTCTGTCTGCAGGGCCTGCCCCAAAGGCACTTGACTTCCTTATTATAGGGAGACTTGGGACATATGCAATAGAAATTAATTCCACGGTCTATGTCCCAAGCCCTGTTATCTGTTTCAACTGACAGTATTCTTTTTCTTCCATTTCTCTTCCACATCAATATTTCATGGCTAGGAGATCTGGTAGGGGAAGTAATGGTGTGTATGGGATTCATTTAGTTTTCTGTTTCAATGTAAATGTGAGAAATTCACCCAGTACCCTTTAGGCCATGACAATGACTATTTTTTTAAAAAGTCATTTTCAGTAGCTCATCGATCTTATGGCTCTACAGGGCTGAAACTCCAAGTCTTTTTTTTTTTTTTTTTTTTTTTGCGGTACGCGGGCCTCTCACTGTTGTGGCCCCTCCCGTTGCGGAGCACAGGCTCCAGACGCGTAGGCTCAGCGGCCATGGCTCACGGGCCTAGGCGCTCTGCGGCATGTGGGATCTTCCCAGACCGGGGCACGAACCCGTGTCCCCTGCATCGGCAGGCGGACTCTCAACCACTGTGCCACCAGGGAAGCCCTGAAACTCCAAGTCTTGTTTCCTGGTCACTGTGGGCCCCCTGCTGAGGCTGCCCCCTTTAGCCACAGAGCACAAGGCTCCATGTAAGCATCCAAGTAAGGGGTACCATCCAGATCACGTTCCAGGATCACACAGTGGTGCTGAAGGTCCCGTGCTCCCCCGGGAGGAGCCTGAGACACGTGCTGCAGGGCGGGTCTCAGCTCTCAGGAGCTGCTGCCCTGAGGAGGTGACCTGTGCCGATTGGCAAGGCTCAGGCGGGGAGCTTTCTGCTTCAGAGGAGGTCATTACCCCTCACCGCAGTCCTGCCTCTCCCTCTGGGCCTGAGAACCTCAGCACCTGTGCTTGGGGAACGTATGGCTGCCGAAACACAGCCTTTCCAGGCCAGTTGGCGGGAAGTGGGGAGGCTGGGCCAGCACCTGTACATGTTGCCTTACCTTACCTTTAGATAAATCAGTTAATACTCAGAGGGAATTGTTTCAGTGATTGCTCCAGAGCTGTTTTCTGCATTAGGAATTTAAAGTGACGTTAAAACTATATCATCTTTAAAATATCTAATCAAGACTTGGGGGCTTCAGGGTTCTAGGCTTTGCTCGTGACTGGCAGTCTCCTGATGGCCAGCAAGGGTCCTTCAGTGCAGGTGTGCAATGTCAGGCCGAGAGCAGGCTGGAAGCTAATGGGGACCAGGGGAATCCAGGCCCTCTGGGGCCTCTTGACTCATCAGCTTCTATTGGAGCAGGAGGCTAAACTGCTAGGAAAAAAAGACCTTTCAAAAGTGGTTTTTAGATAATATTGACTGCTATTTGTGAACTTACAAAGAAGAGGGGGTGTTGAAATTTGACTTCCCAAGAAAACACAAAACAAGTGTCTTTCCTAAAAAGGAAAGGGAAAGGAAGACAGGGAAAAAACTTGCCTCATTTTGTTCAGAATGAATCTCCTCCTTATGCAGCTGCTGAAGGTGAGCCAGAGTTCTGATGTACTTTCTGGGATGAGGTCTGTGTTCCTCTTGGTTCAGTGGTGCAGAGAGTGGGTGTCACCCCTTGTGGAGTGCACTGTGCAGAAGAGCTACCCTGTAGCTCTTAATCTCTGGCCCAAACCACACTTTCCAGCTAGTCTTGTTGGCAGTACCCTGACCTTTACCTCTGGAAATACCAGCGGTAACCTGGAGAGTTTTAGGTTTTGCTAAGGTTGTAACAACACTGAGTCACAGACCTAAGTGAGTCATCTGTGTGTCTTTTCATTCACGAGCTGGCTCCCTTGGCTGTCCCTCTGGAATGCGATTGTCACCTCCAACTCATCGGCAGGGGCCCGTGAAGCTGGCGTGGCCTTTGTGACTAATATTCCCCCATGGGAGGATAGGGTTCCTCAAGTGTGAAAATAATTTGATTCCCTGAAGAAATCTTGACCTTTAGCATGCCATTTTCAGCAGCAGCATTTAGAGAAGAAAGCACAATTTCAGGAGGTCTTTCAGGTCCAGCTCTCTTCTTCCTCCAAAAGGACATTCACTTTCTCCACTGAGTTGAAGCTACTCCTTCTCTCCCTAACCATCCTGCACCCCCTGCCAGATTCATCTTCCCAAGATGCCACTCGGATCATTCAGTTCTACCTTAAAAACTTCCAGTGGCTCTCTGTTGCCTGGAAGGGCTGTCAAGGTGATACCATTCCAGAACTTGGCCCCTTGTCACTCCTGTGACATGCTTTCCCCCTGGAGCCTATACTCTAGAAGGCTCAGCTTCTTGGTGCCCTTTTCTGTTCTGGTTCCAAAGTGCCAGTTACATATTCAAAGGCAGATATAGGAATCCAGTTGTCCCCTTCATAGTGGCCTCTGGCCTTTCTGGGCCGTGGCTGTACTTCCTGATGCATCACACAGCCCAGCCCTTGGTCAGGTTCTGTCCAGCTACACTTATCACCCCAAGCAGCTTTCAGTTTCTTCTCCATCCTGCTTCCTCCTTCCTTGAAGGGCTTTATGCAGTGCAAGGTAGGTGACTGATACATTCAGATTAAATTAGGTTATCTGAAGTTATTCATACTTAAGTTACCAGCATCATATCTTACAAGTTAATCACTGGAAAGGGACTTGATGAGATACCCAGAAGGAAAAAGACACCCTCTGTTCTATTCTAGTTTTATTAAGTCAAGTAAACAATACTCAGCTATAGGAAAACAAAGAAAAGTAAAGGGGCATGGGTAGACGCCATCTTAAAGACGCATGGAGGGCTTCCCTGGTGGCGCAGTGGTTGAGAGTCCGCCTGCCGATGCAGGGGACACGGGTTCGTGCCCCGGTCTGGGAAGATCCCACATGCCGCGGAGCGGCTGGGCCCGTGAGCCATGGCCATTGAGCCTGCGCATCCGGAGCCTGTGCTCCGCAACGGGAGAGGCCACAACAGTGAGAGGCCCGCGTACCGCAAAAAAAACAAAAAACAAAAAACAAAAAAAAGACGCATGGAGAAAAGATGGGCATAAGAGTTGTTTTGAACAAAGAATTATCCGTATTCTCTGACAAATGAGGTATTGTGGGGGTGAGACAGAAAGGGGAGCAAAGAATGGCTCCAAATAGGTGGCCAGGGCTTTGGCCAGGGCATTCATGGACAACCACAAATTCAGAGGTGGGAAGGGAGGTCATGGGGCACCAGATGGAGGCCTCTGCTGGACAAGAGAAACTAGGAGGAGGGGGTGTGCTGGGCTGAGGATCTGGGGGCTGGTAGATATGCAGAGGAGAGAGGAATCCAGGGTGATTCCACAGGGACCCACTACACCTGAAAATGATGAAGCACAATACAGTAGTCCCCCCTTATCCATGGTTTCACTTTCCATGGTTAGAGTTACCTGCAGTCAACCATAGTCCAAAAATATTAAATAGAAAATTTCAGAAATAAACAATTCGTAAGTTTCTTTTTTTTGCCTTGAATTAGAGTTGATTTACAATGTTGTATTAGTTTCTGTATATAGCAAAGTGATACATATATATGTATACACTTATATATTCATTTATACATATATATATATTCTTTTTCATCTTCTTTTCCATTATGGTTGATTATAGGATATTGAATAGAGTTCCCTGTGCTATACAGTAGGACCTTGTTGTTTATCTATTTTATATATAGTAGTTTGTATCTCCTAATCCGAAACTCCTAATTTATCCCTCCCCTACCCCCTTTCCCCTTTGGTAAACAGAACTTTGTTTTCTATGTCTGTGAGTCTGTTTCTGTTTCATAAATGAGTTTATTTGTGTCATATTTTAGATTTCACATATAAGTGATAGCATATACTATTTGTCTTTCTCTTTCTGACTTACATCACTTAGTATGATAATCTCTAGGCCCATCCATGTTGCTGCAAATGACATTATCTCATTCTTTTTAATGGCTGAGTAATATTCCTTTGTATATACATACCACATCTTCTCTATCCATTCATCTGTCGATGGACATTTAGGTTCCTTCCATGTCTTGGATACTGTGAATAGTGCTGCTGGGAACATAGGGGTGCATGTATCTTTTCGAATTAGAGTTTTCTCTGGATATATGCCCAGGAGTAGGATTATTGAATCATATGGCAACTCTAATTTTAATTTTTTGAAGAAACTCCATACTGTTTTCCATAGTGGCTGCACCAATTTACATTCCCACCAACAGTGCAGGAGGGTTCCCTTTTCTCTACACCCTCTTTAGCATTTGTTGTTTATAGACTTTTAAATGATGGCCATTCTGACCGGTGTAAGGTGGTACCTCATTGTAGTTTTGATTTTCATTTCTCTAATAACTAGAAATGTTGAGCACCTTTTCATGTCCCTCTTGGCCATCTGTATGTCTTCTTTGGAGAAATGTCTGTTTAGGTCTTCTGTCCATTTTTTGATTGCGTTGTTTGTTTTTTTTTATTATTGAGTTGTATGAGCTGTTTGTATATTTTGGAAATTAAGCCCTTATTGGTTGCATCATTTGCAAATATTTTCTCCCAGTCTGTAGGTTGTTTTTTCATTTTGTTTATGGTTTCCTTTGCTGTGCAAAAGCTTTTATTGTGACTATATAGTATCCGGTCTTACATTTAGGTTTTTCATCCATCTTGAATTTATTTTTGTATATAGTGTTAGAGAATGTTCTAATTTGATTCTTTTACATGTAGTTGTCCAATTTTCCCAGAACCACTTATTGAAGACACTGTCTTTTCTCCATTGTATATTCTTGCATCCTTTGTCATAGATTGACCATAAATGTGTGGATTTATTTCTGGGTTCTCTGTCCTATTGCATTGATCTATATGTCTGTTCTTGTGCCAGTACCATACTGTTTTGATGACTGTAGCTTTGTAGTATAGTCTGAAGTCTGGACGCAATCTTCCTCCAGCTCTGTTCTTCTTTCTCAAAATTGTTTTGGCTTATTTGAGGTCTTTTGTGTTTCCATACAGATTTTTAAAATTTTGTTTCCAGTTCTGTGAAAAATGCCATTGTTAATTTGATAGGGATTGCATTGAATCTGTAGAATGCCTTGCATAGTATAGTCATTTTAATGATATTAATTCTTCCAATCCAAGAACATGTTGTATCTTTCCATCTGTTTGTGTCATCTTCAATTTCTTTCAGCAGCATCTTATAGTTTTCAGAGTGCAGGTCTTTTGCCTCCTTAGGTAGGTTTATTTCTAGGTATTTTATTCTTTTTGATGTGATGGTAAATGGGATTGTTTCCTTAATTTCTCTTTCTGTTGGTTCATTGTTAGTGTATAGAAATGCAACAGATTTCTGTATATTAATTTTGTATCCAGCGACTTTATCAAATTCGTTGATGAGCTCTAGTAGTTTTCTGGTAGCATCTTTAGGATTTTCTATGTAGAGCATCATGTCATCTGCAAACAGTGACAGTTTTATTTCTTTTCCAATTTGGATTCCCTTTATTTCTTTTTTTTTTCTCTGATTGCTGTGGCTAGGACTTCCAAAACTATGTTGACTAAAAGTGATGAGAGTGGGCATCCTTGTTCCTGATCATAGACGGAATGTTTTCAGCTTTTCACCATTGAGTATGATGTTAATGGTGGATTTGTCATGTATGGCCTTTATTATGTTGAGGTATGATCCCTCTGTGCCTACTTTCTGGAGAGTTTTTATCATCAGTGGATGTTGGATTTTATCAAAAGCTTTTTCTGCATCTATTGAGATGATCATATGGTTTTTATTCTTCAGTTTGTTAATGTGGTGTATCACATTGATTGCTTTGCAAATATTGAAAAATCCTTGCATCCCTGGGATAAATCCTGCTTGATCATGGTGTATGATCCTTTTAATTGTATTGTTGGATTTGTTTTGCTACTGTTTTGTTGAGGATTTTTGCATCAGTGTTCATCAGGGATATTGGCTTGTACTTTTCTTCTTTGTGATCTCTTTGTCTGTTTTTGGTATCAGGGTGATGATGGCCTTATAGAATGAGTTTGGAAGTATTCCTTCCTCTGCAATTTTTTGGAATGGTTTTAGAAGGATAGATGTTAACTCTTCTCTCAATGTTTGGTAGAATTTACCTGTGAAGCCATCTGGTCCTGGACTTTTGTTTGTTGGGAGTTTTTAAATTATTAATTCAATTCCAGTATTGGTAATTGGTCTGTTCATATTTTCTATTTTTTCCTGATTTGGTCTTGGGAGATTATACCTTTCTAGGAATTTGTTCATTTCTTCTAGATTATCCATTTTATTGGTGTATAGTTGCTCATAGTAGTCTCTTATGATCCTTTG
The DNA here is from genome assembly GCF_964341445.2 of Mesoplodon mirus. Taxonomy (NCBI): domain Eukaryota; kingdom Metazoa; phylum Chordata; class Mammalia; order Artiodactyla; family Ziphiidae; genus Mesoplodon; species Mesoplodon mirus. The sequence continues at coordinate 123,096,275 of NC_138980.1, read as the reverse complement.
TATTTCTGTGGTGTCAGTTATAACTTCTTTTTTATTTCTGATTTTATTGATTTGGGCCCTTTACCTTTTTTTCTTGATGACTCTGGCTAGAGGTTTATCAGTTTTGTTTATCTTTTCAGAGAACCAGCTTTTAGTTTCATTGACCTTTTCTATTATTTCCTATTATTTTTTTAGTCTCTATTTCATTTATTTTTGCTCTGATCTTTAGATATCTTTCCTTCTACTAACTTTGGGTTTTGTTTGTTCTTCTTTTTCTGGTTGCTTTAGGTGTGAGGTCAAATGGTTTATTTGAGATTTTTCTTGTTTCCTGAGGTAAGCTTGTGTCACTGTAAACTTCCCTCTTAGAAATGATTTTGCTGCATTCCATAGGTTTTGGATAGTTGTGTTTTCATTATCATTTGTCTCTAGGTATTTTTTGATTTCCTCTTTGATTTCTTCAGTGATCCATTAGTTGTTTAGTAGCATATTGTTTAAACTCCACGTTTGTGTTTTTTTGCAGTTTTTTTCTTATAGTTCATTTCTAACCTCATAGTGTTGTGGTTGGAAAAGATGCTTGATGCGATTTCAGTTTTCTTAAATTTACTGAGGCTTGCTTTGTGGCCCAGGATGTGTATCCTGGAGAATGTCCCATGTGCGCTTGAAAAGAATGTGTATTCTGCTGCTTTCGGATGGAAGCAATATCAATTAAGTCCATCTGGTCCAATGTGTCACTTAAGGCCTGTGTTTCCTTATTGATTTTCTGTCATTCATTTAGGTAAGTGGGGTGTTAAAAGTCCCCCACTATTATTGTGTTACTGTCAATTTCTCATTTTAAAAAAAAAATTTTTTTTTTATGTCTGTTAACAATTGCCTTGTATATCGAGGTGCTCCTTTGTTGGGTTGCATATGTATTTACATTTGTATTATCTTCTTCTTGGATTGACCCTTTGATCATTATGTAGTGTCCTTCTTTGGCTCTTGTGACAGTCTTTATTTTCAAGTCTATTTTGTCTGATATAAGTATTGCTACTCCAGCTTTCTTTTGATTTCCATTTGTGTGGAATACCTGAAACCCTCAGTTTCAGTCCGTATGTGTCTCTAGATCTGAAGTGAATCTCTTGTAGGCAGCGTATATATGGGTCCTGTTTTTGTATCCATTCAGGAAGTCTCTGTCTTTGGGTTTGAGCATTTAGTCTGTTTACATTTCAGGTAATTATCAATATGTATGTTTCTATTGCTATTTTATTGATTGTTTTGGATTTGTTTTTATACGGTGTTTTCCCCCCTTTCTTCCTTTGTTCTCTTGTGATTTGATGACTATCTTTAGTGTTATGTTTGGATTCCTTTTTCTTTTTTGTGTGTATGTCTATTATAGATTTCTTTTTGCAGTTACCATGAGGTTTTTATATAGCAGTATATATATGTATGCTTGTTTGAAGTTGCTGATCTCTTAGTTTCAAATGCATTTTAGATACCCTGCATTTGTACTCTCCTCCCCACGTGATTACTGTTTTTGATATCATATTTTACATCTAATTGTTTTGTGTACCCATTAACTGCTTATTGTGGATACAAATGATTTTACTACTTTTGTCTTTTAACCTCCCTATTAGCTTTGTATGTGGATGATTTCCTACATTTATTGTATATTTGCCTTTACCAGTAAGCTTTCCCATTTTTTAATTTTCTTGTTTCTAGTTGCGGCCTTTTCTTTTCCACCTAGAGAAGTTCTTTAGCATTTGTTGTAAAGCTGGTTTGGTGCTGTTGAATTCTTTTAGCTTTTGCTTGTCTGTAAAGCTTTTGATTTCTCCATCAAATCTGAATAAGAGCCTTGCTAGGTCGAGTATTCTTTTTTTTTCAATGATAATATAGTTTTAATAATAATAACCCAAAATAGAAAGTCTATATGTGGCCTTTTACTAAAAATTTGTTTTCATGAAATTAGTTCTGTAACTAGAATGGTTTTATATACATATGGATTGGAATTTTACAAATGCGAGGATATATCATATTTGAAATCTGTAAGTTTTCTAGACTCTTATTTATACACTTAGACAATATATGTTCACCATTACCTTGTGCAACATAATATTCATCCAAATTATAACTAAAAGATCATAAAATCACCTTTTATTGATTAAAAAGGGGTCTTAACACTGCAAATACCAATCAGAAAAGCTGAGTAAAAATGTTTGTTAGTCATGCCAGGGTTTCAACCACGGGTTGTGTTGCGCAAATGGCAGTACAAGGATACCCCCTCTAAGAACAATGAGAGAAGCCAGATAAAACACAAAGTTCTAAGTTTGAAGTCATCACAGAGCTGCTGAGACAACCAGGAATTGAGAGGCTAAGAGGCTGGGGAGAAGGGAACTCAGGAGAGATGAGCCTACTTCTTTGACCTGTTTTTCACCTTGGGGGATTTGCTGGTTTCTTTTTTTTTTTTTTTCCACACACACACACACACACACACACACTGTATTTTATTTTTACAAGAGATAAATAAACTGACACCAAGCATTGTAAATGGATGTAGGTCAAGTATTCTTGTTTGTAGATTTTTCTCTTTCATCACTTTAAGTGTATCATGCCACTCTCTTCTAGCCTGCAGAGTTTTTGCTGAAAAGTCAGCTGATAGCCTTATGGGAGTTCTCTTGTATGTTGTTTGTTGCTTTTCCCTTGTTGCTTTTATTTTTTTTTAATATTTATTTATTTATTTAGGCTGTGCCAGGTCTTAGTTGGGACATGCAGGATCTTCGTTGCGGCATGCGGGATCTTTAGTTGCAGCATGTGGGCTCGTAGTTGTGGCACGCATGCGGGATCTACTTCCCTGACCAGGGATCAAACCCGGGCCCCCTGCATTGGGAGTGTGGAGTCTTACCCACTGGACCACCAGGGAAGTCCCTCCCTTGTTGCTTTTAATGTTCTCTCTTTGTCTTTGTCATTTTGATTACAGTGTGTCTTGGTGTGTTCCTCTGTGAGTTAATCTTGTATAGGACTCTACACTCCCTGGACTTGGGTGACTGTTTCCTTTCACAGGTTAGGGAAGTTTTCAGCTATTATCTCTTGAAATATTTCCTCAGGCCCTTTCTCTCTCTCTTCTCCTTCTGGAGCCCCTATAATGTGGATGTTAGGGCACTTGATGTCATCCCAGAGGTCTCTTAAACTGTCCTCATTTCTTTTCATTCTTTTTTCCTTTTTCTGCTCTGTAGTAGTGATTTCTACTATTCTGTCTTCCAGCTCACTGATTCATTCTTCTGCTTCATTTAACCTACTATTGATTCCATCTTGTGTATTTTTCATTTCTGTTATTGTATTCTTCAATTCTGTTTGGTTGTTCTTTATATTTTCTAATTCTTTGTTAAAAATTTCAGATTTCTCACTCTGTGTATCCATTCTTCTCCCAAGTTCTTTGATCATCTTTACTGTCATTACTCTGAACTCTTTCTTGGATAGATTGCCTCATCTTTACTGTCATTACTCTGAACTCTTTCTTGTATAGATTGCCTATCTCCATGTCACTTTCTTCTGGGGTTTTGTCTTGTTCCTTCATCTGAAACATATCCCTCTGTTGTCTCATTTTGTTTAAATTTTTATTTGTATTTTTATGTATGTGGTAGGTTGGTTACATTTCTTGACCTCAGAGAAGCGTCCCTCTGTAGGAGACATCCTGTGCATCCCAGCAGTGCACTCTCCTTTCATCACCAAGGGCCAGGGGCCAGCTGGTCCCAGGGTAGTGTCTGGCCTGCATTTGCAGATTCGGTCTGCAGGCTGCAGGACCATACTTTTCTTGCTTCTGATGTCTGCCCCCTGGTGGGTGAGACTGGTCTAGAGGCTGGTGCAGGCTTCCTTGTGAGAGGGGCTGGTGCCTGCCTACTGGTGGCTGGAGCTGGTTCTTGGCCCTCTGGTGGGCAGGGCCATGTCTAGGGGCATGTCTAGAGGGCTCAGAAGTCTTTAGGCAGCCTGCCTGCTTATGGGTGGGGCTGTGTCCCCACCCAGTTAGTTGTTTGTCCTGAGGCATCCCAACACTGGAGCATACATGCTGTTGGGTTGGGCCATGACTTGGTGCTAATGACCCAAGCAAGATGTCAGCCTCCAAGAGAGTCTATGCAGATGAATACTCCCAATATACCTGCCACCAGTGTCTATGTCCCCTGGGTGAGCCACAGCTGTGCCCTGCCTCCCCAGGAGACCCTCCAAGACCAGCAGGTAGGTCTGGCCCAGGCCTCTATGAAATTACTGCTTTTTCCCTTGGTCCTGGTGCAACATGAGATTTTGTGTACACCCTTTAAGAGTGGAGTCTCTATTTCCCCCAATCCTGTGTAGCTCCTGCAATCAAGCCCTGCTGGCCTTCAAAGCCAAATGCTCTGGGGGCTCCTTTTCCCAGTACCGGACTCCTGGGCTCGGGGGCATGGCATGGGACTCAGAACTCTCACTTCTGTGGGAGAACCTGTCTAATATAATTATTCTCCAGTTTGTGGGTCACCACACAGGGCAGGGGCAGGAGGAGGTGAGGTATGGGACTTGATTATTGCGAGTCCACCCCTCCTGTTGGTCTCACTGTGGTTCCTTCTTTTGTCTTTAGTTGTGGAAGATCTTTTCTGGTAGGTTTCAGACTTTTTCAATGATGGTTGTTATGCAGATTGTTGTGATTTTGGTGTGCTTGTAGAGGAGGTGAGCTTAGGATCCTTCTTTTCCACCATCTTGGCTGCTCTCTCTCTGTTTCTGTTTTGTTATATTCATTCATTTTGCTTTTTAGATTCCATGTATAAGTGATTACATACAGTATTTTTCTCTGACTTATTTCACTAAGCATAATACCCTCCAAGTCCATCCATGTTTTTGCAAATGGCAGAATTTCATCCTTTTTATGACTGATATTCCATAGTAGGTATGTATATATGTATATATGTGTGTGTGTGTATATATATACCACATTTTGTTTATCCATTCATCTGTTGATGGACATAGATTGCTTCCATATCTTGACTGTTATAAATAAAGCTGCTGTGAACATTGGGGTGCATATATCTCTTCAAATTAGTGTTTTTGTTTTCTTCAGATAAATACACAGGAGTGGGATTGCTGGATCATATGATAGTTCTATTTTTAATTTTTTGAGGAATCTCCATACTATTTTCCACAGTGGCTGCACTAGTTTACATTCCCACCAACAGCATACTAGGGTTCATTCCATTTTCTCCACATCCTTACCAACATTTGCTGTTTGTAGGCTTTTTGATGATTAACCATTCTGACAGATGTGAAGTGATGTCTCACTGTGGTTTTGATTTGCATTTCCTTGATGATTAGTGATGTTGAGCATCTTTTCATATGCCTGTTGGCCATCTGTGTATCTTCTTTGGAAAAATGTTTGTTCAGGTCTTTTGCCCACTAAATTGGATTGTTTATTTTCTTCATATTGACTTGTATGAGCTGTTTATATGTTTTGGATATTAACCTCTTACCAGTCATATCATTTGCAATTATTTTCTCCCATTCAGTATGTTGTCTTTTCATTTTGTCAGTGGTTTTTTTTTTGCTGCACAAAAGCTTTTAAGTTTAATTAGGTTCCATTTATTTATTTTTCCTTTTGTTTTCTTTGCCTGAGGAGACAGGGATAAAAAAATATTGCTACAACTTACATCAAAGGGTGTTCTGGATACATTTCATTTCTTTTTCTTGCCTTAAAGCAGTGAATCGAGCCCTCATCACAGTGTTGAATAGAAGTGATAAAGCAGACATTATTGCCTCATAGCTAATTCTGGGGGGAGAGCATCATTAAATATGATGTTAACTATAAGTTTTTTGTATCTAATACTTACTAGTTTAAGGAAGTTTCTTTCTATTATTAGTCTGCTGAGAGTTTTTTTTTTTTTAATCAGGAGTGGATATTGGGTTTTATCGAGTGTTTTTTTTTTTTTCAGTCTATTGAGATGCCTTTTTTTCCCATTTAGTCTGTTAATATGGTGAATTTTATTGACTTTCAAATGTTAAATCAACCTTCACTTCTTGGCATAAATGCCATTTGTTGTATTATCCTTTTTACACATTGTTAGATTTGATTTGCTAACATGTTAAGAATTTTTGCATCTATGTTCATGTGGGATATTAGTTTCTAGTTTTCTTTTCTTGTAATGTCTTTGTCTAGTTTTGGGACCAGTGTAATGTTGGCCACATAGAATAAGTGGGGAAATATTTCCTCCTCTTTGTTTTTCTGGAAGAGGTTGAGAATTGGCATTATTTGTTCCCTAAATATTTCATAGAATTCCTCATCTGGGCCTGAAACTTTTGGTTTCACTGATTTTATCTATTTTGTGTGTGTGTGTGTTCTATTCTATTGATTGCTGCTTTGATCTTTTTTTTTTTTTTTTGTGGTATGCGGGTCTCTCACTGTTGTGGCCTCTCCCGTTGTGAAGCACAGGCTCCGGACACGCAGGCCCAGTGGCCATGGCTCACGGGCCTAGCCGCTCCACGGCATGTGGGATCTTCCCGGACCGGGGCACGAACCCGTGTCCCCTGCATCGGCAGGCGGACTCTCAACCACTGCCTCACCAGGGAAGCCTGCTGCTTTGATCTTTATTATTTCCTTTCTTCTGCTTACTTCAGGTTTACTTGCTGATCTTTTTCTGATTTTTAAAGATAGAAGCTGCGGTTATTTTTTCTAACATAAATATTTACTGCTATAAATTTCCCTCTAAGTATTGCTTTAGTGCATCCCAAAATTTTGATATGTTGTTGTTTGGGAGGTCCCAAGACCACCCATATGTTTGGAGATTCACTAAAAAGACTCAGGGACACAGAGGCAGTTGTACTCATGGCTATAGTTTATTACAACAATCATAAAAGGGAAAAGATATCAGGCAGAGTCTGGAGGAAAACAAGCATAGGCTTCCAGTGTTCTGCCCTTCCTTTCCCCAGATGATGTCACACAGAACAAGCTCCTTTCTGTAGCAGCAGAGTGCAACAACGTGTGTGCAGTATTTTCACTCCTGTACTCAAAGTCCAAGGCTTTTACTAGGAGCTGGTCCTAGTAGCACAAGAGCCAGCCACAAATATCAAAATTCCTATCTCCCAGAAGGAAAGCAGGTGTCAATACCCCAAATAGGCTAAACAGTCTTATCATTGTAGGGAACATTCCAAAAGTCAAGTTCACAGACACCAGCCAATGGCCAACCCTGAAAACAGGCTCCTCTGAAGATTACAACCTCAGACCTGCTCTCTAAACTCTTTCTTGCACTACATATTTTCATTTTCATTTAGTTCAAAATGCTTTCCAATTTCCCTTTTGATTTCTACTTTGGTTCTTGGGCTATCCAAAAGTATGGTTTTTAGTTTCCAAATATTTGGGGATTTTACTGATACTTTTCTACTATTGGTTTTTAATTTAACTCTGTGTGATCAGAGAACATACTTTGTGTGATTGTGTGAATCCATTTAAATTTTTTGAAACTTGTTTTTATGGTCAGATAAATGTCCATCTTAGTCAACATTTCAAGTTCATTTGAAAACAATGTGTATTCTTTTGTTGGGTAGTGTTCTATAAATGCCAATTAGGTCAAAGCGGTTGATTATGTTCTTCATATTTTATATATTTTTACTAATTTTGTCTAGTTCTGTCAGGTTCTGAAAGAACAGTGTTAAGATCCTCAACTGTCATTATGAGCTCGTCTCTTTCTTTAATTCTATCAATTCTTATTTCATGTGTTTTGAAGCTCCATTGTTAAGTAATATACATTTATGATTATTATGTCTTTCTAATGAATTGACCCTTTTATCATTATGAAAAGTTCCTCTTTATATCTTTTTTTAATAAATTTATTTATTTTTGGCTGTGTTGGGTCTTCGTTGCTGTGCGTGGGCTTTCTCTAGTTGCCACGAGCGGGGGCTACTCTTCGTTGTGGTGCACAGGCTTCTCATTGCGGTGGCTTCTCTTGTTGCAGAGAATGGGCTCTAGGCGTGCAGGCTTCAGTAGTTGTGGTGCGAGGGCTCAGTAGTTGTGGCTTGTGGGCTCTAGAGCACAAGCTCAGTAGTTGTGGCACACGGGGTTAGTTGCTCTGCAGCATGTGGGATCTTCCCAGACCAGGGCTCGAGCCCATGTCCTCTGCATTGGCAGGCGGATTCTTAACCACTGTGCCACCAGGGAAGTCCCTCCTCTTTATATCTGATAATACTCTTTATTTTCAAATCTATTATATTTTTTATATTAATATAGCCACTCCAGCCTTCTTATGTTTATTAGTTTGAATGATGTATCTTTTTCCATCCATTTACTTTCAATGTGTATGTCTATTTAAGGTACATTTCTTATAGACAGCATATAGTTAGATTTTGATTTTTTATCAATTCTGACAATCTCTGTATTTTAATTGGAGTGTTTACTCCATTGACATTTGATGTAATTATTCATATGGCTGGATTCAGGTCTACCATTTTATCATTTGCTTTTTGTTTGTCCCTCTGTTTTGTTTTTATTTCTCTGTTCCTTTATACAGGTCTTCTTTTAGATTATTTGGATAATTTTTTAAGTGCTCTTTTATCTATTGGCTTTTTGTTCAATTTCTTTTCATTTTTTGATAGTTGCTCTAGGAATTATCATATATATCCTTAACTTTACACAAGCTACTTAAGCTAATATTGTACCATTCACGAGAAACATAGCAACCTAGCAACTATAAGTTCCACTTAACCACTCTCCTATTCTGTATGCTGTAGTTTTCATATATATTACATCTGTATACATTATAAACCCCATAAGACAATGGTATGATTTTGCCTTGAACACATGTATATTAAAGAAATTAAGAGACATTTTCTCTAGTATTTACCTAAGTATTTGCCATTTCTGAGTGCTGAAGACTGATGAGAAGGCAGTGTGCACAGTTGTTCTGTCCTTCACCCTGTCTCTTTCCAGTTCTGTGCCCTTGGGTAAACCTCAGCACTTGGCCTGAGTGCCTCCCTCTATGACATGTCAATAGCTGTTTTAACTGCCTGCAGGCTGTGGACTGAACCAGACAGTCTCTCCCACATACACCTCAACTCTAGGGTGTCTAATTCTTGAGAGGTTGCTCTCTCGATGTGGATTTTTTGACACTGAAACGGTTCTCAGTGGACAAAGCCGTCTCCTTACTAGGAGCTTTCAAACTAGTTGCCACATACGTGACGGTTTAGATGCTGTGCTGTGGCCTCTGATGTAACCACTAAGGAAGCTCCAGCTGTGTCTCTAGGCCCCTCTACTGACAGATGTCTTGATAGGGTGATGAACAGTCCCCTACACTTGGACTGCAGTGCCTTCTGCCCTGAAGCAGACCCGCCTGCACAGTGTCAAGGTGGGTAGTTTCATCTCTTGAGGAAGCCTGGGGGCCCAAGGGTATGTGTGCTACTGTGAGAACCTTCTGGGGATGAAAGCTCCACGTGAACAGCCCCAGGCACAGAGGGTCAGGTTAGACAGGTAGACCAGTCTAAATGATCCCAAATAATTTGTTACCTGGACAGGACCAAGACTGTAACAAAAAGTATTTAAAATTTAAATCTATGTGGGTGTCCAGCTGCTTTTCAGACAGGAACTTCAGATATGTTTTTCTTGTACATTTTAAGCATTAATAGTACTGGAGTCTGTAAAACTGAAAGCTAGGATAGAGGAAATAACACTCTGTTTAGAGTGAGAATGTATCTCATGACTCTATTTGATGCCATCTGTTCCTATCTCCCTTCCATCAACCAGGCCACCCCAGAAAATTAAATCTCTCTGTAATATCCTCCCGCAGCTAGCCTGTCATCACAGAACTCCACTCATAGCCATTACTGACTTGAAGGAAAAGTTATAATTACAGCCTTCGAGTAATGTTGCTCCTGCTTGGACTTAATTGGCATTTTTATTGTGTTTGGAAGGGAGAAAACTGTCCATGCCATATGGAAGTTGTATACTTTTTAAAAATTATGAATGCTGCTTGATTCATCCATCTTGTTACCCTTTATCAGGGTGGAGAGGTGTGTTTCATACCCCTCGGTGCCTTCATTCCTAAAGGAGCATTTCCAGACCAAATTAAGTTAATGGTCTCACTAGTATTTCTTAACAGGTGGCATCAGCCCCTAGATGTGCAGCTTAGGACCAGAAATGGCTGTAGTGTTCCATGCAGTGACACAGAAGTGGGAGACGTAGGCAGTGCAGAGCTGTGCAGAGATCCCCTGAGAATTAGGAGACAGCAATAGCTGCTGGGAACTGTGTCACACACTGCTGAGCATAGGTCCACCCATCTGACACACAAGGAAACTACACTCAGAAGGGGACTGGCCTGCCAGATCCGCTAGCTGGTCAGTGTGACTCCTACAGCCTCTCCAGCTGACACAGTGCTGCCTACCCCCTTCCCCAGCACCATCAGCCTGACTGAGTAGCAGATCACTCCTCTCTAAAACCAGGGTTTTGTCTGGGTCTGCTTTCATTCTCTGTTAAAGGAAGTCCTCAGCTTCTTCAGCAGAAGAAAGGGGCCAGGTATGAGGAGCTCCAGACCTCTACCCAGCCCATGCTGTTCCAACTGAAGTCACTCTGCTTTACCTTTTTTATATTTTGGGAGAGTTAATTCAAAGAAAGCTTTCTGCAGCTAAACCCTGGTGTGGCGCTACCCCTGTCCAGTGTGATCAGTGCCAGAGCTGGAGGTGATTGAGTCATTATCATTGTCAGTATGTGCTACTTACCTGCCCTGTCTGCATCCACAAGCCCTACCCATGCTTCTCAATGTCCCCCACCAAACCTAATCCTCCAACCAGGCCTGATTCCTCCCTGCTGAAGCCAGGGCATTTCAGGGGCCGAGGATGGGCACATCACTTATGACTGTTTCCCCTACTTCACTCCTAGACTTTGATTATTTCCATATTCAGGCACCACCTGACCTATTCATATTTAATTTTACTTTAGAAGGAGTCACTTTAAAAAAGACTTCTTTTAATTGAAGTCTAGTTGATTTACAATGCTGTGCCAATCTCTGCTGTACAGCAAAGTGACTCAGTTATACACATATAGACATTCTTTTTTATATTCTTTTCCATTATGTTTTATCACAGGATATTGAATATAGTTCCCTGTGCTATCCAGTAGGACCTTGTTGTTTATCCATACTATATATAATAGTTTACGTCTGCTAATCCCACACTCCCAATCCATCCCTCCCCCACCTCCACCTTGGCAACCACAGGTCTGTTCTCTATGTCTGTGAGTCTGTTTCTGTTTTGTAGATAGGTTCATCTGTGCCATATTTTAGATTCCACATATAAGTGATATCATATGGTATTTGTCTTTCTGACTTACTTCACTTAGTATGATAATCTCTAGTTGCATCCATGTTGCTGCAAATGGCATTATTTCATTCTTTTTTATGGCTGAGTAGTATTCCATTGTATATATGTACCACATCTTCTTTATCTATTCATCTGTCAATGGACATTTAGGTTGTTTCCACATTTTGGCTATCGTGAATAGTGCTTCTGTTAAAATAGGGGGGCATGTATCTTTTTGAATTATAGTTTTCTCTGGGTATATGCCCAGGAGCGGGATTGCTGGGTCATATGGTAATTCTATTTTTAGTTTTCTGAGGAACCTCCATACTGTTTTCCACAGTGGCTGCACCAACTTACATTCCCACCAACAGTGTAGGAGGGTTCCCTTTTCTCCACACCCTCTCCAGCATTTGTTATTTGCAGACTTTTTAATGATGGCCATTCTGACCACTGTGAGTTGATACCTCATTGTAGTTTTGATTTTCATTTCTCTAATAATTAGTGATGTTGAGCATCTTTTCATGTACCTACTGGCCATCTGTATGTCTTCTTGGGAGAAATGTCTATTAAGGTCTTCTGCCCATTTTTCAATTGGGTTGTTTGTTTTTTTTGTTGTTGAGTTGTATGAGCTGTTTGTATATTTTGGAGATTAAGCCCTTGTCAGTCACATCATTTGCAAATATTTTCTTCCATTCCGTGGGTTGTCTTTTCTTTCTTTCTTTTTTTTTTTTTAAGGTTTCCTTTGCTGTGTAAAAGCTTGTAAATTTGATTAGGTCCCATTTGATTATTTTTGTTTTTATTTCTGTTGCCTTAGGAGTTGACCTAAGAAAACATTGGTACAATTTATGTCAGAGAATATTTTGCCTATGCTCTCTTCTAGGAGTTTATGGTGTCATGTCTTATGTTTAAGTCTTTAAGCCATTTTGAGTTTATTTTTGTGCATGGGGTGAGAGTGTGTTCTAACTTTACTGATTTACATGCATCTGTCCAACTTTCCCAGAACCACTTGCTGAAAAGACGATTTTTTTCCCCATTTTATATTCTTGTCTCCTTTGTCAAAGATTAATTGACCATAGGTGTGTGGGTGTATTTCTGAGCTCTGTATTCTGCTCCATTGATTCGTATGTCTGTTTTTATACCAGTATCACACTGTTTTGATTACTGTCGCTTTGTAGTATTGTCTGAAGTCTGGGAGAGTTATGCCTCCTGCTTTGTTTTTTTCCTCAGGATTGCTTTGGCAATTCTGGGTCTTTTATGGTTCCATATAAATTTTTGGATTATTTGTTCTAGTTCTGTGAAAAATGCCATGGGTAATTTGATAAGGATCGTATTAAATCTGTAGGTTGCTTTGGGTAGTGTTGGCCATTTTAACAATGTTAATTCTTCCAATCCAAGAGCATGGAATATCTTTCCATTTCTTTGAATTGTCTTTAATTTCCTTTATTAATGTTTTATGGTTCTTAGTGTATAAGTCACCTCCTTGGTCAGGTTTATTCCTAGGTATTTTATTCTTTGGTGCTATTTTAAAAGGTATTGTTTCTTTACATTCCCTTTCTGATATTTCATTATTAGTGTAAAGAAATGCAACTGATTTTTTAATGTTAATCTTGTATCCTGCTACTTTGCTGAATTCATTTATTAGATCTAGTAGTTTTTGTGTGGAGTCCTTAGGGTTTTCTATATATAGTATCGTGTCATCTGCATATGGTGACAGTTTTACCTCTTCCAAGAAGGAGTCACTTTTAAAACTTTATATCATCACAGTAATCGCTACCATAAAATGGAATACCACAATAGTTAGCCATAATGAAAGTTAACAGTAAAATAGATGTAGTAGAAAAAAACCCACAGTGTTAGTAAATCTAGAAAGCTATGGCTGTTGGTTGAAAGTTTGGAGACTGAGCCCCCTCTCCTTGGAAAGTGGTAGGTGTTAAAGACCCACCAACCTGAGGCTTTCTCCTTGATAAACCCAGAAGGCTTGGAAAAACATTAAAAGACAAATGACTTGAATATATGATTCCAGGTTATTTAGCATCAAGTTTTGGAATGCCCTTAACTTACCTTTTAACCCCTCAGCATCACACCCTTTGTGAAATGCTATCTTGGCACTTTTGAACCAGCTTCCTGAAACTATCTGTTTTGTTTTCTGTCACATCCCCAGTGTCTAGAACATTACCTACACACATAGTACACGCTCAACACGGAGTGAATAAGTTCGTTGTGACAGTACTTGTTTTTTGTCCCCTATTAGTAAATCCCTTGAGAGCAGGGACTAGGTCCTAACCACCTTTGTCTCACAGGCCCAATAAATATTTCTTGAATTGAATTAGAAGATGAGGTATCAATTAGAGATGGCCTTTTTCTCCTGGGGGTGATTGTTCACAAAATGTAAGCAAAGAGTCTAATGAGCAGCGTTTTCAGAACCTCAGCACACACAATGATAACACTGTTTTACAGTTCTGTACTCTCATTACTAATTTTTCCTTTGTGCTGTCCCACCTCTGGGTAGCTTTCAGAGGGCCTGATTTATTAAGCAAAGGTCCTGCTGATTGCTTCTATCTTATGCTAATCTCAGTGCAAGCGAAGTCTGGGTGTCATTAAGCAGTTTAATGCATCTCTGTTGAGTGCTGGGGTAACAGGAGTGAGAAAATGTTAGATCATTGCAGTTCCCTCATTCTCTTGACAAAGTCTAGCAGGCGTCTGAGTTTACACAATAGAACATTTAGCAAAAGTCAGTCATCCGTCATGGATAGTTCTTTGAGAGCAAGAAACTTTAAGCAAAATGCAATTTCTTTCATATAAGTTTATATATAAGTTTTATATATGTTTCTCTTTGTCACTGAGCAGTGAGGGGACACAGGCTAGAGAAATGATGGCATAGAAGTGAGAAACACAAATGTGCTGCTTATGTGTCTACCTTAAAGGAAATGATTTCTGTAAACTAAAATCAATCCTGAAATAGCAAGCAGTGCTGCATCCAGATTCTCAACAAACAGGATACATCTATGAAAGAGCAGGCTGAGGGAACCAGCATTATCCGGGCACCCACTGTTTGCTAGGCCAGTGGTTCTCAAAGTAGGGCCACTAGATCAGCAGCCTCAGCCTTACAGAACTTGTTAGAAATGCAACTTCTCAGGCCCTGACCTACACCTACTGAAACAGAAATTATGGGGGCCCAGCACAGATGCGTGGTTTTGTGTGTGTGTGTGTGTGTGTGAGTGTGATTTTTCTTCTTTTTTGGCTGCGCCTCACGGCATGTGGGATTTTAGTTCTCCAACCAGGGATCAAACCCGTACCCCCTGCAGTGGAAGCACAGAGTCTTAACCACTGGACCGCCAGGGAAGTCCCAGAAGTGTGGTTTTAACCAGCCTTCTATGTGATTCTGACATAAAAGACCAGCCTGAGAGCTAGTAGGCTAGGCATTTTGTACACATTATTTCATGTAATCCTCTTAGATCCTAAAAAGTAGGCATTGGTCCCCATTTACCCGTAAGGAAACTGAGACTCAGTGAAGTTCATAAGTTTACACAACTAAAAATGGAGATATCAGAAGATCTTTTGACAATCCTATGATTTTTCAGCTTGAATCAGTGTTTCTCAGACTGTACTGTGTGATCAAATCACTTAGAGATTACCTGTTAAAATGCAGATTCTGATTCAGAGTCTGGCGTGAGCCTGAGAGTGGGTGGAGTTAACAAGCTCCAGGTGTTGCCAGTGCTGCTGGTGCAGAGCATTCTGAGTGGGGAGGCATCAGGAGTTGCAGCGTGGTCCCCAGACCTGCAGCCCTGGCCTCACCTGGGAACTTGTTAGAGATCCAGTTCTAGGCAGAAGTTTGAGAATCACTATCATATTTCCATATCAGAAAACTCAGTATTTGCCAGGTATGAAGCAAAGTGGTGCTTACGTGGTAGGTATTTGAAAGCAATTAAAAGAGAAGCTGGACAAGGGATAAAAGTTAAAACATCTAAGCCTGAATGGTCGCTTGCATTAAGTGTTTTCCCATGAGATAAGCATACAAAAATGATTATCACTGGGCTACATCATGAGAGTCCTTCTCTGTGTAAAGACTTTTGCAAGTGCATGTTGAATGTAGGGCCAGTGGACACTAGTAAGAGAAGTAAGAGAAATTTTGACCAAGGGATACCAGCCATATCTGAACACGCTAGATCGGAGATTGCACAAAAGGTTGTTTAAGTTTTTCCAAGAAAATACCTAACAGCACAGGAGATATTTATTTTCAGCAAATTAACAACAAAAAAAAGCAGATTGAGATCCTTCTTTTTAATCTTGTGTAATCTTAAATATTCATATGCATTTTCATTTATATCAAACCAATGCATGTTGCTTTGATATAAGTAACATTTTAAATTACCATCAAGATAAAAGAGGAGAGATGATGTTATTTTGAGTCTGTTAGGCTCATAAAATTAACCAAAGTGAGGAGATCTGACACGGAGCATCAAGATTGGCATCCAGGCAACTTCTCCTCTGTCTTGGTGCTATAGTATTTTGAGAAACCAGACTCAGAGTACGTGAGAACAATGACAACAACTTGTCCGTGGCTTTGGGAGCTTATGTAAAGGTAACCATTGAGGACAGGGATCCAGAATGTTGCATGAGGAGTTTTCTTTCAGTGTTTGGAGAACACTGTTGGTGTTTGTTTGCTGTTTGGGAATTTTGAGAAGTGTATCTTCAAGTGGTTTTTGACAGTAGCGCAGATAGAAAGGATCTTTGATCTATGCCTCAGATATTCATACCTTCTGAGGAAATACTCATCAAAGTATCTTCAGTAAAGAAAGATGATCAAAGAAATTCTGTATTAGACCACTCACACTATCATTTTCCTTGCATGTAAATGAAGGGAGGGTCTTGAATGACTCCAGTTCCCATAATCAAATTTCTCATCCAGCGTTCAAACTCCACTGCATTACTGAAGTCTTGTCATTATACATGAAAGCATTTAGTTTTGTCATGAAGTTGTTGGTCAAGAATGTTCACTCTTAAAGATCGCTTACACTGATTATTTAAGAGAATAGTGCTTTTCTTCATCTTAACCAGGTTTTTACCCCTTTTCATCATATTGGGGGTGGGGAAGATGCAAAAAACAAGCAAACAATACAAAGCCAAAGGTTGAAAACTGTGATCAAAGCCAGCACTCTTCTGTATAATCAAGAAATATTTCAAAGTCACTTATCATTCCTTTACAAATGTATGTGTAGATATGAACCATCATTTTGTTTTTTAAATAATATCTACTGGGTTTTATCACTGCATTGATTATGATGAGAAACTTAACAAAGAATCTCTCAGAGGCGCAGCAGCTGGTTCAGGGATGAGGGTGCACTCAGGTGTTTGATAGCCTTGATTTCTCACCATCACACCAGCTCTTTTGCTTGTCATAGATGTGGCGCTATCAGAGCACATGGATTGTTTTTTTTATCACGACTGTATTTGCTTTTTTTAAAAAAACACTCATTTTATGGAAAACTTCCTTATCAGTATTCTACCATGAAATGCTTTAGAGACATCCATATTAAGTATAATCAACAAAGACCAATATGATGGTCAAATCATTAACAACAGTGTTTTCACCACAAGCTATAAGGTAAAGAACCTGGTTAACCTCAGTCTCTTATGGACTCATATTTACTGAACTTCTATGTGCAAGTACTATGTTAGCACTCAGTATACAAAGGTAATCAAGTGAAACACAGCTCCTGCTAAAAGTAGGATTTACAGTTGGGAAGGATAACAAACAATCAAATAAGTACAAAGTTATGAACTGTAAAAAAAATGCAATAAAGGAAAAGTCCATTGAGAACATAAGACACTAGGACTTAACCTCATGAGGGACTGGGATAGGCAGGAAATACCTGGGAAGGCTTCCCTGAGAAACCACCGTTCAGCTAAGATCTGCAGGATAAATAGGCAAAAGGAAGAGAATGGGTTGGGAAGCTTTCTGGGCAAGAGTCACATGTGCAAAGGCTCTGAGGTAGTAAAGAACATGGAAAAATTAGAGGGATGGCAGTGTGGCCTGCAAGCTGAAAGCCCAGGACACAGTGGCAGGGGTCAGTGGTGCATCTGGGGAGCTGGCAGGGGCCAAGCTGAGCGCAGCCTCATAGCCAGGTTGTCAAATGGGGCTGACCCTGAGACCAATTGGGAAGTGTGAGTTTTAAGCAGGAGAATGACAGGATTAAATGTACAGTTTTGCAAGATTACACTCATTGAAAAGTTGAGAATGGATTAGGTTGCGAGGGTTATTGCTGAGGTTAGAGTTAGACGAGAGCTGATGGTAGCCTTGTACTCTGACAATGGAGAGAAATGGGTAATCCCAGAGGTATTTAGAAGTGAGATTTTACAGGATTTGATGATGGACAAGTCATGAGGATGAGAGAAAAGGAAGCATCACGGATGACCCCCAGGCTCACATACTGGGAACCTGGTGATTTTAATTACGACTGATGCCTCGTATGACTCTGTCATTCCGTGATGACAAAAGCAGATTCAGATATTTCTACCAAATGCTATTCACACTCTCCCAAGGTGATTCTGAAATGAATGTTGAAGGAGGAATCTAGTATTTATTTGCTTGTTAGCTTGTTATTGTTGTGATCCTGGCCTTGACTCATTATTTAACATCTTTATTGGAGTATAATTGCTTTACAATAGTGGTTAGTTTCTGCTTTATAACAAATTGAATCAGCTATACGTATACACATATCCCCATATCTCCTCCCTCTTGCGTCTCCCTCCCACCCTCCATATCCCACCTCTCTAGGTGGACAAAAAGCACCGAGCTGATCTCCCTGTGCTATGCGGCTGCTTCCCACTAGCTATCTATTTTACATTTGGTAGTGTATATATGTCCATGGCACTCTCTCACTACATCCCAGCTTCCCCTTCCCCCTCCCCGTGTCCTCAAGTCCATTCACAACGTCTGCGTCTTTATTCCTGTCCTGCCCCTAGGTTCTTCAGAACCAATTTTTTTTAATTCCATTTATATGTGTTAGCATATGGTATTTGTTTTTCTCTTTCTGACTTACTTCACTCTGTATAACAGGCTCTAGGTCCGTCAACCTCACTACAAATAACTCAATTTCATTTCTTTTTATAACTGAGTAATATTCCATTGTATATATGTGCCACATCTTCTTTATCCATTCATCTGTCAATGGACACTTAGGTTGCTTCCATGTCCTGGCTATTGTAAATAGTGCTTCAGTGAACATTGTGGTACATGACTCTTTTTCAATTATGGTTTTCTCACGGTATATGTCCAGTAGTGGGATTGCTGGGTCGTATAGTAGCTCTATTTTTAGTTTTTTAAGGAACCTCCATATGGTTCTCCATAGTGGCTGTATCAATTTACATTCCTACACAGTACAAGAGGGTTCCCTTTTCTCCACACCCTCTCCAGCATTTATTGTTTGTAGATATTTTGATGATGGCCATTCTTACTGCTGTGAGGTGATACCTCATTATAGTTTTGATTTGCATTTCTCTAATGATTAGTGATGTGGAGCACCCTTTCATGTATTTGTTGGCAATCTGTATATCTTCTTCGGAGAAATGTCTATTTAGGTCTTCTGCCCATTTTTGGATTGGGTTGTTTTTTTGATATTGAGCTGCATGAGCTGCTTGTGTATTTTGGAGATTAATCCTTTGTCAGTTGCTTCATTTGCAAATATTTTCTCCCATTCTGAGGGTTGTCTCTTCGTCTTGTCTATGGTTTCCTTTGCTGTACAAAAGCTTTTAAGTTTCATTAGGTCCCATTTGTTTATTTTTGATTTTATTTCCATTTCTCTAGGAGGTAGGTCAAAAAGAATCATGCTGTGATTTATGTCGGAGTGTTCTGCCTATGTTTTCCTCTAAGAGTTTTACAGTGTGTGGCCTTACATTTAGGCCTTTAATCCATTTTGAGTTTATTTTTGTATAGGGTGTTAGGGAGTGTTCTAATTTCATTCTTTTACATGTAGCTGTCCAGCTTTCCCAGCACCACTTATTGAAGAGGCTGTCTTTTCTCCATTTTATATTCTTGCCTCCTTTATCAAAGATAAGGTGAACATATGTGTGTAGGTTTCTCTCTGGGCTTTCTATCCTGGTCCATTGATCTATATTTCTGTTTTTGTGCCAGTACCATACTGTCTTGATTACTGTAGCTTTGTAGTATGGTCTGAAGTCAGGGAGCCTGATTCCTCCAGCTCCATTTTTCTTTCTCAAGATTGCTTTGGCTATTCGGGTCCTTTTCTGTTTCCATACAAATTGTGAAATTTTTTGTTCTACTTCTGTGAAAAATGCCATTGGTAGTTTGATGGGGATTACATTAAATCTGTAGATTGCTTTGGGTACTATAGTCATTTTCACAATGTTGATTCTTCCAATCCAAGAACATGGTATATCTCTCCATCTGTATTTATCATCTTTAATATCATTCGTCAGTGTCTTATAGTTTTCTGCATATAGGTCTTTTGTCTCCTTAGGTAGGTTTATTCCTAGGTATTTTATTCTATATTTTGCAGTAGTAAATGGGAGTGTTTCCTTAATTTATCTTTCAGATTTTTCATCATTAGTGTAGAGGAATGCAAGAGATTTCTGTGCATTAATTTTGTATCCTGCTATTTACCAAATTCATTGATTAGCTCTAGTAGTTTTCTGGTAGCGTCTTTAGGATTCTCTATGTATAGTATCATGTCATCTGCAAACAGTGACAGCTTTACTTCTTCTTTTCCGATTTGGATTTCTTTTATTTTTTTTACTTCTCTGATTGCCGTGGCTAAAACTTCCAATACTATGTTGAATATTAGTGGTGAGAGTGGGCAACCTTGTCTTGTTCCTGGTCTTAGTGGAAATGGTTTCTGTTTTTCACCATTGAGAATGATGTTGGCTGTGGGCTTGTCATATATGGCCTTTATTATGTTGACGTTAGTTCCCTCTATGCCTACTTTCTGGAGGGTTGTTATCATAAATGGGTGTTGAAGTTTGTCGAAAGCTTTTTCTGCATCTATTGAGATGATCATATGGGTTTTATTCTTCAATTTGTTAGTATGGTGTATCACATTCATTGATTTGCATATAATGAAGAATCCTTGCATTCCTGGGATAAACCCCACTTGATCATGGTGTATGATCCTTTTAATGTGTTGTTGGATTCTGTTTGCTAGGATTTTGTTGAGGATTTTTGTATCTATGTTCATCAGTGATATTGGCCTGTAGTTTTCTTTTTTGTGAACATCTTTCTCTGGTTTTGTTATCAGGGTGATGGTGGCCTCGTAGAATGAGTTTGGGAGTGTTCCTCCCTCTGCTATATTTTGGAAGAGTTTGAGAAGGATAGGTGTTCACTCTTCTCTAAATGTTTGATAGAATTCGCCTGTGAAGCCATCTGGTTCTGGGCTTTTGTTTGCTGGAAGATTTTTAATCACAGTCTCAATTTCAGTGCTTGTGATTGGTCCGTTTATATTTTCTATTTCTTCTTGGTTCAGTCTTGAAATGTTGTGCTTTTCTAAGAATTTGTCCATTGTTTCCAGGTGGTCCATTTTATTGGCATATAGTTGCTTGTAGTAATCTCTCATGATCCTTTGTATTTCTGCCATGTCAGTTGTTACCTCTGCTTTTTCATTTCTAATTCTATTGATTTGAGTCTTCTCCCTTTTTTTCTTGATGAGTCTGGCTAATGGTTTATCAATTTTGTTTATCTTCTCAAAGAACCAGCTTTTAGTTTTTTGATCTTTGCTATTGTTTCCTTCATTTCTTTTTCATTTATTTCTGATCTGATCTTTATGATTTCTTTCCTTCTGCTAACTTTGGGGGTTCTTTTGTTCTTGTTTCTCTAATTGCTTTAGGTGTAAGGTTAGGTTGTTTATTTGAGACATTTCTTGTTTCTTGAGGTAGGGTTGTATTGCTATAAACTTCCCCCTTAGAACTGCTTTTGCTGCATCCCATAGGTTTTGGGTCATTGTGTTTTCATTGTCATTTGTTTCTAGGTATTTTTTTTATTTCCTCAGTGATCTCCTGCTTATTAAGTAGTGTATTGTTTAGCCTCCATGTGTTTGTATTTTTTACAGATTTTTTCCTGTACTTGATATCTAGTCTCATAGCATTGTGGTCGGAAAAGATACTTGATACGATTTCAATTTTCTTAAATTTACCAAGGCTTGATTTGTAACCCAGGATATGATCTATCCTGGAGAATGTTCCACGAGCACTTGAGAAGAAAGTGTATTCTGTTGTTTTTGCATGGAATGTCCTATAAATATCTATTAATTCCATCTTGTTTAATGTATCATTTAAAGCTTGTGTTTCCTTATTTATTTTCATTTTGGATGATCTGTCCATTGGTGAAGGTGGGGTGTTAAAATCTCATGCTATGATTGTGTTACTCTCGATTTCCCCTTTTATGGCTGTTAGCATTCGCCTTATTTATTGTGTGCTGCTATGTTGGGTGCATAAATATTTATAATTGCTATATCTTCTTCTTGGATTGATTCCCTTCATCATTATGTAGTGTCCTTCTTGTCTCTTGTAGCAGTCTTTATTTTAAAGTCTATTTTGTCTGATATGAGAATTGCTACTCCAGCTTTCTTTTGATTTCCATTTGCATGGAATATCTTTTTCCATCTCCTCACTTTCAGTTTGTATGTGTCCTGAGGTGTGAGGTGGGTCTCTTGTAGACAGCATACATACAGGTCTTGTTTTTGTATCCATTCAGCCAGTCTATATCTTTTGGTTGGAGCATTTAATCCATTTACATTTAAGGTAGTTATCGATATGTGTGTTCCTATTACCATTTTCTTAATTGTTTTGGGTTTGTTATTGTAGGTCTTTTCCTTCTCTTGTGTTTCCTGCCTAGAGATGTTCCTTTACCATTTGTTGTAAAGCTGGTTTGGTGCTGCTGAATTCTCTTAACTTTTGCTTGTCTGTAAAGGTTTTAATTTCTCCTCAAATCTGCATGAGGTCCTTGCTGGGTAGAGTAATCTTGGTTGTAGGTTTTTCCTTTCATCACTTTAAATATGTACTGCCACTCCCTTCTGGCTTGCAGAGTTTCTGCTGATTGATCAGCTGTTAACCTTATGTGGATTCTGTTGTATGTTATTTGTTGTTTTTCCCTTTCTGCTTTTAATATTTTTTCTTTGTATTTAATTTTTGATAGTTTGATTAATGTGTATCTTGCCATGTTTCTCCTTGGATTTATCTGGTATGGGACTCTCTGCGCTTCCTGGACTTGATTAACTATTTCCTTTCCCATATTAGGGAAGTGTTCAACTATAATCCCTTCAAATATTTTCTCAGTCCCTTTCTTTTTCTTTTCTTCTTCTGGGACCCCTATAATTCGAATGTTGGTGCATTTAATGTTGTCCCAGAGGTCTGAGACTGTCCTCAATTCTTTTCTCTTTATTCTGCTCTGCAGTAGTTATTTCCTCTATTTTATCTTCCAGGTCACTTAACCGTTCTTCTGCCTCAGTTATTCTGCTATTGATTCCTTCTAGAGAATTTTTAATTTCATTTATTGTGTTGTTCATCATTGTTTGTTTGCTCTTTAGTTGTTCTAGGTCCTTGTTAAACGTTTCTTGTATTTTCTCTATTCTATTTCCAAGATTTTGGGTCATCTTTACTATCATTACTCTGAATTCTTTTTCAGGTAGACTGCCTATTTCCTCTTCATTTGTTTGGTCTGGTGGGTTTTTATCTTGCTCCTTCATCTGCTCTGTGTTTCTCTGCTCATTTTGCTTATCTTACTGTGTTTGGGGTCTCCTTTTCACAGGCTGCAGCTTTGTAGTTCCCGTTGTTTTTGGTGTCTGCCCCCAGTGGCTAACATTGGTTCAGTGGGTTGTGTAGGCTTCCTGGTGGAGGGGACTAGTGCCTGTGTTCTGGTGGATGAGGCTGGATCTTGTCTTTCTGGTGGTCAGGACCACATCCGGTGGTGTGTTTTAGGGTGTCTGTGACCTTATTATGATTTTAGGCAGCCTCTCTGCTAATGGGTGGGGTTGTGTTCCTGTCTTGCTAGTTGTTTGACACAGAGTGTCCAGCACTGTAGCTTGCTGGTCGTTGAGTGGAGCTGGGTCTTAGCAAAGATATGGAGATCTCTGGGAGAGCTTTCGCTGCTTGATATAACATGGAGCTGGGAGGTCTCTGGTGGACCAATGTCCTGAACTTGGCTCTCCCACCTCAGAGGCACAGGCCTGACACCTGGCTGGAGCACCAAGCTCCACAACTCAGAAGAAAAGGGAGAAAAAAAGAAAGAAAAGCAGAAAATAAAATAAAGTTATTAAAATAAAAATAATTATTAAAAATTAAAAAGTAATGAAAAATAGAAAAGGAAAACAACAAAAAATGGACAGACAGAATCCTAGGACAAATGGGAAAAGCAAAGCTGTACATCAAAATCACACACAGAAGCATACACATACACCCTCAGAAAAAAAGAAAAAGGAAAAAAATATATATATCATTGCTCCCAAAGTCCACTGCCTCAATTTTGGGATGATTGGTTATCTATTCAGGTATTCCAGAGATGCAGGTACATCAAGTTGATTGTGGAGATTTAATCCACTGCTCCTGAGGCTGCTGGGAGGGATTTCCCTTTCTCTTCTTTGTTCGCACAGCTTCCGGGGTTCAGCTTTGGATTTGGCCCCGCCTCTGCGTGTAGGTCACCTGAGGGTATCTGTTCTTCACTCAGACAGGACGGAGTTAAATCAGGAGCAGCTGATTCAGGGGCTATGGCTCACTCAGGCTGGGGGGAGGGATGGGTACGGATGAGGGGCGAGCCTGCGGCGGCAGAGGCCGGCATGACGTTACACCAGCCTGAGGCGTGCCGTGCGTTCTCCCAGGGAAGTTGCCTCTGGATCCCGGGACCCTGGTAGAGGCGGGCTGCACAGGCTCCCGGGAGGGGAGGTGTGGACAGTGACCTGTGCTCGCACACAGGCTTCTTGGTGGCGGCAGCAGCAGCCTTAGCATCTCATGCCCGTCTATGGGGTCTGCGCTGATAGCCGCGGCTCGTGTCCGTCTCTGGAGCTCACTTTGGCGGTGCTCTGAATCCCCTCTCCTCGTGCACCAGGAAACAATGGTCTCTTGCCTCTTAGGCAGGTCCAGACTTTTTTCCCAGACTCCCTCCCGGCTAGCCGTGGCACACTAGCCCCCTTCAGGCTGTGTTCACACAGCCTACCCCAGTCTTCTCCCTGGGATGTGGCCTCCGAAGCCTGAGCCTCAGCTCTCAACCCCCACCCGCCCCGGCCGATGAGCAGACAAGCCTCTCGGGCTGGTGAGTGCTGGTTGGCACTGATCCTCTGTGCAGGAATCTCTCCGCTTTGCCATCCGCACCCCTGTTGCTGTGCTCTCCTCTGTGAATCCGAAGCTTCCCCCTCCGCCACCCGCAGTCTCCGCCTGCGAAGGGGCTTCCTAGTGTGTGGAAACTTTTCCTCCTTCACAGCTCCCTCCCACTGGTGCAGGTCCCGTCCCTATTCTTTTGTCTCTGTTTTTTCTTTTTTCTTTTGCCCTACCCGGGTACATGGGGAGTTTCTTGCCTTTTTTGGGGGTCTGAGGTCTTCTGCCAGCATTCAGTAGGTGTTCTGTAGGAGTTGTTCCACATGTAGATGTATTTCTGATGTATCTGTTGGGAGGAAGGTCATTTCCACGTCTTACTCTTCTGCCGTCTTGAAGGTCTCAAGACCTATATTATTAAAGTTTTATCCCGGTGGTCTGGAACCAAAACTGCAGTATCTTGAAGTTATGCCCTGCCCTACTGAGAGCCCCACATCCTCCTTCCCTTGTCACCTTGATTTTAGCTCAAGTCGCCCTTCACCTCGGATGCCAAAACTGTTCCTTGACTCATTTTAATTGCTAAAAAGTCTCATGATTTTTCATTTAAAAAGTTATTTCTGAGTTTTTCTCCTATAAGAGATACCAGGATTTAGGTTCATTTGTAACTCCATAATTCACAAAATCAATCAATAAAATTATTAAAATCAATGTATTAGTTACCTAGGTAAATCTTATACTTCTAAGATTGATAGCTGCTGTCTACAATTCCTTAGTGATGGTTTGAAATGGAACATCATCCTCATGCCCAGGCTCGTGGTACAGAGTCCCAGGGACCATGACATGTCACTCACCTTGCTCAATTTCAGGCTGTTCTCAATTTTCTTCATCTTATTTATTTTCACAAATTTTGAAATTGTTTCAGACTTCCAATTTTTAGCCATCAATCCATATCGTCAGTTGAACATTTAATTTTCTCAATATTTTATTATGAAATTTTTTTAACATAAAAGAGTTAGAAGAAGTGTAAGTAAATACACATGTACTCACCACCTAGGTTCTATAAGTAACATTTTGCTCAATCATCTATCCATCCATATATCTATCAGTCCCTCTATCCATCCCCCAATTCATCCATCAGTCCATCTTATTCTTTGATAGATTTCAAATTAAGTTGCAAACATCAGGACATTTCACCCCTTGGTACTTTGGCATGCATATTATTAATTAGAGTTTAATATTTGTTTGTGAGTTTTTTCATTTTTTAGGTAAAAGTTACATACAGTGAAATGTACAAATCTAAGTATAACATTCCTTGAGTTTCAGCAAATGCATGTGCCTCTGTATTGCAGACCGCATCAAGATTTCAAACCTTCCCAACCCAGACGTTCCCTCACACCCCTTCCCAGTTATCCCTGCCTCCACTCCCTTCCTTCCCATGCCCAGAGGAACACTGTTCTGACTTACGTAACCACAGAGTAGTTTTGCCTGTTCTAGAGCCTCATAAAGTGTCTCCTCTTTTGTGTTGGGTTCTTTCATTCATCATCAGTGTTTTGAGATTCATTCATGTTGTATGTATCAGTATTTTTTTCTTTTTTCTTTTTATTTCTACCGCAGTTTATTTCTCTTGTTGATGGACTTCTGGGCTGTTTTCAGTTTGGGACTCCTTTGCACATTCTTAGACAAGTGTTTTTTGTGAATATATGCTTTCATTCATCTTGGGTAGATGCTCGGGAGTAGAGCTGAATACGGAGCAGTTGGGTCATGGGGTAGGCGTAGGCTTAGTTTGGTAAGAAACTACCAGACCTTCTTCAGAGTGGCTGTACCACTTTATACACCCTCCAACATGTGAGAGTTCCACTTGTTCCACATACTTGACAGAATTTCTTTCTTAGACATTCTGGTGGATGTGTAAAGAAAATATCATTTTAAAATGATTATTCTTTAAGAGGAAAACAATCAAGTGACCCTGAAATCACACATACACGCACGTGTACACACACACAGCCAGAATTCATAGCGCTTTTGAGCCAAGCATAATCAGGTATCTGTACACAAAGCATTTAGCACAAGGACAGTAACACTTGTGGGAACCTATAGTATTTTAAGGAATTAAAAGATTGGAATTATGATTTTTTTCCCCAAAAAAACAGGCTGTAAGCTTCCAAGGCCTTGCTAAGAAATTCCAGCTTTGAGCTCTGGCAAGAGTGGCACAGGCAAGGCCAGCAGTATTCACATTGCAGAACCTTAGTGCTGAAGCCTGGGGGACACATGATACCAGAATTCTTAGTCACTACTGTATGCATTTCCATTACAAAAGGGAAAACAAAAACACTACACTCTGGAGAGATTGGCTGACATGTAACCATTGAATTACGATTTCTTTTCTTTGCTTTAGCATGCATGTGACAAAACCTATCGATAGCAGAGATTCAAACCCTCCCCAAAATTACAAAGAAAATTGTATTCAGACAGATGCCCTTCACTGAACCCAGGGATATTGTCCTCAGACCCCAGTTTAACAAGCTTGCACCGGGGCTTCCCTTCTGGGGCCTGAGCAACGTGACAAAGAGAAGTGGTTTTAGTTGGAGAGAGCCGGGTTTGAAATTGGGATCTGCTGCGTGCTGGCTGTGTGGTTCAGACAAGCCCCTCAACGTCTCGAAACCTCAGCTTCTGCATCTGTCAGAAGGAATGACCACCTTCCCTCCTTTCGAGGGTGCCGTAGTGACTAGATTGTACATGTCGAGCTGCTAGCACCATGCACACGTGTAAGAGGTGGCTGCTTCGGTCACAGGAGAAGTGGTTCCTCCTTTCTTCCTGCCCACAGGCCTCTCCTGGCTGCCCACCAGAGAGTGCCAAACTACAGGACCACTCATTCTCTGTATTTCCTCAGTGAGCCTGACTTGAGAATTATGAGGAAATAATTTTGGGTTTTTTTTGTTTTTTTGTTGTTGTTTTTTTTGGCGGTACGCGGGCCTCTCACTGTTGTGGCCTCTCCCGTTGCGGAGCACAGGCTCTGGACGCGCAGGCTCAGCGGCCATGGCTCACGGGCCCAGCCTCTCCGCGGCATGTGGGATCTTCCCGGACCAGGGCACGAACCCGTGTCCCCTGCATCGGCAGGCGGACTCTCAACCACTGCGCCACCAGGGAAGCCCTGAGGAAAAATTTTAATAGAAGCATTCATACCAAGTTATAAATGATGGGTGGGTTTAGCCTTCCAAGAAGAAAATTGTAATTCTAAAAGAATTGTTTTCATTCAAATGAATCTTTGGTTGTAAAAGGAGGTATTTGGGAGAGGCAGGAAGATAACCTGAGTTGGAAGTTTCAGTAAAAACCTAGCACTGCTGGGGTGTGATGGGCAAACTGTCTTCAGGCATTGCTCTTACCACAGAGGATTGTGAAGGGAATTATGACCTGACACAGCCCTGCAGAACCTCTGTGTGCAAAGCAAGTGGTGATTGGTTGTTTGAGGAGTACTTCCAGTTTCTTCTGCTGTTCATAACGAAGAGCCCATCAGAGACAGATGAGCCAATTTAGGGGCACAGGTTTATGGGGATGCAGCATGCTCAGCTCAGAAATCGCTGAATGCAACATCCTGTGTGGAGAAAGCCCAGAGCCACCTCAGCAGACGGACCCAGTACCTCTCCTCTCCCCTCCTCCCTGTCCCTGCTTCTCCCTTCAGGGGCAGGTGCACATTTCCGTCCCAAAGGCAGGGTTGAACTGTGCATCTACTGGACCTTGGGCTTCATCTAGTTCCATCGAGACTTGATGGAACACAAAGCCTACACTGACCTCCCAGGAGGCCCACAGTTCAATCAGCTGGCCTGCAGAAGTCAACAAAAGACAAGAAAGTGGCTTTCTGTGTAATCTGGGGAGCCATGGGACTTTGTTCTTAAAGGAGAGATGTATTGTGATTCAAAGAGAAGAGCTAAGCATTTAAAGATCACTTGCTTTTGAGCTAAAGCTGACTGAGAAAAAGTTGTATTCATTTGGTTATCAGAAATTCATACTGCACTCAGTAGCTTGGTAGCAAATGATCTTTATTTGTAAAGGAAAAACATAAAATAGTTGTTCACAGAAGAAATAAAAAGTTCCCATAATTACGGGATAAATAAGCCACAGCCCTTAGTCACATATAAGACCAAGATCTCACACAGGCTGGCCATGTAATTTTTTCTGTAATTATGTGGAATGAACTGTGCAGAATAATTCATACAAAACCCCTATTTTAACACTTCAGTTTTACATGATTATTTTTCAGTGGTTCAGTCAAGCTGGAACATTTTACTGTACCTGAAATATATGGGACTTCTGGCTGTTACAGCTGATGTTGCTAAACCATACTAATCTTCCCCCATAAACAGTCCTACATACTCATCTGTCTTGTTTTTCAGGTTAACTTATTCCATTCATTCAGTGCTTACAAATGTGTGATGGTTTGAGAAACTGGAAGTAGGTGGATTTAGCAGCAAAGAAGCATGATTATAATCATGATAAAGCTAGGTGTGCCCCAGTAAGTGTCTTAGTTATAAACACCAGAAGTGCAGAACCCCCAAAGAAAGCATATTTATTATTTCTAATGTTAATAACTTCACTAAACATTTGATAGATATGTACTGAGCATTAGCACAAAAAAATTGATACTGAGAAAGAACTAGGTGCAAAATTGAATCTAAAGTTCAGACTTTATGAAGAAACATTTAGTAAATTGTCTATAATTGAAGTGCATTTGAAGAGCTTTTGGGGAAGGTTTTTTAATATCCTAGGCTTAAATTCAGATTGCTTTTATATTACAGGAAAAATGTATAACATGTCTGAAATATTAACAGAGTACATATAAAAATCTTAAATTTTGTTTTAAATTCTGTTTTTTCTTTTGTCTTTCTGCATTTCTGCAGACTGTCAAAATAACAGCTGACTGGAGATCTAGACGTCTTGCTTAGAAAGTGTATCCCTTGGGTATCTCCCTGCTGTCAGGCTCAGGCATTCTATAAGTGTCTGGATGTAACAGAGAATTTGTAGTATTATCAGCTGGTGTCCATCTTTCATCTGTTCATATTATCTGTGCAACTTCTTGTTTTCTTGAATTTTTCAGAGTTTTTAATGAAATTGTTTGGTTGGAAATGTAACTAATACCATATTTAAAATCTCTTTTTCTTGCTTTACCAAACTTCTGAACAACTTTAGATTCACAAGGTTCATCGTGACTCAGGAGATAATTCTCAAACAGGTGAGAATACTTCAATTTCACTCTTACATACTCAGGTGGAATTTGTGGGTTCAAGTCTATGAATCATTCTGAAGAAGTCTGGATTGACAGTCACCACCCCAGAACCTGGGTTGCTGATACCTGAGTGCTGATACTGAAAGGTCTGAGAGTGAGGTTAAAAGCAGGATCCCTTAAAAAGCTTTGAATCTTCATTCATGGCAACCTTTTCTACTGAATGCCTTCTTCATCCTGGTTTCTTTTGCTGACTAGAAACCATGGAGAGCAAGATAAACTCAAAATAGAGAGTGGCCCAAAAGTCCAGGGGACACACATTATTATACCATAGTTAGTCTTCCCTTTCTTTGTAGCAGTCAGTGACTACATACAATTAGAAAATGTGAATGGGCCCTTGCCAGGCAGTCAGGAGCAGCAAATCACCATTTCAGCTGCCCACATCCTCACATCATACCTTGAGCAAGACTCTCACTGTCTGACTCTTGGTTTCCTCTGCCATAAAAAGAGGAGGCTGAACCTAATGACTTCTACATTTGAAAGGTCTAGAATTCTTTGATTAGAGGGGAAAATCAGTCTGCTACCAAAGACTTAAAATTCTCGTTCCTGCACACACACCACACATTCTCTCCCTTGTTGGTGGCTTTCCCAGCCACTGAGGCATAAAGTTGGACCCTGGGCTACTTAGTGCCTTTCCTGGATTCTAAAATGGACCATATTTTCACCTACTCAGAAAGATTTCATTTGATCTTTCTGAGCTTCAGTTTCTTCATTTGTAAGATGAATTAACAATGCCTATGGGAATTAAAGGAGAAAATGTATATAATGTCTAGCAGTACCTGGCATTTAACTGTTTGGTATCCTTCTCCCCTTCCCTCCACACTTTTTCTCTCTCTCTTTCACAGATGTTTTAGTTTATTTCTTTAACCCAGTGAGAGTATTATTTTCACTTACTTACGAGCTTCTGAGTGTCAAAAACTGTTATAAGCATTTTCATATCCTTTACAGTGCCCAGTATTGCCTTGCACATAATAGACACTCAATAAATACAGAACATTGATTAACTGAAACTCTCCCATCTTGGAAAGCATAAGTTCCACCATTTATTAACTCTTGGACGTTAAGCAACCGACATAATCTCTCCAAGTTTAAATTTCTTCATCAGTAAAATGGGGATTGCACTATGTAGCTTTCAGAATTGTAATGATTATGTAAGATAATTACTATATTTAAAATAAATAGTAAAGCACAATGTCTGGTGCATAGTAGGTGCTCAGTAAGTGGTAGCTATTTTTTTTTAAATTGATGACACTGTATCCTTTTTTGCCATTGAGTACAGCTATTTGAATCTCTCTTATCCTTCTTCTCTCTGGTTTTAAAGTTCATTCCACAACATCTTTTGAGAGAATGAATAAATGAATTCTTTGATTTAAATGGCCTTTATTGAATAAATAATTTCCCCAAACTTTTAGTCTTTTCTGTTCCTATAGATTTTCTTAATTTTAGCTGAGATGAAAGTCAGAAAGAATAAGCATTATCCATCTTTGAATAATTATTTCTAGTGAATGATTTAGAATTCAACCAGCCAGCCCTGGGCTATAGCCTCCCTAGTTTAGTTTTATTTGGAAACTACATTTTGAGGAATTCTTGTGCTCTTTAATCCTGAATTTAATCTTAAATATTTAATAAGTTAGATTTAATTTGTTATCTGGTAAACAACTGTTAGGAATGTGTATGATTATTACATTCCTAAATGTAATAGACTAAATCCAATGTCTTGCAAATGATCACTATTAGTTCCTCAGGGTTTGAAAGATGTAATATGATCTTAACAATATAATTTTATAGGTATCTTATAAAGAAATACTGAAACTCAAATCCAGGGCTAGGAAAATTATTAAGGCAGGGTCTGAAAGAAAATTAGGCAAAGGGGTAGTAAAATAGTTTAAGTTAGGTGATTTAAGACAAGGTCTTATGGCTGGCTGTGTTGTTCAGATTAACTTTATAATAGTTCTGCCTTCCACTTTATGCTGTATAAATATAATTCGTTTCGTTACTGATTTAACCTTTTAAAAATTGAATCAGATGTTTAATGACATTAAAGTAAATGGTTAAAAAGGTGATCTAGAGAAATACCTAAGACATATTATAAAGTGATAGCAAGTAGTAGAATAATATTATAACATGATCCCCCGTTTGCTTAAAAAGAGGGTATACATGCAGATGAACAAATGTAATTAATAATAATAGGGAAACATGAACTTTATATTTACTATGTAGCAGGCACTAAGTGCTATCTATGAATTAACTTATTTACATCTCACAAGAGCCTATGAATGAGATGCTATAACTATCCCCACTTTGCAGGTGTAGATACTGAGACACAGAGAAGGAACATTCCCAAAGTTACACAGCTATTAGATGGCATAGTGGAGATTGGAGTTTTGGCAATTTGGCTCTGGAACTGGTTCTCTTAATTACTATGCTCTCTTGCACTTTTTTTGGTGTCAGTAGACAGTTCTTTAAAAAGCATTGCATATTTTTTTCTCTCTTGGAATATGATCATTTATCAGTGTCTAAGAAAAGCAACCCCCTGCTGAAACCTGCACATCTGCCTCCTTTCTGCACAGTGAGGAGAAATTCTGTGTTATGGTTAAGTTTCTCTCCTTGCTCATGGGTTACTCCTACAAAAAGCAAATGCCCTGAAACTGCATTTTTCTGAAGCCACCTCTGCTGCCCTGACATTTTTATCCTTTGGTCCTCACTGGTAGCATGCACCGTTTGATTAGATCTCACATTAATGTGACAGCACATTTTGAACATTAAATTCAAAGTCTGCAAATACTTACACAGATTTTTTAAGTGCTTTTTTTCCCCTCAGAAAACAAGGACAAAAGTGAGAGTAAAATTGTTGGAATTTGTTGGGATTAGAAAACTGCTTTTTCTTCTCTTCATTCCTGGGATCAACAGTCTGCATCATTTGATGAAATCATATCCTCAGGAGAACCTAGAAAACCATCAAGAGGTCTGACTTTACAGGGGGGCCTAAAATTGGTCCAAATTAGTTTCTCAAATAGACTCTACTCTCTGTGGATTTGACTAGTATTTTATTTCCTCAAATATCCCCATAAAAGCCTTCCCCACCCATGGAAATGTATTGTCCTTCATGTCAAAATGAACCCCTCAAAATTTCCCCCAAGTTGTTTTTTTTTTTTTTTTTGCGGTACACGGGCCTCTCATGTTGTGGCCTCTACCGTTGAGGAGCACAGGCGGAGCACAGGCTCAGCGGCCATGGCTCACGGGCCCAGCCGCTCTGCGGCATGTGGGATTTTCCTGGACCAGGGTAGGAACCAGTGTCCCCTGCATCGGCAGGCGGACTCTCAAGCACTGCACCACCAGGGAAGCCCTCCCCCAAGTTTTAATGTTTATTTTCAAGGAGATATTTATTAATGGAACTAAGTAACCCTTAATAATAAACCCATTACAAGGTAATGTGGTACCACAAGGAAAAGATGTCATTTTACAATTAATATGACTGATAATTCTGTGTGTGTTGATGATTTGAAGAGACAGTGGCTCACTATTTCTTAAAAATATTTTACAGTGCTTAAAAAGTAACCTCGTTTTCTTTGGAGAATGAGGGAAAAAATATGTCTAAACTTTGCCTGTGAATAAGCTTGAAAACTAATCACTCTCCATTACTAATCTGAAATCCTTAGAGTCTCATTCATTCAGACACAAGAACAGGAGGAAAGAGTCCATTGATGTGAAATCAATATCATCTCGAGGCAGTGATGGTAAGTTTTTCACATTTCCTTGACTTTAAAGTGTAGAAAATGACACAGGAATATATTTAATAATTCCTCAGCATATAAACAAAACTCCAAGGAATAGGATTACAACTAAACTGGCTTTTTTCCTGTAGATGGAAAAATTTTTAGGCCTTTTTATTCTTTTTTTTTACTTTTTATAGTCTTTGCCTTCTCTGGGAAATGACTCCATGCTTGTTCCTTTATGGCCTAACGTGTGTTAGGCCACATAACCACTAGAGCAGCTCAGTTTCAATAGCTAGGTCACTCTTAGCTGCTATCCTTCACGTCACAATGGGAAACCTGAGCCTGAGGCAAGTGGCTGAACTAGCAAGGACCAAAGACTCTAGGGATAAGGTGTATAATTCATAGAGGAAGATGGAAAGACCACAAGGTATGCAAGGGATTGGGACCAAGAACGTGAAGGAAGAAAATGGACTGAATTTTTCCCGATGGGTTGAGGGTGTAGATAGATGAAGAGGGTATCCATTTTAGAGGATCATGGATGAGGGCATTTCAACTGGATTAGTTCAGTTTTCAGAATGGAGTTTGAGATGGATCATCCATTATCTCTCCAGAGCATGGGAGAAGTGAAGGCTGAAGAGTATAGCAGGGCAGCAATGGTGGCTGCTCTGGCAGTGGAGATGGCTACAAAGATGGCTGACCGGCAGGCAGCCTCTGCTGACATCAGCTACGTTAAGTTATCAGATCTATAACATGCGAGTTCTGTTCCCTCCTGCCTGCCTCTCAGGGAGGGTAGGAAGATCTGATGAGAACAATGCTTTTAAAATAAAGCTTCTACCTTTTGGATTTTGAACCACACGTAAAGATAGGACATTTTAGATGGAGAGGATAATGGGTGAAGGAATTTCAACGGGATAAGCTCAGTTTTTACAGATGAGAGCTAGACCCACCTTGGGCTCCTGGTGCTAAGAACCTAAAGTCTTAGGAGTGCCTGGAGTGCCTGGCCCTAACTCAGACTGAGAGGGGCTCATTCTTCTGCCCACCCCACCCTGGCCACGGATCGTGCCTCCCCTCCTACACTGCAGTCATCCAGTTACCCGGCCTGTGGCTGAGGACTGAAAGTGACGGAACTGCCCAAGTTGGGCCTTAGTGACTTACGGGAAAGTAACTCCTGGGGGATCATTAGGCTGTTGGGATGAGGCCTCTGGATCCCATCAACCTTCTCTGAAATCCCCGTGGACCTGAGACTCATAAAGCCTTCCTGTCATCAATGTTCCAGGCCAGACCACCCTTTCCAGTCCCTGGCAAGTAGTGGCTGAGCTCTCAGCCTTTTAGGACTAAGAGATGGGTGAATTCATTGCTTTATGGGGAGCAGTGGAGGACAGTAGTCCTGTGGAAATCAGGCCCCCAAGTCCGTGCAGGGTTCCTTTGCTGCACTTAAGCGCAGCTGAGCCACCAGAACCAGATACAACTTTCTTGACTTCTCTCCAGCACCAAGCCTACAGAATCGTCGCTATCCATCCATGGCAAGGATCCATTCCATGACCATCGAGGCTCCCATCACAAAGGTGAGTAGCAGCTGCTGCCCCTACTCTGCAATCAGGGCCACTGAACACTAGGCTATATTCTGGAGATAAAGTGATGAATGGCATACTATTACCTATATCATGGAGTTTACAGTCTAGTAAAGGAAACAGATATTAAACAAATAAACACATAATAAATACGTAGTTATAAATTGCAATAACTGCCATAAAGGAAAACAACAGGTTTCTATGAGGGAAAATTAGGTTAGGGCCCTAGTTTGGTTGGGTGAGAGGGGTGGTCAGGGAGGGTCTCTCTGTAGAGGAAGTAATGTTTGAAGTAAGACCTGAAGGATACAAAGATGTTAAGAGAAGAGGATTCTAGGCAGCAGGCACAGTAAGGCATGAGCACTGAGGTGGGAAAAGGAGGGAATGGAGCAACTGAGGACCTGAAAGAAAGTCAGGTGTGACTGGAGCTCGGAGAGCAGAGGGGAGAAATGGTGACATGGAGTTGTGTGGGGCTCAGTTCATTCTGGCCAATAGAGCTGTAATAAGTTTATATTTTACTTCACGTGCAATGGAAACCACTGAAGAGTTTAAAGTAGGGGAGTGACATGACCAGATACGTTTATTGAAAATAACACCAAGCTGCCATGCAGAGAATGGACTGGAGATGGCAAGGGTGAAAGAGGACAGTTAGGGACCTTTTCCAGAATTCTAAGCAAGAAATTGTGTTAGCTGTCCTAGAATTACAGCAGTGGAGGTGGAGAGAAATGAGTAGGTCAGGAAATATTTGGGGGTAAATTCAATTCGTCTTGATGATGAATTATACTGTCAGGTAGGGAGAGAATTGAGGGAAAGTGTATGTCAACCAGGGCCTCCCAGGGTTTTGGTTTGAGCACAAGATTAATAGAAGTGGTTTTTTCACGGCAATGTAGAAACCAGACGAGTACAGCTCTTGTCTTTCATTTTCTGTTAGGTTTACTTGCTTGCTTTGGGAAGAGGAGAGCAAGGCTGTGAGTTTAGTTTTGGATATGTAAGTAAGATATTCCAATAGATATGTCAGGCAGGCAACTGAATATAAATCTGAAAGTCAAAAAGGAGTTCAGGGCTGGGATATAAATTTGAGAGTCCTGGGCATGTGGATCGTATGTGTCCAAAGTCATGGAAATGAAAGAGCTCATCTCTGAAAGGACTGTGGAGTGAGAGGAAGGCCCAGCACTAGTCTCTGAGGAACTGCAACCTGTAGAAGAGAGATAAAGGAGAAGGATCAGCAAAGGAGCCTGAGAAAATGTGGTCACTGAAGTAAGAGAAACACCGGGATAGGGTGGGATGAGAAGCATGCTTCAGTATAAAGAGAGTGGTGCCGTGAAAGCACTGGTCATTTTGAACAATAAGATGTGTTATCTTCTGATTTCTTTTGGATTCTAGGCACATGAGTGAGTTTTGAGAAGAAGAATCCTAATGTCCTCAAATGGATTCTTTCTCTTTACTTCCTTAGGTTATAAATATAATCAATGCAGCCCAAGAAAACAGTCCTGTCACAGTAGCAGAAGCCTTGGACAGAGTTTTAGAAATTTTACGAACCACAGAACTGTACTCCCCTCAGCTGGGTACCAAAGATGAAGATCCCCACACCAGTGATCTCGTGGGAGGCCTGATGACTGTGAGTGATGAGGAAAAACCAGAAATGCAGGACAATGTTAAGTGCACTCCAGAGAACATATACCATGTAACATATAAACTGTTACCTATAGGTATAGAAATACCTGCTGTGTGGGCTAACATCAGCATCACCAGAAGCAGCTGCAGGAGCACAAATGACTAATCTGTCCTCTGAATTTGTACTACAGTAAGGAGTAAATAGACAGTTGATTGAAGGCTAAATATCACAATGGAGCCCTTTTGTACTTCTTCCCCTTGACCTGGTATAGTATTCCATCGAGGGTTATGGCTAGGCTTCCTTGGACCTCAGGCTCTTTATATAATGAAAGCATTGGTGCTTAGATGACAGCACTAGTTTCCAAAATCTTAGCTGTAGAATTCTTTCTTTAAATAAAACCTCTATACAGAGTTCCCTTTATAATCAATAAAAGCAGAGGGGAGCTGCTGTGGCTCAGTATGGGGAGGGGAGGAGGAGCCGCCCCCTGCTGGCACTCCAATACCACCATTTGTAACCACTAAAAGTAGCTTATTTCTAGGAAGTCATCCTGTTCTAGTGTTTTTGCTGCGATCTATTTGGCTGTAATCATAATCTATCAGCAAGTGAAGAAAAATGAGAAAATTGAAATTATTCATTTGTGCTCCCTATTGGAGACTGAAACTGGAAGAATTCTTTGGGAGAAAAACAAAGTCCAAGAGTCATCGAAGAGTTTTACTTTGAAGTTTTCTGTCTAGCCCTGCCACCAAATGCTGAGTGTTGACTGGCTTTCTGGTCCATCCTCCTTGTTCCTACTAAGGTTTCTGGTGAGCCTGTAATTTGAGTGACCTCCTGATCCTTTTGAGCCCCTCGGCTGGCCTTGGTTGCCCCATCCCAATGCAGTGTAGACTTTAGTTCTAAAGAACACTGGCAAGGTGTGTGTGTGTTTGCCATCTGCAGCAACATGAATGGGCTTAGAGATAATCATACTAAGTGAAGTAAGTCAGACAGAGAAAGACAAATATGATATCACTTATATGTGGAATCTTAAAAAGTGATACAAATGAACTTATTTACAAAACAAAAATAGACTCACAGACATAGAAAACAAACTTATGGTTACCAAAGGGGAAATGTTGGGGGGAGGGTGGATAAATTAGGAGTTTGGGATTAACAGATATACACTACTATATATAAAATAGATAAACAACAAGAACCTACTGTATAGCACAGGGAACTATATTCAATATCTTGTAATAACCTATAATGGAAAAGAATCTGAAAAGGAATATATATATATATCTCCAAATCACTTTGCTATGTACCTGTAACTAACACAACATTGTAAATCAACAATACTGCAATTAAAAAAAAAAAAACAGAACACTGCCAAGGGTCTGTCAGGAGGCTGGCCACTGCAGAGTTGCAGAACCTTTCTGGTTCCTAGAACAAGTTATCTGCCCTCCTTTCCCCTGCTGCCATACCATGTTGGGCTTCCTCTCCAGGTAATGCTGTGAGGAACCAATACAAGATTCCACCTTTTTAATGTAGCATTAGGGAAGAGAAGAAAGAAAGATTAAGATCAGAGGAGTTCCTTGTGATACCTGCCTTAGAGGCAGGACAGTTACGGCCATTGTTACTTATCTATTTATCCAGCTTTGAAAATTAAGCTCTTGGCCTAAAGATCCAGAGTGTGACTTCAGGAGAGCCCTTCATTAATACTTTAAACCTTAGCACATACTTTCTGAGGATGACAAATAAGCAATTACAAATGGCTTTTAAGCAGAGGTCTAAATAGCTACTCGGGGGTAGAAGGTAGAGGGCAGGAAATGAGATGCAAGAACATCTGGGGACTAAAGTTCAAGAGCCTAGTAAATGGCAGGACATCGAAATTCTGTTCACTCCCTTATGCTGCCCTTCCAAAGACCTCAAATCCAGAAACTTCCTTTAAAGGCTAACAGTGAAGCTCATGTTATAAGACAGAAACTACAGCTGGAAAAAAAGTTAATTTAGATGTTAGTCAAAAATTAGCCCCACCTTTTAAAGGCTTTACATTAAATCATCCCCCAGATGTGGCCCATGGCTTTGGCTCCCCAGGATGCAAATCTAAGAACACAAGAATAACACAGTCCTTGTGAGGGTAATTGTGGTCCTTTCAAATTAACATGCACCCGAAGCAAGATCACTTCTGTGATTTCATTATGTGGCTTCAAAATGCAACAAGAGAAAGATGGCATGAGAACAGAGCTAACTCACCGCTCAGGTGTGAGACCTGAATGCAGTCATAGCCACTTAATTCTCAATTCTCCATCTCCTGGGGCTAACAGCCTTGGAAAGGAGAGTATCCACTGTTTTGTAGCTATTGTTCCCACTTGATTTTGAGCTTCAAGCTGGAGTTCCAGATTGACTGGGTTATTCAGGATTCAAATCTCTTTGGCTAATAAAAGAAATGAGAGAGTAACGATAATGGCATATAAAGCATGCTTCTCATAGCATCTTTCTTTATTCCAGGATGGCTTGAGAAGGTTGTCAGGAAACGAGTATGTGTTCACTAAGAGTAAGTTGTCCTCTATCCACTTGTTACTGATAACCTGTCTCTGGCCTTTTGTCTCCCTCAGTGTTGTGATTATTGTTTGGGAAGGGCCTTGGTGATACTTCCTATTCGACTCATTGGAGTTTAAGCATCTCTATGGTCTACATTTGAAACCAGGTCTCCTAATATAAATTACTTCTGTGAGCGCTGTCAGAATAAGAATTGCAAATCTCTCTATATTTAAACAGTTAAACTGAATTATTTTTCTACTGGGGAGTCCTGAAGTTTAATAATGTAAGAGAACCCTGAAGGGAAAATCTTACCCCTGGAAGTTTAAGACTTTCTTTTTAGTAGCAACCATGAAGATGACAAATGCTCAGCAGCACTCAATATTCCACAGTTACCCACCCCTCCTGCCCCATCTGTTTGCTCAGATGTGCCCCAGAGTCACAGTCACCTTGGGATGCCAATAACCATCAACGATGTCCCCCCTTCTATCGCTCAATTACTTGATAATGAGGAAAGCTGGGAGTTCAACATCTTTGAATTGGAAGCTGTGACACATAAAAGGTATGTGGCTTCTCTGGCTGTAGGCAGGGGGAGGATTGATGGACACACTCAAGACTTTCACATCTGGAAACTTTGAGGGAGATGTGAGTCCTTGCCACAAGTGACCTCCCAGGTTCTGCTTTTCATGCCATGCTGGAGGAGTGTCAAATGTGCAGAGAGACCGTAGCCCCTTGAGCGAGCTCCTTTATGGAGAAGAGAGTATTAGCGGGTAAGATGTGGGATCAGCCTGGTGATACCCAGGATGAAGAAATACTGAGTGTCTTCTTCAGATCTACCCAGGTCATTCCTTTGCGCCAGTGAGCCAAGAGTTCTAAGTATTCTCAGCCCCAAACTTGTTGAAGTCCCACCTTACAAAATGAGTTTGAGAGCACTGTAGACTTTTCTTTTGATCCATCCTATAGGCAGGGGAAAGATTAGATAACACAGAAAGTCCTCTTCTATTATAGAAGTCCATTTTCTTCCAGGGGTGTTGAATATGAATGATAACTATAAGTAAGTAACGTAATTCTAAATGACATGACTTTGCTGAACCCACACAAGCCATTCCTTTTGTCCTTAAGCTCAGTAACTTCCTCAGGGGACACAGGAAGTGCAAAGCTTACGTGGAAGCAGAGACAGAGAGGGACTGTCAGGGACCTCTCTCTTGGTTGTTAGAGCCACTGAAGGGCAGATGACTTAAGACAGTCTAGAAGTCATTTGGATTAACCACCATGAGGCACCTACTTTTAAAGAAGTGGCTGGTGAGGAGGAGATGCTCTATCACCTTCTAATTTGGAGAGGACATATTTTTATACCCCTGTGCCTATAAAGCATCAGGAAAAAAATGACTCAATTTCCCAGTAGCTTCAAAGAAAGCAGCTTCTGGAGCAGTGAATACAATGAATCAGAGTTTTTTTCCCCTGTTTTCCAGGCCATTGGTTTACCTGGGCTTAAAAGTCTTTTCCCGGTTTGGAGTATGTGAATTTTTACACTGTTCTGAAACTACCCTTCGGGCCTGGCTCCAAGTGATTGAATCCAACTACCACTCCTCCAATGCTTACCACAACTCCACTCATGCCGCTGATGTCCTGCACGCCACTGCCTTCTTCCTTGGAAAAGAAAGAGTGAAGGTAGAATTTTGATATCACAATCTAGTTACCTGCATAGATTTTAGAGATCTAAGAACTCAATCTTAATAAATATGTTAGGCAAACAACTATTTTGGAACCAATTTTGACAGAGTTTTTGAGCTACCAAACTGACTGGTCCTTTTGGTATTGTAAAGAGATGGCATTTTCTCCTAGCCCTCCCTTCCCACAAATGCTTAAAATAATAATTTATGCCACTGTAGAGACTCTTTTACATGTCTGGCTGATCCATGAACCCATTCTCCAAATGTTCACTAGGAGCCCTTTGTGATACTGGGTTAGAGGACCAAACTTATTATAGCAAATGGTTACTAGGTCTGGAGGTTAAATTTTAGGATCAGAATTTTGTCATTGGTATATTACAATCCAGACAGTAGTGAGCCATTCAGCATCCTACTGATTTACATACATATATATGTGTGTTTTGTGTAGGTATGAATGTGTATACCTGTATATTAATGACTTGTATAATTCTGCAAGAGTTCCAAGTTCCTTAGTCTTAGAAGTCAATACTGTCATTTACAGGTGCTGATTTGTAGGGCAGTCCTATGTATACCCCACGTATAGCTGGCAAGAGATCCCCATCTCCCCTCTTCCCCAACTACCATCACTTTCACAGTGAAGCTTGTAATTCCTTTGCTACAATTAGAAGTGAAGCTTAGAATATAGATACCCTTGCGATAAGTGCTGTATAGAGACAGGTTCACATCAATCTGCAAATGCTTAACATTCAATCATTTTCTGACTTAGTCTTAAGACCCTAGCTACTTAGGAGATGAGTGGTAGTGGGATAGGTAGACAGAGCAGAAATGGCACCAAAATGGGGAGGGGGAATGGTCCCTTCTCAGTTTTGCCAAAGACTGATCCTGGCATTTACTTTCATCAGCAAGAAAGCAGAGTGTCATTCAAGAATGATGGTTTTGAAGATCTTTGTCTCCTACTTTTAAAAAAGGTGATATCACAGGTGATAACAGCCTATGTTTCTATAGCGCTTTTCTTTGAGGAGCTAAGATACTTCCAGATTCCTACTCCAGGTTCACATTCCTCCATTTTACATTACATGAGATATTATACAGCTTAGGTTGCACACTGCCAAATGAGGACAGGACCTGCCTGGGCATTAACGCTGAGACCAAAGTGACCTATAGGCACTGCAGCCTTGAGTTAAGGATGAACCCCACTTAAGCAGAAGCACTCTAGAAAAATATAGATTAAATGCTTGATAAGTTATGGAATGCTTAGTCACTTTATTATCTCCCTCTCCTAAAATAAGAAATTTTCTTTAAATTGTTTGTTCTGCTAGCACATTCAGAGTCTGATTGAATTCTCAAATAGCAGCAATACAAACAAGTCTAAGACTAGATACAATATGCTTGTAATCCAAAAGACATTTTCTAAGAGGCCAAAGAATCAGAAAATTTAGAGCTGCAAAGAACCCTGGAGAATTGGGCTGGAAGGGACTCCTGGGGTCAGAGGTTTAGTAGCAGCCCAAGATCACTGGTTAGTCCACCCTGAGGCACTTCGAGTGGGATTTATTCCTGAGGTGTCTTTCACCAGACCTGCTGCCACTGACAAAGAGAGTCAGAAAAATGTTTCTGTCATCTGTCACCTGTCACCCTAATTTCTTTATAAGGCTAAAATTCTTAATGTCACTATGGCATAGCTCCACATCCTCAACCCAGCCATATAGATAACATGCCCCGAGCTGACATTCCCCTTCAATTTGTTGCACACCCTATCCCCTTCCCACTCTTACCAGTTCCCAAGAACCACTGCAAGTGGAGAGATCAGGATAGCCAGAATTCTTCTGTTATTCTCTGAGTGAGTGACTATTTGTCCTAGAAAAGGAACTGTTTGAAAGGCTAATCTAGAATGGAGTCCATTCTGGCCAGTCTGCTTCAGTGTGATCCGAATCTATTCCTGCTGGTTAAAGGAGGAAAAAACTATACAGAAGTGTCTGCACCTCCAAGGCTTTGGGGAACTTCTCCTGCCGTGGGTTTGGTGGGGAAGTTTTCTTCCACAGACAGTCCCTCCCTGCCATGGGAAGAGCCTTGCGTCTCCCATCTGCTAGTGAGCAGCCCGGTCTTCTTTCTCTGCCTCCCTGCATTTCTTATCAGACATTGCATTATTAGACAGTGCCCACCAAAACTGCAGGGCATGGCCCTTTATTGGTATCTTTGTAAAAGTGCCAGGTCTAAATCAGTGTAAGTTGGAAGGAAAGACATGTCTTGTCTAATGCTATTTGTTGTCTATTCCACTTACTTGAATCTATGTCATTGAAGAATTTAAAAATAAATTGGCCCCGTACTCCAAACAAGATTGAACATACTCCAAGAGCACTAGCTGGAGGCCCAAAGTTTGGCCCTCATGGGTCCTCACTGCACAGGGAGAATCAGTGAGTGTGGAGGCCAAGTCAGGGCAGCTCTGGATTCTGACTGTGCCTGTGGGTTACCATGGGCTCTCCTAACCAGCAGCAAAAGGGGGCTAGGCATGTTTGCTTGCCCTGGGCATTACAAAATCGGTCTCTGAGAAGAGCTGAAAAGAATGGCAGCAACTGCTGTCCCCCCTCAGGAAACCGGTTCACGTGGACTAGAGGCAAGCCAGGATTGCCCACCAGCTCCAGGAGGTCAGGATTGGAAATGGAAACGGCTTCCTTCTGGTAGGGACAGCTTTCAGGAAAGTTTTCAGGGCTGAGCTTCAGATTCACTGTTCCTTACCTATTAGCATCTGAGAAGCAGTTTGCAATTTTTTCTCCCACAGCCTAGGAAAGCAACTCAGGAAAACCAAAAATTATGCCCACCCCTCCAGCCTCATCCTGGGGACCAGTTTCCCCCTCACTCACTACCCTTCAGCCACAATGATGCTCTTTAAGTTTCCTGAATAAGCCACTTCGTTTGTTTCACGTCAGGAGCATCATATAGGCTGATCTTCCTGCCTGGATTTCTCTCCCTTGCCATTTTTTGCCTGGCTAATTCCTGCTTATCCTTCAGGTTCCAGCATAAAAATCACTTACTTAGAGAACCCATTCTTGCCCACCCTCTGGACCTGCATTGTCCATAAGTAGCCATTTGCCACATGTGGCTATTTACATTTAATTAAAATTAAATAAAATGAAACATTCAGTTCCTCAAGCATGCACATTTCAAGTGTCCAGGAGCTGTAAGTGACTAGGGATTACTATGTTGGACAGCCCACATACAGACATTTCCATCACCACAGAAAAGTTGAACGGACAGCACTGCCCTAAACTAGATGAAGCCTCATGGTTACTCTCTCAAACCACCTGTACTCCCCTTCTTAACCCATCTCACAGTAAGTTAATTGTGTTTGTGTGTTTCCTTATTTGTGCCTTCTCCAGTAAATTACCAACTCCATTAGTGCAGGCTATGCCAGTATAATTCATCACTAACTCCAGCACTCTGCATGACAACTGGCACCCAGTAAGCATCCAATAAGTGATAACTAAAGGAATGAATTCATAAAATACAGTGTCTCTTATATAACAGTAGCCCATTTGACAACTTCCTCCTAAAGCTGTGAGCTGAAAAAACATTTGTATCCCCTGATGCTCTGGTTTGTGTTCTTTAACTACATAATGAGAGCATTAGAAAGAGGGTCTCCCTTTTAGCCTTTCCCACCTGCTAGCCCAGAGCTGAATTGTGTTCTTCACTGTAAGAGCCCCCTTACCCTCAGTTTTCCTGGGAAAATTCTTCTTGCCCTTGATCCTCTTGTGTTGCTTGGCTGTAATCCTTTTATTTTTGTGTGAAAAGTTTTGTTGTATCTGTGCCATTTACTGCCATA
This sequence comes from Mesoplodon mirus, assembly GCF_964341445.2. NCBI lineage: Eukaryota > Metazoa > Chordata > Mammalia > Artiodactyla > Ziphiidae > Mesoplodon > Mesoplodon mirus. The sequence goes on along the minus strand of NC_138980.1, from coordinate 123,051,587 downwards.
CCCTCAAAATCTTTTCAGAAGTAGGCAAATAAAGTAACACTTGTGATCCTAGGCCACTTTCTTCTCTATCCACTCACAGAAGAGAGTCATGGCAATATGCCACACAGCATACATTTGAAAAGGCCTGTTTGGCATCCTCCTGCAGAAGAACTAGAGTGAATGAACTCTGGAGAAAGAATTTAGGTATCCATTATAACTGCTACTCAGATTTCTATTTCCCTCCAGATAATCCACAGTACGGCAAGGTGATGTGATATACCCTAGGTGGTCTCTTAACTTCTAGGAAGTCAGAGAAGGACACCCTGGCTCATCCCCTCCAGAGAGACAGGGATGAGTGTAGGTCTCCTACATCCAGTGGGTAATGCTCAACCTTGCCTCCCCCTGACCCCAGGGAAGCCTCGATCAGCTAGATGAGGTGGCTGCCCTGATTGCTGCCACAGTCCATGACGTGGATCACCCAGGAAGGACCAACTCTTTCCTGTGCAACGCAGGCAGTGAACTCGCCGTGCTCTATAATGACACTGCTGTCTTGGAGAGTCACCACACAGCCCTGGCCTTCCAGCTCACAGTCAAGGACAGCAAATGCAACATTCTCAAGAATATTGACAGGTTTGTGTGCTCGGGCTCTTGTGCTCAGGTTTGTAAAATGTAAGTGGGAAATTCAGTTTTCCCTAACTTCTCCAAGTACTTAGCTTCCTCTTAGGGGGAAGGCTGTACCATTCTATCAGACAGTAAAATAATAACCTTATAAACTGAACTGTACTTTTTAGACTGTTCATCTTTTTTTTTTAAACATCTTTCTTGGAGTATAATTGCTTTACAATGTTGTTACTTTCTGCCATATAACAAAGTGAATCAGCTATATGTATAAATGTATCCCCATATACCCTCCCTCTTGCGACTCCCTTCCACCCTCCCTATCCTACCCCTCCAGGTGGTCACAAAGCACCGAGCTGATCTCCCTGTGCTATGCGGCTGCTTGCCACTAGCTATCTATTTTACGTTTAGTAGTATATATATGTCCATGCCACTCTCTCACTTCATCCCAGCTTCCCCTTCCTCCTCCCAGTGTCCTCAAGTCCATTCTCTAGTAGGTCTGCATCTTTATTCCCGTCTTGCCGCTAGGTTCTTCATGACCTTTTTTTAAAATTTTATTTTAGATTCCATATGTATGTGTTAGCATACGGTATTTTTTTTTCTCTTTCTGACTTACTTCACAGTATATGACAGACTCTAGGTCGATCCAGCTCACTACAAATAACTCAACTTCATTTCTTTTTATGGCTGAGTAATATTCCATTGTATATATGTGCCACATCTTCTTTATCCATTCGTCTGTCAATGGACACTTAAGTTGCTTCCATGTCCTGGCTATTGTAAATAGTACTGCAATGAACATTGTGGTACGTCTCATTTTGAATTATGGTTTTCTCTGGGTATATGCCCGGTAGTGGGGTTGCTGGGTCATATGGTAGTTCTATTTTTAGTTTTTTTAAGGAACCTCCATACTGTTCTCCATAGTGGCCATATCAATTTACATTCCCACCAACAGTGCAAGAGGGTTCCCTTTTCTCCACACCCTCTCCAGCATTTATTGTTTCTAGATTTTTTGATGATGGCCATTCTGACTGGTGTGAGGTGATACCTTATTGTAGTTTTGATTTGCATTTTACTAATCATTAGTGATGTTGAGCACCCTCTCATGTGTTTGTTGGCAATCTGTACATCATTGGAGAAATGTCTATTTAGGTCTAATGCCCATTTTTGGATTGGGTTGTTTGTTTTTTGATATTGAGCTGCATGAGCTGCTTGTATATTTTGGAGATTAATCCTTTGTCAGTTGCTTCGCTTGCAACTTTTTCTTCCATTCTGAGGGTTCTCTTTTCATCTTGTTTATGGTTTCCCTTTCTGTGCAAAAGCTTTTAAGTTTCATTAGGTCCCATTTATTTTTATTTTCATTTCTCTAGGTGGTAGGTCAAAAAGGATCTTGCTGTGATTTATGTCATAGTGTTCTGCCTGTTTTCCTCTAAGAGTTTTATAGTGTCTGGCCTTACATTTAGGTCTTTAATCCATTTTGAGTTTATTTTTCTGTATGCTGTTAGGAAGTGTTCTCATTTCATTCTTTTATGTGTAGCTGTCCAGTTTTCCCAGCACCACTTCTTGAAGAGGCTGTCTTTTCTCTGTTGTATATTCTTGCCTCCTTTATCAAAGATAAGGTGAACATATGTGCATAGGTTTCTCTCTGGGCTTTCAATCCTGGTCCATTGATCTACATTTCTGTTTTTGTGCCAGTACCATACTGTCTCGATTACTGTAGTTTTGTAGTATAGTCTGAAGTAGGGAGCCTGATTCTTCAAGCTCCATTTTTCTTTCTCAAGATTGCTTTGGCTGTTCGAGGTCTTTTGTGTTTCCATATAAATTGTGAAATTTTTTGTTCTAGTTCTGTGAAAAATGCCATTGGTAGTTTGATAGGCATTGCATTGAATCTGTAGATTGCTTTGGGTAGTATAGTCATTTTCACCATGTTGATTCTTCCAATCCAAGAACATGGTATATCTCTCCATCTGTTTGTATCATCTTTAATTTCTTTCATCAGTGTCTTATAGTTTTCTTCATAAAGGTCTTTTGTCTCCTTAGGTGGGTTTACTCCTAAGTATTTTCTTTTTGTTGCAATGGTAAATGGGAGTGTTTCCTTAATTTCTCTTTCGATTTCTCATCATTAGTGTATAAGAATGCAAGAGACTTCTGTGCATTAATTTTGTATCCTGCTACTTTACCAAATCATTCATTACCTATAGTTTTCTGGTAGCATCTTTAGGATTCTCTGTGTATGGTAGGTATCATGTCATCTGCAAACTGTGACAGTTTTACTCCTTCTTTTCCAATTTGGATTCCTTTTATTTCTTTTTATTCTCTGATTGCCATGGCTAAAACTTCTAAAACTATGTGGAATAAGAGTGGTGAAGGTGGGCAACCTTGTCTTGTTCCTGATCCTAGTGGAAATGGTTTCATTTTTCACCATTGAGAACGATGTTGGCTGTGGGTCTTTCATATATGTCCTTTATTATGTTGAGGTAGGTTCCCTCTATGCCTACTTTCTGGAGTGTTTTTATCATAAATCAGTGTTGAATTTTGTGAAAAGCTTTTCCTCCATCTATTGAGATGATCATATGATTTTTATCCTTCAATTTGTTAATATGGTGTACCACATTGACTGATTTGCATATACTGAAGAATCCTTGCATTCCTGTGATAAACCCCACTTGATCATGGTGTATGATCCTCTTAATGTGCTTTTGGATTCTGTTTGCTAGTATTTTGTTGAGGATTTTTGCATCTATGTTCATCAGTGATATTGGCCTGTAGTTTTCTTTTTTTGTGACATCTTTGTCTGGTTTTGGTATCAGGGTGATACTGGCCTTGTCGAATGAGTTTGGGAGTGTTCCTCCCTCTGCTATATTTTGGAAGAGTTTGAGAAGGACAGGTGTTAGCTCTTCTCTAAATGTTTGACAGAATTGGCCTGTGAAGCCATCTGGTTCTGGGCTTTTGTTTGTTGGAAGATTTTTTAGCACAGTTTCAGTGTCAGGGCTTGTGATTGGTCTGTTTATATTTTCTATTTCTTCATCGTTCAGTCTCGGAAGGTTGTGCTTTCCTAAGAATTTGTCCATTGCTTCCAGGTTGTCCATTTTATTAGCATATAGTTGCTTGTAGTAATCTATCATGATTCTTTGTATTTCTGCAGTGTCAGTTGTTACTTCTTTTTCATTTCTAATTTTGTTGATTTGAGTCTTCTCCTTTTCTTGGTAAGTCTGGCTAATGGTTTATCAATTTTATCTTCTCAAAAAAACAGCCTTTAGTTTTATTGATCTTTGCTATCATCTCCTTCATTTCTTTTTCATTTATTTCTGATCCGATCTTTATGATTTCTTTCCTTCTGCTAACTTTGGGGGTTTTTTTGTTCTTGTTTCTCTAATTGCTTTAGGTGTAAGGTTAGGTTGTTTATTTGAGAATTTGTTTCTTGAGGTAGGATTATATTGCTATAAACTTCCCTCTTAGAACTGCTTTTGCTGCATCCCATAGGTTTTGGGTCATTGTGTTTTCATTGTCATTTGTTTCTAGGTATTTTTTGATTTCCTCTTTGATTTCTTCAGTGATCTCGTTTATTTGGTAGCATATTGTTTAGCCTCCAAGTGTTTGTATCTTTTACAATTTTTCTATAATTGATATCTAGTCTCATAGCATTGCAGTCAGAAAAGATACTTGATTAGATTTCAATTTTCTTGAATTTACCAAGGCTTGATTTGTGACCCAAGATATGATCTATCCTGGGGAATATTTATTCCATGAGCACTTGAGAAGAAAGTGTATTCTGTTGGTTTTGGGTGGAATGTCCTATAAATATCAATTAAGTCCATCTTGTTTAATGTATCATTTAAAGCTTGTGTTTCCTTACTTTCATTTTGGATGATCTGTCCATTGGTGAAAGTGGGGCATTAAAGTCCCCTACTATGATTGTGTTACTCTCGATTTCCCCTTTTATGGCTGTCAGCATTTGCCTTATATATTGAGGTGCTCCTATTTTGGGTGCATAAATATTTACAACTGTTATATTTTCTTCTTGGATTGATCCCTTCATCATTATGCAGTGTCCTTCTTTGCCTCTTGTAATAGTCTGTATTTTAAAGTCTATTTTTGTCTGATATGAGAATTGCTACTCCAGCTTTCTTTTGATTTCCATTTGCATGGAGTATCTTTTTCCATCCCCTCACTTTCAGTCTTTATGTGTCCCTAGGTCTGAAGTGGGTCTCTTGTAGACAGCATATATATGGGTCTTGTTTTTGTAACCATTCAGCCAGTCTGTGTCCTTTGCTTGGAGCATTTAATCTATTTACATTTAAGGTAATTATCGATATTTATGTTCCTATTACCATTTTCTTAATTGTATTTAGTTTTTGTAGGTCTTTTCCGTCTCTTGTGTTTCCTGCCAAGAGACGTTCCTTTAGCATTTGTTGTAAAGCTGGTTTGGTGGTGCTGAATTATCTTAAATTTGCTTGTGTGTAAAGGTTTTAATTTCTCTGTCTAATCTGAATGAGATCCTTTTTGGGTAGAGTAATCTTGGTTGTAGGTTTTTCCCTTTTATCACTTTAAGTATATCCTGTCACTCCCTTCTGGCCTGCAGAGTTTCCACTGAAAAATCAGCTGATAACTTTATGGGGATTCCTTTGTATGTTATTTGTTGCTTTTCCCTTGTTGCTTGTAACATTTTTTCTTTGTATTTAATTTTTGATAGTTTAATATGTGTCTTGGCGTATTTCTCCTTGGATTTATCCTCTGTGGGATTCTCTGTGCTTCCTGGACTTGATTATTTCCTTTCCCATGTTAGGGAAGTTTTCAACTATAATCTCTTCAAATATTTTCTCCGACCCTTTCTTTTTCTCTTCTTCTTCTGGGACCCCTATAATTTGAATGTTGGTCCGTTTAATGTTGTCCCAGAGGTCTCTGAGACTGTCCTCAATTCTTTTCACTCTTTTTTCTTTATTCTGCTCTGTGGTAGTTATTTCCACTATTTTATCTTCCAGGTCACTTATCCGTTCTTCTGCCTCAGTTATTCTGCTATTGATTCCTTCTAGAGAATTTTAAGTTTCATTTATTGTGTTGTTCATCATTGTTTGTTTGCTCTTTAGTTCTTCTAGGTCCTTGTTAAACATTTCTTGTATTTTCTCCATTCTATTTCTAAGATTTTGGATCTTTACTATCATTTCTCTGAATTCTTTTTCAGGTAGGCTGCCTATTTCCTCTTCATTTGTTTGGTTTGGTGGGTTTTTACCTTGCTCCTTCATCTGCTGCATATTTCTGTCTGCTCATTTTGTTTACCTTACTCTGTTTGGGGTCTCCTTTGTGCAGGCTGCAGGTTCATAGCTCCCATTGTTTTTGGTGTCTGCCCCCAGTGGGTGAGGTTGGTTCAATGGCTTGTGTAGGTGTCCTGGTGGAGGGGACTGGTGCCTGTGTTCTGGTGGGTGGGGCTGGATCTTGTCTTTCTGGTGGGCAAGGCTGCATCCAATGGTGTGTTTTGGGATGTCTGTGAACCTAGTATGATTTTAGGCAGCCTCTCTGCTAATGAGTGGGGTTGCATTCCTGTCTCACTAGTTGTTTGGCATGGGGCATCCAGCACTGGAGCTTGCTGGCTGTTGGGTGGAACTGGGTCATAGTGTTGAGATGCATATCTCTGAGAGAACTCCCACTGATTGATACTACGTGGGGCTGGGAGGTCCCTGGTGGTCCAGTTTCCTGAACTCACCTCTCCCACGTCAACAGCTCAGGCCTGACACCAGGCTGGAGCACCAAGACCCTTTCAGCCACATGGCTGGGGTAGATGCCCCTGGATGAACACTTGTGAGAAGAGCTCAGAATTAACAAGACAGTGGTCTTGGCAAGTGAAACCACAAGAGAAGAGGCCTGTGCTATGCCTGGTCCTGCTGAGCAATTTTCAGACTTCAGCTCATTCTGGCAACAGGGCGACTGGGTCGGCGACGTGAGGCAGGGTGGCGTCCGTGAGGCGGGTGGCGCTCAGCTGCTGTGCAGCCTGTGGGGCCTGGTCGAAGCCCTCAGGGAAGGCCAACAGCGGCCAGGACTCCGGCCTCCTGCAGCTGCGGCCTCTTTGGGGTTTCCCTCCCGGCGTCACATCGCTCTCACTCCTACTTTGGCGGCTGTGCCTTTACCCTGAGCTGCTTCAGAAGGCGAGCACTCCCTGCTAAATGTTTCATAGGTGCTGCAAGGACATCATCATAAAGATGTACACAAACGTTGACCACATAGATTTCTTTGATGTGCAGCCAGCCCTCCTCCATTCTCCGCTTAGACTGTTCATCTTTTTAAACTCCATCTGGTCTTCAGTGAGTTCATGAAAATGTTTTATACACTGCAAAGCACTCTATAAATATTGATTATACTACTAACAAATATAGCAGATATTTTTATCCTCTCAAAAGGACATCCTGTCTTTGGTGTAACCTGAGGAAAATGTATCCTTACCCATCTTTCCCCAGCCCAATTTTCAGTCACTTAAAATCCTAACTCTTGAGGAGACAGTGTTCCATGGTCCCAGCAGAGCTCCTGGAGTCCACAGGGTGGGGCAGGTTTCCCCCTCTGGTGAGTTGGCCAAATGTGAACAGATAGGAGCAATTCCTCTTGCCAGCCACCACCCTGCCATCAAGCTATAAGTATTTCCTACATAGCACCAGCCAGGCTGGAGTGCAGACCCCTGAGAAAAGGCAGTATACAGGGAGCTCAGAGCTCACTCAGGCCTCAAGGATGACTTGTCAACATGAACCTGAACCCATCTGTTTGGTCTCCATAAACCTGAGAAAATATGGAGACCAGTTATTCCACCTTCAACTGAAGGCTTCATCAGTATCAAGTATTGTTTTTAAAACTTTCATAGGAAGAATTCTTGCCAATAGCCAATTTTATTCAGTTCCCCATTCTGGCTCTTGAAGTTAGAAAAAGATGATAGGAACTGGGTGATTTTGAGCAGGGTTGCTGCTCCTTCCATTACAACTTCTATCTAATTGCACTCTAGAGAACTGCTCATTTGGAAAACTTTCTTCCAATGCCATCATCAAAAGAAATAATGACACTTCTCTGTAACAAGAATCACTGTGTCTGCACTGAATGCCATGGGACAGCTCACCAGGTTGCTGTACTAGCCTTGTAGGGAAGGAACTTGTCATTTCCTTTCACCTCACTGTTTTGATATTGCCAAGGGAAGGTAGAAGGGAATCACCTTGTGAAATAAGTGCCCTTGAGACACTTATTTCTTTTTTTTTAATACTCATAAATCATATGAAGGTCAGCTGTCACTGGGGAAAATGGAATAGTGTCACCAAGTCCTGGCTTAGTAGGAAGATGAGCAGGTAAACTTTTTTGTGATCTTCACTCATTAACTCTGTGCCCCTAGCTTCCTCCTAGATTGTGGCAAGTGTGGTGAAATGGTAGAACAGTTCTAATTCGGGACATGATATGAACAAGGCACTTTGTCTTCTGGTTATTTTAGGAACCATTATCGAACACTGCGCCAGGCTATTATCGATATGGTTTTAGCAACAGAGATGACAAAACACTTTGAACATGTGAACAAATTTGTGAACAGCATCAACAAGCCAATGGCAGCTGAGGTAAGCATTTCCCATGTAATAAGATACACCAGAACGTATTTCCATTAGAGCCTACTCTGGCCTCAAAGCATTTTCTCTCCATCTTGAATACAAGATGGTTATTTGCTTGGAGTTGGTAAAGAAGGCTGAAAGTACTGGTCACTTGTTTTCCCTAAGGACAAGAATAGACTGAGAGTGTCCACAGTAACTCTGAGCTCCTTGAAAGAAAGGCCCTGACTGAGATAAAGCCAGCGGTGACAAAAGTAGGCCCAAAGTCTATGATGAAAGGAGCCTGCAGACAGCAGAGACTGGAATAAATAGTAGCATTTTAGGGGATTCAGAGCCTTTCTAGTTCTCTGTTCTTTGAGCTCTTGGGAGACCTCAAAATTAGATGTTTTAAAGAACTATAATCCTGCTGATTTGCATTAAAAGCCTATCAGTATCTAAAGACTATAGAAAGTTAAATTGGGAGTGACTAGTTGAAAACAAAAATACAAATCTTTCTCCTTTTTAAAATTTACTGATGTACCTTAGACCTGCCTTAAGTCCCTACAAACTTGGGTTTTAGGAACGTGGACATAAGTTCACATCTCTTACTGTTTAAAATGAGATCAACTGCCCTCTCATACCGTAAAGCTGTTCATAGCCCCATAAAGTTAGAAAAGCTTTTCACTCATTCCTGTATGAGGGTTGCATATGTGGATGAATGAGGAGTAGTTGTCTTAGATGTAACTTGATGATCAGTAAGGAAACTACCTGTGTAGGACCCATCACATGACCAGCCTGGATGGAGGAACAGTGTCCACCTCACCTGTGTTCTGCTCCATCCCCCAGGGATTCCACAGCACAATGCCAGGACCCTCTCCTTCCACAGAGGACTTATGGGAGCAAGGATATGGGGATTTAAGAGGGGGAAATTAAACAGAATCATAGAATTTAGAGTTGGGAAGGTCATCTATCCAAGTAAGCCCCCAACTCTGTTGAGATTTATGTACCGCAGTAACTATAGCAAGCAGTATCTTCCCAATGGTAAGTAAGCAAAATACCAACCTTCAGAATATAATTCTGCCTATTGATGGTTTAATAAATAGATCCAGTCCCAAAACAAAACAAATAAAATCCTTAAATGTCATACAGTCCTTCAGCTTGGCAGAGTTCTGGAGAGCTAATTAGATGTTTACACAGTCAGTTCTATGGTATCTTTGAAATCAGGGAATTGTAGTCTTCTAGGTTTTGTATAATCGGCCTGTTGTCGCATTTACATAAGCCTACTCACAGACCTGGCCACTTGGCTCTGGACCGCTGACATCCATCACTAGGTAGGTATTAGTGTACAACCAGTCTTTTTAACATGGCTGAACATACCTGCTCCTGCCCTGGCCCACTTGCTGCTCCTAGTACCCCCAACACGTTTCACCCTCCCTACCACCCAGCCAGAAGAGCAGCCTGGAAAGCATGAGTGGACACATACTTTAAGAGAAAGAACAAAGTGGGAGGAGGTGGGTAACTGGGGGTGGGACAGAAGGTCACAGGAGAGAGGGAGCTATCAGGCATATAAAGTAGAAAGAAATCAAGAAATAATTGAAGGGTCACATGTATGTGGCATTTCCCCATCTTTAATGTATTAAGAAAGTGGAATTTGTGCTTTTACACATTTCCTAATAAAACTGGGAGAAAAGCTCTCCTTCCTTAAGATTACATACCAAATTATTAAAAACAAAACAAAAAAAACCCCTGCTTTGTAGCAGCTACCTCTGGGGAAGAGAATGAAAGTGAGGTTGTGGATGGGTGGTGATAGGGACTTTGACCTTTTAAGCTCTGTGTGTTTGTATTGTTTGACTGCTCCCCGTCCCCAAGAATATATCAATGTATCACATATGGAATTAAGGATGGGAAGGCCTCCTTCATCAAGTCTCATGCCTAAGTTTGCCTGGGTGACTGCCATCTAATATCTGGTCAGCTGGCCCTTGTGGGCTTCACCATCATATTGAAACAACCCTGATGTGACCATCTGTTTTCCAGATTGAAGGCAGTGACTGTGAATGCAACCCTATTGGGAAGAACTTTCCTGAAAATCAAATCCTGATTAAGCGCATGATGATTAAGTGTGCTGACGTGGCCAATCCATGCCGCCCCCTGGACCTATGTATCGAATGGGCCGGAAGGATCTCCGAGGAGTACTTTGCACAGGTGTGCTGCCTCTCTAGGGAAGCTCCACCTCCCTTCTGGGAATGGCCCCGGGTCACAGTAAATAAATGACTCCTCCCTGGAAAGCAATGGCTCACCCCTGCCTGGAACAGAAATCTGGTCCCTCAAGAGACTAACTGATGTGGCTGGTCACTGACTAAACTCTCTCTAGGGGAAGGGGGATAAACTGAGCCTTTGGAAGTATCTTTTCATCCTCAAATTTTTAGATCCTGAATTTCCACAAAAACTGGGAAATCCTCCATTCATTCACTAGATTATCATCTATCTCCACAGTGCAGTCTGGGGAACATAGACATAAGACACATCTTTGCCCATGGGTAGCTCATAATACAGTAGGGGAGGGAGACAAACATAAACAGGTCCATACATTGGTAAATTAAAAACAAATGAAAGGGCTTCCCTGGTGGCGCAGTGGTTGAGAGTCCGCCTGCCGATGCAGGGGACACGGGTTCGTGCTCTGGTCCGGGAAGATCCCACATGCTGCGGAGCGGCTAGGCCCGTGAGCCATGGCCGCTGAGCCTGCGCGTCCGGAGCCTGTGCTCTCCAACAGTGAGAGGCCTGTGTACCGCAAAAAAGAAAAAAAACAAAAAAACAAACAAAAAAACAAACGAAAACACTTCTAAAGGAGGTATATGTTAAGTCCTAAGAGTTCAGAAAGTTTTTTTTTTCTAGATAAAAGGGCTTTGTGGAAAAGGTGTTAGAGCTGGTGTTTTTGTTTTTTTTTGAAGGATTTCAAAATTTAGAAATGGGAAAGGACATTCTGGGAGAATTCTGGGAGAACAAAGGGTTATAAGCAAAATTAGTAGGGAGGAAAAACAGAATTTTTATATAAGGAAAACAGCAACTTTGGCAGTGTGAAGAGGAATTAAAGGAGAATAATGTAGTAGACCACAAGATGCCATTTAAAAGAGGCCTACTTTCAAAGAAGAGGCTCTAAGGACTAATGTTTATTATTTGTGATAGAAAGACAAACATGTCACAAGTAGCTACAAGTAATGCATTTGGGGACGGGGGGCGGGGGTGGGGGGGGTTGTGTGCCTATATGGCTGGAACGTACCGCTGAGGCAGAGTAAAAGAATAGCTGATAATGTCTAAGAGGGTTGGCAGGGGCAAAGGCCAGCCAAGGACCCAGTAAGTTAGGTGCACTTTCAAGGATGGGAAGAGAGCCCATGAATCAAAGAAAAATAGGACAAGCAGTTCTGAGCTTGCCAGAAAGAGAGGGGGAAAAAACCCAAACCACTCCTTGAACAGCAGTGGCTATTTTAAGGCTGCCTAATCGACTGACCTGAAATGAGCAAGCTGAGCCAAAAACTGGTAGGAGGCCATTAACGGGGCTTCCCAGGACCCACAGAGAAGACTGAAAATCCTACTCCTAGTTATTCTCAAAGTATGTGAATGGGGAACGGGAAAGAACCACTTTTAAGTTCTTTAATGTAATCTCCCTGTTTAGGTGTCCTTTTCCCAGAAAGGAAAGTACTAATATTCACAAGACAATGTGACCTAAAAATCAGGTTACAAATGAGGTCTCTGATCAGCCAGCCTCTGGCTCAGCATACTACCAATAAATGTGGATCTCAATTTCAGCCCAGTGAATTATGACCTTATGCATATAAACATAGGTGCAAAATACTCAGATTTACACATATCTTGAGAATTGCATGACCAATACCCCAATCTGAAAAATCTCATAGTTTGTCATTCTTTGGAGTAAAACATAGCCATTTCATGAAAAAAAGCTAGTTCAGCTCAACTGCCTAACTGCTTTTCATCCAGAGTACCATAATACGTTGGTGTGCAGCACAAGGGCTTTGTATGTACTTCCGATTTTGTCACACACAATATTAAAAAGACGTATTTTCAAAGGTCAAGTTTAAATAAGATTAATAATTCTTACTTTAATGAAGACATTCTTAAGTGAAACTGGCTTTCTTTTTAAACTGCAAGCATATGACAGTGAATAATATAATGACTATTTGTACAGCTTGGCGCCAGTTCTTTGATTCATGCTAAGGCGTCAGCAGTTTTTAAACACACCATCGCTCCTGTACCCTCAGTATAAACGCCACTTAGTATTATTAGTGTTACTTTAAAAATAGTCTTGACCTTGCAATCATGAAAACAGATCTCAGAAAAGGGGGTACAAATCCTGAGATAAGTGCTTCAGAAGGGGCTGTAAGATAGCATAACACATTTGAGAGTCAGAAGACCTGAATCCAGTCACTGTAGCTCATCAGGTGGTTGTCTTATATAAGCCTCGGGACCTTGCAAAGCCAATTTCTTCACAGATACAACTGGATTATGACCCATTTTCACAGAGTGGTTCTGACAAACTAGATGTTACTGTGACAGCTCCTTATGTGCCCTACAGCCCTGTGTTATTTCTTACAGACTGATGAAGAGAAGAGACAGGGGCTACCTGTAGTGATGCCAGTGTTTGACCGGAATACTTGTAGTATCCCCAAGTCCCAGATCTCCTTTATTGACTACTTCATAACAGACATGTTTGATGCTTGGGATGGTAAGACAGTTCCTGTTTTGTTACCCACAAACAGAGTATTTTGCTATACTTTATGATGGTTACCTTTAATGACAGAAGCTGGGCCTAAAGGTGTAAACGAAATGTAACTTAAAAAAAAAAAGTCAGCTGTTTGTGGCCAGGTATGGTGGGGGTGCATGAACACTTTGTGTGTCCTCAGCACAAACCATGTGTATGGAAGACTCAGTGGATGTTTGGTAACTGGATAAACAGGTGTTCAACTCTTCCAAGGACATGTTTACAAAGCTTACAGGAGTTTTATTCTATCATTAGAAGAAATTCTAGAGAGAACATAAAATATACTAAGTCTACTCTGAATCACAGATTCTTTTCGTAATATCAGTTGATAAACAGCTTTTCATTTTTTTGAGATCCTTTTTAATTTTTTTGAATTTAATTTTTATTTTATATCAGAGTATAGTTGATTTACAATGTTGGGTTACTTTCAGGTGTACAGCTAAGTGATTCAGTTATACATATACATATATCCATTCTTTTTCAGATCCTTTTCCCATACAGGTTATTACAGAACATTGAGTAGAGTTTCTTGTGCTATACAGATTCTTGTTGATTATCTATTCTATATATAGTAGTGTATATATGTTAACCCCAAACTCCTAATTTGTCCCTCCCCCCGTGTTTCCCCTTTGGTAACCATAAATTTGTTTTCGAAGTCTGTGAGTCTATTTCTGTTTTGTAAATAAGTTCAATTGTATCTTTTTTTCAGATTCCACATATAAGTGATATCATATGATATTTGTCTTTCTTTCTGACTTACTTCACTTAGTATGATAATCTCTAGGTCCATCTATGTTGCTGCAAATGGCATTATCTCACTCTTTTTCATGGCTGAGTAATATTCCATTGTGTATGTGTATATATACACCACATCTTCTTCATCCATTCATCTGTTGATGGACGTTTAGGTTGCTTCCATGTCTTGGCTACTGTAAACAGTGCTGCAGTGAACACTGGGGTGCACGTATCTTTTTGAATTACGGTCTTCTCTGGGTATATGCCTAAGAGTGGGATTGCTGGGTCATATGGTAGCTCTATTTTTAGTTTTTTAAGGAAACTCCATACCGTTTTCCATAGTGGCTGCACCGATTTACATTTGCACCAACAGTGTAGGAGGGTTCCCTTTTCTCCACACCCTCTCCAGCATTTGTTATTTGTAGACTTTTTAATGATGGCCATTCTGACTGGTTTGAGGTGATACCTCATTGTGGTTTTGATTTGCATTTCTCATTGAGTGATGCTGAGCATCTTTTCATGTGCTTTTTGGCCATCTGTATGTCTTCTTTGGAGAAATGTCTATTTAGATCTTCTGCCCGTTTTCTGATTCTTTTGATACAGAGCTGCATGAACTGTTGGTATATTTTGGAAATTAATCCCTTGTTGGTTGCTTCATTTGCAAATATTTTCTCCTATTCTGTGGGTTGTATTTTCATTTTGTCTATGGTTTCCTTTGCTGTGCGAAAGCTTTCAAGTTTCATTAGGTCCCATTTGTTTATTTTTGTTTTTATTTTCATTACTCTAGGTACAAGGTGGATCCAAAAAGATACTGCTGCGATTTATGGTGAAGAGTGTCCTGCCTATGTTTTCCTCCAGGAGTTTTATAGTAGCCAGCCTTACATTTAGGTCTTCAATCCATTTCAAGTTTATTTTTGTGTATGTTGTTACAGAATGTTCTAGTTTCATTCTTTTACATGTAGTTGTCCAGTTTCCCCAACACCACTTATTGAAGAGACTGTCTTTTCTCCATTGTATATTCTTGCTTCCTTTGTCGTAGATTAATTGACCATAGATGCATGGGTTTATTTCTGGGCTTTCTGTCCTGTTCCATTGATCTATACTTCTGTTTTTGTGCCAGTACCATACCATTTTGATTACTGTAGCTTTGAAGTATAGTCTGAAGCCAGGGAGCCTGATTTCTCCAGCTCTGATTTTCTTCCTCAGGATTGCTTTAGCTATTCAGGGTCTTTTGTGTTTCCTTACAAACTAAAAAAATTTTCACTCTAGTTCTGTGAAAAATGTCATCGGTATCTTGATAGGGATTGCACTGAATCTGTAGATTGCCTTGAGTAGTATAGTCATTTTCACAATATTGATTCTTCCAATCCAAGAACATGGTATCCTTCCATGTGTTTGTGTCATCTTTGATTTCTTTCATCAACATCTTATAGTTTTCAGAGTACAGGTTTTTTGCCTCCTTAGGTAGGCTTATTCCAAGGTATTTTATTCTTTTTGATGTGATGGTAAATGGGATTGTTTCTTTAACTCCTCTTTCTGATCTTTTGTTATCAATTTTTAGTTAAAAGGACCTGTTCATATTTCAGAAACCAGTGTTTAATAACTCATCCTTCTCATGCTTCTGTGTTTACCTTAGGCCTAACCTAGGGTACCTCTCCTCCAATTCTGATCCCAAATTTGTCCCACAGAGCCCCAACCTTATAAATGCTCCTGGAATCTAACTTAACAGGCTTCTTTTTATTCTCTTATATCCTTGCAGCCTTTGCACACCTGCCAACCCTGATGCAACATTTGGCCGATAACTACAAACACTGGAAGACGTTAGATGACCTAAAGTGCAAAAGTCTGAGGCTTCCATCTGACAGCTAAAGCCAAGAAAGAGAAGGTGACCTCTTGCTCTACAAAGGGCACTGTGAATCACAGTAGTGTAAACAAGAGGCTTTCCTTTATAATGAAAATGACAGGTGTAGGTTAAGGAGCTAATGTTTAATATCTGACTTTGAATCATTCAACTTCCCAAATTTTATTTTTAGAAAATTATGTTCCATGAAGAAAAATGTATGTTCTTTTGAACAATCACTTAGTGACAGAACAAACTCATGGCAAAATCCTTTGCCCTGCTGTCATCCTGTCTGCCCTCATCAAACCCTGCAGCTGATTCACTGTAACTAGCAGGAGACATGCAGCAAAGACTTGGTGCCCACGAGCCCATCATCTCTGTGGATGATGGACCATGTAGCTTAGCTAGTGGTTTAGCTCATCTTTTACCATGAAAGTCACCATCACTGTTTAGCTTGACTATTTTCCTCAAGAGCATCAATCTAAAAGGTTCATAAGAATATCTAAGAAGAAAAAACCATATAAAGTGAGCAAAACAACTAGGACCAAACTGCTGATAAATTAGCTTCAGAGCCTCCAAGGCTAGGTGGTTCTGATCAATGGTGTAACACCCAAGTTAGAACACAGTCTGTTTTGGCCTGGTGAGTGCCTTCTCTAGACTGGTATCAGCAGCCTGTGTAGTCGTCTCTCCTACAAAAGGGATTCATCTTAACAGAAAGCCAACCATGATGGGGAAGGAAGTGACATCTTGTCTGGGGGGAATCCAAGAGCTTTTTCCCTTTATTTCTGGTTTACAGAGGCAGTTACAAGGCACTATAGTGGGTATTATATACAAGCCATTAATCTGAATGCCCTTGGACAAGCTTTTTTTAAAAAAAAATTTATATACATTTGCTGTTTAAAATTTTTATTAAGGCAATCTAAATTTTCTGGGTTTAAGTCCATGGAGTACGTTGTGCCGAGTACTGAGGAGACAGAGGAGGTTTCAAGGTTCAGATGTTTTTAACCTATCTGTATTTAAGATCATGCCATTTTGCTTTAATGATGAAAAAAAGATTGCAAGGTGTGTAAATATATCAGAAAATAGCATATGGGGAAGCAGTAAATACTATTTTAAGCTATTAATTGTATGCTAAAAGCTTCTAAAGCACAAGTGCATATTTTTATACAGCTCTTTTCACAACTTTCTGTGGTCTACATGAAGTCAGACTTGAGATTTTCTTTTCTCTTTTACCAGCCAACCCTTCTCTATGTATTACAAATTAGAGAGTCTGTAAACAAAATCTTTCTTTTTCTTTCAAAATTCTCTGTACTTCATGCTGCATTTCTAAGAGGTATAAACAAACAGAGACTAAATTAACTGAACCAGTAGTTAGTTACTTTTTTCAAATGAAAATTGGAATGCAGAACATGTGGAACTAGTACACGGGGAAAAAATTACTTATCATGCCAATGTTTTTTTCTATGTTTTGTACCAACAAATGGAAACATATATGACAATTCCATGCAAAGAAATGTACCTAAATTATTTTTGTTAGATGGTAAGAGAACTTGCTTGGTCAGGACAGCAGCTAGCTTTGTATTGTAATGCTGCACTAAGTAAATGTGATGAAAATGTTTTTGTGAAGTACTTGTAACTAAATTCCTACAGCCATTTTTCATTCCTAACAGCTGTTTTTATTTTACCTCTTTGGCCTAAATTTTTCATAATTTCAATATTTCGGTTTAGTGTTCTTTATTTCATGAGTCACACGCTTTGTTTTCAGAACACATTAAATTCAGGATGTCAGAATCCCATTTTAAGGAGCTAAATAATTTGCCTAGGCTTCAGAAGCTTGCCTGAGGCAACGACACTCTTTTCTTGACCATCTCGCTTTTGGTTCCATTTGGTAAGTGACATTCATCAGATGTCTGACATTCTTCTATGTGAATGTTTGTTAGAGCTGACTCAGTATAATTTCAAATTAATTTCATATTAACACTGCCAGGTACTAAAGCTTTAGCATAGCTCTGCTCTTTATCAGTGTAATCTACTATGGTGTAATCCTCTACTGAGTTGCTAACTAAATAGTGCATTCCTCCAAATAGTCTTTCAGATGGTATGTGTATCAGATGAGTGAGTATAAACTATTATAATTATCTCTCATACTGAGCATAAGTCTGTGTTGAGGGGAACCCTATTAACTTAGGAAAATATAACATGACCTAATCTAGAGAGAAGTCACATTACTACTACTACTTAACCAGAAGTTAGTTATAAAACACTGTTACTGGGACCAGAATAACCCTATAATTTAACTAGGCTATTCTTTACTTCCAATTTAAGATTTTAAAATATGCTTGCCTTCAGAGTTAGGACTGGTTAGTCTTGTGGACAAAGAACAAGCCTCATCTATTAATCAGAACGCACTCAACTTGAGAAAGATAAATACAATGTCCCTCAGGTTTATGCTCTTGATTGTGTTATGTGAGTAAGCCAGAGAATGAGGTAATAAGGATATTTTTAAATAAAAATGACAAGGCCCACTGCATAGTATTACTTCTGGTGTTGCAAATATAACAGCACTGAAAGCTAAGCTAGGGAAATGGAAAAAATGCACATAATATTTATCGACCTCAGTTACAGTTGTATTCTTCTAATTTGAAAGTTCAACTTTTTGCAGCAGTCTGCATACAACTAGTAAGCAGCCATCAAGTCTGAGTCCCTGCTAGATTTCCCCATCTCACTGTTTTACTCCATCTCTGACCTTAGGGCATTCATGAAAGCAAAAACCATCAAGTTCCCGTGAATGGGTTGGAGGTTTTCCTCTAGATTTTAATAACAACAGAGGGACTCACAGTGGTACTTTCATCAGTACTGTTTGCTCCCCCAACTCACCTGTGGTTTGTATCATTCACGTGAATAGATTACTATTACATAATACTAATCCAGAACAAATTAGGAAAAAAAGCAGTTACGAACCTATGAATTCCTTTTATAATTCATTGAATATCTTATACAATTCAAGAAAACTTTAAAACTCATGACCTAATAGTAGAATCTCCAAAGAAAAAGCTAGCTAGTAATAGGAGAAAGTCCATCTATGGAGGAAAATTAAAAGCCTAAAAATGACTCTGATCAATAATCTGATGCACTCAGACCAAAATGCATGTCTGCCTGGTTTAGGAATCCTACCCAGGTTCCAATTTCAGGATGAAAGATTAGCGGTGCCTCAGTATGACTGCTCAGATATGCCACGATAACAACGATCTGTTGGCTAAAAGGCAGTGCTAATTTTTCTATTCACATTCTCCTATTATATAATGGAGGTTACATACATTTTATTATATTTCTCCATAAAGGTATTTTCATTGTGAATTAAAACAGAAACAATGACTATGAACATTATCTGGTTTTGCTCAAGGGGTAATCATACAACCCTTCTCTCTCATTCCAGTCATGTTCAATTTCTGTTTTTAAATTCGTTTACTGATGCTAATGAGAATTGAGCTAACTAACTGGAAGGCCTTACCTGACTGGGCTTCAGCTTCCTTATTTATAACATTATGGCACTGGTCTGGCATAGATGACCATAGCTCTTCCAGACTTTGTAGGTAGTTGAGGAAACAACAACGGTCAAAGGTAAAACTAGTGAAAAACAACAATTTACAAAGATTCCATTAGGGTGTATGATGAACAAATAAATCCAGAAAGTGTTCTTTGAGAAGGATTAGTCCTCTGACACATCAGCCACCTGGTGTTTACTTTAATACTATTCTTTCATCAGCAGTTTATGATTAACTCCACAATTAAACCCACCCATTTTTTAATGTATGGAACACTTTTTAATTTTTATTCTTTAGTACCAAAAGGGAGAAAGAGTGCTCTAAGGCTGATGGGGTGATGAAGATGAGTAAATCTCAGTGGTCTGCAAGAAACTCGTAAGTGATGCCTGTCTTAAGCATTTCATATTTGAGCCAATGGTAAGATGAATCAGGCACTTCAGAAACACTGTAACTTTACTGATCTCGCTCTCATCTCTGGCATATATGAGGGGCAGCTGCTGGTCTATTACCAAGAATCTAGTCAATAGCTGTTCAGGCTAGGGGGGAAAAATACACCCTAATAAGATTCCTCCTGATTTGAGTTTATAGGGATTTTAGTAGCTAGAACTTAAAAAAAAATGATTTAAACAAATTAGTTGGCACCAAAAAAAAAAAAAAAGCTGTAGTTAAAACAGTGAGAGATTCAGGTTTGCTTCATATTTAGAACATTGAGAGTTATTAAAGACCCAGGGGGATTTGCAGGAGAAAGGATATATTTAAATTTATCACAAGAATTCTTTTTTTTTTTTTTTTTTTTTTTTTTGCGGTACGCGGGCCTCTCACTGTTGTGGCCCCTCCCGTTGCGGAGCACAGGCTCCGGACGCGCAGGCTCAGCTGCCATGGCTCACGGGCCCAGCCGCTCCGCGGCATGTGGGATCTTCCCAGACCGGGGCATGAACCCGTGTCCCCTGCATCGGCAGGCGGATTCCCAACCACTGCGCCACCAGGGAAGCCCTATCACAAGAATTCTTAATCAAACAGGCTCTAAAGAAAACCAAAGAATAAAAAATACTGTTATTTCTATTTCTACCTCCTCCCAGGGTCTAGGTTCAAATTAAGAAGCTTAAAATACAGCACTCACCACTTCAATAGCAGCAAAAAGTACAATTATTATGGAATCTTCATTTCCTACAGGGAGGAATCTTCATTTCCTACAGGGAGGAATCTTCATTTCCTACAGGAAAACTTCCTCAGTTTTCTGGATATCTCAAGGTTTAAATTCAAGATATGCTACATCCTACCTATTTACTCTTCACTGGATTTTTTCATTTTTCTCCCAAAATATCGTCTATAATGATCATGTATATTTATGTCCATAAAAGTAGGTTCCTTGAATAAATCTTTAAAAGAATGACAGGTATAGTTAAAATACTAACTTTGGAGAACAAAGTCAGGTATTTCAAAATCCAAAAAGGCTAAAGGAAAGAAATTACATGTAATATTTTAAAAATCTAATCCCTTTTGATGAATAAAAATTTAGTTAGAGGCAATATAATTACATTAAAGAGAGTGAGAGGTTCCAAGTACTCTTCTCCTCATTAAACATAAGCTCATATAATTTCTGGTGTAGAACCTTTTTCAAAGCATAAAAAATTTATCTCTGTGAGGACACTGTGGTATAATTTAATTCTGCTTCAACAGGTATATGTGATGAATTCTGAAAACTTCACTTTCTGAAAATTCACTGCTGAAATTAGACCCATTCCTTCAATGGTTTCAGGTAACTGTTATGTGAAGAGTCAAATGAAAAACTTGTGCTATATTCTTTGGTGAATGTACTAATACCTGAGAAGCAACTTGTTGCTGGTTTGCAGCCCCAGAAAAAAGAACTCAAACAATTGGAATTTTATGGAGTAACAAGAAAAAAAATTACAAAATTTAAGTGATTAATATAGTAATGGTTTTCAGAGTATTACCCCTGTATTTACTGTTCAAGGTTCATGCACAGGTGTTCGAATTCCTTAAACTAAACAGCAAGATTTAAGTCACCATTCTCCTCTAATTTTTGAAATAACTTTAAGCTGCGCAATCCAGATTCTCGTTCTCCATTTTTCCACAAAATAATGAGATGATCAGCAGAACATGTCACTAGTCCATGATCTTCAAAGTACAGAAACATCTGTTAAAAAAAAATTTTAATTACTGATTATAGTAACTTCAAGGAGAAGAGGCTAATACTAACTAGATTAAGACAGGTGCTTGTTAAAATGTGTACCTTGGCGACTTCTTTGGATCTGACTGTAAAACTCCGTATCTTTCATGAGAAATGTTATTTTTAAGTGTGAGTGATAATCACATACAAATCCTAGACCAATACCTAGTATTTTAAATATCAGAACTTTGTAAATACTACTCAACTACAGAACTATAAATAACAGCTATTTTTGTAAAGTACATGAATTCCCAAAGTATCATCTAAATTTTACCATTATCTAATTCCTCAGGTATTGGTTTTAAGATTTTTGTCAGAAGTCCCAACAAACCTGCTTTAATCATTTTTACTGGCCTTCTTATTTATGCAAAAATGGCCACCAATAAAATGTCTGAATTCCAAATTCTTCAAGATAAACAATGGCTTTAGCTCTCTATATAAACAGAGACATAATCAATCCTTAAGCATTTACTGAGTGTCATCTATATGCTTATGGTCCCTACCCTCAAGAAGGTTCTAATTCAGTTGTGAAAACCAAATCATAGTTGAAACAATAAGGGTACCAATTAAAGATGATGTAATCAGGTACTAAATAACATAGTTCAGGCTATGATTTGCCACAGAAATGCAGAAAAAGGAGGCATAGATCAATAATGAATGAAATTGTCAGAAAAAGCTTCAAAAACATAAAACTCTCCAAATAAAAGGAAGGTCATGCCCAGTGAAGGAACAGGCTGGAAGGTAAGAATAGGAAAATGGAATGTTGATGAGAAGGCAGCATGCATCCTATGGAGTAGAGAGCTGGTATTAGAGAGGAGATAAATGAAACTATGAAAAGGATGAGCTCTTTGAGGGAAAGACTGAAATATAGGAGAGAAATAGGATGCGAGTTTTCTAAAAAATAACTCATACATTTCTGAAGATAGCAGGAGAAGGGCTCAGCTGATGATGTAGGAGTGAGGGGTGGAGACCTAGCAGAGCAAAATTTCTCAGGAGATGGAAAAGTTAGAATTCAATAAATACAGGTAGATAGGACTAGGCTTAGAGAGTAAGGATCAAAAGAAAAAAGGAACGAGAAAATTCAAGAAAGAGCCAAGATTTTCTCAGTGAAGCCAGAGATACTTTTAAAAAGTAATTAAATGTCAACACTTCCACTCAGGAAAATTTCTAAGAATCGAACACTTCCATACAATGACAAATGTGCCACACCATTTAAAAACCTTTAATAGGTTCCTATTATTTAAAACAAAGTCCAGCGACTTCCCTGGTGGTGCACTGGTTAAGAATCCACCTGCCAATGCAGGGGACACAGGTTCAAGCCCTGGTCCAAGAAGATACCACATGCCGTGGAGCAACTAAGCCCGTGCGCCACAACTACTGAAGCCCGCGTGCCTAAAGCCCATGCTCCACAACGAGAAGCCACTGCAATGAGAAGCCTGTGCACCGCAACGAAGAGTAGCCCCTGCTTGCCGCAACTAGAGAAAGCCTGTGTGCAAAGACCCAACACAGCCAAAATAAATACATAAACTTTTTATGTATGTATGTATCTATGTATGTATATATATATGTATGATTTTTTTTTAAAAGTCCAAACTCCTTAGCCTTACATTCAGTAATCTGACCCCAAACTACTTTCCCAGCATTATCTCCTACTGTGTCCATTCATTGGAACACAGTCCTCCAGCCTAGCCAACCTGCTCCTTGCCACCAAGTAGATTCTTTGCCCTCCTGTCTACCACATTCCATCCGCACAACTCCCAAAGTTAAAAACAAAATGAAAACAACTGGGCTACCTGGCAGAGGAAGGCAAAAATGAGTAAGATATAAGTACCCAAAATCAGGGAGCTTATGGTCATAAGACTATCTTAATCCTACCTAAGCATCAAGGTTCAGCTCATATTCAGGGCCATAGTATTTTTATATTATATCTCTTTGTAAACTCCAGTGTCTAGTGTAGTGCCTGAAATACAGGAAATGCTAATAACAAGTGTTGTGCTGTTGCTTCTAAGTATAAATGCACTTTCAAATGAAAAACAATTTGTTCCTCCCTGGCTATGAAACAGGGAAGAACAATTTAAGAAACTCATGAGACTTCCCTGGTGATCCAGTGGTTAAGACTCCATGCTCCCAATGCAGGGGGCCTGCAGCACGCGGGAACTAGATCCCGCATACTACAACTAGGAGCCCGTATGCCACAACAAAGATCCCGCATGCCGCAACTAAGACCAGCACGGGGGTGGGGGGGGTGGGGGGGTGGGGGAGGGAGGGAGCAGGGGAGGAATTAAAAAAAAAAATTCATTACTTAGGGCTCTGCTTATACTGTTACCAGTTCCAATCATTTCTTTACCTCGACTGGTCTTATTCCTTCTTCATTACAGGCAATAATGCCTGTAGTAAATATTAAAGTATTTGAATATATTTATAACAAGTTAGAACTTTATGCATCCTATAATTCTCAACTATTATTTTCATATATGCACAATGACAGTCAAGACATTGGGTTTCACTAAAGCTAACAAATTATTATCCTCCAAAGGGAGGTAGAAACAGTACTCTGTTCATGAATTTGATAAACGTCCCTGGAATTAGATTCTATAAGGCTTTACCTCTACATATATAAGCACAACTCTCCATGTACCCTCTATTTAATACTGTTATATATTCAACATTATTCACACCGTCCTTATTGTCAGCTATCTACCTACATCTCATAAGTAATAGTAATTAAGCGATTTTTTAGAAGCAAGACATTCCTTCTTCAAATCATTTCTCTGTAAAGGGAGATCCTAATGGCACCTACTATATAACCTATCCCATTCCATGTTTAGATTCCACAAAAACCTACAGATAAGAGAAAGTTTAGGTCTTTATGAGACCAAATGAAAGAAGAGCAGTGAGATGCAAAAAGCAGGAATTCTCTGAACATTTATATGCCTATTAAAAATAATACCTCCACAGATGATGAGTGTCCAATTAAATCTCCAATAAGCTCTAGTGAACATGAAGTGGCATTTTCTTGTTGTTTTTTAACAGGGTGGCTGGCTTGTTTATTTACTCTTCCAAATCCCCACATGTTAAAAAAACCTAGAAAAACATAGCCATTTCAGTCATTTTCGAAATTACTGTGCTCTTTTCTTATAATAATAATGTAAGATCAGAAAAACAAAACTTAAATACAAAAAGTGTTCCCCACTTATTTTAGTCAAGGGCTAAGTGAGCGGATGGTACCAGGTACTATGCTAATGTTTTTTAAATATGTTACTTCGTTTCCTCTTAGCTACCCAGGTTTGTTGCTCATCTCTTTTTATTGTCCCTACTCACGCACTGGTGAAGGTGTGTTAACGTGAGGAAAAGGCAATGGGAATCAAAGAGGAGAGAAATGAAAGGCCTGAATGGCAATGAGGTGGGGCGGGGGTGGGGGAGGTCACAACTCAGATTTATGGATAAAGGGTAGACAAAAAGCAACATAGGGATGTCCCAGAGCAATGCCCTATGACTTCAAATAACCAGAAGAAATTCCAGAGGTACCAGCATCTGATTTCTTATGCAAAGGTTGCTAACTAACAGGGATTTTGTTTTTCAAATCAAACGCCTGAAAAATCAAAGAGTTCATGAGATTATGATATAAATACAAAAATGTTTATAAATAGAGTTCTATGTTAATGATAATGCTTTAAGGCTGAAAGAACTTTGACACCTGATGATACAAATTCTGTCTGTGTACCAGACATAATTACAGACAATATAAATGAGTAAATAGTTCATTAGGCCTTCTGGTCAGTCAGATTACCAGGAATAATAGTTTCCCCTCAAAACAAAAAAATCCTGGTTGACTTGAATTGAAATAAACAGGTAGTTCTACAGTAAAGCAATATTTAAATGTGAATCCTAGATCCCAATTACCAAATGCTTCATGTAAACATCTGATGCTTATTTGGAGCACACTGTATATTATTCTGTGGTTACATACCACTGCCTTTCTTCTGTCTTGCATATGAGAAAAAAAAAAAAAAGCAAGACTACCTTTTTGAGAAAAGATACTCACCTGTTGGTACAGGTTCAGCTGCAAGCTGCTGTTTTTCTCGTAACTCCCAAATGCGTACACTGCCATCTTCTGAGCATGAGATTAACTGCCTGTCAGAAGAGAAAATCAGTGATAAAAAGAGCACCATGGAAGGCCAATGCTAAATTTGCAGTGCAAGAAATCAGTGGAGCCCTCAACTGCTTTTATTCAGCTCTTGGCAGGAGCCAATAAAAATCACAATTTATCAATATGGCTTTACAATGCAAAGTAAAAGCACTGCTCAAGAAAGGCACACATTATATTGTTACATTGGTTCAAATGTTATAAATATGTATCATTTCCATTTTTAAAAATGCATTCAGGAAACAGGTTACGAATTACAGTTTCACAATATCCTGAGAAGTCTCATTCCTTCCTCTCACTGTATCTCTTCCCAGGGCACCTCTCACTCTAAAAGTATCCTGCATAGAAAATAATTCTATTTCCTTCATATAATTCATCCCTAGAAACTCAACAGCCAAATCTACCCTGAGGGGAAAGCCCTCGGTTGGTAGCCTTAGCCAACAGGAGACTACCATTTAATTGTAGCCGTAATCAAACACCACCACCAAAAAGGTGGGTTTGTGGAAAATATAAAAAGAAAAATTAGTACACAGTCAGTGCCCAAAAGTCTTTTATCTTTTAAAATAAATACCGAATTTTAAATGATCTCTTCTTATAATGAAGTTCAACGTAATTCATTTGAACCTTGCTTCTTGTAAATTTCATAATATATTGCCACAGACTCTTCTGTTAAGACAGCCATGGGGTATTCTCCATTTCCAAAAGAACATAACAGGTTAAGCCATGGAGCCAGGTGACTTTGCCCCTTGAAAAATTACACTGGTGGCCCTGGGAACTATGCATTTCTTTCACCTGTTACAGAACTGACGGAAACTTGTACCTGTTTGGAAGTTTGGCAACATGCAGGACATTGGAGTCATGTGCAGTTTTCTGGCAGGCAATCACACGCTTCATTTGAAGGTTATACACGTATAAACCCCTTCCAACTGCAACAAACACATTCTGGGGGGGGCAGGGGGAGAAGTTCAGTAATGGGCATAAAACTAGTACTTACCACTACCTGGTGTGAGATCAGAAAGCCATTGTTACCTTCCCTATTCCTAGCCTTCAGCCCAAATTATTGTACTGCCCTCTGAAATCCAAAAATATCAAAGCACAAAGGAAAGCTCAGCATTTAGAAGGTGGAAGGACACAACTGCTAATACAGAGAAAGCTTTGTATATTATACCCCACAGCATCGCTTTCTTCCTCATTGAAACGTGACAGCTAGAGAAAGGAGCTGTGGCTGACAGACTGGCCTGCAGTGGAGGTGGAGCTGCTGAGGTACAACCTAGGTTTTCATCCACATAATACTATATCCTTGGGAAAACTACTTAGCTTCTTTTGCCTGAAAAATGTGAGCAAAATTACTTGCACTCCACATCTTAAGTGTCACAAGACCTATAAAGGATACAAAAAAGCATATGCTATAGTGGCATATATACAGTGGCTTCACAAAAACATTTTTCCAAATGTAGTATTAGAAACACCTTTTTACTAAAACAGCTTTAATCTTTTGAAAGTACTTTCACCAATATTTACCTTACTTCAACCTCACAACATCTCATTAATGTAGGAAAAGCTATTTTCCAGAATAACAAGTCAAAATAAAAAAAGATTAATATCACACAAAAATGAGGACGTGAGAGTTTGATATTAGAATCCAGGTCATGTTACTCCAGTCCCTTACTCTTGCCTCATACCATACCACCTAGCTTCTGAAATTATTTTGCAAGTCACTAGACTTCTGGTAGCTCTTGTCTTAGAATCATTCATTCTTACTCAGTTGCTATGCCAGTAGAAAGACCTTTCAAAAATCCTTTTTTTTTTTTGCCTACCTGTTCTCATCAAAGAATACTTCTCATGCAGCCTCAAAGGCTACAACGCCAACTCAGACCTACAGTATCTCGACCAAAACATGCCCCCCAAGGCTTACCAGAGTTTAAATCTGGAATGATCCCCTTGACCCTCAGGATTGGTATTCTGCATGTAGCAATGCAAGCTGAAGACCAGTACCATGAGCATTAACGAGAACAGCTAGCCAACTTGCTAAAATCTAGCGCCCTGGGTGGACATTCAATGCAGAGAAACCTCAGAAACTAGTTATATGGACCAGGAAATCTGTGCAGAGTTTAAACAATTTATCCAAAGTCACAAAATTATCAACACAACTAGAGAATTAATAAGCTTTGGGGCAGCCTTTACTCAACAGAATCACTCTATCAATCACTTGTCATCAACAATGAATGGCCCCCCTGAAGAAAGAAAAAAACTCCGATAAAACAAAGAAAATTAGGGAAAACTGAGTGCTTTATTAATGCTTTATTAAGCATTTATAGCAGTTAATAACACCAATCAAAAAATTCTAAGATTAAAGAGAATACAAAATGCAAAACTTTAAACACTTTTACAAAAGTGAGAAAAAGGTATCAAAAATATATACAGACTTCCCTGGTGGCACAGTGGTTAAGAATCCGCCTGCCAATAAAGGGGACACAGGTTCGATCCCTGGTCTGAGAAGATCCTACATGCCGCGGAGCAACTAAGCCCATGCGCCACAACTGCTGAGCCTGCACTCCGGAGCAGGCTGAGCCACAACAACTGAGCCCGCACGCCTGGAGCCCGTGCTCGGCAACAAGAGAAGCCACCGCGATGAGAAGCCCGCGCACCACAACTGAAGAGTAGCCCTTGCTTGCCGCAACTAGAGAAAAGCCTGCGCGCAGCAAGAAGACCCAACACAGCCAAAAATAAATAATTAATTTTTTAAAAAAGAAAGATAAAAATATATATACATATAAAATTTTTAGGGCTACAACTCTTAGAAATAGTTTTCATCTTTTCTGAGACTACTGTCTTATCATATTTACTTTTTTTAAAAAAATAAAATCAGGATATAAAGAAACTTAATCTTTAGGTATAATAGTGTTCTTTAACCTATTCTTACCCTACCTCTGTTTTAGTTTTGTTTTGTTTTTAAGGTAAGAGAGGTGCAAAGAAAACCAAAACAAAAACAAAAAAACAGACCATGCTCTCCCCAACCAGAACACTATTACTGAATTTTTAAATAAAAATAACAAAACACATACAATTAGAAGATTTAAATAGTACAGGAAGGCATAAAATAAAGTGAGATAAAAGCCTCCTCTAACCCCTCTCCTCGAAGTTTATAACTCAAACATTTCTTGTGATTATATTTAGAAAAGGAACCCCCATTTTAAACATATTTTCTGAGCCCCTGAAGCTAAAAGAAGACATGTTCAGATCAGAGCCAAGATTCAGAAATCCATTGGCACTCATCTCTTACTGCAAAAAAGGATGTGAAGTGCTTCAAAAGCATCACTGTCAAGGCCTAAAGGATTGAAATCAGTAATTCTCACACAATCATCTTGCCCCATGATGCTAGAAGACTAAAAGAAAGGCATTCCTGAAATTTTCAATTTCCTTTACTGCTCCAGGAAATGCACCAGAATCTTCAAAAGGATTCTTTCTCGAAGTGTTTCTTAGAACAATTTTAAGCATTATCCTCAAATCCTGTGGGAATATTTAATCCAACTCAAAATTTCAATAGGGTTTTTAAATCTGTGGCCATTTAATCACTTCCTTGCCTCAAAGATAAGAGCTAAGATTAAAATTCTTTTTTAAAGCAAGTGATGCAATCTTTGAAAAATATCAAAACATTTTAGAGCACAACGTGAACACACGGAATGATAACTTTCTATATGATCATGAGATTAAATTTTAAAAATGAGAAACTGGGCTTATTAAAAGAGACAAGATTATAGACATTTTTCTCAAAATTTTTTTTTTTTTACCTCTTCATCCCATGTGAAATGATGAATAGAAACGTCATTTGGCTTTTGACAGAGTTTTATTTCTTGCTGAGTGTCCAGCTGTGGAGATGGGTCCCAGAAGTTGCGTTCACAGGCCTGCACAGTCCAGTCCAGGATATCCCAGATGATGAGCTCTCCAACATGGGAGCCAGTTACAAAACTCAAATCTAGGCAGAGTTCATATATGTCTCATTATTGACCATTTACCTAGGCTAAACATAAAAATGAATGAACTGTCTCGTAGTATTGCTCTATAAAATCACAATGTTTAGAACAGTGAGGTAACTAGACAAGCCAAACAGGAAGATTCTCAGAAATAGACTCAAGCTTACTTAGAAATTTAGTATGTGATAATGATTGCATTTCAATTCAGCAAAGAAAGAAATACCTCATGCTGGACTATTTGGTTAAGTATTTGGGGAATAAAAACAAAAGAACCTTACCTTGGATCATACACAGTGAAGAGAAGCTACACTTCTGTTTCTCCTTTACTCCCACACTCACCACGTGCCTGACACCAGATGCGTGGGGTTTTCCCACACCAGGCAATTCTGCGACACCAGCTGAGTGTCCCTACAATTCAACTCAACTTTGACACTGTCTACCTGGAGACAGTGTCAGATCCCACAAGTTAAGGACTCAGTCCTGCAAGACTTCTCCCACTTCAGATACTAACTGCAAATCTGGGTTGTTACCTGTGTTTCTGATCAACTGGCTATAAATCGAAGAGTCCCACATCCCCTCATCAGGTTCAATTAATTTGCTAGAATGGCTCACAGAACTCAAGAAAACAGTTTACTTACTTTATTATACAAGGATATGATAAAGGATACAGATGAACATCCAGATGGAGGAGATGCACAGGGCAAGGTATGTGGGAAGGATCGCAGAGCACGCATGCCCTCTCTGAGCATGCCGCTCTCCCAGCACCTCCATGTGTTCGGCAACTCAGAAGCTCTCTGAACCCCATACTGTTGGGATTTTTATGGAAACTTCATCACATAGGCATGATCGATGACTAACTCCACGTCCGGCCCCTCTCCCCTCTCTGGAGAATTGCCGCGGGGGCAGGTGGCCAGTGGCCAAAAATTCTAAGCTTCTAATAATGGCTTGGTCTTTCTGGTGACCAGCCCCCATCCAGGAGCCCGTCAAGAAAGAGTAGCCTCATTAGAACAAAAGACACTCCTATCACCCAGGAAATTCCAAGGGATTTAGGAGCTCTGTCAGGAAATATTAGACCACATATTAGAACAAAAGATGTTCCTTGTGCTCTTATCTCTTGGGCAATTACAAGAGTTTTAAGGAACTCTGTGCCAGGAACTGGGGGCAAAGACCAATATATATATTTTATGTTATTTCACATATACCAAAGTAAGTTTCAAACAGATTAAAACATTAAAGGTATTTAAAGAACTGAGAAAAATAAAGGTGAATGTTTTATGAATATGGAGCGCTAAAAGGCTTCTCAAGGAGACAGAGTGGAGGCTGGGGAAAGAAATATGAGTAAACACCTGCTTAGCACAAAATAATACTTTTTTTTTAAAGATTTTTTTGATGTGGACCATTTTTTAAGTTTTTATTGAATTTGTTACAAAATTGCTTCTGTTTTATGTTTTGGTTTTTTGGCCTCAAGGCATGTGGGTGGGATCTTATCTCCCTGACCAGGGATCAAACCCACACCCCTGGCATTGGAAGGGGAAGTCTTAACCACTGGGCGGCCAGGGAAGTCCCCCAAATCATACATTTAAATGACAAAACTCTGGGAGAAATCTGCAATTTAGATGTCAAAATAGGTTGATTATACTTGGATCAAAAGGACTTCTTAGAAATCACTAAGAACAAGATAAGCACTCCAGCAAAATGGGCAAAGGACCCCAACTGGCAAAACAAGAAATACAGGGCTTCCCTGGTGGTGCAGTGGTTGGGAGTCTGCCTGCCGATGCAGGGGGCATGGGTTCGAGCCCTGGTCTGGGAAGATCCCACATGCCGCGGAGCAGCTGGCCCCGTGAGCCACAATTACTGAGCCTGCGCGTCTGGAGCCTGTGCTCCGCAACAGGAGAGGCTGCGATAGTGAGAGGCCCGCGCACCGTGATGAGGAGTGGCCCCCACTTGCCGCAACTAGAGGAAGCCCTCGCACAGAAACGAAGACCCAACACAGCCATAAATAAATAAATAAAATTTAAAAAAAAACACAAATTGTTTTAAAAAAAAAAAAAAAAAAACAAGAAATACAAATGGCCAGTAAACATGTGAAAAGACGTTCAATTCCCTAATAATCAAAGACATCTAAAAGCAATGAGATACTATTTACTGACTTGCAAATTGGGAAAGATTATAAAACACGAAAACACCCAATGCCAGCAAAAGCATAAGGAATCAGCACACTCACATACTATTCATGCCCTAGTATAAACTGGTGTAATCTTTGCAATTCTTGGTAATACACATCAAAACCTTAAAAAATTGTAAACCCACTGATCTAACAATTCCACCTCTAGGAATTTATCCTGAGGAAAGTACATAAAAGACATATGTGACAAGGCTGTTACACATAGTATTAAAAATCTAAAGGTATCCTAAAACATCCAATTGGGGATCGAATAAATAAATAACATCCACGAAATGAAATAGTTATGCTGTTATTGAAAACTAAGTTGTAAAAGTATATTAATACAGAAATATATTCATGACATACTGTTACAAAAAGCACACCATATGTATACACATATACATACATATATACGCCCAGAAAAACACTTAGAAGGATATGAACCTGTACTTAATGCTGTATGGTAGGATGATTTTCATTTTCATTTTTATGTTTCTGTTTCCTCATATGTATTATTTGCACAATAACAAGTTTTTAAAACCTTTAATAAAAATGAAATTAGTGGGCCAACTAAGACAGTTGACAAATTATACATTTAATAGAAAATGTACAACTGCTGAGACTAAAAACTATCTTAAAGAAATGTAATTTATTTTAATTCCTTTATATTTAGGAGGAACAGAACAATGCACTGTGAGTCTAGAAACCCTAGTTTTAATTTTGGCTCTGCCTGTTACTAGCCATGTGGTTGGTCTTCAGAAAGTCATTTACTCTTTTTCTATCTTGGATTTCTCAGGCATTAAATGAAGATGATTGTAAAAATCAAATTAAATAATGTGTAGCCATTTAAAAAAGACATCATATGTTATCTTTGAGTCCCTGGTATTATTTTGAGCCCCTGGTATTATTCCATATTAATAGTATTAAAACATCCAGTTACTTGTAATTTAGGAATACATGGATGAGTAATTATGATTCAATTATCCCATTTATCAAATAAACCAGCAGGACAGAAATCTCTAATAACTAGATGAACAATCGCATAGAAATAAAGAATTACCAGCAATCATACAGGTAAATATTATTTTGTCTTGGTTCCAAGTCCAATTTCTATACAGTTTATTAACAGACTCTATAGAATTCTCTCTATGAAGAATTAAGTTCATTTCTCATCTGTGGAGAGAAACAGGCTCCTAGTTCTAAGAGTGGGAAAGTTAAGACAGTAGTAATCTTTCCATAACCTTCTTTTCCATTCCTTTCCCTCCTCTTTCCAATCTCACTCAAACTACAAAAGAACCAGAGACGTTAACAAGTGAAGATCCTTCTAGATTCCAATTCTGCATGCGTCATTATAACAGAGTTAACCTACTGAGACCACACAGCTGCCTGCTCTGATCTCCTCCAAGTGTAATTCATCTATGTAATAGCAAAGTACTTGAGCCCAGTTAGAAGTTTTCACTAAAAATAAAATGCTGACACTGACCTGAGTCAGTATAGTTTATTGCTATGTAAATTATCCCAAACTAGTCATTCAAAATGTTTCACACCAAACAACCTCGATGTGTTTTATATATATGGATGGATTTTCATCCTATGCAATTATCAAAAGTCACTCAGTATGAAAATCTCACCTGATACCTGTCTACCCATCCCTCAAAAGTACTAATACCTTGTGACTACCATACCATGCTGTCAGTACAAAACAAGAAAAGGAATAAAATAAAGAAGCAGCACCCAGAGCCTTTTGCCAGAAGAGATAAGCAAGGTTATCTTGTATGTCTGTCTTAGAAAATCTGTGCACAGGCATTCAGACCTCATTGGCAAACCTGGTATTCATTATCCACATTTGCAGGAGTTCTCTGTTGTACCATTCTAAGGTTGCCCCAGGGCCACCTCAATGAAAATGCACTTTTCCTGTGAGTTATAAACCCAGTAACTGGTCATATCTTTAACTGGTAATTGGTGGGGATAAAGAAGCAGGGCTGAAAGTGGAACTGGGAATTGTGCAACATAATCATTTCAGGATTGCCAAAATCTGCAGCATGGCAGACGTGTCTATATACGAGGTAAGACTGTCACAATATCATTCTCAAATTTTACCAGACTACTTGTCCATATATGATTCTTAAATATGCTTTTGGCTTACTTATATTCTGTAGTGTAATTTTATAGTCATGGAATTTATAAACTAAAAAGCACTAGGGGTTTTCTGTAATTTTTATTAACTATTTTTTTTTTTTTTTTGCTTTAGCTTTCCATTTTCCTTCCCTTAAAAAGCTGGCAAAGAAATACTTGAAGAAAGCTTTCTTGGTTAAACTGTTATAAGCTTCTCTGTACATCACACAGCAAAAGTGCCATGAGGTTAAGGCTACCTCAGGAACATCCCATCACCTGCATTAAGGAAACATGCCAGGTCCTGGTACCAATGCTTCACTGCTAAAATGGGACAACTAGGCATGACCACTGTAATGGCCAAAACACTGCTGTGCTTTTCGCAACAGCTTTAGGGCTTTGGAGCTTCTCTGGCTCACTGTCAGAGGGACTTCCAAATAAGAACCTGCCTTTTGTGCTGCCATCATGGCTAGAAGAAAAGGAGCCCCCAGAGAAAAATAAAGTGGTGCTCCTAATATTATTATTTCTATCATATAGACAATCTAGTCGGCAGAAAGACTTGCAGCTGGGTTGAACAAGCAAATGGTTATTGGAGAGGAAAATTTTGGAGCTGGGAGGGACATTCTCAATGATGTATCTGACAATGTGACTGAACAGCATACAAATGGAGACTACACTTAGTGCTGTCTGTGCCCCTTTCCCTCTGCCTCATGTTTCTACAAAGTATTGCTCAAAAACAGCCAACCCAGATCTCAGGTCAGGGGGTGCGGTCCAGTCCCCTTTCAACATCATATTCATGGCATCCTTACAGGACCCTCTTATAGTGTCCTCCAGATTATCAAACTGAAGCCACCCAGGAGTCCTCCCATTTGACCTCAGAACACAGATCACCCAGGAAAGCTCTGATGATATGAGGTGTCACTTTATTTGAAAGTGAAGTAGCTAAATCCCAGGATTTGTGGTTTGTGATCCTATCCTGTCATCTGATGTCAGGTTCAGCTCACGGGAGCTAACTCATTAAAATCATTATAAAGTCAAATAGAAAGTCTGGCAGGACTTCCCTGGCAGTCCAGCAGTTAGGACTGTGTGCTTCCACTGCGGGGTTGGTGGGGGGTTCAATCCCTGGTCGGGGAACTAAGATCCCACGTGCCATGCAGTCAAAAAGTAAAAAAAAAAAAAAAAGAAAGAAAGAAAGTCTGGCAAACCAACACACACATCCATGAGGAAGGGCAGATATGACCCATTTTCTGCAGACCTTTGGTTTGGTGTTATTCTCTGACTCTTCAATCATAATTACAACTGGCTTGAATCCAGCTCATTCTACTGTTTAAGTAGAGTGCTATATAATTTGTACTGTGTGATCTTCAAAAGAGAAACTAGCCAGGACCATTTTGCCAAAAAAGTCAAAATGCTACCAAGCATTAGTACCAATAGCCTACAACAATCATCCCACAGCTACCAAGCAGCACCTGAGGTAAGTATGCTCTCTCCTCCGTCATCCCTTTTCTCTGCCCAACTCTATTCTTCCCCTTGTGCCTAAATCTAAGACCTAACAATCTATGAAACTTGATGAATTCCACTGGTTTAAACCTCAGAAAATAAAAGACTGCCAATCCCTACTAATTAACAGCATTATTTTCATCATGGTAATTCCAGAATCCTAGAACAAAACAAGACTAAAGTTCAAAACAGGTTAAAAAGTTAAAAAATTTTTACATAATATCAACATGTACACAATGAGCTTACCATTGACATTAACCAGTGAGAGAATATTATCCTGGTGATCAAGGAGGCGCTTAACTTGAAGAATATCCCATCCTAGTGATCCCTCTGTGGGTGCTACCAGCCTGAAAATTACTAAATGAAAAGACAGATATAATTTTATTAAAATGGTCAAAGATTAAAGTTATATTTCTGCTCAAAAAGTAGCATTTCATTAAGTAAGAAATACCTAAAATACTGAAAAACCCATCTCCAAAGAGAGCCTTGTTCATACTACTTTAAAATATTTCTTTCAAATGCTTGAGATGTTTGAAATGATCTACTAAAATCCCAAGTGAGTGTGTCCTCAGAGCTCTGTTCCTTTATTAAAACTCTTCTAAACCCACTACCAACCATGAAGCCTCTGAACAAAAAACTGCAAAGTACAAAAGATAATGTGAAACTGCTCAGTGAGTCCATAAATATAGTCTCAATAGACAAGTATTCACAAGGGTCACATATGTAATAACTTCGAGGAAATAAAAACAAATATGAATTAGATCAGAAGATAAAAGAGAAGCAATAGGGCTTCCCTGGTGGTGCAGTGGTTGAGAGTCCACCTGCCAATGCAGGGGACACGGGTTTGTGCCCCGGTCCAGGAAGATCCCATATGCCACGGAGCGGCTGGGCCCGTGAGCCATGGCCGCTGAGCCTGTGGGTCCAGAGCCTGTGCTCCGCAACGGGAGAGGCCACAACAATGAGAGGTCTGCGTACCGCAAAAAAAAAAAAAAAAAGAGAAGCAATAGTCAATTCTTAAAAAGGATTAATAGAAAAATCCTGGACTTCTGAACCAGGATGAGTACTCAGAGCTGACAGCCTTGCTTAGCTATTGATAATAAAAGCCTCAAAGTCACTGCAGCTAGTACACACAGAAATTCTACTTCCTGTTGAGAGGAATCCTCACATTAGAAAAAGAGAAATTGGTATGGAACATTTAAAACCAAGTACATGGGCACAAGCTTAGTCTTAGAAATAGAAAAGATAGTACATTTAAAGGAATAAAACTTATTTTTATAAGGAAAAATGGCACAACATTTATAAGACTAACTAAAATGCAGAACCTCGTTTTTAAGAATATTTGTATTTTTTATAAATTATTTTCTGAATAAAACCAACTTTCATTTCTTCCTTTTTTTTAGCTAATATTCTAACTTCCGTTGAGGCATTAGTGTTGCTTTTATTACTATTTCAATGAATTCACTAATTCATTCAATAAAAATCTCTTATTTTAGAAATTAGCCAGATCGAAGAGGACAATAAGTAGGAGGACAAGTCCAATACAGGGTGACAACAGAAATGAAGGCATAGAGGTTGGGGAATCCCAGGCAATTCAGTGTTAACAAGCAAGTGATACAGGACTCAAAGGAAGCAAGAGGGAAATAACAGAGGGCATGATTTGATATGTTGAAAAATCTGGACTTGTAGGCTTACATTGGTCCCTAGGGCAAAGATTTCTTTCATCCGGAGTAAGAATGAGAAAAAATAAGGACTACATAAGTTTTTTTAATAAAACTAAATGTATTCAATTTAAAGTCCTATTCTTTTTTTTCTGAGGTCATGTTCTTCATATTTTGTTGTTTAAAACTTATTTTTATAAAATCAGGGTGGTAAATGGTAGTTTGTTTGGTTTCTGGTTTGGGATTTTTAATGTTTCCACTAAACAAAATAAAAACTGGCAACTCTATGTTGATCTCCACAAGTTTGACCTTTTGTACTAATCAGAAATTTGAGAGTCCAGAAACAACTGATGTAGGCAATCGGAAGCTACTGAAGCTTTTTTTTTTTAATTAATTTTTACTGGAGTATAGTTGTTTTACAATGTTGTTTTAGTTTCTGCTATACAACAAAGTGAAACAAATATACGTATACATATATCCTCTCTTTTTTGGAGTTCCTTCCCATTTAGGTCACCACAGAGCACTGAGTAGAGTTCCCTGTGCTACACAGTAGGTTCTCATTAGTTATCTATTTTATACATAGCATCAATAGTGTATATATTTCAATCCCAATCTCCCAATTCATCCCCCACCCCCTGCCCCGTATACATACATCCATTCTCTACCTCTGTGTCCTATTCCTGCTTTGCAAATAAGTGCATCTGTATCGTCTTGAAGCCTGCATTTTAGATAGATCCCTCTAGCATCTACTAAAAAATATATCTGGGAAGCACTAAACTAGAGGAGAAGGCATTTGAGAAGCAGTAAGGTAGAGGAAGGAAGACAAGTTAGGGGACTATCACAACAGAGCAGGCAAAAGAGGAGATGAGTACCTGAATAGAGCAACAGTACTGAGATGGAAAGAAGTGGATCAAAATATTTACAGCAGCCATCCTCAAAGTATGGTCCCAGACCAGCAACCTCAGCACTACCAGAGAACCTGTTAGAAGCAGAAGCTCAGGCCCCACTCCAGAATTAGTGAATTAGAAACTCTGGGAGTAAGGCCCAGTAATCTGTGTTTTTAACAAGTCCTCAAGTCATTCTCACGCACACTAAAATGTAAGAACCACTGAGTTAGAGTAAAACC
Organism: Mesoplodon mirus; assembly: GCF_964341445.2. NCBI lineage: Eukaryota > Metazoa > Chordata > Mammalia > Artiodactyla > Ziphiidae > Mesoplodon > Mesoplodon mirus. Next base: position 123,013,680 of record NC_138980.1, on the reverse strand, counting down.
AGCAAAACACAAGTGATTGATACAAGAGGGAAAAGGCAGGGAAAAGCTAGATGTCTTTCCAGGTCAATAAAGAACATGGGAAAACTGAATTTCTGCAAGGAAGGAAAAAGAAAAAAAACTAAACACAAAATTATATCTTTAGAAATTACTTTATGAAAAGAAAGAATAAGCATAGGGTCTAGAAAATTACTTCTCAGACATGATTACACACAGAAAGTTCAGTTGAAGAAAGAGAAATGTGACTGCAAAGCAGTGGAGCCTGCAGACAGCAGTTTATAAATGGTGAACAATTAGCTCATGGCTCACTGGTATCTGAAAACATGCCAACTGATGGTCATAGCAAATCTCAAGGCTGGTCTCTAGAAGCAGCAGCACAAGTAATAGCAAATGCCCTCTGGGCAACATTACAAAAATTCTTCAAGAAAAAAGCAGCTTTTAAGAAGTGTGCTTACTCTATCACTTCTCAGTACCCAAATTTCATCCATAAGGTAATGAACATAGAAGGTTTTTTTTTACTTCAGGCTCCTGGCAGTAAATGAGTCAGCCAACAGTCAACAGCTAAGAAAGTGTCCTTCAAATTGCATGTTTATAATCAGTTAATACATTTACAAAATTCCTGTTGCTATCCCTCCTTCTTCTGTCCCACTACTCTGAGGGAAATGGCATAAACTCCCCCACAAGAAAATGGGCCCCATTCTGGCTTCCTGAGGCAAAACGTCCGCAGTTCCTATCTTAGTGAACTCCCCAAATAATCCTCTTCCAACACTCCCAACTCAAGCTTTTAGTTTCCAGAATGTTGATAGTTGTTTTACGTGGCTCAAGTTTTTGCTAAGTAAGTGTATGAGTGTGGATCAGCAACAGACAGGACTGTGGAATGTAACTGGCCTTCTCTAGCATCAGAGGAGTGGGGCTACCTTGCCCACTTGGCTATGCTAGACCAAGTGTGGTACAAAAACTGACCTAACATCTTGGAAATGTCTTGGGCTCCACATCACTTCAACAATCCCAGGAGGCCAAGAATGGGGTGGGAAAGATGTCCCTTGAATTACTCTTTCTGAAATGTGTATACAAGGCTAGTTTGAAATTTTTAAAAAGCAGAAATAAAAGAAAAAAAGAGTCATACTCACTCAGTTCTTTGCCAACTGCTGCCACAACACAGTTCTTAGGTATTTCAATCAAAGCACTGATCCCTTCACAAAAACATATAAAACGAAGGTTAAATTATTTTCTTCATGGATTACATCAAAAACAAAAACATCCTCAGATTTATGTTGGTCAATCCTATAAAGGGGATGGTAACTATAAAGCACACACAATTTGCTACATCACACTTCCGTGCTTGCTTACATATGGAAAATGATTTTGTGAAAAGTAGGTGAGACCTCTGGAAGACATTACTGATTTATTAAGGGTAGGAAATGCTCTTTGAATATTTTTACTATTGTGGTGAACTTATTTACCAGGGACCCCTTAAGATAATCATCATCACCATTTACAAGATGGCTAGCTCAAATGAGATATAAAATTGGCATGTTCCTCAATGTAAATTTAAGAAGCCTGGGTGGGCTCCCTGGCAGTAAATGAGTGAGCCGACAGTCAACAGCTAGGAAAGTGGCCTTCAAATAATATGTTTATAATCAATCAACACATTTACAAAACTCCTTGTATTACTAGAATAATCAGATTCAACATTCCATCACATTTCATTTATTAAGCATACAGTTCTAAGTATCTTTTTATAGCTGAATCATGAAATGATTTTAGGGTAACCATAACTTCTATAAGATATGTTACAATTATTACTTCTGTCAGCAAAAAATATTCATGTATTAGATTTAGAACCACCACATGTGTTGGCAAAAAACCCTGTTTATTAAAGTTAACTTCTCCATTATAAAATATATGTAATTTTATATATATGTAATTTATAACATATACACAAATTTGGAAAGTATTCTACTCATTTACTTTACCTTCCCACTTCGGGAGTATTTCTGGCCAAAATCTTTTCTCCACATACTGTTTTAACAGTATGTTTCTATTTTCCCATGTTCAAGACGGGGAGATGATGGTGGTGGAGGAGAAAGGGGAGGAGGAGTGGTACAAGAAGTAAAAGAGATAGGAGAGCAGGGGAAGGGGTAGCAGAGGAGAATTCCAGATGCAGAAAACAGCTTGTTTAAAAAAATGTTTATTAAATTATTTATGAAATAAAATTACTGGAAACTCATTAATCCAGAAGTAGCAACTTAATACACAGAATCACAGAACATATTGCTGGAAAGGGCATGGATGTTCTGTTTTCTAGTCCAAGGCTCCTTCCATTGCATCAGACTAAGATTATCTTTGCTTATTTCCAAATATGTAATAACTGTTCTAAAAGCCCTGCCAGTCCATAAATCAAGCAAGGCTTACTGAAAGGAGCTTTATAAGATAAGGGTCTAAGAGTACTGCTAAATCCAATCATGAAAAGCTCACCAATGGCAACCTAAGGCCTTTTCAAAGCTTTCTAACTGATTTCCTCAAAGATTTCTGCTATCTCTTGAAACACTGATAAACAGGGCAATACTGTGACTACTTAATGTACAGTCCTCAAAGATAACTCGTAACAGGAAGAGGGACTGCGATAATAGGTGGTTATTTCCATTAACATACAAAAGGTGTTTTTAGCCCTGATTTCAATATTTCACAACATAATTACTAATAATTCATGAAATAAAAATTCACAGATACCCACAGGCTAGTATAAGAAATAGGAAGGAAAATGTATATGTAAATAAAGAGATATAACTCATGCTAATAGTAAACACGAAAATACACTCTAGATTCAAACAAGATTACTAGTGATTGAACGTTGAATTGAGAAGTTAAACTGTAAATCCTACTAAGGTATGGACTTAGTTTTGCTAAGACATATTATTTTTCTGGTATTTTATAATACCCATGTGGAGATAAACTAGTTCCAATAATGAAGTGTAAATGCAACTCACAGGGCTCCTACTACCCTTAACATGACAACATGCTTTAGTAACACAGGCATACCTTGGAAATATTTCAGGTTTGGTTCCTGACCACCAAAATCAAGCAACTGTCACAATAAAGCAAGTCACACAAATTTTTTGGTTTCCCAGTGCATATAAAAGTTATGTTTACACTATACTGTCATCTATTAAATGTACAAAAGTATTATGTCTAGAAGACAATGTACATATTAGTACCTTAATTTAAAAATACTTCATCGCTAAAAAAATACTAACCACTGTCTGAGCCTTCAGCCAATCATAATCTTTTTGCTGGTGGAGGGTTTGAAATATTGCAAGAATTACCAAAATGTGACAGAAACACAAAGTGAACAAATGCTGTTGGAAAAATGGTGCCAACAGACTTGCATGACTCAGAGCTGTCACAAATATTCAATTTGTAAAAAATGCAGTATCTACAAAGCCCAATAAAGCAAAGTGCAATAAAACAGGGTATGCCTGTATTCTTTCTAGGATGTCCATGGGTTCATTTCACTACTTTTAGAAACAAAAATAGTTAATAGTGTATCACATGACTTCAAGGTTACTGTCATTTAAATTTACTCATTTATACTTAAATATTTTTACTCTGAATAAATTTTATTTTTTAAGTTCCTTGATATCAATATAAGTCAAAACTGATTTTTTTTCTATTAAAACCCAAAGTATATGTCAACAGAATTCTGAGAAAATAGAATTTTGTTAGTAAGTTTGCATACGAGTGAAATTTCTTTAGTAAAAACCAACTGTAAAATGAGGTCATCCTTAGGAATCTATTCAAAGTCTGATGACCCTACAAATAAAGAAGAAAATGCTATTGTAAAGTCATAAAGATCTGCTTCCAGGTGTCAACATGCTCATCAAACTCAGTTTAAGACATGGTAGAGAAGCATATATGAAAAGGTTTTTCTTGATCACTTTTGAGAAATTCTGTTAGAAAGGAAGGGGAAGCCAAAGGAAGGGGGATCTTTTCCTTCCAACTTGAGATGGAAATATATTTTACACAACCCTTAACCTGAATTGGAGAAATACGGCTACATCTTATATTCAGAATTAAAAAGAAAATCTATATTTCCTTTGTATTCACGGAAAGTCTCTTTGAAGATTCACTGAGTCTTTTTAGAGTCTATCTATCATGGTTCACAATTACCTTGATTTGTTTTTACCTGTATCAGAAAGGTGACTAGTCTTACACAGGAGATCTAATTTTCGGTTCCACACACAGAGGTCATTCCCACCAGAAAGCCAAACATCTAGTCTCTGAAGAAGAGCTAAACACTGCAAAATTCATGTGAAATAGTTATCAGTTTAGAAATTCAAGCATTCATCAGTGGTTTTAAAATATGTCCACGAGTTGATACCCTTTCCCTTCAAGAGGTGGAGCTTGATTCTCTTCCCCTTGAATGTGGGCTCTGCTAAGTCACTAGCTTCCAATGAACAGAATGTGGCAGAAGGAATGGTGTGTGACTTAAAGGACTAAGTCATAAAAGACATGGTGGCTACCTCCTTGCTCTCTCAGATCACTCACTCTACAGTTTTGAAAACACACAAGCAGCCGCATGGAGAAAGATCCATCTTTTTTTTTTTTTTTAATTGTGGCTGGCATCTTTTTTTTACCCTCAAGGAAGTGAGGCAAGGAAGTGAGGCCTCCGGACAACAACCAACACTAAGTCACCAAGCATCTGACCCCCTAACACCTCCAACCCCAGTCACCTGAAGGTGACAGCAACCTCAGGAGAGACACTGAGACACAACCATCCAGCTAAACTGCTCTCTATTCCTGACCACCAACACTGAGATATCGTTTTAAACAACTAAGTTTTGAGGTAATTTGTTACTCAGTAATAGACAACTAATACACAAGCTTAACATAAACTGCTTTTTAAATAAAACTGAAAATACGACCTTAGTTTTTATGTATCTTTCAAATTCAAACCTCCTAATTCTTGACTCAGGTAATTGTTTCAAGGTTGGCAGAAGTCCTTTACGTTTAATAGTACTTTAAAGTCCACACCTTTAATAGTTCTCTCCCCACCCATTAACTCTGAGTGAACACAAGGGCAAGAGAGAATATGTAAAAAAAAAAAAAAAAAAGAGGAAACATTTCTGGTAGTCTTCCCTGGGCTGAGGATGGGGTTGCTTTTTAAACTGCTGGAATAAAAAGGGTTGAAAATAATCAATGCAGTTTGTACTTCAAGAGGTCCTACTGTGTCTAATCTCTGATTTTTTAATATCGGTACTATATTCCTTTTTATTGCCAAATAATATTCCACTGTATGGTATACACATTTTATCCATTCATCAGTTCATTGACATTTAAGTTGTTTCCAACATTAGGCTAGTAAGAGTAATGTTGTTATGAACATTCATGTACATGTTTTTGTGTGGACATTTTTATTTCTCTTGGGAATACCTAGGCGTGAGATTGCTGGGTCAAATGACTCTATTTAACATTTTGATGAACTATCAAACTATTTACCAAGGTGGCTGTACCATTTTACAGTCCCTCCAACAATGTAAGAGGGTTCTAATTACTCCACATCTTTACCAATATTTGTTATTATCTGTCTTTTAGATATTAGCCATCTAGTGCATGTGAAATAGTGTCACATTATGTTTTGAACTGCATTTCTCTAATGACTAATATGTTGAGCTTCTTTTCATGTGCTTATTGGCCATTTGCTCACCTTCTTCAGAGAAATGTCTTTCAAATTCTTTGTTTTTAATTGGGTTGTCTTTTTTATTGTTAATTTATAAGAGCTCTTTTTATATAATCAAGATACAAGTTCCTTATCAGATATATGATTTGCAAGTATTTTCTCCCATCCTATTGGTTGTCTTTTCACTTCCTTCATGGTATCCTTTGAGGCATAAAAGCTTTTCATTTTGATGAAGTCCAATTTATCATTTTTTTCTTTTGTTGCTATACTTTTGCTATCACATCTAGGACACAAAGGCGACAGTTTGTACCGCCCAAGGACACACAGATTTACTCATATTCCTTCTAAGAGTTTTATAGTTTCAGCTCTTGTATCTTGGTCTTTGACCCACTTTGAACTAATTTTTGGATACAGCATGAGGTAGGGATCCAATTTCATTATTTTGTATGTAGATATCTAGATCCAGTATTATTTAAGAGACTATTCTTTCTCTTATTGGAGGGTCTTGACACCCTTGTCAAAAATCTATTGACCAGGGCCTCCCTGGTGGCGCAGTGGTTGAGAGTCCGCCTGCCGATGCAGGGGATACGGGTTCGTGCCCCGGTCTGGGAGGATCCCATATGCCGCGGAGCGGCTGGGCCCGTGAGCCATGGCCGCTGGGCCTGCGCGTCCGGAGCCTGTGCTCCGCAACGGGGGAGGCCACAACAGTGAGAGGCCCGCATACCGCAAAAAAAAAAAAAAAAAAAAAAATCTATTGACCACATATGTGAGGTTTTATTTCTGGACTCTCAGTTCTATTCCACTGATCTGTATGTCTAGCTTTATGCCGGTACCACACTGTCTTGATTACTACAGCTTTGTAGTAAATTTTGAAATTTGTAAGTTTCAATCTTGAAACTTTGTTCTTTCTTTTCACAACTGTTTTAGCTATTCTGGGGTCCCCTTTACTTCTACATGAATTTTAGGATCAGCTTGTCAATTTCTGAGGGAAAAAAGCCTGCTGAGATTCTGTCCAGTGTTGATCATTTGGGTAACGTTGCAATCTTAACAATATTAAATCTGATCCATGAATTTCTTTCCATTTATTCATATTTTCATTAGTTTCTTTCAACAATGTTTTGTAGTTTTTGGTATACAAGTCTCATAGCTCTTCTTTAAATTTATTTCTATTTTATTTTTTGGATGCTATTGCAAATAAATTTTCTTAATTTCATTTCTGGAATGCTCATTGCTAGTTTAAAGAAATACAGTTAATTTTTTGTATATTGAGATTGTATCCTGAAATCTTGCTATATCCATTTATTAGTTCTAATAGTTTTTTCATGGATTTAGGATTTTCTATATACAAGAGCGTGTCACTTGTGAATAGACACAGTTTTATTTCTTCATTTCTAATATGGATGTTTTTAAAATAAATTAATTAATTTATTTATATTTGTTTTTGGCTGCGTTGGGTCTTCGGGGCTGCACACAGGCTTTCTCTAGTTGCGGCAAGTGGGGGTTACTCTGTTGCGGTGCACGGGCTTCTCCTTGCGGTGGCTTCTCTTGTTGTGGAGCACGGGCTCTAAGCACGCAGGCTTCAGTAACTGTGGCACTTGGGCTCAGTAGTTGTGGCTCGTGGGCTCTAGAGCACAGGCTCAGTAGTTGTGGTGCACGGGCTTAGTTGCTCTGCAGCATGTGGGATCTTCCCAGGCTAGGGATAGAACCCATGTCCCCTGCATTGGCAGGCAGATTCTTAACCACTGCGCCACCAGGGAAGTCCCTATGGATGATTTTTATTTCATTTTTATTGTCTAACTGCCCTGGGTCAGAACCTTCAGTGCAATGTTGAAGAGAAATGCCAAATGCAGACATCCTTGTCTTGTTCCTGAACTCAGGAGGAAAGTACTCAGTCAGTCTTTCACCATTAATATGATGTTAGGTGCTGTGTTTCCCTAGATACCCTTTATCAGGTTGAGGAGGCTCTCGTCTACTGCTAGTCTGTTGAGTATTTTATCATGAGAGGATGTTGGAGTCTGTCAAATGCTTTCTCTGCATCTATCGAGATGATCATGTTTTCCATCCTTTATTCTTACCATGTATGGTATATTACATTGATTGATTTTTCAGATGTTAAACTAAATTCATATTCCTAGGATAAATCTCACTTGATGATGGTACATAATCCTTATTATATATTATTGGATTTGGTTTGCTAGGTTTTGTTGAGGATACTATACTGCTTTTGTTACTTAACATCTTATCATTAGCATTTCCCAAATGCTACGTGTTCTTCTGAAACCATTTTTAGCATATATATCTACCATAAGTTAACTATTTTCCTATAAGACATTTAGGATACTGTCAATCATCCATTTATAAAATATATTTGTAATATATATTTCTGTTCATAAATCTCTGCCCAAGTTTTTATCATTTCTTTAAAGAGTTTTCTAGGAGTAGAATCACTGGGTCAATTCATATAATAATTTTTTAAGATTCATTCATAAAGCCAACAGCCTTCCAGGAAGATCATTTTGATTATACTCTCAATGACAATAAAAATGCCAATTTCAGCATCTCCTTGCTAATATCATCTCTTATAAAGAAACTTTACTAGTTCAAAAAATAAATAATTGTATTTCTTATATTTATTAAGGATATGAAATTCTTTGATAAACTATCAGTTCAAGAACAATTGAACCACTGAACTAAAATAAAATGAGCGAAATGCTGTATTTAACGATTTTTTTAAAATGCGAAACAGGATCACAGTGGGAACAAATACAACTATCTAGCTGATTAACAGTACAGTAAAACCCCTTTAAGAAGTACTTTCAAGGGGAAGGAGGCTGCTCATTAAAAAAAAAAAGAGGAAGTCCTTTCACCATACCGAAATAAGATACTTTTTATTGACCAGTTCATGAAACAGCTCACCAAAGGAATTTCCCCAAAATACACTAAATTTTTTCTCCTTCCCTGTTCCTTCAATGCATATATTTTCATTTGAATCCTAATTACCTCAGTCAAATAAGCAAGACTATTTTTTGAGGGATTTAATAGGAGCATCTCTTCACATAAAGCATAGAGATTTTGATCAAGTCAATACTTTATTGACTTCCTCAAAGACAGTCCATTGTAAAATTGGATACCAGTATACAGTAAATGGTACTTTCTTCCCCAGAAACTTTTCTAAATTGATAATCAGAATAGCATAGTAGCATAAGATGGCTACCAGAGATGCTGCCTTTTAGGAAAAAAAATGAAATACTTTGACTACTGGCACACTGATTTTTTTTACATTGTAAGTGTTAGCTCCAATACAGAGATCAGTAATCTTCAAAGCAAACGAGGAAACACTATTTCAGTTTACTAGTATCTTTCCTCAAACTTGCTGACATTATTGAAAAACAGTGTACTTTCTGAGAACATTTAAGGTAATTTCTTCTACAGAAATCAAAGTAGCCAAGTCTTATCCAAGTTTGTTTCTCCAACATGTAGCAGAGTTCCTATCAAGTAATAAGCTCCAATTAATATTTGTTTATAAAATGAATGAACCTAACAGTAGCAGCCAATTAGCCACAAAAGATTTTGTTCTGGAACTAAGTAATTGCTATGTCTTACCCTTATCATTTTATAGAAGACAGACGGTGAAGGACAAATAACTCCATGTTTTAGTTCAAAGCTAAAACAAACAAACAAAAAAGAGACTAGCTATTGCTGTAGTCTCTTTGAAAGTAATATCTCTTCCTAGAATTACCTACTAAAAACATACTAGGTACTACTACCTTTTTCCTTAGCTTACTATAGAGATTCACCTCTTGCTCTAATTTAAAATTCAAAATTCTAGCATTTAATATATATACTCCCCAAAATCTAGTCTTAGAAGAATCAAATGACTGTGTATGTGTGGAAGAAATAATTTTTGAAACCTACAAAAGTAATTTCATCTAAATCATTAAACAATTTTTTCTGAAACAAAAAGATTATTACCGTAAAGTATCTGATTAAGATTTTACCTTTACAGTAGACTGGAAGCATGACACTTTATGAACTTGTCTGCCAGTATCACAATCCCATACCTAAATTTATGTTAAGAAATAATTTCTCAGCAGAATTTTAAAAGCTTAATTATAATTTTTCTAATAAATAAATCACAAATATTACACATTTACATAGAAAATATATAAAGCATGAAATATTTCATGTTTATACTACCACAAAAATCAATTCATCAAGTTAGCATAGCAGACTTATAATCTAAAATAAGTCTGAGGTAAATTTTACTATCAAACCATTTGAAAATACCAACAGAATGAATGGTCTGAATACTGAATATTTACAGGCATTAAATATTGCAACCATATAAAATTTAAGTTTTATTCTCCAAAACAGTCTATTGTAATCTAATAAACATTGAACGTAAAATATTTATACTAAAAACTATCACATCCATTAATTAACATTTACTGAAAGCTCCTTCAATGTGCCTGGCATCATTTACTACTGTTATCTTGATTGAAGGAAGACAGTAACAGTGTATTCCTATTACCTATATACATATTTAAAATAATTAGAGGACCTCTCATAAAATGTCCAAGGTTAGTTTGACCTAAGGAGCATAATGATTTTCAAATTTTTCATAGCATTTCCTATGGTAAGATATACATTTTATATCATATCTGAGCATATGTTTACATACAAATAAATATGTACATATATATGGACTCTTAAGACCATCACTTGACAAAGAAATAAAGTCTATCCTCAGCATTTAATTAATGAAGTTAGTTAACAGCAAAGACCCAAGCAGGGTAAATTTAGAATTCATATGAATAAAAGGAACTGCCAACAAAGCAACCTGAAATTATTTTTAACAAAAAACGTCATTCAGCAAAGGAAATAACTCTATACTATCATTTAAAGTTTATACTGATATTGTCCCAGCTACTCACGTCTGTACTGTAATAGTAATTTTAATAATTGGCTCTAAATAGTATCATAGTACCTTAGGAACAGTCTAATAAAAGGTATTTGATATTCTATTTTTGCAGAGATTATACTGATGCTAAAAACAAACCCAAAAAAGAGACCTTTAGTCCATAAAGTAACACTTGCCTCAACAGAGCAACAGTAGTAAAGCTACTCTGACCTAAACATATGAGTGCATATTATGCCCCTGTTTATGCAATATTGTAATCACCACAAAATATCGTTTATCTCCACTTAAACCTTTTCTTCAAATTCTTTCACCTACTGGCAATCTGTCTAGAAATCACTGCAGCTAATCAGCTCATTTAAAATGTGTCATAAGCTATGTCTTGGTTCTACAGAAGCCTAAGAAACACCTATACCTTTGGACTTACTCCAAAACTTACTTCAGTAATGCTTGAAGCTATTTAAATAAAATTCTCAGATAAGCATAGACTTTTTAAAGCTAATCTATGATACCTTAAAAAAAAAAGTAATGAAAGATTAGCTATCAGTAGCATTTAGCTATGGCTTTCACAGACCCAATTCCACAAACAAATATAAAAGGGCTAGGGCCTCCCTGGTGGCGCAGTGGTCGAGAGTCCGCCTGCTGATGCAGGGGATACGGGTTCGTGCCCCGGTCTGGGAGGATCCCATATGCCGCGGAGCGGCTGGGCCCGTGAGCCATGGCCGCTGAGCCTGTGCGTCCGGAGCCTGTGCTCCACAAGGGGAGAGGCCACAACAGTGAGAGGCCCGCGTACAGCAAAAAAAAAAAAAAAAAAAAAGGGCTAAATTTGTTTAAGAAAAATATTTTATGAAAGCAGTATTACATAGTGATTCAGAGCTCTGACTCTGCAGTCAGTCTGTTGCCTTCTGCCCTATACTGGCTGCATGACCTTGGGCAAGTTACTTAACCTCTCTGTGCTTCTCTTTTCTTATTTATAAATGAAAATAATAGAAATACTTATTATAAGGATTAAATGGGTTAATAAATGTAAAATAGAACAATGCCTGGCACATATAAGGAATTTATAACACTTTACTATGGCTACTACATCTTAAATTTTCAACTAAAAGTATGGGGAGGAAAGATCATTTACATTTTTTAATTGCTTTAAAATACTAAATATGGGGCTTCCTGGTGGTGCAGTGGTTAAGAATCCACCTGCCAATGCAGGGGACACGGATTCAATCCCTGGTCCAGGAAGATCCCACATGCTATGGAGCAACTAAGCCCGTGTGCCACAACTACTGAGCCTGCGCTCTAGAGCCTGCGAGCCACAACTACTGAAGCCCGCGCGCCTAGAGCCCGTGCTCCACAACAAGAGAAACCACAGCAATGAGAAGCCCACGCACCGCAACAAAGAGTAGTCCCAGCTCGCTGCAACTAGAGAAAGCCCGCGCGCAGCAACAAAGACCCAATGCAACCAAAAATAAATTAAATAATTTTTTTTAAAAAGGCAAAGGAAACATAAATAATAAAAAAAAAGAGATCTGCCTGCCAATGCAGGGGACATGGGTTTGATCCCTGGTCTGGGAAAATCTCACATGCTGCACAGCAGCTAAGCCTGTGTGCCAAAACTACTGAGCCTGTGTGCTGCAACTACTGAAGCCCATGCACCTACAGCCCATCCTCCACAGCAAGAGAAGCCACCGCAATGAGAAGCCCACGCACCGCAACAAAGAGTAGCCCCTGCTCACCACAACTAGAGAAAGCCTGCATGCAGCAACGAAGACCCAACGCAGCCAAAAATAAAATAAAATAAAATAAAATAAAATACTAAATATATTAAACACTGAGCAGATGGTAATTCGCTTTTCTGCCAGACTCATATCCTCAAAAAGTTCTTATGGGTTGGGGCCATTACGTTTCTTTTGCTGTACAATGAACAGAAAAAAAAATGTGAATTATTCTCCAGTTCAACTCATCTTTGTTTCTCTAAATTGAAAAGCAATCTGAGATGATAAATATTTTTAAGCCCACATTCTCCCATTTCCTCTGTTTTATGTAATTTGATATAATAGTAACTGAGAAAAACAGCTTTAGTTATGAAGTTTCCAACAACAATAAGCCTTAACTTGCCATTTCCAGTCTAATACTTTTCAGACGCCTAATACTTTTAAGTGTCTTATGTAGGCTAGAACAAAATCATTTTTGCTAAAACAGAATGTACAGACAGACCCCAAGAGGATAAAGACTAATAACATATGTACTGGTCCCTTGGATCACCATAGCTATGTTACTTGGTTCTAGAATTAAGGATATAATAACTGTTCTGTCAGCAGAGGCTGTCAAGATCAGTTGATTTTTTTCTTCACAAGCTTCCAAAGAAGGAAATGTAATGATAGCTGTTATCTTTTGAGAGTGTCCATTGAGTTCCAGAAGTTTTTCTCCTGTCTGAAATACCAATAAAATGTTAATAGTACTTCATATTTCATAACTTAAATAATCTTAAATGACAACATTAAGAAAAATCACCAGGTAGAAAATATATACATTCCATCTGAAATTACTTAGATTTTATAATTTAACTTTAAACAATCAAATAGTATCTGAACATTAGGTGCTAAAAGAGTAGCTGTAACTAATTTTAATTATTTTCTAATAGAAAATACTAATTTTTAGCAGATTGTTATAGGAAGTTTAAAGGAGTATTCTTTCCATATGGTTTTAAGATTATAACTGTGTAAATTAAGCATAAAAATATCAGTAACTTCATCAGTAACTTAATCAGCAGGAAAAAATAAGGAGTCTTTATTATGCAAGCATCTGTTATCTAAGTCTTCACAGTTATAATGCTGTGGAAGAAAATAAAAGTCAGCATAACAGTAACAACAATTGGATATATATATCCAGTAATGTATCAACCACTCGTAAAGTCAGTATGGACTCTACTTCTCTCTAACATCAACAGCTATTCCCATCCATCCAATGTCTACATCTATCAGTTTCTCACTGATTTCCCAAGTAGTAAACATACAAAAATGCAATATAAATATAAGATAAATTGCAAATCTCTCCAAGGTTGCAGGATTTCATGATGCATGTGATGAACATAATGTTAAAAAAACTGCTTTAATCATAGGCAAAGCCACCGAAAAATGAGGATCTTGACTGAGTCAGACCAGATAACAATCCAAACAAGGGCAAGAAGATAAATGCTTCAAAAGAGAATAATTTGAGAATGCAAGGATAAGAAGAGAAGTCCTAGAGAAATTTGGGAAAGCCTTAAATATTTTTGAAAAAATAAACCTTTTATTACATTACTATTATAGTCAAACATGATAAGAATGCTATATTATGCTATCAAACGATTCTGACAGAAAAACTGTCTTCCACAAAAATCAACATCTGATTCATTTTCAGAATCAGTGCACAGTTGCCGATAACTTAAATTTTGTTTAATTAAGATTAAAACTTTTATTTTCATAATCTAGCATTTGTTTATCAGGAAAAAATCTTAAATAAAAAAATCTATTATGGAACATTGGTCCTCATTTTAAATGGATTCATCCTAAGCAGCCCTTTCGAGCATTAACTAGTCTCAACCTACTGATATGCAGGTGTATCTCCAGATAATGTTTATGAATGCATACTCAACTATACAGTCATGTCTTTATTACACAATCCACATAGAAACAATACACACCTGGGCATTCCACACAACTACAATTCCATCATCACCAGCAGATGCAAATCTGGTTAGAGAAAAAAGGTCAAGAAAAAAAAAATCACTGATGACATTTAAGTGCTAGGATTACTAAGATACCATCAGACCTTATCAATGGTATTTTGACTTACTAATATCAATACAGATTAAGTTCTTTAAGCTAATTTAACAAATATTTACAGAATACATTCTAAGTTTTGTGCCAGGTACTGAGAATCCAAAGATAAATAAGACCATTCAGAAAGTTAAAATGAATAAACTGCTAGACTAAGAATAAGGGAGAGCTATCAATGATCTTTAAAGTCCTTCCTTGCTTTAAAATTATGATTAAACCCTGACTTAAGTGACATGAAACCAAGCTGAGGAAAAGCTACAGTGACAAGAAATGATATTCTAGGAGTGGAACAAAGGAATCATGTCCTTAGATTCCTTACTTTCTAGGTAAAGATATTTAGATATTTTAACTCTACTATTTAAAGCCAGTTTCTCTCCTTTGCTCCCCTCAGCTCTGTGGTCTTTCCACATAAATACTGTGTTCTTTGGTTTGGAAGGTTTGGTTTTTGCTTTGTTTTGTTTTTTTTACCGAAAATTCTTGAAATGAAAAGAGGTAAAGGTAAGTTTGCTTCATGGAATGAAAAAAGAGCTGTGATGAACTAAATTATAGCTTCTCTCTCCTCTTTACCACCCATTCACTACATGTCAAGGAACAATCATCTATATTTTGTAGAGTAGAAGATAACCATGACACAAACACTATCAAGAAAAATCACTTGTACAGGATTATTCATCCATAGTGCCTGCATTATAATAAAATCAAACACTACTCTCAAGCAGTGTCCCAACACAGTGGTGTACAGCAATCACATTGTAAGCATGTCAAGTAATTTGTTATTAATAATGTAGTACACAAGTTTGTAAATGATTTTTTTAATTGGAGTATATAGTTGCTTTACAATGTTTATTAGTTTCTGCAGTACAGCAAAGTGAATCAGTTAAACATATATCCACTCTTCTATACATTCCCTTCCCATTTAGGTCACTGCAGAGCTGTAAATGATTCTTTAAGGAATCAAAATCAATTCAGTTGTTCCAATAATATCTTTCATTCACTTGAATTCAAGGTTTGCTTTTCTGAATAGGAGAGAAAGAAGTGGTGTTGTAGAGAGCCAGCTATGAACTGCATGCGGTTATGGTTAACAACCACTAATAAATGATACTCCGTTAGCAGCTATGGCATTTAGAAAATGTGTTACTTCCTTGCAAGACTGTTAGTGTGTTTTCACAGAAATCTGGGCATGCCTTGAACAGCTTCATTAAAGTAATCATTGTTAAGCCTTATGTGTGTCATTGGGAGAAAAGTAGAGAAGTGATACATTAGGACACAAGAATTACTTTGTTCCTTAGAGTATGTTCTATTGAATTTTACCCTATAGATATCCATATAATCTCACTACTTCAGTCATGTAACACTTTCCTTAGCACTCTAAACTGAGCTTCAAGTTCAAATTTCTCATGCTCAGTTTCAAAGCCTCACACATAGCTATTGTCTTCACTGGCTCTGACAATTCCCATACCCAGCACTCGTTTCAAAATCCTTTGCTTACATCTTCTACTGCAGGAGCTAAGAGATTATCCAGGAGATGGGAAACTGGCCTAATACAGTCCGACAAAGTCCGTTAGTAATTTTTTAATAAAGAGCTACGTATCTTTTTAACAGAAAGGACCTTTAAAACGTCTTAGTTAACTAGACAGAAATCATACAAAGAATTATTTTAAAATCCATACCTAACATTTATTTTATTTTCAAAATGAAATATAAAAAATATGGAGACTAAAAAGAAAACAATCATTTTATATTTTAAAATGTAATTTCTTATGCTTAATTACATAGATTTTCTGAATCAAAACATTAAACAATGCCTTGAGGATCAAAAATAGTCGCTGGATGTAAATCTTTAATAGCTTATGTTTCTAGGCCTATTGATTTCTTTTTATTTGTATCATGATGGTGGGGAGGGCAGAACTCAAGGTCTTAAGATTTCTTTGGTATAAAACATCAATTTCTATTGTTTCTTGAAACTCTTATAATTGCTTTTCTCCCTTTTAGAAGAGTGCAGGTTTAAAATACATACTTTTTTCTAACCCTGATTGTTAACTTCTCATTATTGTTTTATCATGTCTGAATCTCATGACTTCACAATGAGAGATGACTGAACGGTTGAGAGTTTAGAAATGAGATACAGAGCATTTCACCTCAAACTTTAATTCAATCAGTGGTGAACAAAAGTTAAATCTAAACAACGCTCAATAGTAATGCATGAAATCACAGCCTTTTTTGTTTTTAATTGTTCAGAGGTCAATTACCCAGTGTGTATATTATTCAGGCTTTTCAATTCTCATATATTCTATTGTTTGGGTTTTTTTTTTCCCATTCCAGTATTTCTTTTTACCTGCTCTAAAGAGGAAACATGAAGCTTTAAAATATAAACCAGTATGACTTTGCTACATATTAGTACCAATCATAAACTAACTAATAAAAGGGTGGGAGATCATTTGCAAATTACCCATTCTCCTAGGATGAATAACTGAAAACTAGCAGCACTATATCAGTTTATCTTAATCAGTTTATCCTCATCAGTCAAGCACACACTCCAGCCATCTCCAAATTTTCAGAAATGAAAATTCAACTCAAGAATCCCTAACAGTAAGATACACTGTAATTGATTAAAAGAAGTAATGAACCATAAAAAAGAAGGAATTAAGATGTCAATAAGGTTTAATCTAGTCAATGGAAGCAAGAATAGTGGCTATACTGTCATATAATAATATACAAAAAAAAATTTTAAACACTCTAAATTAATAGAATCCAAAGATTCAAATCTAAAGATAATATTTTAAGAGGAATCCTTCTTTACTGATTAACACAAAATGAGATTTCATGTCATGTGTTAGGGAAATGCCAAGATCAATTACATGTTGTTCTTGCTTCAAGATCTTAAAACTTAGTGATTGTTTAGAAATGTACTATATTTCATCAAATATAAGACATACTGGGCTTCCCTGGTGGCGCAGTGGTTGAGAGTCTGCCTGCCGATGCAGGGGATGCGGGTTCGTGCCCCGGTCCGGGAAGATACCACATGCCGCCGAGCGGCTGGGCCCGTGAGCCATGGCCGCTGAGCCTGCGCGTCTGGAGCCTCAACGGGAGAGGCCACAACAGTGAGAGGCCCGCATACCGCAAAAAAAAAAAAAAGATATCGAATATAAGACATACTATTATTTTAGGTACTATTAAGGAAAAAATGATGTCAATTATTAATGAAAGACACCATCAATTATATGATGTATCCAAATTTTAAAGATGTTACAATAGGAAAAAATAGGCTTTTTAGAATCAATGAAATTTAGTAATTGTTGTATTTATTGATCTTTCTAGTATGGCACTTTCTAGTCCAACAAATTTCTGATTACGTCTAGCAGGTTTAAAGGACTAAAGAAATGCTTTTTCAGTAAATACATGAATAAGCAAACACTTAAGTGTTAAAAGGGCTCTATAAAATAGATTAATAGTATTAATGTAACCTCACTTTTCCCTTTAATCATGACTAATATACCAACATACTGTCAAAACAAAACTAGAAATTCAAAATATGTAAAGCCCAGAATCTCACCACATACAAAAATAAATTACTTTTATTTTTTCATTTTCCTGTCCCATTCTTTTTTTATTTTTTTAATGAATTTATTTTATTTTATTTATTTTTGGCTGTGTTGGGTCTCTGTTGCTACGCGCAGGCTTTCTCTAGTTGCGGCAAGCAGGGGCCACTCTTCATTACGGTGCGCAGACATCTCATTGCAGTGGCTTCCCTTGTTGCGGAGCACAGGCTCTGGGCATGTGGGCTTCAGTAGTTGCGGCACGCAGGCTCAGGAGTTGTGGCTCATGGGCTCTAGAGCACAGGCTCAGTAGTTGTGGCGCACGGGCTTAGTTGCTCTGCAGCGTGTGGGATCTTCCTGGACCAGGGCTCAAACCTATATCCCCTGCATTGGCAGGTGGATTCTTAACCACTGCGCCACCAGGGAAGCCCCTCCTGTCCCATTCTTATGCATAACCTTCAAGTTTTCTCAACTTGAAACCAACTCTTTAAAAATACTCATTGAGACATACTCAATGACATTTAATTAAATGATTAAGCAAAAACTATACGCATGGGCTTCCCTGGTGGTGCAGTGGTTGAGAGTCCGCCTGCCGATGCAGGGGACACGGGTTCGTGCCCCAGTCTGGGAAGATCCCACATGCCGTGGAGCGGCTAGGCCTGTGAGCCATGGCCGCTGAGCCTGCGCGTCCGGAGCCTGTGCTCCGCAACGGGAGAGGCCACAGCAGTGAGAGGCCCGCGTACCGCAAAAAAAACCCACAAAACTATACGCATGAAAAAAGTTTAAAAACATGAAGTGTGATTTAATGAAGACCTATAGCAGAGCTTCTAGAATGTTCCATTCTTTTTTCCCCTCATTATGAGAATTAATTGTGAGAGTCAATGATCCATTCATTCAAGAAATATTAAGCATTAACTATATATTAAGCATTAACTTTATATATCTATATGCTTGCTCCTGAGGGTAAAGATCAATGAGATAGTTCTTGCCCTTGAAGAGCTCACAGTCTACATTATTATAGAATGCTACAGGGTCCAAATTATGAATCCACTGAGAATTCTCAGTTATGCTCATTTCCATTTATAGAAATCATTTCCTTTCAACACCTTCCTTTGGACAGCTCAGAGAAAGCACTCTCATTCTTGCCAACTGTGGGCTTAAAGTACAGCAAAGGTTCACAAAGATTTGTATAAAATAAAATATTTCCACAAGTAATTCCTATGTCCATTACCTACATGCTTATTTAATAGTCCTTATTCAAGAGAATTTATTTCAATTAAGTCAAAGGTGCTACAGATTCAAACATAACCTTAAAGGACATAAAAAAGATAATCCATAAACCTGAACATAATCTTTCCTGTATTCAATATTTACATAACCATAAAGCACTGGAAAAATAATAGAGTATTATTGTGGCAATACAGAAGTCCCTGTGGTTAACTAACTTCCCACCGAATCGACAAGTACTTTCTAATCATGATGCAACTAAAACAGTATACACTTTTTACAATGTAGTAAAGTTGAAAAATGCTAATATCAGAAACCAGGCAAAAATAAAAAATAACAAAATTTTCACTTAAAATGGACTTCTACTTATCTTGTATTCTAAAATTACTTGAAGAAAATTAGAGAAGTTTGTAGACAGAGACTTGTAAGAGAAGTTAAAGGCAACTTCAAAGCATTTTCAGGAACCATAGATACTGATGTCACTGATCCTTTCACAATGTACTTGAGCATTAAAACTTTTTTTTCCTTGATTAACTAATACATATGTATTAACACAATTCCAGTATCAATGTCTCACAAATAGAATAGAGACGGAAAAATTCCATAGTTCCCATGGTCATTTGGAAAGGTAAAACCTTTGGTAATTTTCCCCTCCCCCAAATCACAAATAGAAAGCTAAACTATATCAAGTTTACAAGTATTAGAATACAAAAAAATCCCTGTGACTTCTATTAGTGGGAACCTCCACTACTCTGAGCTCAAGCGTCTCTGAAGGAACTTCTACTAGAGAAAGTTCCTTGGCCTCTCTCTGTCCCACTGATGTAATAAATGAGTTTAAGACAATGAATTGAGTATGCTCAGTTTAGACCCTTCTGGGTTTTCTCTGAGATTTGTCTGTTTATAAAGAGGCAACATTCTGGTCTGCTCTTATTTTTGAGGTAAACTTACATCCGAGTGGGAGGCTTGCAGATGTCCAGCACTACCTGTGATTCAGTGAAGTCTACGTAACTCAGGGTGAAAATCAGGAAACCCACTGTGGTTGTATATCAAAGCTACAACCTTTAGTCCAGCTTTTTGCTAGTTATTACTGTATTAAGCTGATGGGTTCATGTCCATCTGTGTGATCCCTGCATCTAATAATATCTAAGAAAAAATTTTATTTTATACTGAAACAAAAATACCTTTTAAATTGGCGTTTTTTTCCTCTATATCAAATATATATCATTTTAAAACTTTTCACTATGAAGAATTTAAGTATATATAAAAGTGGAAACAGTATAACAAAAATCTCCAGGTAACATGTCTTCAATAATTATCAACTCATGACCAATACTGTTTCATCTGTACCACAGCCAATCCCCCCTTTGCAGATTATTCTGAAGCAAATCCCAGTCACTGTATTTCATTTCATCAATAAATATTTCAATATATTTACATCACAACTAAAGTTAACATTTAGTTTCTTAATGTCACCACAGTGTAATCAAATTTCCCTGTCTCACAATGTTTTTTAAGTGTATCAGAAGCAGGATCTAAATAAGGTTCATACACTGCAACTGATCTCTAAAGTCTCTCTTGTTCTATTGATTCTTTCTTCATGTATTTTTTTCCTTGCAATTAAACATTTGTCTTACAGAGTTCTCACAGTCTGAATTTTGCTAGTTACCTTCTTGTGTTGTCATTTGATATGCACCTCTGTCCCCTGTGTTTCTAGTAAACTGAGAGATCTAAAGACTTAATCATATTTGAATTTGACTTTTTGGTAAGACCACTTCATAAGCAGTTTATGTACCCCAACAGGAAATACAATTTCCAGCAATCTTTTTGTGTGTGTGTGATGTTAACAGCTATCAATAACCATTGCCTAAATTTGTTATTAGAGGCTGTGAAATTATAATATTCCAATTCCATGATTCTTCCTAACTTGAATTCTTCTATAAAGAAAATGTCCTCTCATCCAACATGACTGATCTCAAGATAGAGTCTGTATAGAAAGGCAGTATAGATCTTGACTTGCAGATACCCCTTCAAGAGAGGACTTGCTGCCCAGCTATGAGGAATATGGTTATCTGCCTCCAGCTGTTGACTTCAGGGTCCATTTCAGTTTTCAAGTTGAAGTCAAACTATCTCAGTTGGCCCCCAGCCCCTGGGACATAAGCAAGTTGGTGGAAGCCAGGGCACGTTCTTGGATGGCCCTCAGCCAATGTCTAAGCAATGCAGGCTAAACACTCTTAGTTATTTCCCTAATACAGGACTCATCTAAAGAGCATTCTTTCCTCCAGAGCTCCACACTGGGCTTACAGAGACTTTGTCAAATCTGCATCACAGTTTGAGACAGCTCCTCTTGTCCAATCCTGTCTCTTTCATTTTCCCTTCAATGGTATTTCTCTCTAATAAACCTTCTGCACGCTTAATTCCACTGTACTGTCTACTTCCCAGGGAAACCAGGTATTAGGAGGATCTAAATGATCTTGATTACTGATTTCTATTCTCTAAGTGTTAGTGAAAAAGATATTCTTAGCTTTAGAACATTGTCTTGAAGATGTAACATATTGTTTGCTGTTAGTGAATTATCAAACTGTACTAAGTTTGTCTAGATTCTTGTGAATGTACAGCTTCACCAGTAATCCTAAGGTACATTTTGTTCTTCAGTCTGGCATTTCATGGGTCATCTGATTCTTTTCCAGTCATGATCACCATCCTACATAACCTTGTCTGTTTCCTGGAGGAGCAAGGGATGGTCAAATGAGCAACAGAGAAAACTATTCTTAAAATGTGTTATGAACCCAGTTTAGTTTAATGTGTCAAATGCTAGAGTATTTCATGCAATTTTAGCACAGTCCATTTTTTGGATGACTCTTGCTGAGGCTTAGCCTTCTTTAGTGATCTCCCAATCAATATGACCCTCACTTCATGTTCAAAAAATACTAAAGAAGATAAGAAAAGGCTGCTGTCTGTTAGGTTATACAGGATTTATTTGGTATCTTCAAAAACCAACCTGAGAAAATTTTCCACTCACTGATTTTAGCTGAGCCACTGAGAAAACAAGAAAATCCTTCTGCAAAATTCTCAATAAAATGATATTATCTAAAGACCTGAAGCGTGAAACCTGGATTACAACAGCTGACCAAAAACCCAGAATGTGATGTCTATAAAAACTAAATAAAAACATAAAAAGTATAACAATATTTATTTAAAAACTGGAAAGGTATTTCTATAATTTGACAATGCATATATAATATACATATGTAACAGTAAAAAGATATCTGAACTATCTAAACTATTAAATCAAGAATGAAAACACTGAGCTCTACTATTTATAATAGTTACATCATTTGTATATTTTTAAATGTATTTCTTACCAATAATGACTCTTTCAGTTTTGTTTTTCTAGTACACTACAGAATTAAATCTTTTAAAACAAAACAGATTGAAAGTTCTTCAGGTCTGCAACTGAGTAAAAAACTTCATACCTAATTATATGTAACTTTTGACAAAGTCATGACTTGAGTACAAAGAATTAAATGTGGTTCATGTAGTATTATGTTCACTTGACAGCAAAAGCCAAAAAGTAGGCTTTTTAAAAAAATCTATTCTAGACATTTAGATTCACTGTGGTATACAGCAAACATGGCCACCAATCTCCCTATTTCCACCACCACTTGCAATAGGATTTAGTTGCTTCTCCCATCAAGAGGTAGAATTTATTTATCAACTTACTGAATTCACACCAGCTCCTGACTTGCTTTAGCCCATGAAACAACATCAAACATGATGAAAACAGACTTGAAAAGAGTTTTACACTGGGGCTTGCCCTTTTGCTGGTATTTGAACTCCATCCCTATGTGAACTAGCACTTGAGCAACCACATGGAAAGAGACCCCAGTCATCCCAGCTGAGACCACTGTAAAACTGCCAACCCCAGCCAATCTACCTGGTGACCACAGAAGCATAAGTGAACCTAACCAAGATCCGCTGATCCCAGCAGAGACAAAAGAACCCACCCAGCTGAGCCTAATCCAAATGCCATCCCACAGAATAGTGAAATAAATAAATAGCGTTTGTTTTAAACTACTAAATTTGGGCTGATATTTAATAAGGACAACAGATAACTGATATACTCATCTACAGCTTTTTACTGTTTACGTAACATTTACTATATCATTGAATAACTGAAGTATCCACAAGCACCACTTTGGGAAAAGGTAATCAAATATCAGTACCTGTACAATGATCATTACTCTACAAGATGGCCTTTTCTGCAGATTCTTCTAACTATGTAGTAAGAATAATCAAGACGACATTTTAAAGGACAGATAGCAATCAACATGAAATCTTAACAGTTAATCTATTAAAAAAAATTTAAAGACCACATCCTGAAAGTATACTGTATATTTTGTATTTAGCTTTCTTAGACAAAACTATCTGAGGACTCCTTAAAGCCCAAATATTAGGGATTATGGTCTAAGAAATCATTTTGGGTTTTTTTTTTAACTTACATAGCATCTTACAATGGTAAAAGACAGTACAAGACAACTTTAGTTGTCCATATGTCCTATATTTCCAAAAATGTTTAGTTTCAAAGATGACTGACTAAATAAATAAGTAAATGTCTCTTAGGACATAGCAAAAGTAAGTATTACCAAAAAGGCTGAAGATTATTATACTATGGTTGACATGCTATAATTTGGTTGGCTCACATCACAACAGGAAAATTGTGTTAATAGGCTAGTAATATAAAAAAAGGCAAATCCTTTCAAGCAAAAGTTGAGGAGCATATTTTCATAATAATGTGGCTGGACTTGTCCCTGGTTTTTAAAAGAGAGCTGGGCCCCTCAGAGCTCACCTGAGTTTATGCTAATGAGATGACACATGTTGGACCCCTGGACAATTTAAGGATGGGGACTGGCCACGTGAGGAATATGAACCATGCAATTAGAGGGCTGGGGCTTTGAGCCATGGGATATCATCCTGACCTCCCAACCTGGGGGAGCAAGGAGGGGATGGCAGGGAGAGAAGGGCTAGAAATTGAGTTCAATCATGAGGCAAATAAGTGAAACAATCATTCCCATGTAATGAAACCCCAATAAAAACTCTTGACACCCAGAGCTTGAGTGAGCTTCCTCACTGGTGATATGCATTGATATGCTGAAAGGGTGATGTGTCCTGAGGACACAGAAGCCTTACATTTGGGACTCTCCTAGACCTTGCCCTATACATCTCTACATTTGGCTAGTCCCAATCATATCCTTTATAATAAAACTGTAATCATAAGTATAGTGCTTTCCTGAATTCTGTTAGTCATTCTAGAGAATTATCAAACCTGAGCGGGTAGTAGGAATTTTTAGTTAATTGGTCAGAAGTGCAGGTGGCCTGGGAACCCTGGAGATTGCAGCTGTGACTGAGGTGAAGGGACTGTTGTACACGACTGTGCCCTTAACCTTTAAAATTCAACCTAACTCCAGGTAGTGCCAGAATTGCACTGTACATGGGAAAAGCAACTAAATACCAAAAACATAAAACGAGCAAAGAGAAGACAAGGTTAAAAAACATCAGTAGTGATAATGAGTATTAGAAATAATCATAGTAGCAGTCATCCATTGAGTCAAAAATGGAAGGAAAAAAAGACAGCATCAAAGACAAAAGAGAAAATTAAGAGATGATAGGGGAATAACTGATAAGGACAAGAGAAGTGGAGTTAGAGAGTTAGCATGGCATGCAACATGTACACTTAATAGTTGAGGGAGTCATTCATTCATTTAACAACTAGTTAAATTCACTGTGGTGAATAAAAAAATAACATGGCCCTCACTCTCATCTAGAGAGGAACATAAATATTATACAGTTACACAATTAATTATGTAATTGTTATTAAGGCTACAAAGGATAAGCGTATAGTTGAACAAAGTCTTAATAAAACAGATATACAGATCAATAATAAGCTAAATCTACAGTTCTAAGACCTACGCCCCTTCATCTCTATTTGCAGATATACTAAACACGACATTATACATGTTAGCAAGGAAGTACAGAATAATGTACATTTTAAAGGGTTTCACAAATAACAAAAAATTCAGATTAAATACTTACCTTACCTTCCACTAAAAACAGTACATTCCTGGAAGGTACCTGATATTTAAACATTTCCCATATTGGTTCTCAAATTTAGCTTCACCTTAATATACAGTTAAAACTCCCATCAACATTTTAAAGTCATACACTTCCTTTAAACTAATGAGAATATTTGTGAGTATTCAAAAGACCAAAAAAAAAAAAAACCTGTAACAAACAAAAATAACCATAAAATCACCAGAAATGACATCCCAACTTTTGGGCAAAAAGACTTCAGACACATATTTCATCAAGAGGCAGAGGTCAATTTCTACTATATGTTATTAATGATCAGTTTTGAAATTTTTAAAAAAGCTGGATTAATTCTGAAGTTGTTTTTAACATACAATTCCCTAAAAACTCTTTCCAAACAGTAGTCAATTGGAAAACTAGAGTTTCTTACCTGTAATCATCTAACTGTACCAGAAACCGTACAATATCATGATGAGCTTTCAGTACAAGCAGTTCAGTGTAGGGGTTCTGGGTTTGTTCTTCACCTATTGTCTGTAAAGGAGATTGCTTGTAATGGGGGGAAAAAAGAGAGAAAAAAAGGGATAAAATGATTTATGATAAAAGACCACATTTGAATAAAACACATGGTATGCATCTAAGAACACAAGGTTTAAAAAACTGTAAGATATTATGTTCTAATACTATATCTTATTTCCCCTAATATCAAGTAACTGCCAATTTAACATAAAACATTTCTCTTACCACAAATCCACATCATAAATTTTAAATTTTGAACTCAAAATAAATTTTTAAAGGGTGTATTTTGTTTTATGGAAATTACACCTCAATAAACCTGACCTAAAAAAATCAATGGGCCAGGGGCTTCCCTGGTGGCGCAGTGGTTGAGAGTCCACCTGCCGATGCAGGGGACACGGGTTCGTGCCCTGGTCTGGGAGGATCCCACACGCCACGGAGCGGCTGGGCCTGTGAGCCATGGCTGCTGAGCCTGCGCGTCTGGAGCCTGCGCGTCCGGAGCCTGCGCGTCCGGAGCCTGTGCTCCGCAACGGGAGAGGCCACAACAGTGAGAGGCCCGCGTACCGCCCCCACCCCCAAAAAAAAAAATCAATGGGCCAAACCAACACAATATTTTAGGATGGATGTTTGCCAATTAAAACTTGGCAGAAACAAAACTGAAGGTCAAAGGGGTAAAATATAGACTAAAACAGTGCCTACCCCATTATAGGCACTCAACACATGTTTACTGAATAAATAAAGGAAGAAATGAAATAATTCAGTCAATGAATTCAATAAATTCAACTTCAGACAATAATATTGATAAAGATAACTGGTAACATTTACAGAGTATTAAGCTCAGTCCTAAACCTACACACCTTCATCCCTATTTGCAAACATATGGGCGGCAGTCCATATGCCACACACTGTGTAAAGCACATATGGCTTATAACTCACCCAATAATTCTGTAAGGAAGATCTTATCAACCCGATTTCTATAGTCAAACCCAGTAATATTTCATGATAAAAACCTGTGTTCTTAACCTCTGAACTGCAATTTCTCAAACCTGACACTTCTGACATTTTGGACTAGGTAATTCTTTTGTTGAGGGCTTTCCCGTGCATTGAAGGATGCTCAACATCATCCCTGGCTTCTACACACTAGATGCCAATAGAAATCCAACCTCTCTCCCCACCCCCAAATCGTGACAATCAAAAATATCTCTGGACATTGCCAAATGTCCTCTAAGGGGCAAAATCATCCCAGCAGACAAACACTGCTTAAACTAGAAGCCTGGATACAAAGTTCTTGCATAATTAGGGGAAAATCTTTGGTTCTGATAATGTACAGATTCACAGCAGTTCTAAAACTGAAGTACTTTTACATGAAGAAATGTACAATTTAACACGCATGAATTTTTTTTTAATTCACCCTCAAAGCAGTAATTTTTTATTTATCCCATCTCCCTTCTAGCAGTGGTTCTGATGAGAAAAGCAAAGGCAAGAAATCTGAAAACTGTATACCACTTCCCCCAAATGAAAGCTTGCCAAGCACTGCAGAATTAGTTAATCAAATTCTACAACTAATCAAATAATCGGGTTAATACATAATTGTCATATATATCACAAATGGACTAATCACTTTTCCACAATTCTTTCATAATCTTTAGAATTCAAGCCTATCTGAAATAAGCCTAATTTTAAATAAGAAATACTTCTTAAAAATTAGACAATAAGCCTCAACTGCAAAAATATGAGGAAGTTAAAACGGAGAAGTAACGTTGCTTACAACCACCCAAGTTTTTTTTAACAATCAAAACAAATATTTTCTATGAAAAATAAAAGGGAATTCAACACAAATTCTATTCTTCAGTGACATATGAAATAAATTCCAGACCTCGACACTTTTCAGGTTCCAAAATTATTTTATTTGCAACATTTCAAATGTAAATCTCATTAGTCTGGTCAGTTATTCAGGCCCATGAAGAAAGTGTGACTATGGAACCCAAAACAGTAGCTAGAACATAATTTTTTTGACTTTTAAGCAAATTATTTTTTAAAATAATTATATCTTTTTTGGTTTTATATAAATAATCAAATTAATTTCATATTCCATGAGCAAGCATCAGTTGATGTTGGGAAGCGACACCATATCAAACAAACCAGAAGTGTAAATCTGCAGTCACCGTTTCTTAGTCTCTACCAAACCGGATACTTTTTATTGAAATGAGACTGGTTTACGTGGGGAGACCAGTTAAGGGTCCTTGAGCCTGTTGCTGAACTACGTCAGTTTCAGTTTCCACACCTAGTGGAACATGGATTTACCTCTCAGGGAAAGAGCCCCCGCAATCCACCCCCGTCGACCCCCGCGACCCCGCCCTCGCAACCCGCAGGCCCCGCCTCCGCCGGGTCTCCCTCATCCGGTCAGGAGCCCGGCTCACACAAGCCGCAGCTCCGGCAAGCAAAGCCTCTGCGGTGGCAGGCAGGGTCCACCCCGGGGTTTACCTCGGCCAGTCCCTGAGGTTCTCGGCCTCCCCCGATCAGCCATCGCAACATCCGGGCAGCGACGGCGTTTCGCGGGCCTAGGCCCCAGTCAGCCCGAACTCCGCGCCAGGCTCAGCCTTTCTCCTACCTCTCTGGTAGCAGCTCAATGGAGGCGCTAATACCTGCCTTCTCAGATTTGCCCAAAATACGAAGTACGAAGCAGAGCGCAACGAATAGGGAAGACTTTTGTCCCCAAAGAGCTGCCGTACCCACCCGCAAGAGGTTTGGTTAAGGGTAGCCGCCAGGGGAGCAGCAGCCGAAAGCTAGGGTGTCCGCGGAGGTTCAGAGGCCCGCGCGGCACCGAGTGAGCACGCGCGGGCGTCGCCTGATTTGCGCGCACAGAGCCTGGGTAGTTCGAGCGGCCCCTGGTGGACACGCGGAACGCAGCAACTGGAGCCCGTCGTTGCGCAAGTGCTTGCCAAGAATAAATAGTCCCCTCCTTTTTTAGATGGCTTTTGCATCTTTCACTTGGCAAGCTTGGGGACCAGGAAGCCTTTCCATCTCCCGGCGGTTTCCTAAAGAGCTGCCTGGAGAAGGTGTACTTCAGTAGGCTTTTCCATCCGGGCTAATCCCAGTGGCACGTGTGTACACCATAATAAATCTGGCCAGTATTTATTGTGTGCTGTAGTACTGTGCTAAGACTTTACATAAATCCTCACAGTAACCCTATACTGCCTATACTCCCTATTTTATAAAGAAGCTGACCTCTGAAAGATTGGGTAGTTTGTCTACGGATAACAGCTAGAAAGTGGCTACACACACTGGAACCAAATATCCTAGCTCCAAAATTAGTGCTCTTAACTGTATGCTATACTGTTTCACATAATCTCCCTAAAGAACAGAAGGCACTACACATCCTCTTTTTTTGACTTTTTTTTGTTGAAGTATAGTTTATTTACAATGTTTCAGGTGTACAGCAAAGTGATTCAGTTATACATATATATTCCTTTTCAGATTTTTTCCTTTATACAAGATATTGAACATAGTTACCTGTGCTGTTCAGGTTTTTGTTGTTTATTCAATATTTTATATATAATGGTGTATATCTGTTAATCCAAAACTCCTAATTTATCCCTCCCCCCCTTCCCCTTTGATAACCATTAGTTTTCTATGTCTGTGAGTCTATTTCTCTTTTGTAAATAAGTTTGTATCGTTTTTTTAGATTCCACATATAAGTGATATATGATATTTGTCTTTCTCTGACTTACTTAGTATGATAATCTCTAGGTCCATCCATGTTGCTGCAAATGGCATTATTTCATTCTTTTTTATGGCTGAGTAGTATTTCATTGTGTATACATACCATATCTTCTTTATCCACTCATCTGTCCATGGACATTTAGACTGCTTCCATGTTGTGGCTGTTGTAAATAGTGCTGCTATGAACAATGGGGTGCATGTGTTCAAGTTAAGAGTTTTCTCTGGATATATGCCCAGGAGTGGGGTTGCTGGATCATATGGTAGCTCTATTTTTAGTTTTTTAAGGAACCTCCATACTGTATCCATAGTGGCCGCACCAATTTACATTCTCACCAACAGTGTAGGAGGGTTCCCTTTTCTCCCCACCCTCTCCAGCATTTATTATTTGTAGACTTTGATGATGGTCATTCTAACTGCTATGAGGGAATACCTCATTGTAGTTCTGATTTGCATTTCTCTAATCATTAGCAGTGTTGAGCATCTTTTCATGTGCCTCTTGGCCATCAGTATGTCTTCTCTATAGAAATGTCTATTTAGGTTTTGATTGGGTTGTTTGAGTTTTGTGATAATGAGCTGTATGAGCTGTTTCTATATTTTGGAAATTAATCCCTTCTCGGTCACATCATTTGCAAATATTTCTCCCATTCCGTAGGTTGCATTTTCATTTTGTTTATAGTTTCCTTTGCTGTACAAAGGCTTTTAAGTTTAATTAGGTCCCATTTGTTTATTATTGCTTTTGTTTCCATTACTCTGGAAACAGATCCCAAAAAATATTGCTATGATTTATGTCAAAGAGTGTTCTGCCTATGTTTTCCTCTAAGAGTTTTATAGTATCCCAGTCTTACATTTAAGTTTTTAATCCATTTTTAATTTATTTTTGTATATGGTGTTAGAGAATGTTCTAGTTTCATACTTTTACATGTAGCTGTCCAGTTTTCCCAGCACCACTTATTGAAGAGACAGTCTTTTCTCCACTGTATATTCTTGCCTCCTTTGTTGTAGATTAATTGACCATAAGTGCATGGGTTTATTTCTGGGCTTTCTACCCTATTCCATTGATCTATGTGTCTATTTTTGTGTCTGTACCATACTGTTCTGATGACTGTAGCTTTGTAGTATAGTCTGAAGTCAGGAAGGGTAATTTCTCCAGCTCCATTCTTCTTTTTTAAGATTGTTTTGGCTATTTGCAGGTTTTTGTGTTCCCATACAAATTTTAAAATTTTTCGTTCCAGTTCTGTGAAAAATGCCATTAGTAATTTGATAGGGATTGCATTCAGTCTGTAGATTGCCTTGGAAAGTATGCTCATTTTAATAATATTGATTCTTCCAATCCAAAATCTCAGTATATCTTTCCATCTGTGTGTGCTGTCTTCAATTTCTTTCATCAGCATCTTATAGTTTTCAGAAAACAGGTCTTTTGCCTTGTTTATTCCTAGGTACTTTATACTTTATGATGTGATGGTAAATGGGATTATTTCCTTAATTTCTCTTTCTGATAGTTCATTGTTAGTTTATAGAAATGCAACATATTTCTGTATATTAATTTTGTATCAGGCAACTTTACCAAATTCACTGATGAGCTCTCATAGTTTTCTGATGGCATCTTTAGGATTTTCTATGTATAGTATCATGTCCTCTGCAAACAGTCACAGTTTTACTTCTTCCTTTCCCATCTGGACTCCTTTTCTTTTTCTTCTCTGATTGCTGTGACTAGGACTTACAAAACTATTTTGAATAAAAGTGGCAAGAGTGGGCATCCTTGTCTTGTTCCTGATATCAGAGGGAATACTTTCAGCTTTTCACGGTTGAGTATGATGTTAGCTGTGGGTTTGTCATATATGGCCTTTATTATGTTGAGGTATGTTCCTTCTAAGCCCATTTTTAGGAGAATTTTAATCATAAATGGATGTTCAATTTTATCAAAAGCTTTTTCTGCATCTACTGAGATGATCATATGGCTTTAACTCTATTTGTTAATGTGGTGTATCACACTGACTGACTTGTGCATACTGAAAAATACTTGCATCCCTGGGATAAATCCCACTTGATCATGGTGTATGATCATTTTAATGTGCTGTTGCATTCAGTTTGCTAGCATTTGGTTGAGTATTTTTGCATCTATTTTCATCAGTGATATTAGCCTGTAATTTTCTCCTTTTGTGATATCTTTGTCTGGTTTTGGTATGAGGGTGATGGTGGCCTCATAGAATGAGTTTGGAAGTGTTCCTTACACTGCAATTTTTTGGAATAGTTTCAAAAAGGATAGGTGTTAAGTATTCTTTAAATGTTTGGTAGAATTCACCTGTGAAGTCATCTGGTCCTGGACTTTTGCTTGTTGGGAGTTTACTGAATCAATTTCAGTACTGGTAATTGTTCTGTTCATATTTTCTATTTCTTCCTGGTTCAGTCCAGGGAGATTGTACCTTTCTAAGAATGTATCCATTTCTTCTACGTTGTCCATTTTATTGGTGTATAAATTGGTGCTCATAGTAGTCTCCTATGATGCTTTGTATTTCTGTGGTGTTGGTTATAACCTCTTTTTCATTTTTTTATTTTATTGAGGTATAGTTGATTTACACTGTTGTGGTAATTTTTACTGTACACCAGAGTGATTCAGTTTTATACACACACACACATTCTTTTTCATATTCTTTTCCATTATGGTTTATCACAGGATATTGAATATAGTTCCCTATGCTATACAGTCAGACCTTGTTGTTTATTCGTTCTACACATAATAGTTTGCATCTACTAATCCCAAGCTCCCAATCCATCCCTCCCCAAACCCTCTCCCCCTTGGCAACCACAAGTCTGTTCTCTACATCTGTAAGTCTCTTTCTATTTTGTAGATAAGTTCATTTGTGTCATATTTTAGATTCCACGTGTAAGTGATATCATATGGTATTTGTTTTTCTGACTTACTTCACTTAGTATGATAATCTCTAAGTCCATCCATGTTGCTGCACATGGCATTATCCATTTTCATTTCCGATTTTACTGATTTGGGCCTTCTCCCTTTTTTTCTTGATAAGTCTAGCTAAAAGTTTATCAATTTTGTTTATCTTTCAAATAACCAGCTTTTAGTTTTATTAATCTTTTCTATTCCTTTTTAGTCTTCATTTCATTTATTTTTTCTCTGATCTCTTTCATTTCTTTCCTTCTACTAACTTTGGTTTTGTTTGTTCTTCTTTCTCTATTTGCTCATATCCTCTATTTTTACTACTAGATTTCCATAGGTACTCAAAGGGCTGTGGTTCTCTACTCTGGTTGCATATCAGAATTACTGGGTAGCTTCTGAAAATATATATATTCCTGGTTTCCACCCCAGATTTATTAAAATAATGTCTATGGTTAGAACATAGAAATCAGGTTTTGGGGAAGGTTCCTCAGGTTATTCTCATGAGTAGCAAGGGTGGAGAATCACTGGTCTAGGGACTACATATGTCGGTAAAAGTTCATATATATATATTTCCGTATGTGATTGTTAGGTTCAAATAAAGGTGCTAGCAGTAAATTCTTATAGAGAACCTACCACAAGTGTCCCAACCAATGCATGAACTCAATAAACATTACTGGTCACAGATTCACTAGAGATACTAAAAGGAATCATATAAAATTGCTGCCCTTTAAGATCAAGGCAGAATGTACTACATGCCAGTAAGAAAAGGCCATACACTCTAAGGTACGTTAGTTATGCGCAGCTACCCAATCTAACTGACAGTTTTTAGAGAACTAGGATCTCCCATGATTCATCTCTGTATTCATTTTGAGTGCACTTCATGAAGGAACACTCCCAAGGGTCAGAAGAAGGTTGCCTTCAGTGTGCTATTCCCAAATTGGAGTCTGCATGCATTTGAAGACAAGACCAAAACAGACTAGCCCTAGGAAAAGGGGGCTATAAGATAAGTTAAACAAAAACCCAAGAACAGGGCTTCCCTGGTGGCGCAGTGGTTGGGGGTCCACCTGCCAATGCGGGGGGAGCGGGTTTGTGCTCCGGTCCGGGAGAATCCCACATGCCGCGGAGCAGCTGGGCCCGTGAACCATGGCCGCTGGGCCTGCGCGTCTGGATCCTGTGCTCCACAATGGGAGAGGCCACAACAGTGAGAGGCCCGCATAAAGCAAAAAAAAAAAAACCCAAGAACACCAAAATTTTACTCCTGGATGGACAATCTTCAAGTGAGGCAACATGGCTGCCCTGGTAGCCTAAATTTTATTCTTCTGATTTACCACATTCTTTGAGGGTTTGTCCACTGCTTCATTACTGTGATCTAAGGAACACTCTTCTGATCCTTAAAGCACTAGTCCAGGGATGAACAATTCCTCCCTTGCTTCCTTTTACGACAACTGAGAAAAACTTTATAAAAGAGTATATTAGAGTAACCTTAGGAAAGCCAAAAGAGTGGGAAGCACTAAGAATCCATCTCTCCACCTAGACAACCATACTGGTAGAAACTGTGTGAACTATTTTGGAACTCTGAAATCTATTAAAAAGCTTGCAGCGAAAGGGCAGACAGCAGAAGCAAGAAGAACTACAAACCTGCAACCTGTGGAACAAAAACCACAATCAGAAAGACAGACAGGATGAAAAAGCAGAGGGCTATGTACCAGAAGAAGGAACAAGATAAAAGCCCAGAAAAACAACTAAATGAAGTGGAGATAGGCAACCTTCCAGAAAAAGAATTCAGAATAATGAGAGTGAAAATGATCCAGGACCTTGGAAAAAGAATGGAGGCAAAGATCGATAAGATGCAAGAAATGTTTAACAAAGACTTACAAAAATTAAACAACAAATACCTAAAAGAATTAAAGAACAAACAAACAGAGGTGAACAATACAATAACTGAAATGAAAAATACACTAGAAGGAATCAACAGCAGAATAACTGAGGCAGAAGAACGGATAGGTGACCTGGAAGACAGAATGGTGGAATTCACTGCTGCAGAACAGAATAAAGAAAAAAGAATAAAAAGAAATGAAGACAGCCTAAGAGACCTCTGGGACAACATTAAATGCAACAATATTCGCATTATAGGGGTCCCAGAAGGAGAAGAGAGAGAGAGAGGACCCAAGAAAATATTTGAAGAGATATAGTCAAAAACTTCCCTAACATGGGAAAGGAAATGGCCACCCAAGTCCAGGAAGCGCAGAGAGTCCCAGGCTGGATAAACCAAAGAAGAAACACGCCGAAACACACAGTAATCAAATTGACAAAAATTAAACACAAAAAAAATTATTGAAAGCAGCAAGGGAAAAACAACAAATAACATACAAGGGAACTCCCATAAGGTTAACAGCTGATTTCTCAGCAGAAACTCTACAAGCCAAAAGTGAGTGGCATAACGTATTTAAAGCGATAAAAGGGAAGAACATACAACCAAGATTACCTGGCAAGGATCTAATTCAGATTCTATGGAGAAATCAAAAGCTTTACAGACAAGCAAAAGCTAAGAGAATTCAGCACCACCAAACCAGCTCTACAACAAATGCTACAGGAACTTCTCTAAGTGGGAAACACAAGACAAAAAAAGAACCTACAAAATCAAACCCATAACAATTAAGAAAATGGTAATAAGAAGATATATATTGATAATTACTTTAAATGTGAATGGATTAAATGCTCCAACCAAAATACACAGGCTCACTGAATAGATACAAAAAAAAGATCCATATCTTTTTTTACATGCTGTCTACAAGAGACCCACTTCACACATAGGGACACAGACCAAAAGTGAGGGGATGGAAAACAGATATTCCATGCAAATGGAAATCGAAAGAAAGCTGGAGTAGCAATACTCATATCAGATAAAATAGACTTTAAAGAATGTTACAAGAGACAAGGAAGGACACTACACAGTGATCAAGGGATCAATCCAAGAAGAATATATAACAATTATAAATATATTTGCACCCAACAAAGGAGCACCTCAATACATAGGGCACCTGCTAACAGCTATAAAAGAGGAAATCGACAGTAACACAATAATAGTGGGGGATTTTAACACCTCACTTACACCAATGGACAAATCATCCAAACAGAAAATTAATAAGGAAACACAAGCTTTAAAGGACACAATAGACCAAAAAGATTTAATTGATATTTATAGGACATTCCATCCAAAAACAGCAGATTACACTTTCTTCTCAAGTGCGCACAGAACATTCTCCAAGACAGATCACATCTTGGTTCACAAATTAAGCTGCAGTAAATTTAAGAAAACTGAAACCATATCAAGCATCTTTTCTTACTACAACGCTCTGATATTAGTAATCAATTACAAGGAAAAAAACATAAAAAACACAGACAGGTGGAGGCTAAACAATACGTTACTAAATAACCAAGAGATCACTGAGGAAATCAAACAATACCCAGAGACAAATAACAATGAAAACACGACAATCCAAAACCTATGGGATGCAGCAAAAGCAGTTCTAACAGGGAAGTTCAAAGAAATACAAGCCTACTTCAAGAAACAAGAAAAATCTCAAATAAAGAATCTAACCTTACACCTAAAGGAACTAGAGAAAGAAGAACAAACAAAACCCAAAGTTAGTAGAAGGAAAGAAATCATAAAGATCAGAGCAGAAATAAATAAAATAGAAACAAAGAAAACAATGGCAAATATCAATAAAACTAAAAGCTGGTTCTTTGAGAAGATAAACAAAATTGATAGTCCTTTAGCCAGACTCATCAAGAAAAAGAGAGACAGGACTCAAATCAATAAAATTAGAAATGAAAAAGGAGAAGTTACAACAGACACTGTAGAAACACAAAGCATCCTAAGAGACTACAACAAGCAACTCTATGCCAACAAAATGGACAACCTGGAAGAAATGGACAAATTCTTTAAAAGGTATAACCTTCCAAGACTGAACCAGGAAGCAATAGAAAATATGAACAGACCAATCACAAGGAATGAAATTGAAACTGTGATTAAAAATCTTCCAACAAACAAAAGTGGAGGACCAGATGGCTTCACCGGTAAATTCTATCAAACATTTAGAGAAGAGCTAACACTCATCCTTCTCAAACTCTTCCAAAAAACTGCAGAGGAAGGAACACTCCCAAACTCATTCTATGAGGCCACCCTCACCCTGATACTAAAACCAGACAAAAATACTACAGAAAAAGAAAATTACAGACCAATATCACTGATGAATATAGATGCAAAAATCCTAAACAAAATACTAGCAAACAGAATCCAACACACATTAAAAGGATCATACACCATGATCAAGTGGGATTTGTCCCTGGGAAGCAAGGATTCTTCAATATATGCAAATCAGTCAATGTGATACACCATACAAACAAACTGAAGAATAAAAACCATATGATCATCTCAACAGACAAAGAAAAAGCTTTTGACAAAATTCAATACTCATTTATGATAAAAACTCTCCAGAAAGTGGGCGTAGAGGGAACCTACCCTTAACATAATAAAGGCCATATATGACAAACTCACAGCAAACATTCTCAATGGTGAAAAACTGAAAGCATTTCCTCTAAGATCAGGAACAAGACAAGGATGTCCACTCTCACCACTATTATTCAACATAGTTTTGGAAGTCTTAGCCACGGCAATCAAAGAAAAACATATAAAAGGAATACAAATTGGAAAGGAAGAAGTAAAACTGTCACTGTCTGCAGATGACATGATACTATACATAGAGAATCCTAAAGATGCCACCAGAAAACTACCAGAGCTAATTAATTAATTTGGTAAAGTTTCAGGATACAAAATGAATGCACAGAAATCTCTTGCATTCCTGTATACTGATGATGAAAAATCTGAAAGAGAAATTAAGGAAGCACTCTCATTTACCATTGCAACAAAAAGAATAAAATACCTAGGAATAAACCTACCTAGGGAGACAAAAGACCTGTATGCAGAAAACTATAAGACACTGATGAAAGAAATTAAAGATGATACCAACAGACGGAGAGATATACCATGTTCTTGGATTGGAAGAATCAATATTGTGAAAATGACTATACTACCCAAAGCAATCTACAGAGTCAATGCAATCCCTATCAAATTACCAATGGCATTTTTACGGAACTAGAACGAAAAATCTTAAAATTTGTATAGAGACACAAAAGACCCTGAATAGCCAAAGCAGCCTTGAGGGAAAAAAAACAGAGCGGGAGGAATCAGACTCCCTGACTTCAGACTATACTACAAAGCTAGAGTAATCAAGACACTATGGTACTGGCACAAAAACAGAAACACAGATCAATGAACAAGACAGAGAGCCCAGAGATAAACCCACGCACCTATGGTCACCTTATTTTTGATAAAGGAGCCAAGGATATACAATGGAGAAAAGACAATCTCTTCAGTAAGTGGTGCTGGAAAAACTGGAAAGCTACATGTAAAAGAATGAAATTAGGGCTTCCCTGGTGGCGCACTGGTTGAGAGTCCGCCTGCCAATGCAGGGGATATGGGTTCATGCCCCGGTCTGGGAAAATCCCACATGCCGTGGAGCGGCTGGGCCCGTGAGCCATGGCCGCTGGGCCTGCGTGTCTGGAGCCTGTGCTCCACAACGGGAGAGGCCACAACAGTGAGAGGCCCGTGTACCGCAAAAAAAAAAAAAAAAGAATGAAATTAGAACACTCCCTAACACGATACACAAAAATAAACTCAAAATGGATTCGAGACCTAAATGTAAGACCAGACTCTATAAAACTCTTAGAGGAAAATATAGGAAAAACACTCTTTGACATAAATCACAGCAAGATCTTTTTTGATCCACCTCCTAGAGTAATGGAAATTAAAAGAAAAATAAACAAATGGGACCTAATGAAACTTAAAAGCTTTTGCACAGCAAAGGAAACCATAAACAAGACGAAAAGACAAACCTCAGCATGGGAGAAAATATTTGCAAACGAATCAATGGACAAAGGATTTATCTTCAAAATATATAAGCAGCACATGTAGCTCAATGTTAAAAAAACAAACAACCCAATCAAAAAGTGGACAGAAGACTTAAATAGACATTTCTCCAAAGAAGACATACAGATGGCAAAGAAGCACATGAAAAGAGGCTCAACATCACTCATCATTAGAGAAATGCAAATCAAAACTACAATGAGGTATCACCTCACACCAGTTAGAATGGGCATCATCAGAAAATCTACAAACAACAAATGCTGGAGAGGGTGTGGAGAAAAGGGAACCCTCTTGCACTGTTGGTGGGAATGTAAACTGATACAGTCACTATGGGGAACAGTATGGAGGTTCCTTAAAAAACTGAAATAGAATTACCATATTACCCAGCAATCCCACTACTGGGCATGTACCCAGAGAAAACCATAATTCAAAAAGACACATGCACCCCAACGTTCACTGCAGCACTATTTACAATAGCCAGGTCATGGAAGCAACCTAAACGCCCATCGACAGACGAATGGATAAAGAAAATGTGGTACATATATAAAATGGAATATTACTCAGCCCTAAAAAGAAACGAAATTTGGTCATTTGTAGAGACGTGGATGGATCTAGAAACTGTCATACAGAGTGAAATAGGTCAGAAAGAGAAAATTAAATACCGTATATTAACACATATATGTGAAACCTCGAAAAATGATACAGAAGAACCAGTGTGCAGGGCAGAAACTGAGACACAAATGTAGAGAACAAATGTATGGACACCAAGGGGGGAAAGTGGCAGGGGGGTGGGGGTGTGATGAATTGAGAGATTGGGATTGACATGCATACACTGATGTGTATACAATGGATGACTAATAAGAACCTGCTGTATAAAAAATAAATAAAAAGAAAAAAAAAAGTTTGCAGCTTCCATGGGAAATTTTGGCTAGCACAGAGTCTGGCCACCACTGTTTCAACCCACCTTGACAGAAACTGCCTCCAGGAGATGTAAAGGAACAGTACACATTTGAGGTTTTTTTGCCTGACCTTTTCCCCCTTTTGAGACATTTCCCCATTTGAGAGGAGTTTAGTAAGCTACCACACATGCCCAGGGAAAGACAGAGGGTCAAAAAAGACCTGAAGAGACCTTGAAGCTTTCATCTCAAGCTAATCCCCACCACAGAAACACCTTTGAAGAATTAAAAAAGACAGAAAATTCCCAGTAAGAGGGAGAATCTGATTTCCAGAATTAACACATTGAAAAATTCAAATGTGCAGTTTAAAAAAAAAATCACAGGCATACAAAATATCAGGAAAGTATGGCTCATTCAAAGGAACAAAATTAATTGACAGAAACTGACCCTGAGGAAGCGCAGACATTCGACTTACTAGACAAAGACTTTTTAAAAACTGTCTTAAAAAATGCAACAACAGGGCTTCCCTGGTGGCGCAGTGGTTGAGAGTCCGCCTGCCGATGCAGCGGACGTGGGCTCATACCCCGGTCCGGGAAGATCCCACATGCCGCAGAGCGGCTGGGCCCGTGAGCCATGACCGCTGAGCCTGCGCGTCCGGAGTCTGCACGTCCGGAGCCTGTGCTCCGCAACGGGAGAAGCCACAACAGTGAGAGGCCCACGTACTGCAAAAAAAAAAAAAAAAAAAAAAAAAGAAACTGTTTTACAGGGGCTCAAAGAGCAAAAGGAAGACATGGTCAAAAACAGGAAAACAATGTATGAACAAAATGAGAATATCAATAAAAACAAGACGTAAAAAGGAATCAAAAGAAATTCTGAGGCTGAGAAATACAACTGAAGTGGAAAATTCCCTGGAGAGGTTCAAAAGCAGATTTTACCAGACAGAAGAAAGAAGCAGTGAAGATAGGACAATTGAAATTAGTAAGTTTGAGGAACAGAAAGAAAAAAGGATAAAGAAAAGTAAACAGAGCCTAAGGGACCTGTGAAACACCATCAAGTGGATCAACATATGAACCGTAATCGTCCCAGAAGGTAAAGAGAAAGAGAAAGGAGTAGAAAGAATATTTGAAGAAATAATGGCTGAAAACTTCTCAATTTTGATGAAAGACATAAATCTACAAATCCAAGAAGCTCACTGACCTGTAAGTATAGGCATGCAATGGAATAGTATTCAGCTATAAGAAGGAATGAAATGTTTGTATTTCTACAACATGATGTACTTTGAAAACATTGCACTGATATAAGCCAGACACAGAAGGACAAATATTGTATGATTCTATTTATATGAAGTACTTAGAATACACACATTCATATAGAGAAAAAGTGGAATAAAAGTTACCAGCGGCTGGTATCAGGGGCTGGTACCAGGGGCTGGGAAGGAAGAATTGAGAGTTATTGTTTAATGGATACAGAATTTATGTTGAGAATGGTAAAAAAATTTTTTAAAGCTTGAGGTATAAATAACAGTGATCATTATACTACACTGTGAATGCCACTGAATTGTACACTTACAAATGGCTAAAATGATAAATAGTATGTAATGTTTATTTTACTGGGGGAAAAAAATAGTACAATGGAACAGAATTTGGAGTCCAGAAATAGAACTATACACACACACACACACACACACACACACACACATACGGAAACCAATTTTTTACAAAGGTATAAAGTCAGTCAATGGAGAAAAGATATCTTTCCAATAAATGGTGTTAAAAATCTGACATACACACCCAAATAAATAAACTTCAATCTGCACCTCACTCTATGTACAAAATTCAACATGTATCACAGACATAAATGTAAAACCTAAAACTATAAAAGTTCTAGAACAAAACACAGAAAAAATTTTTGTGACCCTGCATTAGGCAAAGACTTCTTAGTTATGGCTTCAAAAGCATGACACTGTACTTCATCAAAATTAACATTTCTGCTCTTCAGAAAACACTGTTAAGAGAATTAAAAGATAAGCCATAAACTGAAGGAAATACTTATAAATCAGTATCCGATGAAGAGTATATACCCAGAACATAAATTCTCAAAACATAATAGGGGTCCAATTTTGGGTAAGATGGATTAAACACACAATACCTTTTCTCTCCAAGTGAACACTATAAAACTTGGATACTGCAGCTATTTGAGGATCAGAGAAAAAGTAGGGAGGAAAAGAAAATTCAAAACACTACCAACTCAGCATTTCTTTCCTCCGGTAACTCCCACCCCCAGCCTAAATCCAATGCAGCCTCAAATCTAGAAATGAGCACAGTCAGGGAGACAGAGAAAGATGCAGGAAAAGCTCTCAATTTCTGGCTAGAAGAGTCAGAAGAGGAACCCTTAAAGTTCAGAGAAAATGGAAGCATCCCTGGGGTGTAGGAGGGTTTGCTCCTTTTTCTCCATTCTCTCATACCACAGACTCCAAGATAGCCAATAGCCATGGTGGCAGCAGCAACAGTGGCTAACAACAGGAGACTGCAGGCGCCAAAACTCTGAAGGAAAACAAACAAACACTTCCTCTTCATTGGATGGAGTTAATGCAGCAAGATGGTAGATCCAAAGCCTGTATCTGTTTTTCTCCCTCTGTCTACCTCCCATCAACTGGTACCAGAGGTGGAACAACTGTGGAAATACGTGGTTTCTAATCAGAGATCCAAAAGGGGGAGCCCCAAAGAACCAGAAAGCACTGAAAAACATAGTGGAAAGGGGAAAAGAGCCACATAAAGTTTTACATTAACTCCTAAGCTCACTCCTCTCACCTGAATATGCATGGATCTTATCCTAATTAGCATACTAAAGACACTGAGAACTAAGCTAACAGATAAAATTTCACTCAGGTCCAAGGCTAACTACTCAGTGGCACACAGGGTACAAATTCAAATACTACTGCTAAGGCTTTAAAACTGAACCAACATTGGAACCACAGTCACAGGAGAAAGGTTGGAACATGCCAGGTTAACTGCTTACTAAAATAAAAATACCAACATTCCCTAGAGGACTTAACACAGCTTCTTAGTGTCATACAACAAAGGTGCAGAAATTCAATCTGAAATTACTTGGCATATGAAAAAAACAA
Organism: Mesoplodon mirus; assembly: GCF_964341445.2. Taxonomy (NCBI): domain Eukaryota; kingdom Metazoa; phylum Chordata; class Mammalia; order Artiodactyla; family Ziphiidae; genus Mesoplodon; species Mesoplodon mirus. The sequence continues at coordinate 122,971,273 of NC_138980.1, read as the reverse complement.
AACCCTCAACCCATGTGGGAAAACATATTCAAAGATGACAATGACAAGATGATACAAACACTGGAATTATCTGACAAAGACTTCAAAGAACTATTATAAAACTGCTCAACTGGCAACTCTGAACACTCCTGAAACAAATGTTAAAATGGAAAGTAAGTATCAGCAAAGAAACACAATATATAAAATGGAAGAAACAAATGGAAATTTTAGAATTAAAAATACAGTAATCAGCCTTCCGGGTAAGATGGCAGAAGAGTAAGACGCGGAGAACACCTTCCTCCCCACGGATACACCAGAAATACAGCTACATGTGGAACAACTCCTACAGAACACCTACTGAACGCTGGCAGAAGACCCCAGACCTCCCAAAAGGCAAGAAACCCCCCACATACCTGGGTAGGGCAAAGCGGAGAGATCCCCACACAGAGCATCGGTGCCGAGCGGCACTCACCAGCCCGAGAGGCTTGTCTGCTCACCCGCCGGGGCGCGCAGCGCTGGAAGCTGAGGCTCGGGCTTCGGTCGGAGCGCAGGGAGAGGACTGGGGCTAGCGGCGAGAACTCAGCCTGAAGGGGGCTAATGTGCCACAGCTAGCCGGGAGGGAGTCCGTGAAAACCCTGGAGCTGCCGAAGAGGCAAGAGACTTTTTCTTCCCTCTTGGTTTCCTGGTGCGCGAGGAGAGGGGATTAAGAGCGCTGCTTAAAGGGGCTCCACGGACGGGCGCGAGTCGCGACTGAAAGCGCAGAACCCAGTGACAGGCGTGGGACGCTGGGGCTGCTGCTGCTGCCGCCGCCAAGAAGCCTGTGTGCGAGCGCAGGTCACTGTCCACACCGCCCTTCCGGGAGCCTGTGCAGCCCGCCACTGCCGGGGTCCCGGGATCCAGGGGCGGCTTCCCTGGGAGAACGCACGGTGCGCCTCGGGCTGGTGCAACGTCACGCCGACCTCTGCCGCTGCAGGCTCGCCCCGCACTCCGTGCCCCTCCCTCCCTCCCGGCCTGAGTGAGCCAGAGTCCCCGAAGAGGCTGCTCCTTTAACCCTGTCCTATCTGAGCGAAGAACAGACGCCCTCCGGCGACCTACACGCAGAGGCGGGGCCAAATCCAAAGCTGAGACCCAGGAGCTGTGAGAACAAAGAAGAGAAAGGGAAACCTCTCCCAGCAGCCTCAGAAGCAGCGGATTAAAGCTCAACAATCAACTTGATGTACCCTGCATCTGTGGAATACATGAATAGACAACACATCATCCCAAATTGAGGAGCCCGGAGTCAGTGCTGTGCCTCTGAGGTGGGAGAGCCAACTTCAGGACACTGGTCCACAAGAGACCTCCCAGCTCCACATAATATCAAACGGCGAAAATCTTCCAGAGATCTCCATCTCAACACCAGCACCCAGCTTCACTCAACGACCAGCAGGCTACAGTGCTGGACACCCTAAGCCAAACAACTAGCAAGACAGGAACACAACGCCACCCATTAGCAGAGAGGTGGCCTAAAATCATAAAAAGTCTGCAGACACCCCAAAACACACCACCAGACGTGGACCTGCCCACCAGAAAGACAAGATCCAGCCTCATCCACCAGAACACAGGCACTAGTCCCCTCCACCAGGAAGCCTACACAACCCACTAAACCAACCTTAGCCACTGGGGACAGACACCAAAAACAACAGGAACTACGAACCTGCAGCCTGCAAAAAGGAGACCCCAAACACAGTAACATAAGCAAAATGAGAAGACAGAAAAACACACAGCAGGAGAAGGAGCAAGATAAAAACCCACCAGACCTAACAAATGAAGAGGTAATAGGCACTCTACCTGAAAAAGAATTCAGAATAATGATGGTAAAGATGATCCAAGATTCTATTTCCCAGATCCAAAATCTTGGAAATAGAATAGACAAAATGCAAGAAACAGTTAACAAGGACCTAGAAGAACTAAAGATGAATCAAGCATCGATTAAAAACACAATACATGAAATAAAAAATACTCTAGATGGGATCAATAGCAGAATAACTGAGGCAGAAGAACGGATAAGTGAGGTGGAAGATAAAATAGTGGAAATAACTGCTGCAGAGCAAAATAAAGAAAAAAGAATGAAAAGAACAGAGGACAGTCTCAGAGACCTCTGGGACAACATTAAACGCACCAACATTCGAATTATAAGGGTTCCAGAAGAAGAAGAGAAAAAGAAAGGGACTGAGAAAATATTTGAAGAGATTATAGTTGAAAACTTCCCTAATATGGGAAAGGAAATAGTTAATCAAGTCCAGGAGGCACAGAGAGTCCCATACAGAATAAATCCAAGGAGAAATACGCCAAGACACATATTAATCAAACTGTCAAAAATTAAACACAAAGAAATCATATTAAAAGCAGCAAGGCAAAAACAACAAATAACACACAAGGGAATCCCCATCAGGATAACAGCTGATCTCTCAGCAGAAACTCTACAAGCCAGAAGGGAGTGGCAGGACATAATTAAAGTGATGAAGGAGAAAAACCTGCAACCAAGATTACTCTACCCAGCAAGGATCTCATTCAGATTTGATGGAGAAATTAAAACGTTTACAGACAAGCAAAAGCTGAGAGAGTTCAGCACCACCAAACCAGCTTTACAACAAATGCTAAAGGAACTTCTCTAGGCAAGAAACACAACAGAAGTAAAAGACCTACAATAATGAACCCAAAACAATTAAGAAAATGGGAATAGGAACATACATATCGATAATTACCTTAAATGTAAATGGACTAAATGCTCCCACCAAAAGACACAGAGTGGCTGAATGGATACAAAAACAAGACCCATCTATATGCTGTCTACAAGAGACCCACTTCAGACCTAGAGACACATACAGACTGAAAGTAAGGGGATGGAAAAAGATATTCCATGCAAATGGAAACCAAAAGAAAGCTGGAGTAGCAATTCTCATATCAGACAAAATAGACTTTAAAATAAGGACTACTAGAAGAGACAAAGAAGGACACTACATAATGATCAAGGGATCGATCCAAGAAGAAGATATAACAATTGTAAATATTTATGCACCAAACATAGGAGCACCTCAATACATAAGGCAAATACTAACAGCCATAAAAGGAGAAATCGACAGTAACACAATCATAGTAGGAGACTTTAACACCCCACTTTCACCAATGGACAGATCATCCAAAATGAAAATAAATAAGGAAACACAAGCTTTAAATGATACATTAAACAAGATGGACTTAATTGATATTTATAGGACATTCCATCCAAAAACAACAGAATACACATTTTTCTCAAGTGCTCATGGAACATTCTCCAGGATAGATCATATCTTGGGTCACAAATCAAGCGTTGGTAAATTTAAGAAAATTGAAATTGAATCAAGTATCTTTTCCGACCACAATGCTATGAGACTAGATATCAATTACAGGAAAAGAGCTGTAAAAAATACAAACACATGGAGGCTAAACAATACACTACTTAATAACGAAGTGATCACTGAAGAAATCAAAGAGGAAATTAAAAAATACCTAGAAACAAATGACAATGGAGACACGACGACCCAAAACCTATGGGATGCAGCAAAAGCAGTTCTAAGAGGGAAGTTTATAGCAATACAATCCCACCTTAAGAAACAGGAAACATCTCGAATAAACAACCTAACCTTGCACCTAAAGCAATTAGAGAAAGAAGAACAAAAACATCCCAAAGTTAGCAGAAGGAAAGAAATCATAAAAATCAGATCAGAAATAAATGAAAAAGAAATGAAGGAAACGATAGCAAAGATCAATAAAACTAAAAGCTGGTTCTTTGAGAAGATAAACAAAATTGATAAACCATTAGCCAGACTCATCAAGAAAAAAAGGGAGAAGACTCAAATCAATAGAATTAGAAATGAAAAAGGAGAAGTAACAACTGACACTACAGAAATACAAAAGATCATGAGAGATTACTATAAGCAACTCTATGCCAATAAAATGGACAACCTGGAAGAAATGGACAAATTCTTAGAAATGCACAACCTGCCAAGACTGAATCAGGAAGAAATAGAAAATATGAACAGACCAATCACAAGCACTGAAATTGAAACTGTGATAAAAAATCTTCCAACAAACAAAAGCCCAGGACCAGATGGCTTCACAGGCGAATTCTATCAAGCATTTAGAGAAGAGCTAACACCTATCCTTCTCAAACTCTTCCAAAATATAGCAGAGGGAGGAACACTCCCAAACTCATTCTACGAGGCCACCATCACCTTGATACCAAAACCAGGCAAGGATGTCACAAAGAAAGAAAACTACAGGCCAATATCACTGATGAACATAGATGCAAAAATCCTCAACAAAATACTAGCAAACAGAATCCAACAGCACATTAAAAGGATCATACACCATGATCAAGTGGGGTTTATTCCAGGAATGCAAGGATTCTTCAATATATGCAAATCAATCAACGTGATACACCATATTAACAAATTGAAGGAGAAAAAGCATATGATCATCTCAATAGATGCAGAGAAAGCTTTCGACAAAATTCAACACCCATTTATGATAAAAACCCTGCAGAAAGTAGGCATAGAGGGAACTTTCCTCAACATAATAAAGGCCATATATGACAAACCCACAGCCAGCATCGTCCTCAATGGTGAAAAACTGAAACCATTTCCACTAAGATCAGGAACTAGACAAGGTTGCCCACTTTCACCACTCTTATTCAACCTAGTTTTGGAAGTTTTAGCCACAGCAATCAGAGAAGAAAAGGAAATAAAAGGAATCCAAATTGGAAAAGAAGAAGTAAAGCTGTCACTGTTTGCAGATGACATGATACTATACATAGAGAATCCTAAAGATGCTACCAGAAAACTACTAGAGCTAATCAATGAATTTGGTAAAGTTGCAGGATACAAAATTAATGCACAGAAATCTCTGGCATTCCTATATACTGATGATGAAAAATCTGAAAGTGAAATCAAGGAAACACTCCCATTTACCATTGCAACAAAAAGAATAAAATATCTAGGAATAAACCTACCTAAGGAGACTAAAGACCTGTATGCAGAAAATTATAAGACACTGATGAAAGAAATTAAAGATGATACAAATAGATGGAGAGATGTACCATGTTCTTGGATTGGAAGAATCAACATTGTGAAAATGACTCTACTACCCAAAGCAATCTACAGGTTCAATGCAATCCCTATCAAACTACCACTGGCATTTTTCACAGAACTAGAACAAAAAATTTCACAATTTGTATGGAAACACAAAAGACCCCGAATAGCCAAAGCAACCTTGAGAACGAAAAATGGAGCTGGAGGAATCAGGCTCCCTTACTTCAGACTATACTACAAAGCTATAGTAATCAAGACAGTATGGTACTGGCACAAAAACAGAAAGATAGATCAATGGAACAGGATAGAAAGCCCAGAGTTAAACCCACGGACATATGGTCACCTTATCTTTGATAAAGGAGGCAGGAATGTACAGTGGAGAAAGGACAGTCTCTTCAATAAGTGGTGCTGGGAAAACTGGATAGGGACATGTAAAAGTATGAGATTAGATCACTCCCTAACACCATACACAAAAATAAGCTCAAAATGGATTAAAGACCTAAATGTAAGGCCAGACACTATCAAACTCTTAGAGGAACACATAGGCAGAACACTCTATGACATAAATCACAGCAAGATCCTTTTTGACCCACCTCCTAGAGAAATGGAAATAAAGACAAAAATAAACACATGGGACCTAATGAAACTTAAAAGCTTTTGCACAGCAAAGGAAACCATAAACAAGACCAAAAGACAACCCTCAGAATGGGAGAAAATATTTGCAAATGAAGCAACTGACAAAGGATTAATCTCCAAAATTTATAAGCAGCTCATGCAGCTCAATAACAAAAAAACAAACAACCCAATCCAAAAATGGGCAGAAGACCTAAATAGACATTTCTCCACAGAAGATATACAGACTGCCAACAAACACATGAAAGGATGCTCAACATCTTTACTCATTAGAGAAATGCAAATCAAAACTACAATGAGATATCACCTCACACCAGTCAGAATGGCCATCATCAAAAAATCTAGAAACAATAAATGCTGGAGAGGGTGTGGAAAAAAGGGAACACTCTTGCACTGCTGGTGGGAATGTGAATTGGTACAGCCGCTATGGAGAACGGTATGGAGGTTCCTTAAAAAACTACAAATAGAACTACCATATGACCCAGCAATCCCACTACTGGGCATATACCCTGAGAAAACCATAATTCAAAAAGAGACATGTACCTTCTATGGGTTTTTAAGGTTAACCCAAAAAGGACATATTTTCACTGCCATAGATGCATATTACTATATGCCTTTTTGTTGTTTGTTCTTATTTGCTTTCACCTTATAATCCTATTGCACATCATAATGTAATGTAAAATTTTAGACATTTTATGTTGTACATATCCTGCCTCTCGAGAGGAAAAAAACATTGCCTGGCTACATACAGGAAAGAAACATCTTGGTAAGGTAGATTATAGAAAATAAGATATTTTGAGCCATTATTCTTACTGTGTTATTACTATAAAAATCAGTGAAAAGGAAGAAATAAATGATAATTATGGTTCTGAAGGACAAATGGAGGTAACTGTAAATTACCCTGTAGGATTCTTAGTTCTAGTGAACTGTGATGTCCCTAAAAGCCCCCAGATGGCATTATAGCCTTGATTTTCCTAAGTCGTTTGTTTTCATATGGCACAGATCAGAAACTACTTTAACAAAAAATTCCCTTTACTCCAATGATAAATATGGATATGAAAAATACTATTTTCTTAATCTGTTTATTCTTCACTTTGAGTAGGTTCTCAATTCTGAAGTAGTTATGAATTCGTGTTTTGATTAAGAGAAAGCATTTTTCAAAATAAAATACTTCATAAACCAAAACTTCCAGAAAGAACAAAATGTAAATTTTTTTTCAGGGATACTACTTCATCTGTAAGAATCCAATAACATAAGTTTAAATAAATATGTATGCAAAATATAAATTCAATCCCAAATGAATAATCTCAGTGAGAAAGAGAACTTTATTAGCAACTGTCACTAATTCTCTGTGACCTCTGAAATATTATTAATTTTCTTAGACTCAGTTTCACTGAATTCAAAGCAAGAACACTACTTTTCTTAAACTGAAAAACACCTTTGAAATCTTTAGCTAAATGCTAGGAGTAGGTGTGAACAGGCATGCTTTTCAGCTAATATTAAATAATGGAATTTGTGTATTCAATAAACATAATGTCAGGCAAGGGATCAATGTAATTTAACAGTAAATTACTGTAATGAATACTAAAATGAAAATAACTTTTATTAAAATGTGCTTCCCAGTTATTTACATTCAGCAAAATAAACTTGTTTAAATTGCAGCTCTATGTACCTGCATATGTAAGTTTTTAACACCGCAACCTTCTATAAGTTATTTTGAAAGTACGTGATACGAAATTTATCAAACTGTACTTGAGTAGCAGACATCATAATCGATTCTATGGTATCACTTTCTAAGGATATGAATTTTTATATATACTTTATTTACTAAATAATCAACATATTAAGTTGAAGGTTCAGGCTGCAATTGAACTCCAAGACTTAGTCTTTGTTCTTTCCAAATTTAATCTACCCACTGCTGTATGAAGTTATCTCTAACTTCAGGGCTTCCTTGATGGCGCAGTGGTTGAGAGTCCGCCTGCCGATGCAGGGGACACGGGTTCGTGCCCCGGTCCAGGAAGATCCCACATGCTGCAGAGCGGCTGGGCCCGTGAGCCATGGCCGCTGAGCCTGCGCGTCCAGAGCCTGTGCTCCGCAGTGGGAGAGGCCACAACAGTGAGAGGCCCGCGTACCGCAAAAAAAAAAAAAAAAAAAAAAAAAAAAAAAAAAAAAAATTATCTCTAATTTCAAATATCATAAGATATCATTTGTATGTGGAATCTAAAAAAATGATACAAATGAACTTATTTACAAAACAGAAATAGTCTCACAGACATAGAAAACAAACTTATGGTTACCAAAGGGGAAAGGAGTAGGAGGGATAAATTAGGGATTTGGGATTCACAGATACACAGTACTATATATAAAATAGGTAAACAACAAAGACCTACTCTACAGCACTGGGAACTATATTCAATATCTTGGAATAACCTATAATGGAAAGGAATCTGAAAAAGGATATATATACACGGACACACACACATATATGTAAAATAATCACTTTGCTGTGTACCTGAAACACTGTAAATCAACTATACTTCAATTAAAAAAAGAAAAAATTATCTCTAACTACTAAGCAATTCAAACAAAATTATATTTATTGAGAAGTAATTAAGATTCAACTTGAAAATAGATTCTTGTGAAGACTTATGCCAGATTTAAAATTTTTTTCTAAAACAATATTGATAAACAGCCTAGTTTGCATCTAGATTAGGTAATTTAAAAGACTTTTTAAACTTTTTCATCTTTATTAAATGAATTTGCATTTTTATGTTAAATGTAAAGCCCATGCCAAAATTTTTCCAATTCTAGGCATGCAATTAAATTTTTTTCATGAGTTTACTTATAACTTTCATGGTAACAAAAACCATGAAATCTTTTCTGCTAACACACACAGATACACAAAAGGAAGCTTTTATATTCAAAATTCCAGAAGAGTAATTCATCTAAGACCCTGATTACTCACTGAAAATATTAAAGAACATTATTTTTTCAATGTAATATATTACTTCAATACACTCTTCCAGTACATTAAAATTTTGTATTTTTTTAGTAAAATAAAAACAACTTTAAAACTTTAGGCCTCTACATGACTTTCCTTTAAATCACTTACCGTGTTGTTTTCAGAGGGCCCATGCATAGGCTCACTAGGAAAAACTGCATAATTAGAGAACTAACAGTCACATGAGAAAACATGAATAATTATCTATCTCGCCCTTTTGGTGTATGATCCCTCTCTGACTGGGTTCCAGGCCCATTTAGAATGGATTGACTAAATAAAATTAGATTTGTTAAATGAGAAACCACAGATACAACTTGAAAAAACATCTACTCTAATAAATGTGCATTGACAATATCTTAGTAATCTCTTTAGAGATTTTTTCTAGAGTCCAAATGATTCTATGCTAGAATTGGTAACAGCACTTTTGTCTAAAGATCTTTAAGTGCTCTTCCAGCATTAACCCATTAATTTTCACTCTTTCTCTGTGAGGCAGTCAGATGTAGGTATGGTTAGTTTAATTTTCCACATGAGAAAAACAAGTCACCAAGAAATAAATTTGCTAAAAATCACACATGCAATGCCAACAGATGAAACTGAGCTCAAAGCCCAGAAACTCAACTGAATAAGCAGGAGGTGTTCTACACACTAGTGCACACAGAATGACCATCTCTATCACTATATTTACTAGACATATTCCCATATAATCGAGACTTTCCTCACGTTCGCCCCTCCTGCTCCTCCTCTGCTGCTGATCCACCTTAGAAATGAACTTCCTTTCACACCTGAAACCCACCCTGTTCCCAATCACTATGAAGTATGCTATATCTGTTCAAAAGAACCCCTTGTGGGTAAGTGGGTTCAGACTATGCTTGGTATTATTTAACATAGCAAGACCCAACCAGTCTTTATTTTTTTTTTTAAAGGCAGACAACTTGGTTTGATAATGAATGGAGTTCAGAGTCTGACAAACTTGGATATTAATCCAGCTCTGCCACTCACTGTGAATTGAAACACATTACTTAACTCTTTGTACTCTTTGAGATTACTCTTTGAATCTCAGCTTCCTCATCTGTAATATGGCAACAGTTCTATTTCTTCATAAGTATGTTAATATAATTATGTAAGATTATATAAAGCATGGGGATTATATAAAGTACCTGACACACTGCTGTAATTTCATTAAAAATCCAGGGGTTCTCAGGAGAATTGAACAAATAGAATTATTTCAACAAAAATCTTTCTTTGGACTTATATGCTAAGAACTATAAAACATTAATAAAGGAAATTAAAGAGGATTCAAAGAATGGAAAGATGTCCCATGCTCTTGGACTGGAAGAATATTGCTAACATGGCAATACCACCCAAAGCAACCTACAGATCTAATGCGATCCCTATCAAATTACCCATGGCATTTTTCACAGAACTAGAACAAATAACCCAAAAATGTATATGGAACCATAAAAGACCCAGAATTGCCAAAGCAATTCTGAGGGGGAAAAAACAAAACAAAGCAGGAAGCATAACTCTCCCAGACTTCAGACAATACTACAAAGCTACAGTAATCAAAACAATGTGGTACTGATATAAAAACAGACATACGAATCAATGGAGCAGAATACAGAGCTCAGAAATACACCCACACACCTACGGTCAATTAATCTTTGACAAAGGAGGCAAGAATATAAAATGAGGAAAAAAATCATCTCTTCAGCAAGTGGTGCTGGGAAAGTTGGACAGCTGCATGTAAATCAGTAAAGTTAGAACACACCCTCACACCATACACAAAAATAAACTCAAAATGGCTTAACGACTTAAACAGAAGACATGACACCATAAACTCCTAGAAGAGAGCATAGGCAAAACATTCTCTGACATAAATCATACCAATGTTTCCTTAGGTCAGTCTCCCAAGGCAATAGAAATAAAAACAAAGATAAACAAATGGGACCTAATCAAACTCAAAAGCTTTTGCACAGCAAAGGAAACTATAGACAAAACGAAAAGTCCACCTATGGAATGGGAGAAAATATTTGCAAGCAATGCGACCAACAAGGGCTTAATTTCCAAAATACACAAACAGCTCATGTGGCTCAATACCAAAAAAACAAACCCAATCAAAAAATGGGCAGAAGACCTAAATAGACATTTCTTCAGAGAAGATACACAGATGGCCAGTAGACACATGAAAAGATGCTCAACATCGCTAATTATTAAAGAAAGGCAAATCAAAACCACACTGAAATATCACCTCACACCAGTCAGAATGGCCATCATCAAAGTCTACCAATAATAAATGCTGGAGAGGGTGTGGAGAAAAGGGAACCCTCCTACACTGTTCATGGGAATGTAAATTGGTGCAGCCACTATGGAAAACGGTATGGAGGTTCCTTAAAAAACTAAAAATAGAGCTACCATATGACCCAGCAATCCCACTCCGGGGCATATATCCGGAGAAAAACATGGTTCAAAAAGATACATGCAACCCAATGTTCACTGCAGCACTGTTTACAACAGCCAAGACATGAAAGCAACCTATATGTCCATTGACAGATGAATGAATAAAGAAGACATGGTACATGTATACAGAGGAGTATTACTCAGCCATTAAAAAGAATGAAATAATGCCATTTACAGCAATATGGATGGACCTGGAGATTATCATACTAAATAAAGTAAGTCAGACAGGGAAAGACAAATATCATATGATATCATTTATATGTGGGATCTTTTTTTAAAAATGATACAAGTGAACTTATCTACAAAACAGAAACAGACTCACAGACTTAAGAGAACGAACTTACTGTTACCAGGGGGGAAGTGTGGGGGGAGAGGGATAGATTGGGAGTTTGGGATTGACATGTACACACTACTATATTTTAAACAGATAACCAACAAGGACCTCTGTATAGCACAGGGAACTCTGCTCAATATTCTATAATAACCTAAATGAGAAAAGAATTTTAAAAAGAATAGATACGTGTGTATGTATAACCAAATCACTTTGCTGTACACCTGAAATTAACACAACACTATTAATTAACTATGCTCCAATATAAAATAAATATTTTTAAAAAGCCCAAGCTTTTGCATAGCAAAGGAAACCATTAAAAAAAAACAAACACAAAAATACAACCTATGGAATAGGAGAAAAAATTTGCAAATGATGTGACCGACATGGGAATAACCTCCAAGATATACAAACAGCTCATACAAATCAACAACAAAAAAACAAACAAGGGACTCCCCTGGTGGTCCAGTGGGTAGAACTCCGCACTGCCAATGCAGGGGGCCTGGGTTCGATCCCTGGTCAGGGAACTAAGATCCCATATGCCACAACTAAGCCCATGTACCGCAACTACTGAGCCCATTCCCTCTAGAGCCCACATACCACAACTAGAGAAGCCCGTGCAAAGGAAAAACGAAAAACAAAAAACAAAAAAAAACCAATCAAAAAATGGGCAGAAGACCTAAATAGACATTTCTCCAAAGAAGACATAAGGATGGGCAGTAGGCACATGAGATGCTCAACGACACTAATTATTAGAGAAATGCAAATCAAAACCACAATGACATACCACCTCACAAGGGTCAGAATGGCCATCAGTAAAAAGTCTACAAATAACAAATGCTAGAGAGGGTGTGGAGAAAGGGGAACTCACGTACACTGTTGGTGGGAATGTAAGTTGCTGCAGCCACTATGGAAAAGAATATGTAGGTCTCCCAGAAAACTAATAATACAATTACCATATGATCCAGCAATTCCACTCCTGGGCACATATCCAGACAAAACTATAATTCAAAAAGATACATGCACCCCTATGTTCACAGCAGCACTATTCACAATAGCCAAGACATGGAAACAACCTAAATGTCCAACAAAAGATGAATGGATAAAAAAGATGTGGTACATATATACAATGGAATACGACTCAGCCATAAAAAAGAACAAAATAATATTTGCAGCAATATGGATGCAACTAGAGATTATCATACTAAATGAAGTATGTCAGATAGAGAAAGACAAACACCATATGATGTCACTTATATGTGGAATCTAAAATATGGCACAAATAAACCTATCTACAAAACAGAAACAGACTCACAGACATAGAGAGCAGACTTGTGGCTGCCAAGGGAGAGGGATTGGGGGAGGGATGGACTGGGAGTTTGGGATTAGTAGGTGCAAACTATTTAGAATGGATAAACAACAAGGTTCTACTGTATAGCACAGGGAAATATATCCAATCTCCTTAAACGATAATGGAAAAGAATATTAAAAAGAATGTATACATGTGTATAAACTGAGTCACTTCGCTCTATAGCAGAAATTAACATTGTAAATCAACTATACTTCAAAAAAAAAAAAACGAAAGGAAAAAATCCTTCTCTGGGTCATGATATTTTGCTAACTTATATTGTCCCAAATAATTAAATAATTACTTAGTTTTCCATTTTATATTCTTAATGGAGAACTTACTATATATAAGTCTATATACTTATCACAGTCATAAACTTATTTCTGCTCATCTATCTATATAGAAGAAAAATGATTAGTTGTTATAACCATTCTGTACTGAGAAAAAATGCACAAGGCTGTCCTCTCCTCATCAGCTCAAACCCTTCCTGTTTTTATATGCCCTTATTTCACTGCTCCCACCTAACTAAATTCTCAGCCTGGTATAACCTACCAAAATTTAGGAATTTGAGGTAAGGATTCTGGTAAGGCATATGGGCTGACTATAAGGAAAAATTTATGGATGGAATGACAAGACATAGTCACAGCATTTGAGAAGTGAAAGAGACCTTTGCAATAATTCACTGAATCTCCTTTTTCACCGAAGAGGAGACTAAATTATGAGCAAACCTAGAACTGAGGCTGTAATCCATTACCTATTCAATTTCATCACTTGATGTCTTTTCTTACTTCCTCACTACAAAGGCACATTAAAGATCTCTAGTATGCAAACATGATAAAGCGAAGTGAGGTGAGGTGGACAGAGGTGAAGAGGGGAGAGGAGAGTTTAAAAAGAACACATGGCCTGGGCAACTCTCCATTTGAGTCCTGATGACTACCTGAAAACATACATCCTTCATTCTTATAAGTTCCCATGACTCCAGGACATCTTACTGGCTGGAACTCATTAAACCAACTAAGTTTCTAGTCCTCAGTCCCTAACCTGTGGGAGTTTTACATGCCAGGAGACTCTAGCTACCTTATGAGTCTAGCCCAAACAAACTGGTATTGCCCCTAGACTCCCCTCTGTCTCCTAAAGTTCCCTTTAGGGTACAAAATAACTGTTCCCCAGACAATTATGGGAGAAACTGCCCATTTACCCAATGAAAATGATGTATCAAAAATGCAAACATGGGCTTCCCTGGTGGCGCAGTGGTTGAGAGTCCACCTGCCAATGCAGGGGACACGGGTTCATGCCCCGGTCCGGGAAGACCCCACATGCCACGGAGCGGCTGGGCCCGTGAGCCATGGCCGCTGAGCCTGCGTGTCCGGAGCCTGTGCTCCGCAACGGGTGAGGCCACAACAGTGAGAGGCCCGCGTACCACATACACACACAAAAAAGCAAACATTAATTCCAAGTCATTAATCTTCCAGGTCCACAATCCCTTATCCATAATTCCAAAATCCAAAAAGCTCTCAAAAATGAAAAATATGTATAACTCATTTGGTGGTAAAACTTCATTTGACCATATTTTGTGGCAAAACCTAACCTAAGTTGATGTGAGGCTTTTTTAGTCTTGTTTTAGCACATTCCATGTGAATATTCACACATTTCACTGCAGAAACTCTAATGTATTTGACCAGTTCTGCTGTGCTGCCCCCAAAGAGTATTATAAATAGCATATGTACATTACTATTTGATAAACTCTAAAAAATTCTAAATTCTGAAATTCATCTGGTACCAAAGATTTCAGATTAGGCACCCTGGGCCTTATAAGCAATAGCCCTCTGGTCCTTCAGATTTTAAGACTTCAGCTTGATTCCTGGCCCCACCTTCTAGCTCAGTAACTGTGGATGAGTCATCTGGTTCTTACTAAGTTTGAGATACTTACAAGAGTTATTTTTGCAGAAGAGTCAGCAGAACTTCATGACCTACAGGTGACTAAAACATTAAAGGTGAGAAGTCAGGAGGAGAAGTAGGCCTGAGATGCATTCAATTACACATCTTTTGGCATTTGAGGCAATGTGTGAAGATGCCCTCCAGCAGATGTACAGATAGACTGTAGTTCTAGTGGATGGATGTTGGAATAAGAGCTACAGAGTTGAGGAAAACAGAACTAAAAACTGGACCTTTGAGACAGCAGCTAATTCCAGAGAACAAGTCTCAAGAAAAGTCCTAGAGAATGCCAGAGGGAAAGAAATCAGTCTTTAAAAGAAACAGAAAGAACCATCCAAGAGACAGAAGGCCAAGGAACACAGCACCATAAAAGTCAAAGTAAAACAGAGTTTCCCAAAGGGGTTGGCCAGAAAAATTAAACGCTGGAAGAAGATTATGGATTACGAGGTGTCTGAGCAAAGGGTAATCGTTTCGACTAGAAGGAAGCCACTAGAGATTTTGAAAGTGTGGTTTCAGTAAAGACTATAAGGGAATGTGTGATGCATGGTGAGGAAATGAAGGTAACAGATCAGGGCACTGATGTGAGAAAAAATATAAACAACTGTAGTAGTCAGCTAAGAAAAGGAAAATCAGAGAAGTAAATAATGGTAAACAACTCACGCATCTGAAAAATAAAATGGAATATTTTCTACTTTTTAGAATAATCTAAATAACATTTCTCTCTTTAAAGCACAAACTTTATATTTATCAAGTGCTTGGAAAGTATCTAATTTATTACTCTGCTTTATAACTTTTATGAAGAGAAACAACTATATTTTGCAGATGGAGTAAAGGCAGGTTTAAGTACTTTCTTCATTATTATTACTATTCCTAGTTAGTAAGCTTTCATTGATTACCTACCATATTCAGAAAGCTATACCAGTGCCATGCTTATTACAGTGCCTGGCATTATTCAGTGCTTAATAACTTTTTTTTTTTAAACTGTGTTGAATTACGAATATTTAAATTTAGTGTCACTGTAAGCCCTCTGGAGTACCAGGCTCTTTCTTAGTTCAACCGTCTTGCAAATGCTAAGAAACAGATTTGAATATACCTACATATATACCGGAAAAAAAAAACTGAATATAAAGAATAAAGATCAAAGGATTTCCCTGGTGGTCCAGTGGTAAAGAATCCACCTTTGGGACTTCCCTGGTGGCACAGTGGTTAAGAATCTGCCTGCCGGGCTTCCCTGGTGGTGCAGTGGTTGAGAATCTGCCTGCCAGTGCAGGGGACACGGGTTCGAGCCCCGGTCTGGGAGGATCCCACATGCCGTGGAGCGGCTGGGCCCGTGAGCCACAACTACTGAGCCTGCACGATTGGAGCCTGTGCTCTGTAACAAGAGAGGCCGCGGTGGTGAGAGGCCCGCACGCCGCGATGGAGAGTGGCCCCCGCTCGAAGCAGCTGGGGAGAGCACTCGCACAGAAGTGAAGACCCAACACAGCCAAAAATAAATAAATAAATTTATAAAAAAAAAAAAAAAAAAAAGAATCTGCCTGCCAATGCAGGGGACACAGGGTTCGATCCCTGGTCCGGGAAGATCCCACATGCCGTGGAGCAACTAAGCCCATGCACTACAACTACTGAGCCTGCGCTCTAGAGCCCACAAGCCACAACTACTGAGTCTGTGTGCCTAGAGCTCGTGCTCCACAACGAGAAGCCACCGCAGTGAGAAGCCCGTGCACTGCAATGAAGAGTAGCCCCTGCTTACCGCAACTAGAGAAAGCCCACACGCAGCAACGAAGACCGAATGCATAGATAGATAGATAAATAAATAAATAAATAAATATTTTTTAAAAAGAATCCGCCTTCCAATGCAGGGGATGCGAGTTCGATCCCTGGTCGGGGAACTAAGATCCCAAGTGCCACGGGGCAACTAAGCCCACGCACACAACTACTGAGCTCGCACACCTCAAAAAGAGAGCCTGCGTGCCACAAACTACAGAGCCCACGTGCTCTGGAACCCGCGCACCACTACAGAGCCCACACACCCTGGAGCCCATGTGCCACAACTAGAGAGAGAAAACCCACATGCCACAAGAAAACATCCCACGTGCCTCAACAAAGAGATCCCGTGTGCCTCAATTAAGACCCAATGCAGCCAAAAAAATGAAGGAAGGGAGGGAGGGAGAATAAAGATCAAATTACAGTTCAGTAAGAATTATGAACATTAAATATTGACTCCACTGACTCACTAAATGCCCATTCATTTGAAACCTAAGAAAATAGGAGGAGAAAAAAGACCTGAATGAACTAAGAATTTGAATATGCAATCCTTTTATTAAGGAGCAATGGGGCATCTAATTATCTGAGGAATTGACAATTGTTTCAACTCATTTGCTATTTCAAAAAAAATATGCTAAGATTTTAATAAACTTGTTTTCTTACACTTTATATAAGTTATATCTCATAGTTTAAAACAGCAGGGTACCTGTACTCATACACAAGGACAAAACAATCAGGTTATTTCTAAAGAAAATATGGCCATTTAAAAATAGAATAAATAACTTGTTTTCTCTTATTATTACTCTAGGGTTTTTATATAGGGTTTTTTAGGTTAGTGCAACTGAGGCATTTTCTACCAAAGTACCATAAAAAGAATAAAACACTTAGCCAGGAATTGGGGTAGGAAGGACATTAATAGCCCAAAAGGCTCTCCACAAGCTCAAGATGTATCTTAGAATTTTGTGTTAATTGAACATTCTACCCCACAATACATTCATGTTTTTTAATATAAAATAGTGCTCTAAATTATTTACCACTTACATTACATTTCTCTTAATATTTGAGTAAAATCAACCCTCAAGGAAGATGCACCACAAATCCAATGGCTTCCCAACTTACTGGCCTCTCAGCCTCAGTTTTAGAACTATAGCTATAGGAGTTTAGGTAATGAGGGGAGGACACAATGTTTTCTGATCAAATGAATCTTTCAAGAGACAACATACTACTGAAGATTGTTGAGGAGGGTGGAGTAAGGAGGCAACACAGAGAATGAGTGGGCCAATGTAAATGTACTCCACTGAAGAGCCAAAACTTTCTAAACTTAATAGTAAAGAAGGATTCATATTCTTTTCATTATGTCCCATGAAATTAAATGCCACAAAATTATTTCAGTTTGCTTTCCTTCATTCACCTATTCCTTCATTCATCCATTCATTCATTCAACAAATATGTATTATGCCCCTTTCCACGCCAGACTGTGTCCTAGATACTCAAGATACAAAAACGAAACAGAAAATCCCTACCTTGAGGATCTCACAGTCTTGGGGGAAGGGACATGCAGTACAACAGAGTAAGAGCTATAAAAATAACTGTACACAGTGAGCACAGAGAGACCAACTCTTCCTAGGAGAGTTACCCAAAAAAAGGAAACATCAAATTTTTAAGAAGAGGCAGAAATGTAGTACATTAAGAACCACAGATGAAATGAACTGAAAAAGACTTTGAGCTCATTTAGGCCAATGCCTCATCTTAAAAACAAAAAAACCCTGAGGCCCAGATTGGTAAATGATCCTGCCAAATGGGGTGGAGCTCATTAGAGGTGGTCTGAAGCCAGTGCTCGCTCCGTCTTTAGCATTCTCTGGTTCATTTTCTAGCCTCTAGTCATTTTTTAAATCTTATATATAAAAATTTTATCCATCACAAAAACACTTAAATTTTTAACTTTAAGGTGATACAGTGCTTTTCCAGGAATATATTTTTTCTTTAAAAAATTTTATTACAATTTTTAAATTTCACTGTCATGTAACCTATTGACCAAATTCAATAGCTTTTAACATTTTGGCACATGTGCTTTACCTCTCCTTTTTTTCTTTCTTTGTTACCAAAAATTCTAAAGTAAATTCCTGACATGTCTAAGTCATTTCAACCCCCAATACTTCTATGTTTATATCTGAAAAACAAGGACAATTTCTTACATCACTACAATATGATCATACCTAAAAAATTAACAATCATTCCTTAATAACATCTAATAGCCAATCAATATTTAAATTTCCTTATTTATCTCAAAAATGTCTTTTTACAGTTATTCCATTTAAAATATTTATTTAAAATATTTATTTCTACTTCACTGCAAAACAGTATTCAACAATCCTATTTTTCTTGCTTTTTACAAACTTCTATTCTGAACTTGTACTTACAAGGGTCTTACACATAAGTCATTAACTTCATGCACACCTCCCCAACCCTTATCCCAGTCTCTCCCTATATATATATATATATATATATATATATATATATATATATATATATTTGGCTGCGTTGGGTCTTTGTTGCTGCACGCAGGCTTTCTCTAGTTGTGGCGAGTGGGGGCTACTCTTCATTGTGGTGCACGGGTTTCTCATTACGGTGGCTTCTCTTGTTGAGGAGCACAGGCTCTAGGCATGCGGGCTTCAGTAGTTGTGGCACGCAGGCTTAGTATTTGTGGCTCACAGGCTTAGTTGCTCCATGGCATGTGGGATCATCCTGGGCCAGGGCTCGAACCCGTGTCCCCTGCATTGGCAGGCGGATTCTTAACCACTGTGCCACTACGGAAGTCCCTCAATATATTTTTAAAACTTGAATAATTATTTCAGATATCCTTCCTGCTTTTTCACCCCAACATACATAAGCTATGGCTCTCTTATTATTTTCTCTAGTCTAATAAAATTACAGTAAAACCCCATTAAAAAGGTCCCTTCGGGTTTCCCTGGTGGCGCAGTGGTTGAGAGTCCGCCTGCCGATGCAGGGGACACGGGTTCGTGCCCCGGTCCGGGAAGATCCCACATGCCGCAGAGCGGCTGGGCCCATGAGCCATGGTCACTGAGCCTGCACGTCTGGAACCTGTGCTCCGCGACGGGAGAGGCCACAACAGTGAGAGGCCCAATTAGCTAAAAAAAAAAAAAAAAAAGGTCCCTTCTATATCAGATAAAATCACATTTCAGATTCAGATACACACACACACACACACACACACACACACACACACACACACATATACGGCACTGTGTGATTCATGTAACTGCAATCATAATTCAATAAACCTAGATTTTCCTTCCCTGTCAATGCAAAAGTGAAAATTGAGTTTGCTTATATCTGTATCCCTGATATGGCTCCTTTCTTGGCCATATTTTCAAATGCATAAATAACATTTTCAAAAATGTCTGAAAATGTGCAACAAAGCAAATCTCAACAAATTTCAAAGAACTGAAATCATACAGACTATGACTGATATCATACAGAGATGTTCTCTGACCACAGTGCAACTAAGCTAAATGTCAGTATTTTAAAAGATAACTTGAAAATTCCTAAATATTTTTTGGGAAAAAAATCTACCTCTGGAAACAGAGGCAAGGGAACCCTAAATCAGAGACCTACAGTGAACTGATCAAAATGTCCCACTGCTCACCATCTCATTTTTGGAAGCAGCTCCAACAACTCTGGACCTGAGTAAGCCCCAATAATTTTATGGCCCAATGGTGTCCTAAGAGGGAAATTCTGGACTTCTGCCTAATATAGCTAAAGGATATAGAAGAGGAATCAAGTAATTAAAGAAATAGAAAAGATATAATCACGTTTGTATTTCTGGCTGGAGAAGTGTCTTTCTGTTTACATCTAGTTCATCAAGCAATCCAAGATTTATAAATATGTTGTTCAGGTAGAAGATGTGGATTCAAATACTTATTTAGAACTTACAGTAATATGGTTCCCTTTTTCAATAACTTTATGCATTCAATGCATAAGGTAAGGAAATGGAGAAGTATGTAAGGCACAGGTCCTGCCCTCAGGACCAAAGTCTAAAAACAATAAATGACACACTGTGGCGGCAGTGGTGTTTTCAGTGTCTTTACTCCCCAGACAAAAAGGACTGTTTTCACTGTATTTATAAAATATGTACAAATTAAGACAAAACATTTAGTTCTGAAATTATATTAGATGAGTTTGTGAAGCCGGTAGTTATAATTAAACTTTATCTAGTACTTTTACTATTTAGGGCAAATACCAGAGCTATTCATGGATCCACTGATTCTGAGTTTGCTGTTTTTGTCTCTTCATTTCCTATCCTAAATTGTTCCCCTTATGTTCCCTGCTCACTGTAGAGATGAATTTTAGCTCTTAAATGTCTGGGGCCAGATTCTCCCACTCCAGCTTCCCCTTCTGCACAGAATGCTTCATGCTTATGAAACACTCAAGAGCCTGGGGAGAAAGGTGCTATACCCATGCAAAGTGTGGTTATTATTATTGATGTTTCTCATAAACACTGATATTTAAAATGTCTAAAGTAATGTCAGACCGTAAGGTAACAACAAAGCTTTTTCTCTTGGAAAGCTATTGCATTACGTTTGCTTTGATGTCAGTTATGTCTGTAATGTGTAAAACTCCTCCATGTAGGCACAGCTCAGAGGCAAGGATGACTAGTCCAGAGGGCTAATAACAAAGACTTTATTTTCTGCCACATCCCACCAGTCAGGTAGTTCCCACAGTGGTTACCTGAGTCACTATGTACACATATAAGTTTATGCTAGCATGAGGAAAATTATATATAGGACTCGGGTTCGAAAGAGCAAGCCCTTCCACAAGTCGCCTGATGATTAATCAGTCATTTCATTTCAGCATTTATTGAGATCCTATGATATGTGCACAGTGCTGTACTAGGTACTGAGGATAATAATATAAATATCTTTCTTGACCTCAAAGAGCTCAGAGAGTAATAAAAGAGACATAGATGTAAATGAAGCAAAATGAAAAAAGGACTTTAAAAGATGCATAAGCAAGTGCAAAAAAAAAGTACTGAAATTTACCTGGGGACACCAGAGAAGTCTCCATGGAAAGTGTAGTAGTTGAACTAAAAATAACAGTTCTGAAGTCAGAGAAGGGAAGAAAAAGGGAATTATAAACAAAGTCAAAAAAGCTTAAGAGTTACATAGTTCAGAATTATACTTTAAAAGAGAAAGAACATTGGACTTTAAGTTCCAAGACTATGGTTTTAGTTCCTGCCTCATCTCTGACTCTCTACAGAAACTTAATTGATAAGAAAAATGGGATTAGGGTTTACCTAATAGAGATGCTATTGAAAATCTTGAACATCTTATATGGACACTGACCAATCAAAACGAATGTTGGCTATAATCAGTACAGACATTTTGCTGAATACCAACCAGCCTTACCTACATCTTTTTTTTTTTCTGTCCTCCCCCTCTAGAATGTAGGTTCCTTGGGAGAAACCATTGTTAATCACCGTATTCTAAAAACGTACCAGGGATTTGTTTTAACCAGGTATGGTAAGACATGAAGACAGAGAAATGATCATCATGAAGGAAGAAGTTTATACTTGCAGACCCCTAGAAACAGGAGCATTTCTAAAATACACCAATATAATAATATAATAATAATGGCACAAATGGTAACAATGATAATATTCAGAATGTCCTCAGAAACCCAATTTAGATCCAATAAGACTTAAAAATGGTCGAACCTGTCGAAAAGAATATTTATGATATTCTGATTAAGATTAATTTTCTCCTCCCAGAGAGAAAACAAGGTTCTTTTCCTCTACATAACTAGGCCTTTACACAGAGTACACCTAGATTCACAAGATAAAACACAGGTAAAACATAAGCAATCTTTAAGACTATCTCCTAGCCTCCCTTAATCCAGTGAGGAGGAAAACAGGAAGATACCCAGCTGAAATAGTTAAGGTATCTCATCACTCCTGACAGAATTTTCCATATACGTAAAAGAAAGTGGGGGCAGGGGTGGATGTCCCTGTAGCAGCTGGCAGGACCCCATGGAATGAGTCTTGCTTTGCTAATTCTGTTGACATCTCTCTCAGCAGGTACAGCAGCAGCAGCACCAAGATCCCGAACTGGTCTTGTTGCCTCAAGCTGCCTCGGGGAAATGGTCAAAGAAACTCAATTTTTAAATCTCAACTATTACAACTTTTCAAGAGTGGCTAGACATTTAGAGGCCATGCTGTCCGGGCCCAAATAAGCCAATAATGCCTGTTAAATACACTGCTAAGAGCTAATGACCCTGTGACATTTCAAACAGTTTCAGGTCTACATTCAAACTGCTGCATTATAATCAAGTTGTATAAACCTGTCTCACATTTAAGGCCTATGGGCTTCAGCTAATGAAGGAGATAGTTTGACAACTAAAAGGAAAAAATCTTGTTACAAATTGGCAGGTGTAAGAGGAGTCAAAGTCCTAGAAAAAAAAAATTGTTTCAAGACCTCTACTAGTAAAGATCCTGAGGTTACCACTACAACCACAACCTTTATGAAGTTTCTGGTGATTCTCTAAGGGTTATTACACTAAACTTGAGGAATACAATATCTCAAGTTAACACACCTAGATGAGACTTTTCTTTAATTTTTATTTTTTTATTGAAGTAGAGTTGACTGACAGTGTTTCAGGTATACAGAAAAGTGATTCAGATACACACAGATATATGCTATAGATATGTATTCTTTTCAGATTCTTTTCCATTATAAGTTACTACAAAATATTGAATATATAGTTCCCTGTGCTATACAGTAGGTCCATGTTGGTTATCTATTTTATATATAGTAGTGTATATCTGTTAATACCAAATTCCTAATTTATCCCTCTCCCACTTTCCCCTTTGGTAACCATAAGTTTGTATTTATATCTGTGAGTCTATTTCTGTTTTGTAAATAAGTTCATTTGTAACATTTTTTAGATGCCACATATGAGTGATATTGTATGATATTTGTCTTTCTGTGTCTGACTTACTTCAGTTAGTATGATAATCACTAGGTCCATTCATGTTGCTGCATATGGCATTATTTCATTATTTCATTCCTTTTCATGTCTGAGTAATATTCCATTGTATAATATGTACCACACCTTCTTTACCCATTCATCTGTTGATGGACGTTTAGGTTGCTTCCATGTCTTGGCTGCTGTAAATAGTGCTGCTGTGAACACTGGGGTGCATCTGTCTTTTCAAGTTAGAGTTTTTCCCTGATATATACCCAGGTGTGGGACTGTAGGATATATGGTAACTCTATTTTTAGTTTTTTAAGGAAACTCCATACTGCTCTTCATAGTGGCTGTACCAATTTACATTCTCACCAACTGTGTAGGAGGGTCCCCTTTTCTCCACATCCTCTCCAGCATTTATTATTTGTAGATTTTTTTTAATAAACTTATTTATTTTTAATTTTGGCTGTGTTGGGTCTTTGTTGCTGTGCACAGGCTTTCTCTAGTTGCGGCGAGCAGGGGCTACACTTCGTGGTGGTGCGTGGGCTTCTCATTGCAGTGGCTTCTCTTGCTGTGGAGCACGGGCTCTAGGTGTGCGTCCTCCAGTAGTTGTGGCACACGGGCTCAGTAGCTGTGGCTCACAGGCTCTAGAGCGCAGGTTCAGAGTTGTGGCACACGGGCTTAGTTGCTCCGTGGCATGTGGGATCTTCCCGGACCAGGGATTGAACCTGTGTCCCCTGCACTGGCAGGCAGATTCTTAACCACTGCACCACCAGGGAAGTCCCTAATTGTAGACTTTTTGATGATGGTCATTCTGACTGGTGTGAGGTGATTCCTCACTGTGGTTTTAATTGAATTCTTCTAATAATTAGCAATGTTGAACATCTTTTCATGTGACTGTTGGCCATCTGTATGTCTTTTTTTTTATATTAATTTTTATTTATTTTATTTTTGCTGTGTTGGGTCTTAGTTTCTGTGCAAGGGCTCCCTCTAGTTGTGGCAAGCGGGGACCACTCTTCATCGCAGTGCGCGGGCCTCTCACTATCGCGGCCTCTCTTGTTGCGGAGCACAGGCTCCAGACACGCAGGCTCAGTAGTTGTGGCTCACAGGCCCAGTTGCTCTGCGGCATGTGGGATCTTCCCAGACCAGGGCTCGAACCCATGTCCCCTGCATTGGCAGGCAGATTCTCAACCACTGCGCCACCAGGGAAGCCCTGTATGTCTTAATAATTAAAGATTTGTATACTCTATTACCCAGAAATCCTACTTTTAAGAATGTTCTTACAAGAAAAAAAAAGGGGGAGGGAGCAAAAAACTCATATCAACGAAGTTCATGACCACAGTATTTATAACAACAACAACAACAACAAAAATACATTGGAACCAACCTTAATACTAACAACTAAAGTAAGTAATATATCAATTCAATGGAATATAATTCAGCTATTACTACTCAGTCATTACGAGCTTCAAGTCTTACAGTACCCTGATAATACAATGAAAATAACAACTTCATAGCACTGTTTGCAAAAAACATCTCATACTTTATGATGAAAAATTGTGAGGGACTTCCCTGGTGGTCCAGTGGTTAAGACTCCGCGCTTCCACTGCAGGGGGCATGGGTTTGATCCCTTGTCGGGGAACTAAGATCTCTCATGCCACACAATGCAGCCAAGAAAAAAAAATGTGCAAAAATGAGAGAGAAGCTGTAACAGTCAAATGTTCTCATTTGGCTTAACATTTACTTTTGTGACTTCATCTATAGAGGATATCTCCCTCACACTCAGTATGAATATAACACATAGATACTTTGGGTCAAAACTAAGACAGGGCATGTAACTAAATAAACTATGTTAGGTACAGAAATGATTTTAAGTCATTGTGAACACTATTAAGGATGACTATAACCTTCACTTTAATTACCTTCAAAAGAAAAATGAACTTTCATTTCTAGAAGTATGGTGGGCTAGATACCTGTCTGACCTCCTAACGTAAACATTAAAATTCTGATAACGTATTAAAACCTCCTTTTTAAAGGAATCAATGACCTGGAAAGATATTAAAGAATATTCAGAAGTCAAAAACTAAGTAAACATGGGAATCAAGAGAGTAAATGTAGCACTGAAATCTACTCTTCTCTTGACAGTACAGTCAGCCCTCCATATCTTCAGGTTCCACATCCGCAGACTCAAGCAAACTCTGATCAAAAATATTCAGGGAAAAAAAAAATCCCAGAAAGTTCCAAAAAGCAAAACTTGAATTTGCCAAACACTGGCAACTATTTACATAGCATATACATTGTATTTACAGCTATTCATATAGCATACACATTGTGTTAGGTATTACAAGTAATCTGGAGATGATTTAAAGTATACAGGAGAATGTGAGTAGGTTCTATGTAAATACTACACTGTTTGATACAAGGGACTTGAGAACTTTCAGATTTTGGTATCCTCAAGGGGGTCCTAAAACCAATCCCCTGAGGACATCAAAGGATGACTGTATATGCCTAATTAAAAGACCTTGAGCTGAGATTTTCACAGCCTGCTAGGAGTTGAGAGAGAGAAGAGAAAGATCAGGGCGTGTGCAAGGTATAAAGCATAATGAATGATTCCTCCAATAAAGATGAGACCACAAAGCACTACACCTCCTGTGTAGTTATACTAAAAATGATCCCAATCCCCTTCCTCCATATGCCTCCAGAGAGAAATGCAGGGAAAATCTCCTGACCTTAGAGCAAAATAAATGAAAGTGGAAAAAAAATCCCTAGTATTAATATCCACAACAACTTTCTCATGGTCTGCATCCTGAATTCATACTACCTAAGTGGTCTGAAAAGCTTCAAGCCAAGAATTTAAAGTGGTCCCAGACATACAACAGAAGCAAATATAAATCCTCTTTGAAGCAACCCACCTTCAAGGTAGGTCTTAAAGAATTCCCACTATTCTACGAAATATCAACTCCCAGTCACCAAAATTCACAAAACACACAAGAAAACAAGGCACTGTAAGAAACAGCAGATATAACTGACAACAGAATCAAATGTATGAAAACTTCAGATATCAGAATATCAATCACAGAATATAAATATTTTAGTATCTTTAGTAAAATAAGAGAATTAAAATGAGTAAAAAACAAGAGAAAATAAATTATAACTAAACTTGAAAAATAAACAAATATATAATAATTGAAATTTAAAACTCAATGAGTAAGTTCTATATTAGATTAAGAACTAAAGAGAGAGTTAGTGAGCTAGAAGATATATTTCAATAATTTGTCCAGAATGCTGCAGAATCATGTATCTACATATCTAGACAAGGAAACAGAAAATATAAAAGAAAGGTTAAGAGATATGTAATACAGAGTGAGAAAGTCTTACATGCGTGAAATGAGAATGACAGAAGGATAAGTTATATTCAAAAGTATATTCTTCAGACAGGGGAAAGTAATCTCAAATGGAAGGTCTTACATGCAAGGAAAATGGTAGATACATGATTAAATTTAAGCAAACACCGATACTTATAAAATAGCAATATTAATGTTTTGTGGAACTAAACAAAAAAGGTAAAATTATAATACATGACAACAACAGCATATAAATCAAAGCATGCAAGTCAGGAGTGCTGTGATAACAGTTAAAATATTCTAAGGACTCTGTATGTTTAAGAAAAGGGGTAAAGATAGTAATTAATGTTAGATTTTTGTAAGTTAGAATTCAAAAGCTAATTCTAGAGTGACTACCAAGATAAAAATAATAGAGTATAAAATTTCCTAATAGGGTAGAAATTGAATGAGAAAAAAATATGCAATTGATTCAGAGGAGAAAAAGAAAGAAATATACAAAAGGTAGGATGAATAAAAATCACTAAATAAAATTATTAAAAATAAAACTGTATCAGTAATTTAAATAAATATGAAAGGACATACAGGATCAATTATACTGACAATGAACATGCCAATACTGAAATTAAAAACACAATACAGGGACTTCCCTGGTGGCGCAGTGGTTAAGAATCCACCTGCCAATGCAGGGGACATGGGTTCGATCCCTGGTCCAGGAAGATCCCACATGCTGCAGAGCAACTAAGCCCGTGCACCACAACTACTAAGCCTGCGCTCTAGAGCCCGCGAGCCACAAGTACTGAGCCCACGTGCCAAAACTACTGAAGCCCGTGCGCCTAGAGCCTGTGCTCTGCAACAAGAGAAGCCACTGCAATGAGAAGCCCGTGCACTGCCACGAAGAGTAGTCCCCGCTAGCTGCAACTAGAGAAGCCCACAGGCAGCAACAAAGACCCAATGCAGCAAAAACACAAAAACAAAAAAACACAATACAATTTATAATCACTCCAAGGAAAATTAAATACTTACATATACACTTAACATATACAGGATCTATATGCTAAAAATGCTAAAAATTACAAAATACCCATTTTAAAAAGTCAAAGAAAACTTAAATTGAGAGAAATAGCATGTTCATGAATTGGAAGACTCAATATAGTATAAGCATGTCAAATCTCACCAAATTGGACTATAGTTTAATGCAATTCATACCAAAAAACTAGTAAGATTTTTACATAGGCAAGATTATTCTAAAATCTACATGGAAAGGCATAGGCCTTAAAAGAACCAAAACAATCTTGACAAAAAAAGAATGAGAACAAAGAAGTGGGAGAAAGTACTCTGTCTATATTAAGGTTTACTATATAGCAGAGTAGTCAAGACAGTGTGATATGGGCCGAGGGACAGACACATAAATCAGTGGAGCAGAATAAAAGACTCAGAAACAGACCCACACAAACATGCTATACTGACTTTCGACAAAGGCACAAAACCAATTCAATAAAGGAAGGATAGCCTTTTCAATAAATTATGCCAGAACAATTGCACATCCACAAGCTAAAAAAAGAGAGAGAGAGAACCTCAACCTAAGTTCCACACCTTACACAAAAATTGGCTCAAACTGGATCACAGACAAACATAAAACGTAAACCTTTTAGAAGAACACATAGAAAATTATCAGGATCTGGGGCTAAGCCAATAGTTCTCAGACTTGACACCAAATACATGATCCATTAAAAAAAAAACTGATAAATTGGGCCTCACTGAAATTAAAAACTTTTGCTCT
Source organism: Mesoplodon mirus (assembly GCF_964341445.2). Classification (NCBI taxonomy): domain Eukaryota; kingdom Metazoa; phylum Chordata; class Mammalia; order Artiodactyla; family Ziphiidae; genus Mesoplodon; species Mesoplodon mirus. Next base: position 122,942,609 of record NC_138980.1, on the reverse strand, counting down.
GTGAAAGCCCATGTGAAGAAGATGAAAAGACAAACTACAGACCAGGAGAAAATATTTGCAAACCACATATCTAACGAAGAACTCATATCTAGACTATATAAAGCACTCTTAAAATTCAACAGTAAAAATGAAACAATACAATTAGAAAATGAGCAAAAGATGAACAGACGTTTAACTGAAGAGGGCATACAGATGAAAAATAAGCACATGAAAAGATGTTCATGATCATTAACCATTAGAGAAATTTATATTAAAACCAAAATGAGATACTACTACACACAAATCATAATAACTAAAATAAGAAATAATAACACCAAATGCTGGCAAGGATGCAGAGAGAGTAGTTCATGCATACATTACTGCTGAGAACGTGAAATGGTACAACCACTTTAAAAAACAGTTGGACGATTTTTTTTTTTAAACTAAACATGCAACAATCATAAAGCCACTAACTGTACTCTTGGGCATTTATGCCAGAGAAATGAACATTATTTTCATGCAAGGACCTGAATGTGAATGTTTATAAGCAGTTTTACTTGTAATTGCTAAAAAACTGGAGTCAGTGGGTGAATGATTAAAGAAACTGGGATATATACATAGCATGAATACTACTAAGCAATCAAAATTAACAGACTATTGATACACACAGCTTGGATGAGTCTCCAGGGAATTATGCTGAATTTAAAAAAAGCCAATCCCCAAAAGATTACATAATGTATGATTCTATTTACATAACATTTTTGAAATGACAAAATTTTAGAAATGGAGGACAGATTAGTGATTACCAGATGGTAGAAAGTGGCAAGGGGAGGGAGAAAGGTGGTGCAGTTATAAAAGGCAAGAGGAAGGATCCTTGTGGTGTTGGAAATATTGAGTATCTTCAACAGTGGTAATGGATACACTGAATTTACACACACACACACACACACGCAAATACAATTAAAACTGAGGAAATTTGAATAAAATCAGTGGCTTACATTAATCTCTTGGTTGTAATATTATATCATAGTTTTGCAAAAGGTTACCATTGGGGGAGAATGGACAAAGTATTCACAAGACCTCTCTGTATTATTTCTTACAACTGTATATGAATTGACAATTAAATACAATAGCATCAAGAAATATAATGTGCCTAAAAACAAACATATGGGCCAGTGGAACAGAACAGAGAACCCAGAAATAAACCCACACACCTACGGTCAATTAATCTTTGACAATTCTTGCCTCTCCATCAGAGGCAAGAATATACAATAGAGAAAAGACAATCTCTTCAGCAAGTGGTGTTGGGAAAGTTGGACAGCTGCATGTAAATCAATGAAGTTAGAACACACCCTCACTTCATACACAAAAATAAACTCAAAATGGCTTAAAGACTTAAACAGAAGACATGACACCATAAACTCCTAGAAGAGAGCATAGGCAAAACATTCTCTGACATAAATCGTACCAGTGTTTTCGTAGGTCAGTCTCCCAAGGCAATAGAAATAAAAGCAAAAATAAACAAATGGGACCTAATGAAACTTACAAGCTTTTGTACAGCAAAGGAAACCATAAACAAAATGAAAAGACAACCTACAGACTGGGATAAATTATTTGCAAATGATGCAACCGACAAGGGATTAATCTCCAAAATATACAAACAGCTCATACAACTCAACAACAAAACAATCAACCTAATCAAAAACTGGGAGAAGACCTAAACAGACATTTCTCCAAAGAAGACATACAGGTGGCCAACAGGCACACAAAAAGATGCTCAACATCGCTAATTATTAGAGCAATGCAAATCAAAACTACAATAAGGTATCACCCTCACACCAGTCAGAATGGCCATCATTTAAAAGTCTACAAATAACAAACCCTGGAGAGGGTGTGGAGAAAAGGGAACCCTCCTACACTGTTGGTGGGAATGTAGGCTGGTGCAGCCACTATGGAAAACAGTATGAGGTTCCTCAAAAAACTAAAAATAGAGTTGCCATATGATCCAGCAATCCCACTCCTGGGCACATATCCAGACAAAACTGTAATTCAAAAAGATACATGCACCACTACGTTCGTAGAAGCACTACTCACAATAGCCAAAACATGGAAACAACCTAAATGTTCATCAACAGATGAATGGATAAAGAAAATGTGGTACATATACACAACAGAATACTACTCAGACATAAAAAAGAATGAAATAATGCCATTGCAGCAACACGGATGAACGTAGAGATAATCATACTAAGTTAAGTAAGTGAGAAAGAAAAAGACAGATACCATATGATATCACTTATACATGGAATCTAAAATATGACACAAATGACCTTATCTACAAAACAGAGACAGACTCACAAACATAGAGAACAGACTTGTGGTTGCCAAGGGGGAGGCCTGGTAGGAGAGGGATGGATTGGGAGTTTGGGATTAGCAGATGCTAACTATTATATATAGAATGGATAAACAACTTGGTCTTACTGTAGCACAGGGCACTATATTCAGTATCCTGTAACAAACCATAATGGAAAAAATATAAAAAACAATGTACCTATATGTATAACTGAATCACTTTGCTGTACAGCAGAAATTAACACATTGTAAATTAACTATACTTCAATAAAATTTTTAAAAAGAAATATAATGGGGCTTCCCTGGTGGCGCAGTGGTTGAGAGTCCGCCTGCTGATGCAGGGGACGCAGGTTCATGCCCCGGTCCAGGAAGATCCCACATGCCGTGGAGTGGCTAGGCCCGTAAGCCATGGCCGCTGAGCCTGCGCATCTGGAGCTTGTGCTCCGCAACGGGAGAGGCCACAACGGTGAGAGGCCCGCGTACCGCAAAAAAAAAAAAAAAGAAAGAAATATAATGTACCTAGTATAACTCTAAACAATGTGTAAGATTCTTATGGAGAAATTATAAAATTTTGTTGATACTAAAGAACTACTACATAGAGCTATATGTTATACTCATGGATTGGAAGACTTAAGTTCATAAAGATATAAAGACTCGATGCTATTCCAATCAAAATTTTAACAAGATTTCTTTGTGGAAACAGGCTGATTCTAAAATTTGTATAAAAAGAACCAAGACATTTTTAAGGAGGAAAAACAAAATGAGGAGATTTGCCTTACCGGATATAAGATGGTATACTTATAAGCTAAGACAGTTAAGACAGTGGAGTTGGCAACACAAACAGACAAAATAACCAGCAGAATAAAATAGCCCAGAAACAGACTTCATTTTTGACAGAAGTAGCACTGCACACCATAGGGGAAAAAAAAAACTTCTGTTTATCAAAAAATACCACAGAAAGAGTAAATAGATGAAGCACATACTGGGAGAGTTACTTGTAATACCCACTAAGTAACCAAAAAAAGCTGTACCCAGAATATATAAAGAATCACCACAAATCAGTAAGAAAAAGGCATAAAACCCAACAGAAAATAGAAAACTTGAACAAGCATTTCACAAAGAAGAAGCACAAGTAGCCAAAAGCATAAAAAGATGAAAGATGCTCACAATAAGGTAACATTTTACATCTGCCAAGTTTGCAAAAATTTTAAATTCTGACAATATCATGTGTTACTTTGAGGCATTAGAACACATGCAGTACTGGTGGTGGTATAACTTAGTATAATCACTTTGGAAAATAATTTGGCATTACCTAGTAGAGTGGGAGGTATGTAATTCCACTCCTAGGCGTGTACCTTAAGAAACTCTTCCACATATGCACCAAAACACATGCATAAGAATATTCACAGTACAGTGGCACTATTCATAATAAAAAAAATAGCAAACAGCCCAAATATCTACCAACAGTAGAATGAACAAATTGTAGTATATCCATACAATGCAGTACTATAAGAGAAAAGTAATGACTCGTAGTAGAAGCAATAAAGTCACAAAAGAATATATACAGTATAATTTTCTTTATATAAAGACAAAAAGCAGGCAGAATTAATCAATATATTATATAGAAGAAAAAGTATGTTGAAACTGTAAGTAAAAGCAAGAAAATGAAAACTCCAAGTCAGTATAATGGTTATCTCTAAGTAGAGAGGAAAGAGATGGGCACACAGGGCACTTTAAATGTTCTTTTTTTTTTTTTTTGTGGTACGCGGGCCTCTCACTGTTGTGGCCTCTCCCGTTGCGGAGCACAGGCTCCGGACACGCAGGCCCAGCGGCCATGGCTCACGGGCCCAGCCACTCCGCGGCATGTGGGATCTTCCCGGACCGGGACACAAACCCGTGTCCCCTGCATTGGCAGGCGGACTCTCAAACACTGCGCCACCAGGGAAGCCCTAAATGTTCTTTAAAAAAAAAAAAAAAGGAGTAGACATATAGGTAATCATCAAAATTTTATTCTTCAGACCTTAACATTTTTAATTAATATTTAACTTAAAAAAACTTTTTATAAAGAAAGCATCATGGGGCTTCCCTGGTGGCGCAGTGGTTGAGAGTCCACCTGCCAATGCAGGGGACACGGGTTCGTGCCCCGGTCCGGGAAGATCCCGCATGCCACGGAGCGGCTAGGACCGTGAGCCATGGCCGCTGAGCCTGCGTGTCCGGAGCCCGTGCTCCGCAACGGGAGAGGCCACAACAGTGAGAGGCCCGCGTACCACAAAAAAAAAAAAAAGTAAATGACCTTGTGTCACAAGCTGAGGTATTTGTTTATACTGATTATTAAGCATCCTGAAGTATGAATAAATCATCTACATAGAGAAATAAATTTATTTTTAACAAAAATGGTCCTTGGCATGACTCTACTATTTATACTGTTGCAGTGAGTTTATTCCACAAACCAGTTTTCTTAACACATTCAGTCTCAGGACAGCTTGGCAGCCCCTGAAACTCAGCAATAAACTGTCTGGTAAATTAATATGGAAGACACAAACTACTAAGTAAATTATGAATATGTGATAACTTTCCTCCTTTCAAAATAATGAAGTCACTGAAAAATATTTTTCTGTATTTTCCAAATTATCTATTACACTATAAGGAAAAACTTAATTTTTAAAGTTTAACAAGAATTAGAGCTAAGGTTTCCTAGGGAGTCAAATGTTTATCAAATATATACATATATATATATATATATATATATTGCTTTTTGTAAAGGTCTGTGAAAAGTATTGTTACTCTCTTAGAAGAGGTCAAGAATAAATAACACAACATGCATTGAGTTGCTGTGTACTATAATTAAAGATAGTGGTATGCTGGTAAATGGTTAACAGTTCTATTGGTGGGGGGTGTGGGTCTTGATTTGTAGTATTTGCCAATTTCTCTGTTGTAAATACTCCCACTACAGCCGATTACAAACTACCAATTTGAAGTTACTAAATGTGGAGTTGGGAAGAAATGCCCAGTAGCACATCATTATCTAGTATTTTTACCATATATATATAATAGATGTAAATAACGTTAAGGGCATAGATAACAATAAAATATAGCACAATAATTGGGAAGTGATGTTTGAGCACGTATTACCTTTGTTTTTAGTATAGCTTATTTTAATATAAGTTTATGTGATTTTAATAATCACTGTGTTTAACAGGCTGGCAAAATTCCTGAAACTTTGTTGCAGCTTACCACGGATGAGTCTGCACTCTAGTTAATGTCCCCAAACTGGTACAACAATTAGTAAATGACATGAACATGATTATATTGTATATACATTCCTGTACACTTATGACCTGTACATAAGAAAGAGTTACAAAATTCTCCTTTAAGGTAACTGCTTGGTAAAGTACGTACACAATGCAATAACAGCAATGTTAGTGAACTGTTTTGCAGACACCAGACTTAATTTTCAGAATTTACCCCTTAGTCCAGACAGATCAGACTGAGCTTTGTAACAGAGAATTTCTGGATTCTTAACAAAGTCATGTAGCAGGCCTGAAAAAACTCCACTATCATTCCCACTCTGTCTAGTCGGTGAATGAGACACAAGGTAGGAAAGGAAAAGGGGGAAAACAGAGACTCCCAAAGGATCCCTTCCACAATTAATTATGCAAATCACAAGTAAATTAGACACTAAAAATTTAAGATTGATTGAAAGCCTTGCTCAAATTGCTTTAACTGTGATTCATAAACCAATCACACAAATTCATGTGTTGTGTAAAAGAAAAAAATTAGAGAGATGTAGAATGGAATAAGATTACCTTAATTTAAATGTAAAAGACATGGTTGCTGATATATGAGTCTCTTACACTGTTAGCACTAGCCCATCAGATGTTAACAAAATCTGATATGCAACAGTTTTACATATCCCCTTGTGGGAGAAAGATCAACTTGTGATCTGCTTTATAAATCAGCTACAGTGTTAGAGTTAGGCTACTGTATCTAAATGGCTTTTAGATATGCTTCCTGTTTTAAGCTACCATATTTACAAATGAAAGCATTTTCAAACCACAGCTTTTAATATAATTTGCATATTTAGTAATACATTGATTAAAATTAAACACGGATTATTGCAATTTATTTCAGAAACAGATGGGATGCATTAAGTGAAAAGCCAGAGCTTTTAAACAGAACAGACTCACTGGCTGACTATTGATGAATGATGAATACAAAAACTTTGTAAATTGGCAAAAAGGGAAAAAAGCCCTTTGCACCCATTTCCTTTCAAGGCTTTCCTGACAAGTGATTCCGTGAAATTAGTAATCAAGTTAATTTAAAATGAATAATGTATATCAAAGGTATGCATCAGCTTAATGAGAGCAGATTTCTCAAAAGAAAAAAAATGTTTCCACAAACTTTAAATCTTCCTCATCTGCAGTGCTTGTGTCCTCAGGTTTTCCTAATTAAATATGGATTTGATAGGGTTCACCAGCAGATGGCATTCTTCCATTACATACACTCCTGCTGGATTGCTTTGATTTCAGTTTCATGAAACTTCACCCACCAGCTAGTGTAAATTAACCATGAATTTACTCAATGGTAGAGTTGGCTGGGCCCAATAACTTGTTTCTAAAATGGCATATTCTCAAAATAGTCTTGGTCACTGTGAACCTGATCAAACTATAAAGAGTATTTCATTTTTTCCTCTGCTCTCTGTATCCACTGCTTTGTTGAATATCATTCACAAAAGCACATTTGTTAAGCTAATGTATATACCCCTAATGTTAACCCCTTGTCAGTTATTTCATCAAAGGGAGAAGGACTAAGCTTTTGCCTTGCCCCACCCCCAGAGTAGTGGATATAATTCAATTAGATCACAGTAATACGCTAGTTCCATTGTGAAAATAATTTTTGCATATAAGCTTTTCATTTTTGTAAAGCATAGGCATTTGCCAAGGTAATTTAGCAAAATCTGGCTGGATCTGCTAGGCTATCCAATTATTCTTATTAACCAAGGCAATTATTTCTCAGAATGCCATAAAAGAAAACCTATCAAATAGGTAAAGGATTTATAATTTAATTTTGAAACATTTTTCCTCTTGGATTTTTTTTTTTGAGTTAGAGGTGAAAAGGGAATTTGACCCATAATATTTAAATAATGTTTATATTATTCAAAATCTTCAGTGGACAGTACAGAAATCCTATTAATATTTAGTCTCAAATTCAGTTGAACTGGGTTGCTGAAAGTAAAGTTGTACTAAAGTTCAGACTAGTCCTAATACTTCCTATCTAATATAAATGCTAATTATAAACTCTCAGAATAAGCAAAACTGGGTAATTTAACACAAAAATTCCTTCTCTCATACTGGATCAAAGGCACATATTTCGAGAAAGCAAATGAAAACTAGTTTTATATAAAGTTTCTGATGATTTTGTTTCTTAAAAGCACACATGAATAGCAAAAACAAAAAAGAATTTTTCCATCAAAATCCTGATTACAGTAACACCATGCTGGGAAAGTTTTACTTTGTTTTGTTCTGAAATGTAAACTATTACCAAAAATTATCTCCAGCTTTTTCAAAGTTTGATTAAATACTCAAAAGTATTTAAAAGGTCAGTTCCCAGTCTCACTGCTATGGATTACTCTAACATGAAATCTCTGTCACCTATTGTGAATTGTGAAAATCCCCCTGTATCCAATGTGTTTTGTTTGGATTGAGATGGCATGCAGTTGACGGCTGTGACCTTCATGGTGGCTTAGATCCCTGGCTGGCACTGATTTTTGATTTAGTGCCGATCTGCTGCGCTTGTCACAGGCTGCAAGGTGCTTTCCATGCACTAATGGAACAGCTCAAGGGCAGAGGGGCCCTGTAAATGTCTATCTCTCACCAACCACAGGCTAAATAGAGAAGTGAGTTTTCTACATGTGAATGACAGACTATGAGATTACATGCAGGAGGTAATGCAAAGTTTTAAAACCTGCTCTGACTTCATAAAATAACAAGCATTTGCAAAGTGCAAACTCTAAGGTTATTCTGCCTGCTAATGAATATGTATCTGTACTGTTAAAATGGAATATTTAACACAAATACTGATAATATATCTTCATTTGGTGGCAGGGAACTAACAATCAGTTGGTATGTCCTTTGGTTCAACTATAGTTGCTAATAAATTCTGCTACTTAACGATGTCTTCAACAGAAAATTGCATATGTCCAAATTTTTTCCTTTTAAGAACACACAAAATGGTATGATAATTGTTATAGGAAAAGACAATTTAGAGACAAAATATAACATCTTGGCCTATGTGTCTTTTTGCCTAGGCATCTTGACCACTGAAGGCTGTTTCGGATATGCAGTTTAAAACACACACACACACATACACGTACATGAATTTTGCCTTCTAAATCTACAGGTTACTTGCTCTGGCTTAGGTGAGAGTAATTCATGCCAAGAGGCTAGTAGACACATTGGTAGTACATCTATAACTTACCAAATCATATTCATCCTTCAAGACTCAGCTCAAATGAGCAATTCTTGATTCCCCCAAGAAGTAATTTCTCCTTCCTTGAACTTCTTACTGATATTTGATTTGTGCATTTTTTACTGTTATTATTGCTCTTTACCTTTATAATAGATATTCTCTCATTTCCTGCAACAGACTGTAAGCTCCTTAAGAGCAAACACCACTTCTATTTTATTTTTTAAATAAATTTATTTATTTATTTATGGCTGCGTTGGGTCTTGGTTGCTGCACACGGCAAGCGGGGGCTACTCTTCGTTGCGGTGTGCAGGCTTCTCATTGTGGCGGCTTCGCTTGTTGCAGAGCACGGGCTATAGGCACGCAGGCTTCAATAGTTGTGGCGCGCAGGCTCAGTAGCTGTGGTTCGCAAGCTCTAGAGCGCGGGCTTAGTTACTCTGAGGCATGTGGGATCTTACCAGACCAGGGATCGAACCCGTGTCCCCCTGCACTGGCAGGCGGACTCTTATCCACTGCACCACCAGGGAAGCCCCCTATTTTATTTTTATAACCATCACTTTACCTAGCCCTGTGCCTGACATAAGTGCTCAATATGTTTTTGCTGAATGAATGAATGATAAATACATGACTACAACATGGTAGCAGTCTCTAATTTGATGAAATTTTAAAGCTATCAGACTTCATCATTAACTTTAATTCCTGGTTGACTTCCTAAATCTCCACTTCTTCAATCACCACACATAGGTGAATGGACCCTCTAACACTCAGAAATCTCACTTTGGAGTTTCTGATTTCTGACTCTGACTCCCATCAGCAAAACCACATGCTAGACCTTATTCTCATCTAAGACAGATCTACAGCCAAGACCACCAAACCAACACTCCTCTACACATACTATTCAGATCCCTTATATGTATAATATCCCTAGACTCCTTCACCTGACCACGTGGTAATTCAAATGATATAAACTCCACCCATTTCTGACAAATCTTTGAAACCATCCCATGAGATGCCTTCTCAGTATATTCAGCTACTTTCACTGAAACTTTGATACATTAATTCACCAACTCTTTATTGAATGCCTACTATGCCCCAGGCACTAAAAGTTAATTAGGATATAGTGCTATGCACCCTCAGGAGGTACTGGGCAGTGTGCCATGGAATACCTGAAGCCACTAAAAAAAAGTGGTACATCTTACTGGATAGGGAAATTAAGTAATTTAAAACATTATTTTTATATTAAAATAAGTACAGATAATGTAAGGAATAGAATGCAAAATTTACATGAATTTTTAAACCACAAGAATTCAAAAAGTTCCCACTTTCAGTAGACTGCTTCTGATGCCCCTGTGTATTCACACTTCTTCTGCCATTCAAGACAATGCAGTTGAAATTTTTCAATAAATTGTATGAAAGAACACATAGTTTGGAATAAGAAAGTCTTGATTAGAATCCTAATTACTCCTCTTTTTAATTATATTTCACTGGATGAGTTACTCAATCACTATGTACCTAACTGTTCCTATCTATAAAAATGTGCATATTAACACCTACCTTCTGGGGCAATTGTAAAGATTAAATAAGTTAAACAAGTTAATACATGTACAGTGCAAAGACAGCACCTACTACCTAGTGACTTTTTTCTCCTTCCTACTTCCTTCCTTTGGGAACTTTACTCATCCCTTAAAAGAGACCTACCAAATCCTGATGTCCTTATTTCGCAAGTCTGCTGCTTCAAATCCTTGCACTTGAACCACTGGACAACCAATATAATAATTTAACCATCAAATTGCATTCTTTCACAATGAATTCATATTCTGTGTGCAGAATAGCCCATTAAGGCTTCATGGATACTGTTCAGATGATCTACATAGTTTTGTCACTACTTTTTCAACTTTCAAAAGCCTCCAAGTTCAATCATCTCACATTCTAAATAGCCTAACTACTTTGTCTCCCTTGCTGGCTGAAATCATTTTACTGCCTCTCTCTCCAGTGGAGAGGTATCAAACCAAGCTTCTACTCTTAGCACTCATCTCTCCTCTTTCTACACTTATTCCCCCCTAGTGGGAGCATTCATTCTAATGGCTTCAATCACCAACACTATGCCAGTGACCTCAAAAGCTTTGTCTCCAGTCCTGACCTTTGATTTGTGCTTCAGTCTGCAGGTTCTACCTGGGTCCAGGACAATGCTCTGTTAAATGAAATGCCATCCACTCAAGCTCAACTGGCTCACAACTTATCTCAGCATACCTTCCTTCAAACTACCTTTCATCCTCAGAGCGGAAACTCTGAAGTAATCATTGACTTTTCTCTCTTTTTTAGTCCTCTATAATTAACCTACCACCAGTTTCTTTCCTTTTTAAGACATCATTCACATCTGAATAGTCCTTTCAACTCCCACTGCCGTGGCTCTAGTCCAGGGCCTCATGCCCAGAGAGTTTCGACAGAAAACTCAGATTTAGATGAGGAAATAAACACACAGAGGTTAAGTAACTTACCAGCCTTACACAGTTCACCAGTGGAAGAGCTGAAATTCAAACCCTGGTAGTCCTTCCAAAGCTTAAGTTCTTAACCAATAAACCACAGAATCATAGAACGTTAGCACCAGAAGGGGCTTTAGTGGCCATCTAGCTCATCTGCTTATTATTAAGAAGATATTTTTCTATTTATTAATCTTTATTTTTGTTTATTTAAAGGCATCTGAGTCTTCCCTGGTGGCGCAGTGGTTTAGAATCCGCCTGCCAAAAAATATACAAATCAATTTTCACTGCAAAGTAAAGGAGCTGTTACAGTGGAGGATTACTGGACTGAATGTCAATATTATGACATAGTATGAGTGTGTTTCGTGTTTGGTAATTGCAATCATCGTTGCTTTTGTTGTGGTCATCCATTTACAATGCTTGGTGTCAGTTTATTTATCTCTTGTAAAAATAAAACAGTGTGTGTGTGTGAAAAAAATAAACAAATTTAAAAAATTCTGCTTAGACCAAGGAATCTTTTAAGGAAGTAATTTTGGACCCTGAATTTCTTTTGGAAACTTTCTCATTCCAATAAAAAACAACCAAACAAACAAACAAAAAAAGAATCCACCTGCCAACGCAGGGGACACGGGTTCGAGTCCTGGTCCAGGAAGATCCCACATGCTGCGGAGCAACTAAGCCTGTGAGCCACAACTACTGAGCCTGCGCTCTAGAGCCAGCATGCCACAACTGCTGAAGCCCGTGCACCTAGAGCCCGTGCTCCGCAACAAAAGAAGTCACCACCATGAGAAGCCCGTGCACCGCAACGAAGAGTAGCCCCCCTTTGCTACAACTACAGAAAGCCCGTGCACAGCAACGAAGACCCAACAGAGCCAAAAATAAATAAATAAAGGCACCTGTTCTCTATTCAGTTTCCTGTATGTCCTGTAGGTCTCTCTGGATCTCTGCTTATATTGATACTACATAATTCTTTGGATGACTCTAAATGTATACATATTAGTTGCAGTGATGAGTACCTAACGAAATCTATGACAAATAAAAATCCCCACTGAATCAAACTGTCCATTTTGAAAGGGCATTAAAGCAGGCCAAGACATATTTCATTAGAGGGTTTCCTTTTCAGTATTTTTGGGCCTCTGCTGCCTTTTTTTTTTTTTTTCTGTAAGTAAGAGATTTGTTAAATCAGCATGTTGGGGTTGTGTGTGTGTGTTTAGTTGGTAGTGGGGTGGGGGACACAGGGGCTTAAAGAATATGCTTTTGAAAGTAGACATCAAAATTTGTTTATGTCAGGGTAATATGTGACTTGTTTTCCTGTTTATATGTTGTGTACTTCTTCTAACACACTTCTGACACACAGACCTGTTATACCTCAGGGTACGTGAACTGACTGCAGTCAAAGTCTGTGCACGTGTTTAGGCCTGGGGGTACGGTATTCCTGACAGTCAGCATGAACTGAGGGGCACCAGAAGTCACTAGAATTAAATGGCACTCCATGTGATGGAATAAGACACTTCTGTCAGCTCATGTCAATGGGAAAAAAATAAGTTCCAACATTCAGAGGAGAGTCCAATATGGTAGTACATCAACCAGATTTCATATTTTGGGCCAGACATATTGAAAATTTGAGTACTATTAAAATGCTGCAAACAAATGAGGTAGAGAGACAAGAGTCCATTGCTCTATTTACACTGATATTGGCTTCCACATACTTATTGGTGGCCCTACTAGAACAAGCAATAAGCAGCTCTAGATTTTTTCATGCTTTGAAGTTTTAGAATAGCATGAATAATTGAAATCCACAGATAATACCAAAATTTAATTTTAGTCAAGGTATTAAGTCATCTCCCCCTCAATGAAGCTTTTATATTAGCTAACGAACAACATAACTGACTGACTTGCATTTCACCTTTTAGTCTTTTCTGTACACCTTCTAGAGTTCTTGGTTAGGTGTTATTGAGCCACTGGAGAAGAGATTTGCACTCCCACCTTGTCCACTATGACCAACTAACTACTGTCCATGCATTTGCAAGATGGCTGGTTGATGCCAGGATTGAAAAAGGATAGCCACTTTTCATCCTCACAGAGCTGCTTGACCCATGAACACGGCAACATTGCAGAGTTAGTGTAAACCTCTCATTCCAAATAACAGTATAAATATTTCATGAATGGGACTATTTTTAATCACTTACAAGTGGCATCTTTACAGATTATGTACTAAAGTAAATATGATACAGGAACCCTAAACCACCTATCAAAAAAAAAAAAGAAAAGAAAATTCAAGGCTTGGAACTACTGCTATTCTGAATTACCTAAGAATATTGTTTTAAAAAAAAAGATTCCCCAAATTTCCCTCTGGAGAGCCTGACACAGTAGATTTGGGCCCAAGAACCTGCATTTTAATAACTACCTCACCCTTCTCACCCTATTCCCACCCTAGTGATTTAGGAATGGAGGGCCCATAGACCATACTTTGAAAATCACTGCATAGGACATAAAAAAAGAGTTCCATAAGTCAGAGATCTTTTTTTGGTTGTTTTTCTGGTCCTATAACCCCCAAGTGAGTTGAGTCTAGATCAGCTATGATGACTTACAGACCACGTTAAAGATCCAATACACACTTCCTCTAAAGCAAGAGGTGATTAAAGTGTTCACATACTGGGTGTACGAAGGTTTAAGGTGTAGCCTCAAGGGCTGCTTAAGGGCAAGATCAGGCTTACAGATAATGAAATGTACAAGAGAGTGACACTGTCCTGCCAGAATATGATTCTGCCATGCTCTGATCCAGGCATAAAAAGCAGCTGCTGAGGCCAAACCATGACAAGGGCTATTTCTGCCTGACATTGAAGAATTTATTCAAGAACAGTTCCACTTTGCACCAGGATTTCCACTGTACAGCTGCAAACGTTGCTTAGTCCTTGGTTCATCTGCTGTTTAAGCTTCCTCAAACGTCTAAAATAAAGCTAGTCATTCTTCCCAGAATTATGGATTCATATGATAACTCTGCTAGCTGGGGACAAAACTTCTGGCCTCTATTTCCTCTGGTCCATATACTTTGAAGAGCGGTCACTTAGTTGTAACTGTAAATTACCCAAATAACAACTCCTTGCACTGGCACTATGATTTGGGGGAGAAGATGATTTCCCCTAACATTCCCATAGTTCACAAGGGTCTTTGTGAGGATTAAACAATATAATACCCATGAAAGCACTCTGCACATTCTCACATGCCATGAAAACACTAGAAATTATTAAATAGCATGTAGCAGAAAGGATTCAAACTGCAAACGTTCAACAAGGAAAGTTACTCTAATACAGAAGTCAATCAACAGACTGTGCTCTCCTAGAAAAGCTCCTCTTTGTGTGTTTGGCTTCCCCATGCCTAATCTGGAATACAAACAGTATATGTTATGTGTACTAGATTTCTGTGGACTGTGGCAGACAAACCCTGAGCAAGAAAATAAAACTGTTTTGTCTTCATTTCAGCAATAATAGACTGTAATGTCATGGAGTGTTTCCAGGCAGAGGCATCTCATCAGACCTCCCCACATCACTGTGCTCAGCCTTTCTCTGGTTCTTTCCCACTATCTGAGCACTTTGACATGTTGTGGATTATGCTCTCAGGTTCTTTCATCAATTTAACATTAAAATTCCTGTGAAATATTAATGAAATAATGTTTAAAAAAAGAAAAATGTTCCTACAATATTGCAACATTTTAATGCCTCATTAAAATCATTAGCAATGCTAATACTAAAGAACTTACTTCATCTTTCAAGGAGCCAAAAAATAAATCATAATAAAATGTTTGTTAATGTTACATCCGGAGAAGTAAATTATACAATGCCTTTCTATATGGGCTTTATATATTCTAAAGATGACATGCTAAGGTCACACTATTAAGTATATGCAACTAGTTTTTTCTATGGAAACTCACATTGTTTTATTTTATAATATTTATTAAACACTGTGAATACTGTTTGTGTTTTTCATTTACGAGAAAAGTATATGGTGTGCCTATCAACCAGCCGGCGCTCTCATGGAACTCAGGTTGCAAACACTGACATGCTTCACTGACCTGAATGACTTACAAAAGCTATTTATATTCAGTACTCTCATTTATGCTATCTTTAAAAATGAATAAGAGACATATATTAATAGCAAGAAACTGGTAGGATGATTGCATCACTACCCATCTCCAGACTTATTGCAACACTTCATTCTCCATCAGCTGAACTAACATGGGAATGTAAATGTCATATATAATAGTCATATAAAATTGTACTACATGAGTGACTTAGGCAAGTGTAAGTTTCCTCCTCTTTGTTGACCAACTTTTATTTGGAAAGTAAAGGGGTTTAATGACATGGCAAAGTTCTAGCTAGTTTGTTACTGAAGGAAATCTTACCCCATCGAGTGGGGTAAGCAGCAGCAGAATGTTCTCTTAAATAAATCTACATATCCTGGGGGGGGAGCTCACTGCACAGTACAACATAGCCTTAGTGTACGGGCAGATCCAGAAGACCTTGGGAACTTCTTTTCTATCTCAGAAGAATCCAGTATGTGGTAATGTAGGTAGAGATAAAGATATAAAAAAACAAACAAAACAAATGAAACAAAAACACCACCCATAAAAGTGTTCCCATCTCTCTCTAGATAAAAATAAGCAACAGGAACCTAGCCAAATCCAATCTCTCAACCACAGCTATTTGATACTGTAGTCTATTAGAAATTCATACTTGCTAACAGCATGATTTTCACTTGGGCTTGATTTCTCTCAGGCTCTCCAACATGGGCTGTACTATTTGAATGTTTCTTTAGGGGTACATATTATCCATGGATTTTATCATGCAAATACTTATTATTATCTACTGTTAATGATTATCATAGTCACTCAATCACTATATGACTAAAAGATTATTGTTGTCATTCAATGGAGAGAATTGTAGGCACTGAGGACAGTTACTTACAAATGAAACCAGAATAACTATTTGGAAAAAACACCACTTGTCAAGTAGTGGGGAGAGAGGAGGTTATGCTTTATTATGTCATATGGTATGTACCATATCAGAGATGTTGCTAATTTTACATTAGTATATCTAATCCATAGAGCAGAAATTTTATATAAGCATAGCTAAGCAATTTTTTAAAGAAAATATAATCCTAAATTCCTAAAATCCAAGGGCTTAAAGATACAAGTTCCAAATCACAGAAACTATTTTGGCACTTTCATTTCAAATTATAATTTACTTTAGATAAATAGTTAAGGATTTTTCGCATATTTAAAACATAAGCAAGCTCTAAAAATGATAAAATCATTTGTTAAAAACTTCAGCGACATCTCCCTTAGCCATCCATCTCTTCAGAGAGCTACTTAATTGTTCCAATCTAGTAAGCAACAAAAGAAAGAGTCGACAAAGGGTGAAATATGAACATCAATGGTAAGTTTTGAATTTACCCTATTTATCTTGAATGTAAGCTCTCATGACCCACTAAAACTCAGTTCACAGTGTTTTATGAAAAATAATGGCTGAAATTGAATGTCTTAATTTACATTTAATGCAATTAAGAATGGTTTAAATTATGACTGATGAACAGCACACACAGATGTCAGTCAGTTTCATCAGAATAAATTGAAGTCAGTGTCAATGAATGCTCCACTGACAAATCCCACTTTACATAAAATTAATAAAAATAAGGGAATATAGTCCTTAACTAACTGCAAAATGGTCTGGAATTCCCCTGAATTTTGGGAGGGAGACTTAGGTAACCGAGAAAACCACAGCGTTGTTTGGAAAAGGGGTTTTGTTTTTTGTTTTTTAAATAGTGACTCTAGGGACATCCCTGGTGGTGCAGTGGTTAAGAATCTGCCTGTCACAGCAAAGGAAACCATAAACAAGACAGAAAGTCAACCCTCAGAATGGGAGAAAATATTTGCAAATGAAGCAACTGACAAAGGATTAATCTCCAAATTATACAAGCAGCTCATGCAGCTCAATATCAAAAAACCAAACAACCCAATCCAAAAATGAGCAGAAGACCTAAATAGACATTTCTCCAAATAAGATATACAGATTGCCAACAAACACATGAAAGGATGCTCAACATCACTAATCATTAGAGAAATGCAAATCAAAACTACAATGAGGTATCACCTCACACCAGTCAGGATGGCCATCATCAAAAAATCTACAAACAGGGCTTCCCTGGTGGCGCAGTGGTTGAGAGTCCACCTGCCGATGCAGGGGACGCAGGTTCGTGTCCCAGTCTGGGAAGATCCCACATGCCGCGGAGCGGCTGGGCCCGTGAGCCATGGCCGCTGAGCCTGCGCATCCGGAGCCTGTGCTCCACAACGGGAGAGGCCACAACAGTGAGAGGCCCGCATACCGAAAAAAAAAAAAACTACAAACAATAAATGCTGGACAGGGTGTGGAGGAAAGGGACCGTCTTGCACTGTTGGTGGGAATGTAAATTGATACAGCACTATGGAGAACAGTATGGAGGTTTCCACAAAAAACTAAAAATAGAACTACCATACGACCCAGCAATCCCACTACTGGGCATATACTGTGAGAAAACCATAATTCAAAGAGTCATGTACCACAATGTTCATTGCAGCACTATTTACAATAGCCAGGACATGGAAGAAACCTAGGTGTCCATTGGCAGATGAACAGATAAAGAAGATGTGGCACATATATACAATGGAATATTACTCAGCCACAAAAAAACCCGAAATTGAGTTATTTGTAGCGAGATGGATGGACCTAGAGACCGTCATACAGAGTGAAGTCAGAAAGAGAAAAACAAACACCGTATGCTAACACATATATATGCAAACTTAAAAAAAATCGTTCTGAAGAACCTAGGGGCAGGACAGGAATAAAGATGCACATGTAGAGAATGGACTTGAGGACATAGGGAGGGGGAAGGGTAAGCTGGGACAAAGTGAGAGAGTGGCATGGACATACATACACTACCAAATGTAAAATAGATAGCTAGTGGGAAGCAGTCACAGGGCACAGGGAGATCAGCTCAGTGCTTTGTGACCACCTAGAGGGGTGGGATAGGGAGGGTGGGAGGGAGACGCAAGAGGGAGGAGATATGGGGATGTATGTATATGTATAGCTGATTCATTTTGTTACAGAGCAGAAACTAACACACCATTGTAAAGCAATTATACTCCAATAAAGATGTTAAAAAAAAAAAGAAATGTAATCAGGAAAAAAAAAAAAGAATCTGCCTGCCAATGCAGGAGAAACGGGTTCAAGCCCTGGTCTGGGAAGATCCTGCATATTGCAGAGCAACTAAGCCCGTGCACCACAACTACTGAGCCTGCACTCTAGAGCCCATGAGCCACGACTTCTGAAGCCCACGTACCTACAGCCCGTGCTCTGCAACAAGAGGAGCCCTGGCAATGAGAAGCCTGCGCACCGCAATGAAGAGTAGCCCCTGCTCGCCACAACCAGAGAAAGCCCAAGCACAGCAACAAAGACCCAACACAGCCAAAAATAAATAGATAGTGACTCTATCAGCAAACAGTCCTAAGGAGTTATAGGATACAAACTTCTACAATGAATTATGCAAATATTTGTGGTAGGAGGCTAGAAGAAGGAGGATGAGGAGTAGGAGGAGAGGAAAGGGAGGAAGAGGATGGGGAAGAGAAGGAGAAACTGAAATAACATTTGTGAAATAAATGCATTTGGCAGTGCCTGTTTCAGATGGCTGCACTTCCAAGTTTCCTCAATCAGTCTAAAGCATAACACTGGGTTCACATCTTTCTTTATAAGACTTCTCCAAGTTTTTGCTGTAACTGATGTTTTAATGCCAAGCTAGAAAGACTGTGGACACAACTGCTGACAGTATCCTTAGCTTGCCGACAGCATTCTCTTCCTCCATGGTAGACCCTGAAGCTTTGCGGATTGCAGCAGATGTTGCCACTTTTGAAGTTAACGGAAACTTTATGGACCATTTTTCACCCCCTCTTCCATGAGCAAATGTCAACCATAGTTTTTATCAAAACCTGAATTCTTGGCTCAAGTACTAATTGCCGTTAATGTGTTTAAATCCCAATTCTCAGTGAAGGAGGCAAAAGTGTTTTTCCAGTGGAAAAAACTGGGTTAATATTTGCATTCTTAAGACCTGAATAAGCAAGAAAAATGGTATGCTTCTGGGCCACACAATTATGCAAGCAACCATGGAAGGTCTAAAACCAAGTTTCTCTAGGTTCACTGTGTTAATATGTTAAGGATTAAGTGGATCTCGAAACTTCAAAAATGTGAAAAATTGTCAAGGAACACAGGCTAAAAAGGGAATGAGAAGGTTCACTTTATAATGCTCTCTTAATGATAATAACATCAACCACTATTCCTATTACTGTTTGTACAGCACTTTAGAACAAACAGTGTACTTCCATTGTGAGACATACTATTTTTTAATATTATTCTACCCATTTCACAGATGAGTGAAGTACTCAGAAATTATGAGACATGGCTAGGAAGCAGTAATGCTGAAATATGAATCCAAGTCTTTTGACTCTAAATCTCATGTTCAAAACTTTTTAACATGTATCTGCTCTAGCTATGTGAATTAACTGCAATTTAAGAAGATCCCAAGAGTATTCAGTATTTACATGAAAAGGTGCTGAATAGGTGCTCAACATCACTGAGCATAAGGGAAATGCAAATCAAAACCACAGTGACATATCACCTCACACCTGGTAAAATGGCTGTCATTAAAATGACGAGATAAAAAGAGCTGGTAAGGATGTAGAAAAAAGGAAACCCTTGCACACGGTTGGTGGGAATGTAAATTGATACACCCACTATGGAAAACAGTATGGAAGTTCCTCAAAAAAATTAAAAACAAGACTACCATGTGGTCAGCAATTCCACTTCTGGATATATATCTGACAGAAATTAAATCAATATCTCAAAGATATATCTACACCTCCATGTCCATTACAGCATTATGAACAATAGCCAAGACATGAAAACGACCTAAGTGTCTGCTGACGAGTGAATGTAAAAAGAAAATGTGGCATAGGGCTTCCCTGGTGGCACAGCGGTTAAGAATCCGCCTGCCAACACAGGGGACACGTGTTCAAGCCCTGGTCCGGCAAGATCCCACATGCTTCAAAGCAACTAAGCCTGTGCACCACAACTACTGAGCCAGCTCTCTAGAGCCCATGAGCCACAACTACTGAGCTCAGATGCCACAACTAGTGAAGCCTGCGCAGCTAGAGCCCATGTTCCACAACAAGAGAAGCCACCGCAATGGGAAGCCCATGCACCACAACGAAGAGTAGCCCCCACTCACCACAACTAGGCACACGTGCAGCAGCAAAGACCTAACACAGCCAAAAAAATAAATAAGTAAAAATAAATAAATTTATATTTAAAAAAAAGAAAATGTGGTATATATACACAATGGAATATTATTCAGCCATAAAATGAAGGAAGTCCTGAGCAGAAGCAAGAAGAACTACAATCCTACACACTGTGGAACAAATGCCACATTTACAGAAAGACAGACAAGATGAAAAGGCAGAGGGCTATGTACCAGATGAAGGAACAAGATAAAACCCCAGAAAAAAGACTTCCGGGTAAGATGGCGGAAGAGTAAGACGCGGAGATCACCTTCCTCCCCACGGATACACCAGAAATACAGCTACACGTGGAACAACTCCTACAGAACACCTACTGAACGCTGGCAGAAGACCCCAGACCTCCCAAAAGGCAAGAAACTCCCCACACACCTGGGTAGGGCAAAGCGGAGAGATCCGCACACAGAGGATCGGTGCCGAGCAGCACTCACCAGCCCGAGAGGCTTGTCTGCTCGCCCGCCGGGGCACGCAGCGCTGGAAGCTGAGGCTCGGGCTTCGGTCAGAGCGCAGGGAGAGGACTGGGGCTGGTGGCGAGAACTCAGCCTGAAGGGGGCTAATGTGCCACAGCTAGCCGGGAGGGAGTCCGGGAAAACTCTGGAGCTGCCGAAGAGGCAAGAGACTTTTTCTTCCCTCTTGGTTTCCTGGTGCGCGAGGAGAGGGGATTAAGAGCGCTGCTTAAAGGGGCTCCACGGACGGGCGCGAGTCGCGACTGAAAGCGCGGAGCCCAGTGACAGGCGTGGGACGCTGGGGCTGCTGCTGCCGCCGCCAAGAAGCCTGTGTGCGAGCGCAGGTCACTGCCCACACCGCCCTTCCGGGAGCCTGTGCAGCCCGCCACTGCCGGGGTCCCGGGATCCAGGGGCGGCTTCCCTGGGAGAACGCACGGCGCGCCTCAGGCTGGTGCAACGTCACGCCGGTCTCTGCCGCTGCAGGCTCGCCCCGCACTCCCTGCCCCTCCCTCCCGCCCGGCCTGAGTGAGCCAGAGTCCCCGAAGAGGCTGCTCCTTTAACCCTGTCCTATCTGAGCGAAGAACAGACGCCCTCCGGCGACCTACACGCAGAGGCGGGGCCAAATCCAAAGCTGAGACCTAGGAGCTGTGAGAACAAAGAAGAGAAAGGGAAACCTCTCCCAGCAGCCTCAGAAGCAGCGGATTAAAGCTCCACAATCAACTTGATGTACCCTGCATCTGTGGAATACATGAATAGACAACACATCATCCCAAATTGAGGAGCCCGGAGTCAGTGCTGTGCCTCTGAGGTGGGAGAGCCAACTTCAGGACACTGGTCCACAAGAGACCTCCCAGCTCCACATAATATCAAACGGCGAAAATCTTCCAGAGATCTCCATCTCAACACCAGCACCCAGCTTCACTCAACGACCAGCAGGCTACAGTGCTGGACACCCTAAGCCAAACAACTAGCAAGACAGGAACACAACGCCACCCATTAGCAGAGAGGTGGCCTAAAATCATAAAAAGTCCACAGACACCCCAAAACACACCACCAGACGTGGACCTGCCCACCAGAAAGACAAGATCCAGCCTCATCCACCAGAACACAGGCACTAGTCCCCTCCACCAGGAAGCCTACACAACCCACTAAACCAACCTTAGCCACTGGGGACAGACACCAAAAACAACGGGAACTACGAACCTGCAGCCTGCAAAAAGGAGACCCCAAACACAGTAACATAAGCAAAATGAGAAGACAGAAAAACACACAGCAGGAGAAGGAGCAAGATAAAAACCCACCAGACCTAACAAATGAAGAGGTAATAGGCACTCTACCTGAAAAAGAATTCAGAATAATGATGGTAAAGATGATCCAAGATTCTATTTCCCAGATACAAAATCTTGGAAATAGAATAGACAAAATGCAAGAAACAGTTAACAAGGACCTAGAAGAACTAAAGATGAATCAAGCATCGATTAAAAACACAATACATGAAATAAAAAATACTCTAGATGGGATCAATAGCAGAATAACTGAGGCAGAAGAACGGATAAGTGAGGTGGAAGATAAAATAGTGGAAATAACTGCTGCAGAGCAAAATAAAGAAAAAAGAATGAAAAGAACAGAGGACAGTCTCAGAGACCTCTGGGACAACATTAAACGCACCAACATTCGAATTATAGGGGTTCCAGAAGAAGAAGAGAAAAAGAAAGGGACTGAGAAAATATTTGAAGAGATTATAGTTGAAAACTTCCCTAATATGGGAAAGGAAATAGTTAATCAAGTCCAGGAGGCACAGAGAGTCCCATACAGAATAAATCCAAGGAGAAATACGCCAAGACACATATTAATCAAACTGTCAAAAATTAAACACAAAGAAATCATATTAAAAGCAGCAAGGCAAAAACAACAAATAACACACAAGGGAATCCCCATCAGGATAACAGCTGATCTCTCAGCAGAAACTCTACAAGCCAGAAGGGAGTGGCAGGACATACTTAAAGTGATGAAGGAGAAAAACCTGCAACCAAGATTACTCTACCCAGCAAGGATCTCATTCAGATTTGATGGAGAAATTAAAACGTTTACAGACAAGCAAAAGCTGAGAGAGTTCAGCACCACCAAACCAGCTTTACAACAAATGCTAAAGGAACTTCTCTAGGCAAGAAACACAACAGAAGTAAAAGACCTACAATAATGAACCCAAAACAATTAAGAAAATGGGAATAGGAACATACATATCGATAATTACCTTAAACGTAAATGGACTAAATGCTCCCACCAAAAGACACAGAGTGGCTGAATGGATACAAAAACAAGACCCATCTATATGCTGTCTACAAGAGACTCACTTCAGACCTAGAGACACATACAGACTGAAAGTAAGGGGATGGAAAAAGATATTCCATGCAAATGGAAACCAAAAGAAAGCTGGAGTAGCAATTCTCATATCAGACAAAATAGACTTTAAAATAAGGACTACTAGAAGAGACAAAGAAGGACACTACATAATGATCAAGGGATCGATCCAAGAAGAAGATATAACAATTGTAAATATTTATGCACCCAACATAGGAGCACCTCAATACATAAGGCAAATACTAACAGCCATAAAAGGAGAAATCGACAGTAACACACTCATAGTAGGGGACTTTAACACCCCACTTTCACCAATGGACAGATCATCCAAAATGAAAATGAATAAGGAAACACAAGCTTTAAATGATACATTAAACAAGATGGACTTAATTGATATTTATAGGACATTCCATCCAAAAACAACAGAATACACATTTTTCTCAAGTGCTCATGGAACATTCTCCAGGATAGATCATATCTTGGGTCACAAATCAAGCGTTGGTAAATTTAAGAAAATTGAAATTGTATCAAGTATCTTTTCCGACCACAATGCTATGAGACTAGATATCAATTACAGGAAAAGAGCTGTAAAAAATACAAACACATGGAGGCTAAACAATACACTACTTAATAACGAAGTGATCACTGAAGAAATCAAAGAGGAAATTAAAAAATACCTAGAAACAAATGACAATGGAGACACGACGACCCAAAACCTATGGGATGCAGCAAAAGCAGTTCTAAGAGGGAAGTTTATAGCAATACAATCCCACCTTAAGAAACAGGAAACATCTCGAATAAACAACCTAACCTTGCACCTAAAGCAATTAGAGAAAGAAGAACAAAAACATCCCAAAGTTAGCAGAAGGAAAGAAATCATAAAAATCAGATCAGAAATAAATGAAAAAGAAATGAAGGAAACGATAGCAAAGATCAATAAAACTAAAAGCTGGTTCTTTGAGAAGATAAACAAAATTGATAAACCATTAGCCAGACTCATCAAGAAAAAAAGGGAGAAGACTCAAATCAATAGAATTAGAAATGAAAAAGGAGAAGTAACAACTGACACTGCAGAAATACAAAAGATCATGAGAGATTACTATAAGCAACTCTATGCCAATAAAATGGACAACCTGGAAGAAATGGACAAATTCTTAGAAATGCACAACCTGCCGAGACTGAATCAGGAAGAAATAGAAAATATGAACAGACCAATCACAAGCACTGAAATTGAAACTGTGATAAAAAATCTTCCAACAAACAAAAGCCCAGGACCAGATGGCTTCACAGGCGAATTCTATCAAGCATTTAGAGAAGAGCTAACACCTATCCTTCTGAAACTCTTCCAAAATATAGCAGAGGGAGGAACACTCCCAAACTCATTCTACGAGGCCACCATCACCTTGATACCAAAACCAGGCAAGGATGTCACAAAGAAAGAAAACTACAGGCCAATATCACTGATGAACATAGATGCAAAAATCCTCAACAAAATACTAGCAAACAGAATCCAACAGCACATTAAAAGGATCATACACCATGATCAAGTGGGGTTTATTCCAGGAATGCAAGGATTCTTCAATATACGCAAATCAATCAACGTGATACACCATATTAACAAACTGAAGGAGAAAAACCATATGATCATCTCAATAGATGCAGAGAAAGCTTTCGACAAAATTCAACACCCATTTATGATAAAAACCCTGCAGAAAGTAGGCATAGAGGGAACTTTCCTCAACATAATAAAGGCCATATATGACAAACCCACAGCCAGCATTGTCCTCAATGGTGAAAAACTGAAACCATTTCCACTAAGATCAGGAACTAGACAAGGTTGCCCACTTTCACCACTCTTATTCAACCTAGTTTTGGAAGTTTTAGCCACAGCAATCAGAGAAGAAAAGGAAATAAAAGGAATCCAAATTGGAAAAGAAGAAGTAAAGCTGTCACTGTTTGCAGATGACATGATACTATACATAGAGAATCCTAAAGATGCTACCAGAAAACTACTAGAGCTAATCAATGAATTTGGTAAAGTTGCAGGATACAAAATTAATGCACAGAAATCTCTGGCATTCCTATATACTGATGATGAAAAATCTGAAAGTGAAATCAAGGAAACACTCCCATTTACCATTGCAACAAAAAGAATAAAATATCTAGGAATAAACCTACCTAAGGAGACAAAAGACCTGTATGCAGAAAATTATAAGACACTGATGAAAGAAATTAAAGATGATACAAATAGATGGAGAGATGTACCATGTTCTTGGATTGGAAGAATCAACATTGTGAAAATGACTCTACTACCCAAAGCAATCTACAGGTTCAATGCAATCCCTATCAAACTACCACTGGCATTTTTCACAGAACTAGAACAAAAAATTTCACAATTTGTATGGAAACACAAAAGACCCCGAATAGCCAAAGCAATCTTGAGAACGAAAAATGGAGCTGGAGGAATCAGGCTCCCTGACTTCAGACTATACTACAAAGCTACAGTAATCAAGACAGTATGGTACTGGCACAAAAACAGAAAGATAGATCAATGGAACAGGATAGAAAGCCCAGAGTTAAACCCACGGACATATGGTCACCTTATCTTTGATAAAGGAGGCAGGAATGTACAGTGGAGAAAGGACAGTCTCTTCAATAAGTGGTGCTGGGAAAACTGGATAGGGACATGTAAAAGTATGAGATTAGATCATTCCCTAACACCATACACAAAAATAAGCTCAAAATGGATTAAAGACCTAAATGTAAGGCCAGACACTATCAAACTCTTAGAGGAACACATAGGCAGAACACTCTATGACATAAATCACAGCAAGATCCTTTTTGACCCACCTCCTAGAGAAATGGAAATAAAGACAAAAATAAACACATGGGACCTAATGAAACTTAAAAGCTTTTGCACAGCAAAGGAAACCATAAACAAGACCAAAAGACAATCCTCAGAATGGGAGAAAATATTTGCAAATGAAGCAACTGACAAAGGATTAATCTCCAAAATTTATAAGCAGCTCATGCAGCTCAATAACAAAAAAACAAACAACCCAATCCAAAAATGGGCAGAAGACCTAAATAGACATTTCTCCACAGAAGATATACAGACTGCCAACAAACACATGAAAGGATGCTCAACATCTTTACTCATTAGAGAAATGCAAATCAAAACTACAATGAGATATCATCTCACACCAGTCAGATTGGCCATCATCAAAAAATCTAGAAACAATAAATGCTGGAGAGGGTGTGGAAAAAAGGGAACACTCTTGCACTGCTGGTGGGAATGTGAATTGGTACAGCCGCTATGGAGAACAGTATGGAGGTTCCTTAAAAAACTACAAATAGACCTACCATATGACCCAGCAATCCCACTACTGGGCATATACCCTGAGAAAACCATAATTCAAAAAGAGACATGTACCAAAATGTTCATAGCAGCCCTATTTACAATAGCCCAGAGATGGAAACAACCTAAGTGTCCATCATCGGATGAATGGATAAAGAAGATGTGGCACATATATACAATGGAATATTACTCAGCCATAAAAAGAAATGAAATTGAGCTATTTGTAATGAGGTGGATAGACCTAGAGTCTGTCATACAGAGTGAAGTAAGTCAGAAAGAGAAAGACAAATACTGTATGCTAACACATATATATGGAATTTAAGAAAAAAAAATGTCATGAAGAACATAGGGGTAAGACAGGAATAAAGACACAGACCTACTAGAGAATGGACTTGAGGATATGGGGAGGGGGAAGGGTAAGCTGTGACAAAGTGAAAGAGCGGCATGGACATATATACACTACCAAATGTGAGGTAGATAGCTAGTGGGAAGCAGCCGCATAGCACAGGGAGATCAGCTCGGTACTTTGTGACCGCCTGGAGGGGTGGGATAGGGAGGGTGGGAGGGAGACGCAAAAGGGAGGGGATATGGAAACATATGTATATGTATAACTGATTATATTTGTTATAAAGCAAAAAAATAAAATAAAATTAAAAAAAAAAAAAAAAAGAAATGACAAGTTGCTTTGGTCCATTTCATAAGCCAAAATTCCTTACATTTACATAATTAAATGTTCTTAAAATGAAGATTTACTGTTTCTTCTTTACTTGCTGGTAGAGCTGAAGTTTGTTTTACTTGTACATTTGTACATATACCTAATGTTTTCAAGTGCCTTAACTGTTTAAAATCTCTGGCTTCAAAGATTTGGGGGGAAAGGTAGGCTTACCTCACATTTTTGTTTCCCTCAGTAGTAATATTTTAGGTACCTCACAAAAAATTTTATTATGGTGCCATGGCTGTTAGTTTTTAGTGAGTGCTTTAAGATACACGATTCAGTTGAAAATATACAGAATTTCCATTCTCCCAAAGTGGTAAAAATTAGCTACAATGGTATAATTGTCATTTACCTAGATAGGAATACTTTGCCACACATTAATGTTAACACTATAGCTATTTTTGTGAAAATGTAGCTGACGAAGCCAAAAAAAAAAAAAAAAAAAAAAAACCCCAGAAAAACAACTAAATGAAGTGGAGATAGGCAAGCTTCCAGAAAAAGAATTCAGAATAATGAGAGTGAAGATGATCCAGGACCTCAGAAAAAGGCAAAGATCAAGAAGATGCAAGAAAGGTTTAACAAAGACCTACAAGAATTAAAGAACAAAAAAACAGAGATGAACAATACAATAACTGAAATGAAAAATACACTAGAAGGAATCAATAGCAGAATAACTGAGGCAAAAGAACGGATAAGTGACCTGGAAGACAGAATGGTGGAATTCACTGCTGCAGAACAGAATAAAGAAAAAAGAATGAAAAGAAATGAAGACAGCCTAAGAGACCTCTGGGACAACATTAAGTGCAACAACATTCACATTATAGGGGTCCCAGAAGGAGAAGAGAGAGAGAAAGGACCCAAGAAAATATGTGAAGAGATTATAGTCAAAAACTTCCCTAACATGGGAAGGGAAATAGCCACCCAAGTCCAGGAAGCGCAGAGAGTCCCATACAGGATAAATCCAAGGAGAAACATGCCGAGACACATAGTAATCAAACTGGCAAACATTTAAGACAAAGAAAAATTATTAAAAGCAGCAAGGGAAAAACGACAAATAACATACAAGGGAACTCCCATAAGGTTAACAGCTGATTTCTCAGCAAAAACTCTACAAGCCAGAAGGGAGTGCCATGATATACTTAAAGTGATGAAAGGAAAGAACCTACAACCAAGATTACTCTACCTGGCAAGGATCTCATTCAGATTCGATGGAGAAATCAAAAGCTTTACAGACAAGCGAAAGTGAAGAGAATTCAGCACCACCAAACCAGCTCCACAACAAATGCTAAAGGAACTTCTCTAAGTGGGAAACACAAGAAAAGAAAAGGACCTAAAAACAAACCCAAGGGCTTCCCTGGTGGCGCAGTGGTTGAGAGTCCGCCTGCCGATGCAGGAGACACGGGTTCGTGCCCCGGTCCGGGAAGATCCCACATGCCACGGAGCGGCTGGGCCCGTGAGCCATGGCCACTGAGCCTGCGCGTCCGGAGCCTGTGCTCCACAACGGGAGAGGCCACAACAGTGAGAGGCCCACATACCACAAAAGAAAAAAAAAAAACCCAAAACAATTAAGAAAATGGTCATAGGAACATACATATCGATAATTACCTTAAACGTGAATGGCTTAAATCCTCCAACCAAAAGACACAGGCTTGTTGAATGGATACAAAAACAAGACCAATGTAGATGCTGTCTACAAGAGACCCACTTCAGACCTAGGGACACATACAGACTGAAAGTGAGGGGATGGAAAAAGATATTCCATGCAAATGGAAATCAAAAGAAAGCTGGAGTAGCTATACTTGTATCAGATAAAATAGACTTTAAAATAAAGAATGTTACAAGAGACAAGGAAGGACACTACATAATGATCAAGCGATCAATCCACGAAGAAGATATAACAATTATAAATATATATGCGCCCAACATAGGAGTACCTCAATACATAAGGCAACTGCTAACAGCTATAAAAGAGGAAATCGACAGTAACACAATAATAGTGAGGGGACTTTAACACCCCACTGACACCAATGGACAGATCTTCCAAGCAGAAAATTAATAAGGAAACAGAAGCTTTAAATGACACATTGACCAGATAGATTTAATTGATATTTATAGGACATTCCATCCAGAAACAGCAGATTACACTTTCTTCTCAAGTGCGCATGGAATATTCTCCAGGATAGATCATATCTTGGGTCACAAATCAAGCCACAGTAAATTTAAGAAAACTGAAATCATATCAAGCATCTTTTCTGACCACAATGCTATGAGATTAGAAATGAATTACAGGGATAAAAACGTAGAAAACACAAACACATGGAGGCTAAACGATACGTTACTAAATAACCAAGAGATCACTGAAGAAATCAAAGAGGAAATCAAAAAATACCTAGAGAAATGACAAAGAAAACACGACGATCCAAAACCTATGGGAGGGCTTCCCTGGTGGCGCAGTGGTTGAGAGTCTGCCTGCCAATGTAGGGGATGCGGGTTCGTGCCCCAGTCTGGGAGGATCCCACGTGACATGGAGCAGCTGGGCCCGTGAGCCATGGCCGTTGACCCTGCACGTCTGGAGTCTGTGCTCCACAACGGGAGATGCCACAACAGTGAGAGGCCCGCGTACCACACAAAAAAAAACAAAAAACAAAAAAAACCCAACAACAAACAAAACCTATGGGATGCACCAAAAGCAGTTCTAAGAGGGAAGTTGATAGCTATACAAGCCTACCTCAAGAAACAAGAAAAATCTCAAATAAAGAATCTAACCTTACACCTAAAGGAACTAGAGAAAGAAGAACAAACAAAACCCAAAGTTACCAGAAGGAAAGGAATCATAAAGATCAGAGCAGAAATAAATGAAACAGAAAATAACAGCAAGGATCAATAAAACTAAATGTTCATTCTTTGAGAAGATAAACAAAATTGATAAAGCATTAGCCAGACTCATCAAGAAAAAGAGGGAGAGCACTCAAATCAATAAAATTAGAAATGAAAAAGGAGAAGTTACAACAGACACCACAAAAATATAAAGCATCCTAAGAGACTACTACAAGCAACTCTATGCCAATAAAATGGACAACCTGGAAGAAATGGACAAATTCTTAGAAAGGTATTATCTTCCAAGACTGAACAAGGAAGAAACAGAAAATATGAACAGACCAATCACAAGGAATGAAATTGAAACTGTGATTAAAAATCTTCCAACAAACAAAAGTCCAGGACCAGATGGTTTCACAGGTAAATTCTATCAAACATTCAGAGAAGAGCTAACACCCATCCTTCTCAAATTCTTCCAAAAAATTGCGGAGGAAGGAACACTCCCAAACTCATTGTATGAGGCCACCAACACCCTGATACGAAAACCAGACAAAGATAGTACAAAAAAAGAAAATTACAGACCAATATCACTGATGAATACAGATGCAAAAATCCTAAACAAAATACTAGCAAACAGAATCCAGCAACACATTAAAAGGATCATACATCATGATCAAGTGGGATTTATCCCTGGGATGCAAGGATTCTTCAATATACGCAAATCAATCAATGTGATACACCATACAAACAAACTGAAGAATAAAAACCATATGATCATCTCAATAGATGCAGAAAAAGCTTTTGACAAAATTCAACACCCATTTATGATAAAAACTCTCCAGAAAGTGGGCATAGAGGGAACCTACCTCAACATAATAAAGGCCATATACGACAAACCCACAGCAACCATCATTCTCAATGGTTAAAAACTGAAAGCATTTCCTCTAAGATCAGGAACAAGACAAGGATGTCCACTCTCACCACTATTATTCAACATAGTTGTGGAAGTCTTAGCCACAGCAATCAGAGAAGAAAAACATATAAATGTAATACAAATTGGAAAAGAAAAAGTAAAACTGTCACTGTCTGCAGATGACATGATACTATACATAGAGAATCCTAAACATGCCACCAGAAAACTACTAGAGCTAATCAATGAATTTGGTAAAGTTACAGGATACAAAATTAATGCACAGAAATCTCTTGCATTCCTGTACACTAATGAGGAAAAATCAGAAAGAGAAATTAAGGAAACACTCTCATTTACCATTGCAACAAAAAGAATAAAATACCTAGGAATAAACCTACCTAGGGAGACAAAAGACCTGTAGGCAGAAAACTATAAGACACTGATGAAAGAAATTAAAGATGATACCAACAGACAGAGAGATATACCATGTTCTTGGATTGGAAGAATCAATATTGTGAAAATGACTATACTACCCAAAGCAATCTACATATTCAATGCAATCCCTATCAAATTACCAATAGCATTTTTTACGGAACTAGAACAAAAATATCTTAAAATTTGTATAGAGACACAAAAGACCCTGAATAGCCAAAGCAGTCTTGAGGGGAAAAAACGGAGCTGAAGGAATCAGACTCCCTGACTTCAGACTATACTACAAAGCTAGAGTAATCAAGACAATATGGTACTGGCACAAAAACAGAAACAAAGATCAATGGAACAAGATAGAGAGCCCAGAGATAAACCCACACACCTATGGTCACCTTATTTTTGATAGAGGAGGCAAGGATATACAATGGAGAAAAGACAATCTCTTCCGTAAGTGGTGCTGGGAAAACTGGAAAGCTACATGTAAAAGAATGAAATTGGAACACTCCCTAACACCATACACAAAAATAAACTCAAAATGGATTCAAGACCTAAATGTAAGACTGGACACTATAAAACTCTTAGAGGAAAACATAGGAAGAACACTCTTTGACATAAATCACAGCAACATCTTTTTTGATCCACCTCCTAGAATAATGGAAATTAAAAGAAAAATAAACAAATGGGACCTAATGAAACTTAAAAGCTTTTGCACAGCAAAGGAAACCATAAAAAAGATGAAAAGACAACCCTCAGAATGGGAGAAAATATTTGCAAACGAATCAACGGACAAAGGATTAATCTCCAAAATATATAAACAGCTTATACAGCTTGATATTAAAAAAACAAACATCCCGATCCAAAAATGGGCAGAAGACCTAAATAGACATTTCTCGAAAGAAGACATACAGATGGCCAAGAAGTACGTGAAAAGCTGCTCAACATCACTAATTATTAGAGAAATGCAAATCAAAACTACAGTGAGGTATCACCTCACACCAGTCAGAATGGGCATCATCAGAAAATCTACAAACAACAAATGCTGGAGAGGGTGTGGAGAAAAGGGAACCCTCTTGCACTGTTGGTGGGAATGTAAACTGATACAGCCACTATGGAGAACAGTATGGAGGTTCCTTAAAAAACTAAAAATAGGGGCTTTCCTGGTGGCGCAGTGGTTGAGAGTGCACCTGACGATGCAGGGGACACGGGTTCATGCCCCGGTCCGGGAAGATCCCACATGCCACCGAGCGGCTGGGCCCGTGAGCCATGGCCACTGGGCCTGCACATCCGGAGCCTGCTCTCCGCAATGGGAGAGGCCACAGCAGTGAGAGGCCCGCATACCACAAAAGAAAAAAAAAACTAAAAATAGAACTACCATACGACCCAGCAATCCCACTACTGGACATATACCCTAAGAAAACCATAACTCAAAAAGAGTCATGTACCAAAATGTTCATTGCAGCTCTATTTACAATAGCCAGGACATGGAAACAACCTAAGTATCCATCAACAGATGAATGGATAAAGAAGATGTGGCACATATATAAAATGGAATATTACTCAGCCATAAAAAGAAACAAAATTGAGATATTTGTAGTGAGGTGGATGGACCTAGAGTCTGTCATACAGAGTGAAGTAAGTCAGAAAGAGAAAAACAAATATCGTATGCTAACACATATATATGGAATCTAAGGGGAAAAAAAAGAAGGTCATAAAGAACCTAGGGGTAAGACGGGAATAAAGACACAGACCTACTAGAGAATGGACTTGAGGATATGGGGATGGGGAAGGGTAAGCTGTGACAAAGTGAGAGAGTGGCATGGACATATAAACACTACCAGACGTAAAATAGATAGCTAGTGGGAAGCAGCCGCATAGCACAGGGAGATCAGTTCGGTGCTTTGTGCCCACCTAGAGGGTGGGAGGGAGGGAGACGCAAGAGGGAAGAGATATGGGAACATATGTATATGTATAACTGATTCACTTTGTTATAAAGCAGAAACCAACACACCATTGTAAAGCAATTATACTCTAATAAAGATGTTTAAAAATACAATAAAAATTAAAAACAATATATCTTTAAAAAAAAAGATGTGGCACATATATACAATGGAATATTACTCAACCATAAAAAGGGATGAAACTGATTTATTTGTAGTGAGGTGGATGGACCTAGAGACTGTCATACAGAGTGAAGTAAGTCAGAAAGAGAAAAACAAATACCGTATGCTAACACATATATATGGAATCTAAAAAAAAAAAAAAGAACATGGTCAGAAGAACCTAGGGGCAAGACGGGAATAAAGATGCAGACATACTAGAGAATGGACTTGAGGATACGGGCAGGAGGAAGGGTAAGCTGGGACAAAGTAAGAGAGTGGCATGGACATATATACACTACCAAACGTAAAACAGATAGCTAGTGGGAAGCAGCCACATAGCACAGGGAGATCAGCTCAGTGCTTTGTGACCACTTAGAGGGGTGGGATAGGGAGGGCGGGAGGGAGGGAGATGCAAGAGGGAAGAGATATAGGGACATATGTATATGTATAACTGATTCACTTTGTTATAAAGCAGAAACTGACACACCATTGTAAAGCAATTATACTCTAATAAAGATGTTAAAAAAAAGAAAAAAAGAAAAAGCATTCATATGTTAAAAAAAAAGAATTACCATATGATCCAGCCATCCCACTACTGGGCATATACCCAGAGAAAACCATAATTCAAAAAGACACATGCACCCCAATGTTCATTGCAGCACTATTTACAATAGCCAGGTCCTGGAAGCAATCTAAATGCCCAGCGACAGATGAATGGATAAAGAAGATGTGGTACATATATACAATGGAACATTACTCAGCCATAAAAAGGAACGAAATTGGGTCATCTGTAGAGATGTGGATGGATCCAGAGACTGTCATACAGAGTGAAGTAAGCCAGAAAGAGCAAAACAAATATCGTATATTAATGCATATATGTGGAAGCTAGAAAAATGGTACAGATGAACCGGTTTGCAGGGCAGAAATTGAGACACAGATGTAGAGAACAAACGTATGGACACCAATGGGGGGAAGAGGTGGGGGGATGGGGATGGTGGTGTGTTGAATTTGGTGATTGGGATTGATATACATACACTGATGTGTATAAAATGGATGACTAATAAGGACCTGCTGTATAAAAAAATTAAATTAAAAAAAAATTTTAATAAATCTTATAAAAAACTGATAAAATCATTTTCAAAAAAAAAACAAAGAAGGAAGTCCTGCCATTTGTGACAACATAGATTAAACTTGGGGGTGTTATGCCAAGTGAAATAAGTTGAGAAAGAAGACAAATACTGTATGATCTCATTTATATCTAGAATTTAAAAAATTCAAACTCATAGAAACAGAGAGTAGATTAGTAGTTGTGAGGGGTGGGGGGATAGGGGAAAAGGGTGAAGGTGGTCAAAGGGTACAAACTTCCAGGTATAAAAATGAGTTCTAAGAGCTAATGTGCAGCACAGTGACTATAGTTAATGATACTGTGTTGTATACTTGAAATTTACCAAGAGAGTAAATCAACAGTTCTTACTGCAAAAAAATGATAATTATGTGAGGTGATGGATGTGTTAACTAACCTTATTGTGTTAATCATTTTTCAATATATACATGTGTCAAATCAACATGCTATACACCTTAAACTCACACAATGTTAAATGTCAATTATATCTCAATAAAGCAGGGGGAAAAATTATATAAGAGTATTCAGTAGTTGTTGCTGCTTTATAACAGCTATAACTATTAAATATGTTAGTTCAAGGGAGTTTTATTTTCTTGTTTCATATTATAGACTTTTAATCCAATGTGGAATTCTTAACATCTAAAAAGTAACATTGAGTAATCATAGACATTTCCCACTGACAATTTTTACCTAACCATTTCCTAATCTCCTGACATAGTTTGAGGGTAAATGAAGACAAAGCCAGTCCTAAAGAGAATGAAGTAATAGGTAGTCAATCATCAAAAGTACTGAAAATTTTTTTTGCCTATCAAGAAACATCTTTCCTGCTATTCTGACACTTTACCATTTCAGAAACGTTTATTTCAAGCAAGGCAAAATTTCTCAAAGTAGTCAACTTTATTTAAAAATTCCTCAAGCTAGTTGCTTGGCACTTATTTGACCAAAATATCTGCTGGCAATTGAGTTTTTCAGTTACCATAAGTATTTGATATTCATTGCATATCTCTTCCATTAGATCAATCCAGCCCCAAAAGTGATGTATAAAATAGGGTCTTTTTGTGTGCACAAATGAGTGAGCAGTTCCCTTATATTTGCTGTGCTTTTTCTTCCTCTCTACTAATCTTCCTCTCCTATACCAATCAAACCAAAAAACCATGTGGTACCATAACTGCTTGTGGTACCACAAAGCCACTGTTCAGATGTCACTGCCCTCAAAGAGCTTACAATCAGAGGTCCTTTCTTACCCAGGATAAAGCTGTTTCTACTACTTTTGCCCACCTGCCTGTAAGGCTTAGAGGTTTCTAGAAACTAATGGGACCTTAAAAAACTAAACCAGGCACAAGTCAAGTTCTGGACCTGTCCTTATCTACTGCAAGATTCTCCTAATCTTCAGAACATTACCAGAACACTCACAGGCCCCACTCAATACAGAAATTACAGATTATTCAACTTTATCTCAATTCTCTAAACTTGCAGAAGGGACTTACATAACAATCAAATTTACTACTTACCCCAAATTGCTAACTGTGGTAGATCTTCCTCCACCAACTCTTCATGGTGCCTCCTTCTTTCTGGAGGCTGAAGAATTGTTCTGCAAGCAGGCACAGAATTTCCAACTATAGCTAATGCCCACCCAGCACTGACTCCAAAGCTCAGAAGTGCAGCTCAGCAGTTTTATAGGAATTAGGAAGAATCAGAGCAGAGAAAGGTTTATAAGAGACTGACCTCAGAAATTTCCATCAGAACTAGATGTGGTCTAGGCAGCATCAAACACACTATCCACCCTTCCCCTTTCCAATACCTCTCCCTCAAAACCTCTCTGAGCAACATTTGAACAAGTTGTGGGAAGACACTATAACCTATGTTATTTGACTCAAATTTCATATCTAGCATCACAAGCAATTTTTCTAGGAGTGAGAACCAAGGCCTCATTATTGCTTGCTTCCCCCATCTATTCCCCATCCACCCCAGGTAACGAGACATTTTGTAACAAAGCTCCTTTTCAATTAAAATTCCTGTGTAGACAGTGATTGTGTTTAGCAAACTGGTTTCTGACTTCACCTCTTCCTCCATTCCAAATTCCCAGAGATACAGCAGGTGTAGTAGAGCCAGCAGTCAAGAAGGGAGGAGGTCAGATATTGCAAATATTCAGTGTGGGTGACATATAAGCTGATGAACACTGAGTAGGTTTTTGGTTTTTTATTATGTTTCTTTTTTAAGAGTAGGTTTTTTATGTACATTTTTTCATTTGACTTTAAGGGATC
Source organism: Mesoplodon mirus (assembly GCF_964341445.2). Taxonomy (NCBI): domain Eukaryota; kingdom Metazoa; phylum Chordata; class Mammalia; order Artiodactyla; family Ziphiidae; genus Mesoplodon; species Mesoplodon mirus. Next base: position 122,905,432 of record NC_138980.1, on the reverse strand, counting down.
ATTACTCAATGTTATTTCTCATATTGAAAAATCTAAGGCTAATGCTTTGACTTGATTTTAAAGATTGAATTTTTTCGGCTGGTATAAATAGTATGGACACAGTAAAAGTACTTGAGAGGGCCTAATGAACCATTTCTTACACCCCATTACCTTTAGTCTGATATGACTGAGAGTGCAGGCACTAATTATCCTCTCTTTCACAGACACCGACATAGATCTACAGTAGGTCTTAAAACACAATTTCCCGTACAACTCAACATTTCCTTACATGACACATTCCTATGTTTTTCTTCTTGTTACACTTTAAATGAGAAAGGCCAAGTTCTTATCTTCCTACAACTTTTCTAAATACAAACGGTATATACAGTTAATGATACTTCTTAATCTCCAGAGACCAAACATAAAATTATGCACAACTGGAAATGAGAATTTTTTTTGGATGCTCAACATCTTTAATCATTAGAGAAATGCAAATCAAAACTACAATGAGATATCATCTCACACCAGTCAGAATGGCCATCATCAAAAAATCTAGAAACAATAAATGCTGGAGAGCATGTGGAAAAAAGGGAACACTCTTGCACTGCTGGTGGGAATGTGAACTGGCACAGCCACTATGGAGAACAGCATGGAGGCTCCTTAAAAAACTACAAATAGAACTACCATATGACCCAGCAATCCCACTACTGGGCATATACCCCGAGAAAACCACAATTCAAAAAGAGTCATGTACCAAAATGTTCATAGCAGCCCTATTTACAACAGCCCAGAGGTGGAAACAACCCAAGTGTCCATCATCGGATGAATGGACAAAGATGTGGCACATATATACAATGGAACACCACTCAGCCATAAAAAGAAACAAAACTGAGCTACCTGCAACGAGGTGGATGGACCCAGAGTCCGTCACACAGAGTGAAGCAAGTCAGAAAGAGAAAGACAAACACCGCATGCCGACACATATACACGGAATTCAAGAAAAAAAATGCCATGAAGAACACAGGGGCAAGACAGGAACAAAGACACAGACCCACTAGAGAATGGACCTGAGGACACGGGGAGGGGGAAGGGCAAGCTGCGACAAAGCGAAAGATCGGCATGGACATATACACACTACCAAACGTAAGGTAGATAGCCAGTGGGAAGCAGCCGCATCACACAGGGAGATCAGCTCGGTGCCCCGTGACCGCCTGGAGGGGTGGGATAGGGAGGGCGGGAGGGAGACTCAAGAGGGAGGGGACATGGGAACACGTGCACATGTATAACTGACTCACCCCGCCACAAAGCAGAAATCAACACACCATTGTTAAGCAATTATACTCCAATTAAAAAAAACAAAACGCACAACAGGTGCTCCAGCTCTGACGCGTATATCTCTGTCGTAAAAGAAAAAGGCGGTAAACAACAGCGCCAGGGGCAGGGGCTGAGCAGGCCCCGTCACGTCTCGGGAGCGGGGAGCTGGGCGCCCGGAATCCTGGGTCCGCAGGGAGCCGAAGGGGCGGGGGCCGCGCTGCTGCCACATCACCGGATCCTGTACTTGTCCCACTTCTTCTCAGGGTCGTAGGGCTCCCAGCGGCTGGCGGGGAAGATGTGCTTGTTCTTCTCATACCAGCTCCGCAGCACCACCTTGCCCGCGTGTGACTCGTCCTTCTCCACGGTGGCGTCGCTGAGCAGCCGCACATCATCGTGAACGTCGAAATTGAAGAGGGGCCCGCTCTTCCCTCGCGCCTTGGTGACGATGAAGTCATAGAAGCTGTGGTGGTGGGGTATGATTAGGTCCTCCTTGATGTACATGAGCTGCTCCACCCCTGCCGACCTGAGCTCGCTGAAGTCTTTGCGCAGGATCTCGAGGGCCTTCTGCAGGAACTGCTGCATCGTGTTGCCCTTCTTCATCTTGACTGTACGCCGGTGCCCAGAGCCATCCCAGTAACTGAAGGTGATCTCGATCTCCTCGCTCTTGATCTTCTCCTGCTTGGCTTCCCACTCCTGCCGCAGCTCTTCCCGCAGGCGATTCTCCTCCTCCTCCCGGTCTCGGTCAGGCAAGAAGCTCGTGTCCACATCTGGGTTCTTCCCCAGTTTCCTCTTCTTTGTGGTGATCTCTTCCCTCTCCAGCTCGTCGTCGTCCATGGTCGCCTCCTCCTCCTCGTCGCCTGCCTCGTCCTCTTCCTCCAGGATGAAGGACAGGCTGGAGATCTTCCGCTTGGCCTCCTTCTTGCGCTCCTTCTCTCGCAGCTTCTCCAGCTTCAGCTGCAGCTCCTTCGACTGCTCCTTCTTGGCCAGCTGCTTCTCCCGCTCCTTCACCAGGGCCTCCTGTTTAGCCTTCATGTCGTTCAGGGTCACAAGACCCACGGTGCTGGACTTGAGCTCCGCCTCCACGGCATCGTAGTGCGCAGAGAACTTCTTGTCAATGTTGGATTTCATTATGTTCTCCTCCGCCATCCTCTGCTTCATCTGCTCCATCTGCTCACGCTGCTTCTCCCGCTTCTTCATCAGGTGCATGGCGCGGCCCACCTCGCTCGTGGCACCCTTGTACTGAGCCATGGCGGCGGCGACAGCGACAGCGGTCCGGCCGAGTCTCACGGGCTGTGGCGGCTGTGGAGGCGGCCGTGCAGTGAACTCGAGAATTTTTTTTAATTACAAAAATAACATTTAATAAAAGCTTCTGTCCATGGAAGAATGGCCTAAAATGCATTTAGGAAATTAAAAAACAAAGAAAACTTATTTCCTACTAGGATATATGAATGATTTTATTAATGTATTAACTTAAATATATTAATAAACTTAAGTATAGTAAGTATACACTGCAGTATAATGTCTGATATAATGAACATATTTCCTCCCAGCATTATACCACTCTTAACTTGTGAAAGAAATTAACTATAGTTTCTGAAAGAAAAAAAGTCAAAGAATAAGCTATGACACCTGTATCACATTTGATATAGTGAGAAACAGAAACTTCACAATGAGATAATTTAGAGACCTATAAAATATATTTGAATGTATATGGTTCTTTAAGATATTATATACATTTATGAAGGAGATATGTAAGGAAACAGCAAACCATGAGATTTTTAGCATATAAGCACCCTTCCATATTACACACTGAATAGTTTGGGTAAGGATTTTAATGGTAGGAGGGAAAAGTCTTTTATCATATAGCAGAAACTGAAAAAAATTTTAAGTGTGGAAGAATGCACCACACTTTAAAGTGTGGGAGAACTGAGTAGAGATCTCAATCGGTATGCCACTGCACATCAAATGAGTTATAGGTGTGTTCAGGTGTGTTCAAGATATTGAAGCCCTTAGGCTAGCAGCCAGGCAGGAGCCCCTGGTACCAGTTGTGAGAAGTTGTTCACACCAGTGTGCAGGATAAATACTATCCTTTTTTTCCCTGTATGTCATGATGTATAAAAAGGCTGGGAGGCATTGCAAGAGAAACTTCTCGATTCACAGGGTAACCCTGCTGACGAACGGAGACTATTCTCATGGAACGGTGTATAGAGATATGGAAAAAGTATAAAGTTGGCAAGATTTCTTTTCTGTACCACCTGCCGCATTTTAATGTAGTAGAGTAAGAAGTGCCTAAAAAAATGCATCAAGTATACAACATCCTTGATCCCAAGGACAATGAAGTGACAAAGCTCATGTCTGTGGTTCCCTGCGTGTTCAGGCTACACAGATAGGCAGTCAGTTGTATCGGATCAAAATGAACTTCATCAAATGGATGAAGTCTTCCAGATACCACAGACAAAGATTTAGTAGCTCTCTCCTTTATAACCTCTCATCACTTTGTATGTACTTCATAGCATGTCTTAAACAGTGTATAATTATTTGCTGTGTGACAGAACACATTCTTATTCTCTTTCCTTCTTAGAAGAACCTGTGTTCTGCCCCATTCCCTCCTGTCTCCCGGAAGTCATATTCTGTTTTGCCTATCTTTCTTACTTCTCCTTTTGGTCTCTTTCCTTCAAATGTAAACATGTACAGTCTACCACATCTTTAATCACCCCCTCTCCAACCTCATATGCCCTTCTAGATATTATCTTCTCTCTCTGCTTCCCGTCACATCAAGTTCCCCAAAATAATACTCTACCCTCACTTTCAACATTCTAACATGCCATTTACACCTTGACTTTCTCCAGTATGGTTTCCAACCCCTGACCAGGCCAAGGTCACTTATGACCCCTCACTACCGAATCTTACTTGACCCGTTATTAACTACTCCCTCCTTGAAACTCAGGCCTTTTATTCGTTCTGTTTAACTATTCCCTCCCTCTTGATGCTCTTCTCACCCCTAGATTCTATGAGTTCTCCTCCTAGAGCTCTGGCTACCTCAACTCTGATCACTTTACTGCCTCTTCTTCCTCTTCCTATCCTTTAAGAGTTAGTGTTAGGTAGATTTCTGTTCTTAGTCCTTTTTCTTTTCACACCTCACACTCTTCCTGGACAGTTCTACTTGGATACTCTACCGGTATCACAACTCAACATGTCCAAAACTGCAACAATCACCTTTCCTCAAACATTACTCCCTCCTCCTCTCCTATAATCCCTATTTTGTTTAATGGCACCACTATCAGACCAATTACCCAAGCCAGAAATTTGAGAGTTGTATTAAAGTTGGGTTTTTTAAAATTTGTTTTTGTGGTTAGAAGCAAAAAGAAATCGACCCCAGACTGCATAATTTTTCTTTACATAAGTGAGTATTGAAAGAATTCTGGGATATTTCACAGACTCAAAGAGCTGACATTGGAAGTAAAAGGACCAGGACATCCAGTCTCCTGGAGACTTCAGGAGATGATCTTTTTTTCCAGAGCCTAGCCACAAACACAATCCCCAGCTCTCTCTCTGTGTTCTAAGTTTCTTCTGTATTCCCAGGGGAAGAACTATATTGGCCCAACTAGAGCCATATGTCACCTGCAGGTCAGTCAGCAATGGTCCAAAACTGGAAGGATTAATTTGCAACCCATAAAACCAACAAACAATCAGTACCACAATATAAAAATATTCCCTACAAATCAATATCCCCATTTCATGCCACACCACCCACAAAAAAAGAAAGAAAAGTGGGCACTATTTTCAAACAGGAAATAAGTATCACCAATAAGATACAAGAAGTTGCCCAATCTCAGTAGTGATCAAGAGATGCAAATTAATAAAACAAAGACTCATTTCACATTAATCAGAATTGAGAGCCCCAAAATAAAACCCTACATCTACGGACAACTGATTTTCAACGAGTGCCAAGACCATTCAATGAGGAAAAAATAATCTTTTCATAAATGACACCAAGACAATTGGATAGCCATATGCAAAAGAATGAAAGTTGGACCCTTACCTCACACTATACACAAAAAGTAACTTAAAATGTATGAGAAACTGGGCTTCCCTGATGGCACAGTGGTTAAGAATCCGCCTGCCAATGCAGGGGACATGGGTTCGAGCCCTGGTCCAGGAAGATCCCACATGCCGCTGAGCAACTAAGCCCGTGCACCACAACTACTGAGCCTGTGCTCTAGAGCCTGCAAGCCACAACTACTGAGCCCGCACGCCTAGAGCCCGTGCTCCAGAGCAAGAGAAGCCACTGTAATGAGAAGCCCATGCACCCCAACAAAGAGGAGCCCCTGCTCGCCGCAACTAGAGAAAGCCCGCTAACAGCAACGAAGACCCAATGCAGCCAAAAATAAATAATTTTTTTAAATGTATGAGAAACCTAAACATAAGAGCTAAAACTTTTAAATGCCTAGAAGAAAACATAGGATAAATCTTTATAACCTTGAATTTGGCAAAGGAATCTTAGATATGATACCAAAAGCATGAGTAACAAAAGAAAAACAGATAAATTGGACTTCATCAAAATTAAAAACTGTTGGGCCTCCCTGGTGGCGCAGTGGTTGAGAGTCCGCCTGCCGATGCAGGGGATGCGGGTTCGTGCCCCGGTCTGGGAGGATCCCATGTGCTGCGGAGCGGCTGGGCCCGTGAGCCATGGCCGCTGGGCCTGCGCGTCCGGAGCCTGTGCTCCGCAACGGGAGAGGCCACAGCAGTGAGAGGCCCGCGTACGGAAAAAAAAAAAAAAAAAAAAAAAAATTAAAAACTGTTTACGCCACAAAAGTCTTAACAAATTTAAGAAGACTGAAATCATATCAAGTGTCTTTTCTGAACACAACAGTATGTAACTAGAAATCAATTACAAGAAAAAAACTGGAAAATTAACAAATATGTGAAGATTAAACAACATGCTACTGAATAGCCAATGTTCATTCTGGACATTTCACAAAAATGTAACTGTACAGTATGCAGGCTTTTGTGACATGCTTCTTTCACTTGGGTAATGTTTTCAAGGTTCACCCATGTTATGAGATGTATCAGTTCATTTATTTTTATTGCCAAATAACATGCCATTGTATAGATATACCCATTTTATTTATCCATTCATCAGTTACTGGATACATTCGGATTGTTTCTATTTTGGGGATAATATAATTAATGCTGCTCTGAACATCTGTGTACAAGTTTTTGTATGGATGTATGTTTTTATTTCTCTTGGGTATAAACCTCAGAGTGGGATTGCTGGAGTCATACGGTAACTATGTTATTAGCTTTTTGAGAAACTGTCAAACTATTTTCCAAAGGAGCTACACCACTTCACAATAACACCCACAATATATGAGAGCTCCGATTATTCCACATCCTCAACAACTCTTATTTTCCACTGTTAAAATTATAGACAGACTAGTAGGTGTCTAATGGTGTTGTTTTTTAAAATAATTCTTGCTTTCATAAAATGTTTCAGATTTTAAGTTGGTACCATTTTTCTGGAAGGCAATATGATCACATAACAAAAGCCTTAAAAATGGCGACACACTTTGATCTAGTGATTCCAGTTTTAGAAATTTACCCTAAGTAAACCATGGGTATGCTTACTGTATAAAGAATTAGCTACAAAGATATTTACCACTGTGTTTTTTCTGTAACTCACTCTTCTAAGCTAGATAAGATCTATTCAATTCCCCTTCCTACTTGCAGTGAGCAATCCAGTGGCCTCCCTGTAACTTCTGGCTTCACTTCCGATTCTGTTGAACTCTCATTCTACTGTACAAACTGTTCCTTTATCAACACCTGGGTTTTGACTAAAACATAAGACATGGCTTTTCTTGATTTCCCCCAACAAAACACTGCCACGAGGTAGCTGTGTGCTGGGGAGATTCTGGGGTTAATGGGAGAAGGCTTACATTGGTGCATAACTTAAAAACAAATATGAAATATCCCTGTACTTTAAAAAATTCCCTCAGTCATTTCTGCCTACTCATGCTTCAGCCTTGGTCCTCTCTCCACACTCATCTTCCTATCCTCTTCATCTGCTCTCTGCTACCCCCCAAATTATTATTCATTTTTTTTCAAGGTACTTTTAGCTCTGTCTGGTTTTTTCTTTCAATCCATTTCCTCAGGGCCACACTTTCCACCTAAAGAGGCCAATCAAGATGTTTCTCCAAACAAAGACAATTGACAAAACAGTAACCTTCCTTATCCTACTACATTTATAACAGAAAAATGCTAAACAAAACCTTCAGTCATTCAACAAATATTTTTCAAGTGCCTTCTATAAGCTAGGCATAGTTCTTGGTGCTGGGGATTTTAAAAATGAACAAAACTGATGCAGTCCTACCCTCAGGGAGTTTACCTACTAATGACAGGGAGGGAGGGAGAAAGGGAGGGAGGGAGGAATAATGTCATAAGTAGAAAACAGCCAAGAAAACAGTGGGTGAAGTGCAGTGAGCAAGGCAGAGTGTAGAAATAATGTTCCAGAAGTAGGTAAGTGCCAGATTACACAGTGCTCTATAGGCCATGATTTTGGATTTTATTCTAAGGATGGTTGGAGAGTTGTATTTGATTTCCACTAAAAAGAAAAGGATCTATCTAGTTAGTGATTACAGACTGTAAGGGGCAAAAGCAAAAAAAGGGAGACCAATTAATAAACCATGGCAGCATTACAAGAAAGATATGATGGCTGTGATTGTGTCCACTAACAGAGACACGGTTAAATGAATCACAGTAAATTCATATAATGGAATATGATACAGCCATTATAAATGATGTCCATTATAAATGACATAAAAGAATACATAAGGACATAGAAAAATGGTTATATTAAATGTAAACAAAGCAGGTTATAAAAATAGACTATTATCTGAGTCATAAAGTTTATTCATCCATGTATAGTATGATGCTATTTTATAAAAAATATAATATGCATGAAATATTAAAGCTGGAAGACTTAGAGCTCACCTAGTCTACCAAAACCAGAAAAGCTTCAGAACTTAATGACAGCAAGGATGAGAATAAAGACCTAATTCTCAAACTAACACTTACTCTTTATCACCCATGGTCTCTCCACTATATTGGCTCTCACAAACACTTATACTTCTGCTAGTTTGGCATTCAAATACGAAATTAGAACAGAATCTTTTCTTTTGTTCATATTATGTTATATATAACATATTATAAGTATGGTTAAATTTAGATTTTTAAAATTTAATCTACAATAGACAGAAACCCTGTCCAAATTTAAAAAGGTAGGAGAGAAGGGATAATCTCAAAATAAGCCATAAATATATACATATATATATGCATACATATATTTGTAGAACTCTTCATATGAATCAAGTCACTGACTATAAATAAATACACTTAGGGCTTCCCTGGTGGCGCAGTGGTTGAGAGTCCGCCTGCCGATGCAGGGGACACGGGTTCGTGCCCCGATCCCGGAAGATCCCACATGCCGCGGAGCGGCTGGGCCCGCGAGCCATGGCCGCGGAGCCTGTGTGTCCGGAGCCTGTGCTCCGCAACGGGAGAGGCCACAGCAGTGAGAGGCCCGCGTACAGCAAAAAAATAAAAAATAAAAAAAAAAATAAATACACTTCATGTCAGCACACATTATTAAAATATCTGTGGTCAGCGATATTTTTAATTCTAACAATGGTACACAGAATTTGTCAAGGAAATAACATTCCTGGACAGCAAAACACTGTTTCTGTGACACCAGTAACCATTTCTCCTTTGAATCTGCAGGTTTCCCTGGCTATGATTTTATTTTAGACCAAGGAGACCAGAGGCACCTTCTAGAAACCAAATAACCTAACCTAACCTCCTTTCTATGGTAATATAGCATAGCCCTTCACTATCTGACCTACAGAAAAAAACCTGCTGTTAATTAACCATTAATTACTTGAATACAGCCTGCATTATGTGGAAAAAATGTGTTACCTTCATCTTAATTTAAAAGACATCTGAGGTCCAAATGGCAAGATGATCTGCAGGGCTTGGAATGGTAAGAAAGGTACAAGATGAGAAAATGGGGGTTTCTCCCTGAAGCTTTTTGCAGGGCAGAAAATATAATTTTTAATTTGAGAGATTTTTGACTATTGTAAGTAGTTACCTGAATAGTGAAGAGTAAAATTCAGATGGGGTCTTACTGAATGCTAATCAAGTCTATTTGAAATTTAAGATCTTTGTGTTGTATTTGCTATAAATACCTTAAAGTTATCTGAATTTATGTACTAAATTAGATCAAACAGAAAACAGAAAAGATTTGTCACAGGTATAGAGTGCATGACCAATAAAATCAAGTTCAGCTGTAAGAGAGAATGTTTATAAATATGGGGGAAAGTTGCCTCAATATTTTTATAATTTTATGTGCATTATTTTTCACATCTTAAAGCTGCCCAAGTATAGAAAAATACAGGACTTCAATAATAGTTACCAGCATGATTTGCTTTCATTACCTTTATGTTCAAGACCCTTGTTTCCCCTTGTAGCATGTCAAATTGCCCCCAAAACCATATTATACAGCAGAGAAATGTTGTTCACACTTCACTGGCTATTGATTTACTTTATTTATTGGCACAAAATCAGCCTGAGATAAACATTTTGTCCCCCATTTCCACTACTGTAAGCAGTATACTTCATTGCAAGATAGGTAGGTCCAAATGTGCAGGGTCACAATTCGACATGGCTTCCTAATCAATGTGTGAAAAATTATCTAATGAATAATGGGTTGCACATTTCCACAAACAAATTAACCAGGGTGAGACTGAAACTAATGATTATATTTATCTAATGTAATTTCACATCTGTTACTAGTGATAGTAGGTTTTTTCTCTTTCATCCATGGTGTCCTCAAAATTACAACTTAGCTTTTCAGATACAGTTATAAGACCTCAGTTTAACTAGAAAATAGACAATTTTGTGGAATGTCTATTTTTTTCTTTGAATGTCAGCAGCCCTGAGAAATATGATGCCATTTTATAAAATGTGGGAATTCAGGTACTTCTTGATTATTACCTCTGTTGTGTTTAAGTACTGCCTGTGGGCTTAATTTCATAGCCTATGGGTCAAATCTCATCATGCAGTCTCATAAAGAGCAAAATGACCCTTTTCTACCACTGTAAGACCATCCTTAATTTTATCTGTCCTTATAATAATATAACATTTATCCTGATTTAAAATGTACAATTTTTAATGTAGAAGCAGTTCCCAATTTAGGAAGTTATATCCTAAACATTTTATTTGGAACTCAGGGCACCTAAGGCTCCGGGGGAAGCCCACAGAAGCCTATTCCATCTATGTGTAAGTTCATCATAGAAGCTAGCCATAACTGGTGTTACATTTCCTATAGAAAAGAGCATTCACAGTTTAAACCAAGAACACCTGTCTTTCAGCTATGGTTTCCCACTCTCCTGCCACCTGCCAGGGAGTTTAGGGAGTCTCCTACTGTGTCGTACTGACTCTGGCACCAGTGGCTTGGGGAAGGGACCTAAAGGAGGGAGCTTGAGGTAGAAAGGTAATTTCACCTGCAAAGAGGTGAGGAGGAGCTCTAGAAGCAGGAGTCATTTGTTGAAGTGTATACCAGGGATATTTCTTGGCCCTATGTTTGCTCCCTATCCAGACAGACCTCAGCCTAATTCTGAAACCAAATCCTCTAATTTTAATAAGAAGCTCCACTGATTTGTATTCCAAGGTTTCAATTATTAGAAATTAAGACTCTGATTGAGAGGATCTGCAAATTCTACCATATAACTGAAGAATTCTGTAACAAATTTTCACTTTTGTGGGGTACTCTTTGGTTAGGTTCACTACGAAGAAAAAGTAGAGAACTGAGAGACATCTTTTGATCCCTAGAATAAAAAACAGCCCTTAAGACTGCAGTTCTCAATGTCTGAGTTTTCAAACTTTCTTGGTCCCTTAAAAATTACTGAGGACCTCAAACAGCATTTGTTTACAGGTTATATCAAAAGCTGTGCTGTTAGAAATTAAAACTGAAAAAAGTTTTAAATATTTATTAATTCATTTTGAAACAAAAGTAAACCCACTGCATGTTAACAAAAATAACATAGGTTATTAAAGATATAGCTGATCCTCAAACAACATGAGGTTAGGGGCACTGACCCTGTGCACAGTCAAAAATCTGAGTATAACTTATAGTTGGCCCTCCATATCCTTGGTTCCACATCTGAGGATTCAACCAACCATGGATAGTGTAGTACTGTAGTATTTACTATTTTTTAAAATCTGCGTATAAATGGACGCACATAATTCAAATTCGTGTTGTTGAAGGGTCAACTGTAAATGTATTCCCTCCAAAAAAATTTAATGAAAAGACTGTCTTAATAGAAGATAGCTGAATTCTCATAAATGAGCCTGCCTTCAATTTGTCACGATATGCTGTTTTGACTGAAGTATACTTATAGAGAAAATTCAGCCCCAGACAGATACGTAGCTGGAAAAGAGGTTATTTTAATAGTCATTTTAGATAACTGTGGATATTCTGCTTTGATAAAAAACCAAAATGTGTCAAGTGATAATTTCTTGGAGAACGGACTTGATGACATGGGGTGGGAGGGCAAAGCTAGGGTGAAGTGAGAGTAGCATTGACATATATACACTACCGAATGTAAAATAGTTGGCTGGTGGGAAGCAGCAACATAGCAGGGAGATCAGCTCGGTGCTTTGCGATGACCTAGAGGGGTGGGATATGGAGGATGGGAGGGAGGCTCAAGGGAAGGGGATATGGGGACACGTGTATGCATATGGCTGATTCGCTTTGTTGTGCAACAGAAACTAACACGGTATTGTGAAGCAATTATACTCCAATAAAGATCTATTTTTTTAAAAAAGTTAGCTGCAATACAGACTCTGAAACCATATCAATGAAATTTTCATACTTTCTTACATTAAAAATATACTGGTTTATCTTGCACTTTGGATGGATCTTCTAAGTTGCATGATTTTGTACCACCATGTATTGGTTATTTGGAAAACATTAGTTCACGAACTTATGTAGACCTTTCAAATGTTGACACATTTCATTATACAGTATTTAAAAAACACATATACCAATCTCATGGGAAAACTCTTTAAATACTGGGACACTGTCGGACTTCCCTGGTGGCACAGTGGTTAAGAATCCGCCTGCTAATGCAGGGGACACGGGTTCAATCCCTGGTCCGGGAAGATCCCACATGCCACGGAAAAACTAAGCCCGTGTGCCACAACTACTGAGCCTGTGCTCTAGAGCCCGCGAGCCACAACTACTGAGCACCCGCGCCACAACTACTGAAGTCCACGTGCCTAGAGCCCATGCTCCACAATAAGAGAAGCCACTGCAATGAGAAGCCTGCACACCACAACGAAGAGTAGCCCCCGCTTGCTGCAACTAGAGAAAGTCCGCGCACAGAAACGAAGACCCAACGCAGCCAAAAATAAATTAATTAATTAATTAATTAATTTAAAAAAATACTAGGATACTGTCAAGCTCATAGTGGCTAATATCAATACAAGTCTTCCAAACTTCTAGTTTTCACTTGAGAGGTCAAATTTTTATCACTGGCAACAAATACTTTCAGTTGTTTTCCTTGAAATATCACTTTGTTCATTTTTGAGAAAATATCTGCCAAACACCCAACTCCGAATAGCCACAGTTTGTCAGTTGTTCTTGCAAGTAAAAATAGTATTCCATGAAAAAGGTAGCTAGATCAGCTCACAACTCAAACAATCGCACAAATGCTTTTCCTGAAGAACCACTGTACTTCAGTAGGCAGGCAAAAGTGTTTTATGCACATTTCCCATTTCATCACCCAGAATATTAAAAAGACATTTATTCAAGAGTTGAGACAGGGCTTCCCTGGTGGCGCAGTGGTTGAGAGTCCGCCTGCCGATGCAGGGGACACGGGTTCGTGCCCCGGTCCGGGAGGATCCCACATGCCACGGAGCGGCTGGGCCCGTGAGCCATGGCTGCTGAGCCTGTGCGCCCGGAGCCTGTGCTCCGCAATGGGAGAGGCCACAACAGTGAGAGGCCCGCGTACCGCCAAAAAAAAAAAAAAAAAAAAAAAAAAAGAGTTGAGACAATTTTTATTGATCAAAATGTTCTTAAGTGAAACTTTTTTTTCTTTTTTTTTTTTTACTGTAAGAATATAATGACTACTAGTACAGTCTGGTGTCATTGTACTGATTCACTCTAAAACACGAATAGTTTTATCCACCATTGCTTTTGTGCCATCAGACCAAATGTCAACACAGTGAAAAAGGTTAATCACATCTTAGCCTTATAATGAAAATGGTTTTAACCTCCCAAACCTCCTAAAAGGGGACCCCCATATATCTGCAGACTACCTTTTGAGGACCACTGCTCTCAAGAGTCTACAAATCTATGTGTATGGAGGGAAGGCAGAGGTTGGGGGCAGAGTGACAAACTCTTTCTAAAAACAATCCAGAATTGAGGAAAAGGTGTTCTCAATATAAATAAATGTTTAATTCATTTGGCTTTCCTTATAGCTTGACTGATTTTAAATAGTTAACTTCATTTAGTTTTCTAGTTTGCTTCTGGTCCTGATCCGAGACTGGTCTCAGTGAGTAGTTTTTTGTTGTTGTTGTTGTTGTTGTTTTATAATTTTATTGACTGATTGATTTTTGGCTGCATTGGGTCTTCATTGCTGAGTGCGGGCCTTCTCTAGTTGTGGCGAGCGGGGGCTACTCTTTGTTGTGGTGCGCGGGCTTCTCATTGCAGTGGCTTCTCTTGCTGCAGAGCACGGGCTCTAGGCGCATGGGCTTCAGCAGTTGTGGCACACAGGCTCAGCAGTTGTGGCTCGCAGGTTCTAGAGCGCAGGCTCAATAGTTGTGGCACATGGGCTTAGTTGCTCCAAGGCATGTAGGATCTTCCTGGACCAGGGCTCGAACCCATGTCCCCTGCATTGGCAGGCAGATTCTTAGCCACTGCACCACCAGGGAATTCCCTCAATGAGTAGTTTTATCAAGAGTCAATACTAGGCAAACTATGAAATTCCATGGCTCTGCCTGCCCCAGCAAATAAATGCCTGTGAGGGCTAATGCCCCCTCAGTAATCTAAACAAAAAGGGAAGCCTCATGACCATCTGAATTTATATATCCCTTTATGTGTTTTGTCTACACCAGAATATAAGCTCCTTGAGATGAGGTACTTGTTTGATTCACGGCTTTATCCTCAGTTCCTAGAACAGTATCTGGCTCATAATAGGCACTCAACAAATATTTATTAGATAAATGAAAGCAGTCCTTATGAGCCTACACAAGGAGTAAACTAGAAATAATATAATTCATCATTTTACAAACACAACCAGATGAGTGTTTCAATCTTCAAAATAATTACAGAGACTACAATCATTTTCCAGTGATGCTGCAGCTGTTGCTCAGGATGCTTTTTGAACGCCAGAGAGGAAGTGTTGGAAATGCACTGCAGCTGGATTCAGAAAGACTTTGGCTAAAATCCTGGTTCCAGCAATTGCCACTGATATGAAACTGGGCAATGACTTAACCTGAGACTATCTTCTGAACTTAAAGCAGAGAGAGAGATAACTACCTCACAGAGGCATTGTGAGAATGGAATTAAATGAAACTACATTTGTGAAAGTATCTAACTCAGTGCCTAGTAAATAGGAAATGGCAAGCATGTATAAATGCTAGTGCATAGATTTGGTACTGGGCTACCATACATCTATTCCTGCTTCCTTTGATAACTATATCCCAAGTTGTCTCTGCTGAATGCCCCACCCCAGTTCTCAGTCCCCATGTCTGGACAGAGCTTCAGACCTAGATTTATTAGCCTGAGCCTAGACAATCAGTGCATGATTTCCCTGAGCACAGTCACTTATATAAAATGACCACATATTTCAGTCAGAGCCAAGGAGACTCAAATTCTTTCTGGGAAATTTTGGGAAGAGCCTCTCTCTTTTCCACCTGGTTTGAACCTGGAAAAACTCGGACAGGAGCTGCTACAGGCAACCTAGAACCACAAGGAAAAATCTGACTGAGAATGTAACCCAAATAGCAGTGCCAGAGCTGAGAGATACAAAAGAACTAGGTTTTCCAAACAATGCTTGAGCTCCAATCAAGTAACACCTGAAGTCAATCTAGCCTTTAGAATTATATTTCAATAAATTGCCTTTTTTCCTTAGTTTGGGTTAAGTTTCCTTACATTAACAAGGAAGAGTGCAGGCTGATGTAGTATTTTTTTCTGTTCCCTAAGGCCCAACCTAGATTTGCACAGACAATTATGGTTCAAATGCTAATGTTGCTGATGAAGGCTGAAGCATAATGCCAATGTCTGTCCTTAGGTCTTTGGAATTCCCATGGCCTTAAGTAAGACACAAGTCCAGTTCTCAAAGCATATGGTTAATATTCAGATCGGGCATTCCTGAAAAAGAAATCACATAGTAATTCCAAAGCTGGAAGTCTCCAGACCTTTAGAGACATGTAACTGTAGTAATGAGTATCCTTAAGCTATTACTAATACTTCTAAAAAGACTAAAACCTGTTGCACGTTTCCTTAATGAAGTTAACTAAAAGATAAATTTATTTGCTCTTGGCAGGAATTATGTGTACTCTACGCAGTTAACAGTGGTTATCTCTTGCTAATCAGAAGCTCTTTTACTGTCACATACACAGCTAGCTAGATAGCTATCCCTGACTGATTTTCCAAATGAGTAAATTATTTAATAAATGCTATATGACAGATAAAATCTTCCAAGACACAGGGTCCCATGGTGGGAAGAGGGGTGAAGGATAAAAAGGACTTTGGCACTTTGTGATGAAAAGAACAGAAACACTAATGTAACAGAATGTTAAGAGGCTTGCCCTCTTTCTTTACAGCCATTGGGGGTGGGGATAGACCATAATTCTTTTAAGTGTACAGTGGTTTTAAGGGCACTACGCTTCAGGGGCAAAGTACATTAAAATCACAATCTGACAGCATTTATAAATTCAGCTTACTTAACAAATAACTGTGGAAGGCCTAAAATAGCACTGGAGAGTGAAAGGTATAGAAAAGAGCAAGACAAGTTCCTCAAGGAACTCAAGAGTCTAGTGGTTATGCTCACTTATTGCACTGTAACATTCTCTCATGGCATTCTTCTTCCTCAGGCCTCCAAGTATAACTCAAGTGATGTCTTCTACACAGCCTAATCCTAAAAAAATTTAAGATTCTTATGCCAGAATATACTGCTGAAATTTGATAGAATAACCTGGGCTTGACCATGGATGAACTGAAATTACTGACCTACGTACTCAAACCTTACCAATCAGCTCAAATCACTCTTCTAAATAAGACACTAAAAATAATGGCCCTTGGTACATCTATACAATGGAATATTACCTAGCAATAAAAAGCAAGAGAATACTAATATATGTCACAATATGGATAAATCTCAAAACCTTTATGCTAAGTGAAATAAGCCAAATGCAAAGGTTACATACTACATGATTCCACTTATTTGATATTCTAGAAAAGATAAAATGTATAAGGACAATAAACAGATCAGGGATTGAAAGGAGGAGAACTGACTAAAAGGGACATGAGGGTACTTTTGAAGATGATATAAATATTCTATATTTTGATTGTGGTGGTAGTTACAGGACTGTATATGTTTGTCAAAACTCAGAACTGTACATCTAAAAAGGCGTGAATTTTACTACAGAAAATTTCCTCTATATATTATCTACCTACATATGAAAAAAAAAAGGCCTTAAACAGTGTGTATCTGGTTATCACCCAAGGCAAGGGTAAACTCAACAAAGACGTTGTCAAAAAAGGGGTTCAAGCAAAATTCAAACACTGGAGTTCTGAAAGCTCCTAAGGGTGGCTAGGGGAAACGTTCCCTTTGAAATCAAAGGAATTATAAGTGAACGAAAAATGAGGCATGGAACTGGTAACAGAGTGGGAATGGTATTATTGCCTAAAATATTTTTTTAAATTATCAGAAGGAAAATTTTAGGATGAAATCTTGACACTTCACAGAATTTTAATTTTGCCAAGACATACTACCTGAGATGAACCCCAAACTAAACTGGGTTTGAAAGTTGGAAATCATTTTATTTTCCTGCTGGGAGTCAGTCAATTGCTTATTTCCAGGGGATGAAAATGATATAATGCTATTTTATCTTCTTGAAATCCTCATCAGAAAGAATTGCAAGCATGTCAATAAAGCAGAGAAACTGTGCATAATATTAATGTTTAATTTTTCATACAATTTAGATTGCAAGTTTAGGGGAATGTAGAGGGTGAGAGGAAGGTTTTTTATTATACTATATTATATTATATTATACTACAGATCCTTTCATGTTTTAATTCTTTACCATATGGATGTATTATGTACTTAAAAAAATTTTTTTTTACCTTAAAAAAAAAAATCTAGCCTCTCCAACTGGAGGAGCCACCTTTTACTTCCTGGATGAGCCACCAAAGACATGCTACTGACTAGAACTAGCCCTAAATAAAATGGTGCAGATTGTCCTTTGGGATCCTCATCCTACCTAACTTCGTTTTCCCCATGTTAGTACAAACTCGGTCTGCTCCTTACCACTGTCTACCCTAAGTTCTCAGAGTCTTTATTACTGACTCCCTTCTCCATACCTGACATGCCCAAGGTTCCTCACCATAATTCACTTCTCTGCCACACTCTCCCTCCAAATTTCCCGAGGCAAAGGTTACATACATTCTTCATCCATTAGTATTGAATATTTGTTGTTGGTTTTTTCCCCCCTGGGAGTGGGACTATGGGCAGGGGGTGGGGTGGCTGTCCACCATCAATCCTGTTCCTATTTTTCCTATTTGGGGGAATCTATTTTGGATAGTCTTGTGAGATATTTTGGTCTGAGGTGCCGAAGGGAATAGATCCTTCCTTTCTCTACTCTCTGAAAGGTAGAACTGTTCAGAACTCTGAAGTTTGGGAGAACTGACCCAAAGTCAAAGGTTCAGTTAGGACTGACTTATGGAGGAATGCAGTGAGAACTGCAGCATCCAGAGACGACAGCATCTAGCTGGACAGACTGTTATGGCTGCCTACATTCTGGGGCCCTTTTGGTTCCTGCCCATTTTCCAAGCCTACTCCTCTAGCCTCCTATCATGTCTGTGAGCCTCCATTATCCTTCTAGGAAATCTTTTCACTTAAAACAGTAAGAAAGTTTTCTGTTTCTTATCATAAAACACCTTGACTGATATACTTTCAACAAAAATTTGAGTACCTATTATGAACAGGGAAAGATACAGAAGTCTAAAATACAAATACAATCATCGTTCTCAAGGAGATTATAATCTAGTTTTAGAGACATAAAGAACTAAAAAAACATGTTAATGAAGTGTATAGTCAGAGGACAAGGAAAGAAGTCAATGATTTGGAGTAGTCAGGGAATGCTAGATAATGTGGCTCTCTCAGGTAGAAATTACCATACGTGCCCTCCCAAGCAGAATTCAACTGTCCTTTTTTATTTACTATTATAGTTAGCTGTTTATATACCAGTCTGTCCTAGAGTCTCCCTTGTCTCTGAGTTTCTCGAAGAGAGATTTTATGAGACTAACTAGTGCCAGAAAAACTCATTCATCCATTAATTCCACACACAGTGCTAGAAACTGGTCATAAGTACGATAGGAGCCGATTTTCAAGGTATTTGGATAAGGATAAGAGAGAAGAAAAGGAGCAACAGTATAAGAAAAATGGATAAAGGTTTCCTATAGGGGAGTAGTAGGAAATAAAATTGGTAAAATACACTGCAGACATTATTCTGGGCATTGAAGACCATGCTAAACACCAAGAAGGGTGGCAAACTCAAAATGGCTACAGAAACAAATAGGAAGTGTAAATGAGTGAAATGAGCTGATAAAAGCTATAGAATCATGCTAACTGGGGTGAGGCTATGCTTTGCCTAAAAGTATTCAAATTTAAAAACAAAAACAAAAAGCACTTTGCAGTCACAAAATAGTTTGCAGACCACAGACTTCTGCTAAGGCCACAGAAAAGTTTCTGAGTAAGAAGGAAGCAGGATCAGAAAGATATATTAAGAAGAAAAACCAAGCAGTAGTGCAGATGGAGAGAAAGCCAAAAAGCTCAGGAGGACAAGCAAGAAGGAATAAGGCTCTGAATTAGGATAAGAGCAATATTCATCAATGGATGAAACAGTCAGATAAAAAGTTAATACGGAACTAAACAATGAAGGTAAGGTTGTCACCACTTGAACCCATTGATCAATTACAGCATCACTAAAAGTGAGACAATAGAGGGTGTGATAAATGCTACAAAGAAAAATTCCACAGGACTTAATTTACTGGATATGAGACAGAGGAGACAAGAGAATAGGAGTTAATGATTACCCCCGTATTTCAAGCCTTGTAGCTAGAGCAGTAATGACAGTACTGACAGAGATAAGGAAACCAAGAGGGAGAACCAGTTTTCAAGGGGGCGACTAGAAACAGCTATGGTGCAGTGATAAGAACATCAGACTGGATAGGTACTCTGCCAGCTGTACCACCACTTAGCTGCATAAACTTGAACAAACACAACCTCCTGGACTCCATGTCCTCTTCTTAAAAATGAGATTAATTAGATAGATAGAAAGAGTAGAAGGATGTGAGCTCATCCCCTTCTTACGAAAAAAACAAAATCCCAACAAACTGCTGAACAACCATCGACAAAAAAACGCTGGAACCTACCAAAAAAGATACCCTACATCCAAAGACAAAGAAGATGCCACAACGAGCTGACAGGAGAGACAACAATCGTGATAAAATCAAATCCCATACTCACCAGGTGGGTGACCCTCAAACTGGAAAACAATTATACCACGGAAGTTATCCCACAGGAGTGAAAGTTCTGAGCCCCACGTCAGGCTTCCCAGCCTGGGGGCTTGGCAACAGGAGGAGGAGTCCCCAAGAGATCAAACCTTTGAAGGCCAGCAGGGTTTCATCGCAGGACTTCCACAGGACGGGAGAAACAGAAACTCCACTCTTGGAGGGCGCACACAAAGTCTCATGCACACCAGGACCCAGGGGGGGAAAAAGCAGTGACCCCAAGAGACAATGGGCCAGATCTACCTGCTAGTATTGGAGGGTCTCCTGCAGAGGTGGGGGGCAGCTGTGGCTCACTGCAGGGACAAAGACACTGGCAACAGCAGTCCTGGGAAGCACCCATTGGCATGAGCCCTCCCAGAGGCCGCCATTAGACCCACCAAACAGCCTGTAGGCTCAGTGCTGGGTCGCCTCTGGTCAAACAACCAAGAGGGCAGGAACACAGCCCCACCATCTGCAGACAAGCGGATTAAACTCTCTCTGAGGAGGCCCTGCCCACCAGAGGGACAAGCCCCAGCTCCAACCACCAATAAGCAGAAAAATGAGATTAAATTAGATGCTCTATATGACTCTTCCAGATCTGACACTCCAAGATAAGTTTGGTTTAAATGTGTTTAAAATGTAAAAGAATACTAAGAGGGAAAATGTTTCCTATGGATTTTTTAATGACATGAATTTCTTTAACAATATACACATATATGAAGAAAATATATAAAAATAACAAAGCTTAAGTTTAAGTAGCATATAACTGAATTTTTAAATGCTTTTTGTTGATTTCGTATATATTTTAAGGTTTCAAATTATTGACTTTATCTGGAGTCTCCAATTCTCCTTCCCTTCTCACTTAAATGCACTCCAACCATGCTTTTGCCCATTTAAAACTTCATGAAACCACTTTTTAAAAGAAAATTATGGTGAAATACAAATAACAAAATTTACCATCTTAACCATTTTTAAGTGTACAGTTCAGCAGCATTAAGTATATTCACATTGTTGGGACTTCCCTGGTGGTACAGAGGTTAAGAATCCACCTGCCAATGCAGGGGACACGGGTTTGATCCCTGGTCCGGGAAGATCCCACGTGCTGTGGAGCAACTAAGCCCATGCATCACAACTACTGAGCCTGCACTCTAGAGCCTGTGAGCCACAACTACTAAGCCCTCATGCCACAACTACTGAAGCCCACATGCCAAGAGCCTGTGCTCTGCAACAAGAGAAGCCACCACAATGAGAAGCCCACACACCACAACAAAGACCCAACACAGCCAAAAAAAAAAAAAGAAGTATAGTTGTACTACCATCACCACCATCCACCCACAGAACTCTTTTCATCTTGCAAAGCTGAAACTCAATACCCATTAATAAGTAACTCCCATTCTCCTCATAGCCCTGGTAACCACCATTCTATTAGGTTGGCCAAAAAGTGCCTTCGTTTTTGGGGTGGTTTTTTTTTAATATTTATTTATTTTTGGTTGTGTTGGGTCTTCATTGCCGCACACGGGCTTTCTCTAGTTGTGGCGAGTGGGGGCTACTCTTCATTGCGGTGCGCGGGCTTCTCATTGCGGTGGCTTCTCTTGTTGCAGAGCACGGGCTCTAGGTGTGCAGGCTTCAGTAGTTGTGGCACATGGGCTCAGTAGTTGTGGCTCGTGGGCCCTAGAGCTCAGGCTCAGTATCCATTTTTCATTGCTCGTCACAATTTGTTTTAAAAATGGAACGTTTTTATTATGTTTAAGTAGAGAATTTCATACAGAAATATGGTCAAGAAGGTTTTTTTCGCTTAACTTACGTGGAACCCAAACATCAAAGCAATTAACATAACCAAGCTGGTACAAATGATTTTCAGTGCCTGATATGGATATTTTGAGTATGTCGGCTATATCCCGCATTGTATAACGCTGATTGTTCTTAATTAATGTCTCAATTTGATTGCTATCAACTTCAACTGTTCTACCTGACCGTGGAGCATCGACCAGTGAGAAATCTCCAGCACGAAACTTCGCAAACACCTTTTAACATGTTCCATCAGTCACAGCACCTTCTCCATACACTGCACAAATCTTTTTGCATTTCAGTTGTTTTTACCTTTCTTGAAATAATAAAGCACAATATGTGGAAAATTTTCCTTTTTTTCTTCCATCTTCAATATTAAAATGGCTACACAAAAATTCACCAACTTTAATGTCTTTTTTTTCAATGCACACTGGTATGACAGTTGTCACATACAATCTAACAAAATTGTTTCGAATGAAGTTAAAGACAACTAAGCGCTACTAGAGCCATCTTATGGAAAAAACCGAACGAACCTTTTGGCCAACCCAATACTTTCTATATCTATGAATCTGACTACTCTAGGTACCTAACATAAGTGAAATCATACAGTACTAGTCCTTCTGTGACTGGCTTATTCTACTTAGCATAATGTTCTCAAGGTTCATCCAAGATGTAGCAAGTATCGAATTTCCTTCCTCTTAAAATCTAAATAATATTCCATTGTATGTATATACCACATTCAATTTATCCATTCATTCATCAATGGACACAAAAGATTGCTTCCATCTTTTGTCTATTGCAAATAATGCTGCTATGAACATGAGTAAACAGACATCTCCTCAAGTCCGTACTTTCAACTCCTTTGGGTATATATTCAGAAAAGGAATTGTTGGACCATTCAGTAATGTTTTTGAGGAATTACTGTACTGTTTTCCATAGCAGCTGTACCATTTCACATTCTCAACTACAGTATACAAGGTTCCAATTTTTCCACATCCTGGCCAATACTTGTTATTTTGTTTCGTTTTTTAAATAGTAGCCATCGTGATGGGTATGAGGTGGTATCTCACTGTGGTTCTGATTTGCATTTCCATAATGGTTAGTGTTCTCTATGGTTTTATCAAAAGAACATATGAGCCAACATAAAGAGCTCCTATTGGCCAAAGATCGGATACTCTGAGCATCAAAAAATATATAAATACAACTGATTAAAAAACACTGAATATATAAACCTAAAGTTCATAACGATACTAAAAAAAATCTCATTGAACACTACTGGAAACAACTAGGGCATACATGACTTATTCTGAATATTGACAGTTAAAAGGCAAAAAAATTAGGCATTTATCTTGCCTTTTCTGTAAAAATGTATTTTAGGATAACCAAATAACTGTAGTTGATGAAGGAATTCCAGCTCATAAACGTGGAAAGAATGACAGAATTAGGAAATCACCATCTTGTAAGCCCTGGTGAACTAACTGCTTCAGGCAATATTCATAAATGGACAAAATCATTAGATAAAACATTGATGGAGAACTGTACAATGGAGGTCAGGCTGTAACCACCTGAACCCACTGGTCAACCACTGCATTACTGAAAGACAAGTAAACATTGTGTGCCTCCTGGTATAATCCAATATGAAGCATACAGCACCACCTATGAAATATTCATGCCCTAAAAAATTGAACCTAAATCTGATTAAGCCTCTACAGCTGCACTAATATGATAACCACTAGCTACATGTAGCTAAATTTAAAAAGTAAAATTAAAAATTCTCAATCGCAAATGCTCAAAAGCCACATGCAGCCATTAGAAAGTGCAGGTACAGGACAGTTCCATCACTGCATAAGTTCTATTGTATAAAGCTGCTCTGGAGCTAAATTCCATTTACAAGAAACATGGAGAGGGAGAGGGATAAATGACACTAGAAAGAAGCAAAAAGACTAGACACAGGGCATTCTACAGAACAGTAAGTGGATGGCAGGGGAAAAAGAGAGAGAGGAGAAAACTACTTTAGGTTTTAAGACTTAAGGTATGAAATGTCCAGAAAAAGACAACTTATACAAAAAGAAAGCAGATCAGTGGTTCCCTGGGGTTGGAGTTGGAGGAGTGAATGACTACAAATGGTCTAGAAGAAATTTTGGGGGGTGTGGAAATACTCTAAACCTGGTTCCTGGTGATGGTTGCCCAACTCCATAAAATCATTAAATATTACTGAATAGTTAAAAAGAAGTAAACAGAGCCAACTATAATGTATAGACCTTGTTTGGACCTGATTCTAACAAACTAACTCTAGAAAGACATTTTTCAGATAGTCAAATGTGATTATAGACTAGATGATACAAAAAATTACTTAAAACTTTTTTTGGTGTAAATGGCTTACCTGTTCATATTTTTAGAGATGCACATTTAAATATGTGCAATGCTTGAAATATGCTTTAAAATACAAAACAGAGAAAAAAGATGAAGAATGAATGAAGCAGATGGAATAAAAATCTTAATTATTATATCTGGGTGATAGATATATGGGAGTTCACTGTTCTCTCTACATTTGTATATGTTTGAAATTTTTTGTAATTTAAAAACATTAAAGGCTACACTAACTCCTTTCCACAGTCAATGCTATATAAACCAAGTCAATGATGAGTTTGTGATTCCCCAATATTGTCAGCAATGAAGATACTAGATTATCATTTTAATAAGTTTCAGTTTTAAAATTAAGTCCCCATAGTAAAAACTAATTGGTTACCTTTAAATCACCATTTAAAACTTCAAAAAAATGTTTAAACATACTCTGTTTTTTGGGGGGGTAGGAGGAGGAGCTGGATATGTATACATTTTTTTTCTATTAGCTCAGCTGAATCTCCGCTCTTTACGTACTTGACACTGCCCAGGTCATGAAATAAATCCATCAGGATTCTTAGTGACAACCCTGTGATAAATATGCCGGCACCAGTGCAATGTATTCAAGCCTTTTCAACAGCTTTTCCTTTGTGCACATCTGCAGGCTTTTTATGCACATCTGCATACAGAATCCACAACCATGATCTGCATTATAATTAATGTAACAGCACATCTGACCAGGTCCACAGGGTTTGATGTATAACCATTTTTGAGATCTGCAGGGAACTGAAGAAACCCTGGGGAGAAAGTACAGCTAATTTCAGATCAGGCACTGGATAAACTGTAACTGGTAAGACAGTCGTTTTCCTCAAACAGCTATGACATAGCTGGAGGAGAATCTCAGTGTGTATATAACTGCTTCAAACCATAGTTGATATACTCCTGAACCCTCACTACATCCCTCATATACCCACTCTAAATGACCAAGGTATAGCCCCAAATTTACATATGGATCCAACTTAAAACCTTATCTAAAAGGACTCTTTGGGGACTTCTCTGGTGGTGCAGTGGATAAGACTCCATGCTCCCAATGCAGGGGACCTGGGTTCAATCCTGGTCAGGGAACTAGACCTCACATGCATGCCACAACTAAGAGTTTGCATGCCGCAACTAAGAAGTCCACATGCTGCAACTAAAAAAAAAAAAAAGAAGGATCCCACGTGCTGCAATGAAGACCCAGCGCGACCAAAATAAATAAAAATATATCTTTAAAAAATCCTCCTCCTCTCTCTCTCATCTACACACACACACATAAACACATACACACACACACGTACACATTCATACATCAAATCTTAATAGTGCTTAACTGGGTGATGGGGCTTCAGAATCAGGCATTCAAATATATTTGAATGAATAAATATGTGTTTATACTTAACAATTCTTACAATAAACAGGTAATATTTATCATCAGAAAATGACTATAATACTATAGTCATCAAACCTATAAGTAGGAAGATATAACCCAATATGAAAAATACACAGAAGCAGAGTACAAAATATCATCTATTTTTTTGGACACAAATATTAAAAAACTAAATGCACACATGTAAGTAATGAAAAGCATCACAAACCAATGAAAATACTCAGACGGAGGAAGGGATAATAAGTGGATTTCATTCATGTTGAGTTGCATTAATGTTTGTATACAAATAAAGCTTTAGAAAAACAAAATAACGTTGAAGAGCAATGAGCTCTAAAGGACAGAGCACAGGAATAATCTCATAAAACCTGAATGCTGGGAGCAGATGACTATCCTATACCAGCAGCATAAGAAGGATAATGAGACTGAACAGAACTCAAGTTGTGTGCTGTGGGGGGAAGGTATAACTAGAATTGAGAAATCTACGACTGAGGGAAAGAGGGGAAAGAGCAAGCTTGTAAATGAGAAGAAAAGAGCTAATGCAGGTCAATGTTAATATTTAATCAGTAAAAGACTTAAGATTGTTCCAAGGCTGTTAGGTGAGAGGCCAGAAAGGCTCAACATTGCTTTCTAGGTGTGACCCATTCCTGAGATTAGCATCAATTACACTTAATTCACCTGGATAGCTTCAGTGACTGAAACAGCGGTTCTCAAACTTCAAAATGAGATTCCTAAACCCCATCCCTAGAGACTGAGAAATGATGATTTAAAAAAAAAAAAAAAAAACACCCTGCTTTAAATGTCTGGGATGGGAAAAAGAATAAAGACTCCTGATGCTCCTTATGGATAAAATCTGTCTTCTATTTAATAAAGACGGCTAAGCAAGTTTTTTGATAACTTGGGAAACCCTAGCATCTCTGACCACAGCCTCTAATCTTTCCATAGATTTTAGGAAAGGAAGGGGAATAGAAAAGCTCTCTTTAAACATGTGCAGACCTGTCAAGTAATAAAGGATGCAGACCTGTTTTGTGGGACATGAAGGATAATCCCTACAGGGGATGTTCTTAGTTTGATATAAGAATGCTTTAGGGGCTTCCCTGGTGGCGCAGTGGTTGAGAGTCCGCCTGCCGATGCAGGGGACACGGGTTCGTGCCCCGATCCCGGAAGATCCCACATGCCGCGGAGCGGCTGGGCCCGCGAGCCATGGCCGCGGAGCCTGTGTGTCCGGAGCCTGTGCTCCGCAATGGGAGAGGCCACAGCAGTGAGAGGCCCGCGTACAGCAAAAAAAAAAAAAAAAAAAAAAAAGAATGCTTTAGAAGAAATGGGATCCATAAACGGTGGTGAGTTTCCTGTCTCTTGGAGATGTCGAAGATGATGTTAAATGATCATTTGGGCATTCACATAATCTATGTGAATAATTTAACCAGCAATAATAAGATTAAATGACTAGGGACTGACCTTCCTACCTTGATACAACCTACCTAACATCTAGTAGACTACCACTGTTACAAAAGAGAACTCGAAGTTCATTTAGAAGTATTTTATTGGACGTATAACTGCTTCAGTGACTCATGATAATTAGATAAGCAGCTCACATCAATATGATTTTTCCCTTTTATGCTGAAAATCATTTGACTCCTCTCTCACTTTTCTGTACCTAAAATCAAAGTCAATGTGGTGTTTTCTCCTCATTACCACCTCAGTGTTATTTATTCAACAAATATTTTTTGCCACTTAGTAAGTGTCAGGAACCATGCATTCAGGCCAGGAAATAGCTAAACTAATCATCAATACACACAGGTTAAGAGGCAAAAGTCCTGGATCTGATTCTCGGCAAACTCAGGTTTCACTATCTCAATCTACCCTATGCTCCAAGTCATACTGTCCTGTATTACACTCAATGAAGCCTCCATTTTCCTTCCTCTCCCCACTCCAATTACCTGAGGTAATTGGGCAACATGTCCAGCTGTTGCTTCTCCCCAACCTTGACCCCAACTCCATGTGTCCCTAAGGCAGAAGAAATCTGGGGGCAGGAGCATGAGTACTGCCTGTCTAGAAGAAACAAGAGGATTACCATAGGGAAGGAAGAAGGAAACTCAGGGCAGAATATTACACAATAAAAAATGGACTCTGGGGATTTCAAAGCCGAGAAATTAAGGAAGAGAAAGAGGTGAGGGTTTTTTTTTCAAGGGACAGGTGAGGGAAGAGGACTTCTTTAAAGCCAGGAGACAGGTAAATGACTGAAGTGACACTGGAGCTCAGGGTTTCACCTAGGAGAAGCCAACAATGTAGAAGGTGCCTCTGTGTACTTACAAGCTTTTAGGCAGTCAATCTCTAAGGGAATCTGTAAAATCTTGGCAACTCTAAAAAAAACTGATGTTTGAAGATGGGATACTGAGGGAGGGAGAAAATTACAACTGGTACTTTGGTCGTCATTTTCTTATTGGGAAATAAGTCCAACAAAGAAAAGAGTATATATGCCATTTGAAGAATAACTTAAAAACACCTGTGTTCCTGCCTCCCAAATGAAGACTATTTTTCTTTACTCCTTTTTCTCCAACTCCTGGAGCAGCCCTAAAAAACTAAAGTAGATTTAGCTGGGGGCCAGTCTCAGGTGTGGTATAACTTCCTTAAATTGCAGAATGCCCAGAGGAAACGATCTCCAAAAACATTCTCATTTGTCTCCTAATGCTTAAGTTTTTTTAGATGGATTAAGATAAAGACATTTTTTTCTCCAATAAAATTAAAGGGTTGTGAATGAATGAGTTAGCATATTGCTTTAATCTAGTCAGTCAAAATGTAAATGTTACCAGCTCATTTCCTATTCTGAATGGGGAAAAGGATTTCAAAGACAAGGTCCTGACTCTAAAAGTATCAGAGGAGGGAAGAAAGCCAAAGGTTCCCAAAAAGCTCAACATACTTTACCAGTTTCCCCCGGACTTGAATTATTTCCCTTCATCCATACATAAAAAGAGGTTATGAACAGAGACACTTCCTGGCCTATGTACATTTGCTCACCTGAACAGTTCTAGGCTGCCCATTCTTTCCATTCTCTCATGTGGTTATAAACACGAGGCATTTCCTTGGCAATTGAATAAATATGCTGACACTGTCTCACACTAGCTTCTAAGTAGTTGTCCAGTTGCATTGCTAACTTTACATAAGACACTAGCACTATCTGAATCCAATCAATCCAACCAAAACAACACAGAGTGCTTCCTATAGGAGACTACGTCTTGGTTGTCTTTTTTCTCATTTCTCCTTTTCAATTAAGTGCATGGGATAACCATACTTTAGTGGATGATATACAAACCCCATGGCACTAATGATTTAAGGACAGGGATGAGGATTCCTTTGCACAGCCATATTTGTCTATAGAAAGTTAAATTCTTGCATGTTCCAATATTCCTTTCCCACACTGGAAAATAATTCCACTGCAGCCCCAACCTCCTCCCTGGTCCTGTTACAAGGAGGTTACTGTCAGTGGCAGTCCTCTTCAGCAGAACACTGAGGTTTTTGTGCTTACCTTTTCACTCCCTTTAACACAATGCTGACTTGACTCAGATTCAGATCCCCTCCTGCCAGATAAAAGGACAATACCTTTAAAAGAAACAGATTAGACAAAGACCAGCCTAGGACTCTGATTAACAGGTATTTTTTAATTGACTTGCCCCACACTAGTCAGCCATACAGAGTTATAACATTATGTATTAGAAATGGTTAGCACTGGGAAAGAACTTCAGATATTATAGGAGGAAACAGAACCGCACAGCTGTTAAGTGACACGACCAAGACCATACAGTCAGATATTGGCTGACCAAGGATTACAACTATGTTTTCCAAACCACGCTGCATTTCTTCAAGGTCCCCAACTATAACAGAGTAGGAACAGGACAAAGATTGTTATTCTGTAACTCAAAGAGAAAAAAAAAAAAAAAAAAACCTATCTCCCTGAGAAGCAGCAATCTCCTAACGAGCAACCCCTACCAGAACCTGACGGTCCTCCTTTGGAGTTCTTCTGCCTAAGGAGAAAATTCTCATCATAACTCTTCAAGCCTGAAATGTCTCATGGCATACAACCAGTTCTCAGAGAAGCCACTGAGTTTAAAATGAAAATGAAGCTCTTAAGTCTTCCAACAGGGAAATTTAAGATGGCTGGTTTCCTGGCAAGCATGTGATCCTCCCTCTATTGTAGGAAACAATCCAGTCACTGGAGTTTCTAAGAGTGGCATATTAACTCTTCCAATATACCTGAGCACCATTTACTAACCTATCTTTTTGAAGATGCTATGTGGTTCCCCAGTTCTTTGGAAAAGGTAATTAGCCTCCCATGGGTGACTAGTTTACTCCAAGTGAGCAATGAGCTCACCATAGGATGAGCATGGTCTCTTTTGGTGGGGAAGAATATATTATTTTGCTTGTTGTCAGGAGTAATTCGTTTATTTTTCACCTTAATGTAAGCCCTTTAATATATGATATTTTAAAAGTGGTAACTACTCCCTGAGATATAACAGATAAGTAGCAAGTGCAATAAGCTGGGAGCCTTAACACCAACACATCTGAAATTCAACTTAATAAACATCTATTGAGCACCTACTATGTGCCAGAGTCTATGCTAGATGTTGGGGAATTATATTGCTAAAATTTATCCAATTAGAGAGTATCAGTGATACTCCAATAACACTATATAAGATTATGAATGGTTATTAATGAGTATGGCAGATGGTCCACCATGACTTGTCCTGGTCATTAGAGGCCTGAATCTGATCAATGGCTTCAAATTTAAGAAGGCAAGTGAAGAATTTAGTAATAATATAAACATACCAAACACAGTTTACTGATTTAAAAATAAGAGTCACAGGAAAGGTCAAAACAATTCCACTAAAGCGGACAAAAAAATCCTAAGGATGACACTGCTATCCTCTAAGGCCCAGTTCCTTCAGGAAGCCTTGCCCAGAAATTCTATCCCCAATGAGTTCCTGCTTCTTTGAATTTCCACTTCATTTACAATATGGATCACAGTACTTAACGCTTGATCAAACCATTAAAAACTGCCTTATACATTTTTCTTTTCAAAGTATATTTGTCTTGTCCCCTTAATTACATGGTGGGTTCCTCAAGAGCCTGGACATCATCGACTTCTCTAGCACCCCCACCTCCATGCCTTGTCAATAAGCACACACAAAAAAACAGTTGTTGACTTATAAGTATGAAAAACGCATTAAATAAGGGAACTAGAGGTGTTTATCACAGGGAAAATAAGATCATGGCAGAGATATTTTCTACTCACTGACTATCCATGTGCTCCCCTACATTTGCCAGCCCTCTTGCAATTAAAGGAAGCCATCTAACTATTTCTTGTTTATTGGACCTTGAGCCTAAGTTTCTGGGCCAATGCATTAGAGTCAATTCACACCTTCCAGTTCTTTCTTTTCCTTCCCCAAAGATGATGGAAACCCCATAATTAAGTGGTCAAGCCACAAAATGAAAACAGCTTGGATCACTGAGTCACACATGAAGGGAAGGTGTCCAGGAGAATCACTTCACTTACAGTGGAATCTGTGTAAGCAAGAAACATAGCTCGGTTACGTTAAGCCAGAGAGAAGAGGTTTATCTGGTACCACAGCACAGCCTGGTGTTATACTGACTAATATACTAAAAAAAGACTAAAAAGAAAAATTATTTTAGCACTAAGAGGTGTAATATAAAGTCCCCACTGAGACAAGACTATAGAAGGAAGAGCATGAGGCAGACGAGGCTCAATAAAAGGAAGTACTTCCGGGCAGTTGGGCCAATAATAGAGGTTTTGTGTTCAACCAGAATCTGTCAGTCCCCTTGGTGAGAAGTGAAAAAGGAACAACTGTGGTCAGGGAATTTGAATGAGGTGACTTCAAAGATCCCTTCAAATGCTAAGATTTTATAATTCTATGATTGAGGGTTTCTAATATGTGGAGAACAGGAAAATGGGAAATAGCTTATCTTGTGTTGTGACTACTTAATATTATATAGAAGCAACATCAAAAGATCTCCCATAAAATCTTGCAGGGACAGACAAGAAACACATCTGAAGGACCAAGGGATTCAAGGATCCTCTCCCTTGTGAACAGTCAAACCATCCCCTCTCCATGTACAATGCCACCCACCTCAAAGTACTCCCAGAGCTAGTTCTCAAGTTTCTTACCACCTCAGCCCAGAGATCATGTCACAAGGAGACAATTCCATTGATAAAGATTGCTCACACAATAAAGAGCCTTCTCAGTGGCACACTAGAACTATCTTGAATTAATCACTAAAGAGAGGGGAAAGTTCAGAAGGAAATGAGTGTTTCTAGACTCTTGAAACCATGTTTAATTTTAATGCAGTTATCATGTCCCATCAAAAAACATCTGTCCTGTTGAAATTACAAGGGTGGATTGTTAAACTTCTAAGTAAGGGAAGTTATTTAGTTTCTTCCCTTAAGAATAAGAGCAGCATCTACATGTTACATACACAATATTATTGCTAAAAGATCTGAAGACCACCTTAAAAGAATGATCTCTCCCACTTACTAGGTATGTGACATTGGGCAAGTTAACCTCTATGAGTCTCAATTTCTTCATCTGTAAAATACAGAATATCTACTTCATAAAGATGCCATGATGATTTAAATGAGATAATGTGCTCTATAAACTGAAAAATGGGGTTCAAATGTAACATACTGGCGGAAAAGTAATAAATACCATCAGAAAACATTATTTCTGAAATCAGTGTTGGAGTAGCTGCCTAACTAGGCAGACTAAGCATGTGATAACTAATAAAGCAAGGGCAGCAAAAAGAGAGACCAATTCAGCTTCAATGAACTCATTCAGAATTCTGCAATTAGAAAATCTAGAAAGAACTTATTTAATTTTAGTATACCTATGTTTTCTGTTTTACAATTTAGTATTTCTAATTTCATAAGAATCACATATAATCTTTTCACTACTAAGGGCTTCTAGGGGTTCTTAACCAGACATTGTTTGGGTTCATCTTAAATAGATTCAATAAGGACTGTGAATAAAAGCATGTAAAGTCCTGTGATATTTCAATGAAAGATATAAAGAACATATACTACATGTGTCATGTGGGTTAATTATATATTTCCTGGTACTTGTGAATTACTTCAACTCAGAATTAAGAAGAATTGTGGCAGCAGGAGCAACTGCAGCAAGTGTATCTCAAATCCAAGGTGGCTTTAAAGATGGAAACTTGGATATATGGGATATTTGATCATGTGGATGGAAGATGCAGCTTAACTGCACAAACAACTAATTATGCCCCCTTATAGACTGATTATGACATCGTCAAAATCAAAAGAGGGCCCTCTGTGTAGTTCATGCCTGAAATTCCTTAAAAGCATTTTCTAGTAAGTCTTATAAATCCATGCGTTGTTTTGATAGAGCATGCATGAGGAAAAGCGAAAAGCATTGTTCTCTCTGTAATGATCACATGTAAATAGGCCACGGTTCCCGTACCAAATGCTCTGCACTGATGAGAGTTAGCACAGAGCCAGGCAGGGGGTGCCCGCCTTTGTTGCTGCTTTCATTTTAAAAATGAATCATAATTTCTGCACTGGATACGAAGATGGGTTTACAGCTATTAGCCATCATATTACTAATTTAGAAAATATATGCCCAATCACTTGTGTTCTTTCAATTCCTTATGAACACAGCTGCAACCCACATTAAAGGCGAGGGTGAATGGATATTCTTCAGATGAGATATTTGGGCTGAATTATTAGGGTAGCCTGTACTACAAAATTACTAATAAACATTGCTTCTGGCTCAATTTAGCCTGAAGTCAGTGAACCTAGCCAATGGTGACAAATCAAAAACTCCGAAATGCCCGATGAATGAATCTAACTAATCAAGGAAGCCTGTAGGAAGTAGATGCCAGGATTAATGAGCCAGCAGTTTCACTATGCCATGCTGTTATTTCTTCACATAAATGCCCTCAGATGAGATTACCTTTATGTCATGAAAGGGAGAAAAGGAAGGTTACATTCTTTCAACTGACAGGTTAACTACTGCCATTACTAGAAGACACATCTTTGTGGGCTAAGTTTTTTCTTTATCCTAAAAATTAATACGTAAAGCCCACAACACAAATTAAAAACATTTTCATTTTCAGGGTAAGCAGTCATTGACAACGTCAAACATAAACTGCCCCAAAGTTAGAACTTCCTCAATATTTTCCATTTATGTCTACCTTGATTTGCCCAAATTGCTCTGCATCCTACTTTCTATTCAATCCCTAACATCATCTTTAGTAGGCTGAATTCCTATAACCTATTTCTTCCACCATCAACAAAAGGTAAACTAAGTGCAACATCATTACTATGACATCCCTTGCCTGCCATGTATGATATTTAGTACCAATATTGAGGAGAAAATAAAGATACAAGGATGAAAATGTGTACTCAAATAAATCAATCATATAATTACATCATAATAGCCTTTGACTTTTTCTAGCTAGCATGTGGTGGTGACAGTATTCAATGCCAAAAAGACTACTCAGTAAAAAGTACAATTCATTAGATGCAGGACATCTAACATGTTGTACTTATCTACCCTGTACTCTGATATTATTCATCATTATTGTCTTTATTACCTTATTAAATGTAATTAGTTATTTTTATGACTTTAACAGTTTTGAGTCAGAATTGCTGCTGATAAGGAGTAAAAAAGTAATATGAAGCATCACTCTGTTGTTATTTTTTTTCTCTCTCAAAATATAGAAATCTTTCAGGCTTGTGATTGTGATTCTCACTGCTTTTTATCTTTGCTAAACTGTCAACCTTAACAATTTAGACCAGGTTGCCTTCCCTTATGCTAATGGCATATATGACATTAAAATGTTCAGAATTCTTAATACAAAAATCTATTGCCATAGAAACAAATTTCCAGAGTCAGGTCAAGTGAAAAACTCTGTATACTTTCATTATAATATTGATAAATAACCACTATATTATGAAATATAAGTATCTTTGAAAGCATCTATCACTTCAGTTGATTTGCAACTTCTCATCAGTGTTCTGAGTTGGCCCATTTTTTTTTCAAATGAAAGATCCCATTTCCCTTGCCTTTCAGAAATACGATTTTTAAAGATCCCACTTAGCATCCTTTATTGCATTCCTACATCATAAAATTATGTTTTATAGCAGCATAAAAAAGCTGTAAAATTAGCATCCTTGTAAACAACCTTCCATGCTCACTGGTGAAAAATCTGTGATTTGTACTGATCTCTTAAATGGGACTTGAGATTACAGTTTCCACAATTTCAAGTTTAAAAAAAAAAAAGAGCACTAATCTAAGCCAAGGGAGAATATGACAAAATGTAAAAACAAGGAAAAGTATTTTTCATCTACAGATATTTTAGAAATTTGGTTATTATGCTGCTAAATTAAAATCTAGGGTGAGTTCTAAAACATAGAAATGTTCCACTTTTATATGAAATCCCAAATGAGCCTGTTTTTATCCTCTTTAATATTTTAACATTATATTAAATATACCCTTAGAAAATGTAGAATTGAAATATTCTGTGAACCCACCCACCTATTTTATTGAATATCTCTAATTAAAATTCCTAAGGTAACATGAACAAACGATTTTTCATTACCATAGAAAATCATGCCTTTTTGTCCTCACCTTCCAGGAGATTCCACTGTGTTCTCTTAGTTTAGTAACAATTACAACAGTTCCTTAAACAGTTGAGTAACAACTACAACGGCTCCCAATGGTATGAAATTGTATTCTAGGACAAGGGTGTTTTTTAGGGTTTCCATTCTGTGGCAACCAACTGAGAAATCTTCCCATGGGAAAAGGTGCATTCTAATGCCTATAATAACCATTAAAATTCACACCACAAGGTTGATTTCTTCCAAAGAAAACCTGCGATACCGACTCGCCGCCAAGTTTAAAACACACCTGCAACCTTCCAGCTCATTATACAGGGAAAAAAAGCCATTTTTCACTACCACGTAGTTTGAACTGAGCACGTGACTAAAGTTGAGGTTAGCTCGACCCAAAGATGGACCCTGAGAAAACCAGAGCAGTCTCGCAGGGGAAAGCCTGAGAAGTTCCGACCCGCTGCCAGGCCGCCCTGGACACCCTTCTCCCGCCATGCCGTTTGCCCCCACCTGGATCCGCCGGAGCAAAGGGGCCGGGCCGCCTCTTTCGGACGGCCTCGAGGCCTAGGCGCCAAGGGAGGAGCCCCGGGCCTCTCTCGTCCACAGCGTACCTGGGGCCACACGCGGCTCTGGGCGACGCTAGACTGCAGAGCTCCCGGTCTCCACGCTTCCTTCACGGTGGTCCTTCCGGACGCAGCCCGGCGAGGGTTGCCGTCAGCTCCTTTGTCCGAGGGAAACGGTTCACGCCAGAAGCATACCAACTCTCGTGCCCTGCGTTTAGGGCGGGAAGCTCTGCCCGTAGGCCCATCTCGGGCTCGGGAGGCACCGGGGTCGATCCGAAGCCTCGCGAGGCCTCGAACTCGCGTGAGGAGATCACTGCGCGGCTTCTCACTTCCGGCCTGCGGGCCGCGCGACTCCAGGCCGGGCCTGAGGAGCCGAACGCCGTGTGGGTGCGTGCTGCCTAGGCTGCTGGGCAACCAGGCAACTGAACCCAAGCCTACTGAAAAGAGGACGCGTCCCAAAAGTGGGGATCCCGCCGACTGAGCGCGAGTTGAGAACCTCCTGGAAGAGTTCTCTTCCCTTCCCCCACCACGAGACCCTTCCGCCATTCAAAGTCACACCAAAACCCATTATTCTCCATATCACATACTGAAAATGATTTTATTTTATCCATTTACATTTAAGTTGATATAAACTTGTCCGGAAAAGTCAAATAATATGCTTTATATTAGCTCAAACATTTATTAAGAAAACCAGATTCCATAAATAAGCACAGACAATAAGTTAAAACATATCACAAATTGACCAGTATGTAACAAGAATGCTTTATCTACACAAAACATCCTATTTCACATGTTTGTTCATTCTTCGAAAGCGCTTCTGTTCTCTGGGTTTGGATTTGACCAGCACATGCAGAAAAAGCTGATTGTGTTTTCTCTGTACAAAGTTGCAGGGTTGTAGATGTCCGAGTGCACCCATCGGCGGCCAGCAGGGGCCGGGGCGGGGGGAGGGGTGGCCGAGGGGCACGAGGAACGACAGGACGACCACAAAACAACCAAGGGCACAGAGCAGCGAGGAGAGAGAAACGGAAAAAGGAAGCAAACAAACCCCAGTCTTGAAGGATCCAGAAAAGAGATGTGGCTTTTGCTTTTACAAAAGGAAAATTTTCTTACATGTTTATTCTTCCTTATAAAGACTTATCAAAATGGGTAAGATCACCTTTTCATCACATGACTGCTTTAGTCTACTCCAGCCACCCAATCCACTGTTATGTTCCTCCTGAGAAGCCTTTCCCTCAATACCCGCACACAGTTGTGCTTAAGAAAATAAAAGAAAGATGAAATAAAAGCGTTCTTTTGCAAGCCAGTACAGGGCTGCATGGATGTGACTGGGTACACAGGGCAAGGAACGGGTGGTGGGAGAGGAAAGAAAGAAAGGAGTTCGGAGCAAGAATACAAGGATAAATCAAATTGTAATCTGTTGGGTCCTCAGATGAGGCGGTTGGTAGTAGATGCTTGTCCTCCTTTAAGACAAAAATCCCTAACATTGTGCTGTCCCTTGAACACGTCCGTGTGTGACCTAGGTGCACTGTGTATGTGTGTGTAAGCGCGTGTGTGTAGTGTCTGAGAGTGAGCGAGAGTGCGAGTGTGTGTATTTCTGCCCACAAACCAGTCCATTGGTGTCTGATTTCAGATCCTGAGTCTACTCCCTGGTAAGTAAAATGACGGGAAGGATGCTTTTTGCGGGGCGCGGGAGGAGGGGCGTGAGGTGCGGGCAAAGAAGGGACCGGACGGGAGGCGGTGGGCGAGGGGGCCGCAGGCGTTGTGTAGAAGGTGTGGATGGGAATACAGCCAGTCAGAAGGCCGTGAGGAGGGCGCGAGCACGAAGAGTGCGAGCGGGAAGGCCGCGGGTAGCGGGAAAGGGTGGGGTGAGGCGCTAGAGACCGGGAGGAGGGAGGAGCTGCGTGAGACGGGGAGGGGGCTTTGGGGAGGCTGGGGGGAGCGAAATCAGGCGGAGGGGCGGCCTCGCGGGCTGGGGCTTGGGGGTGAGCCCGGGAGAGTGGAGGACAAGGGAAAGAACCAAGCGAAAGGTGGCAGAGGCCTGGAGGGAGA
Organism: Mesoplodon mirus; assembly: GCF_964341445.2. NCBI lineage: Eukaryota > Metazoa > Chordata > Mammalia > Artiodactyla > Ziphiidae > Mesoplodon > Mesoplodon mirus. The sequence continues at coordinate 122,867,495 of NC_138980.1, read as the reverse complement.
AGGAGCAGGGGGCCGGGGCCGGGGCCGGGGCCGGGGGCGGGGCGCCCGGGCCAGGGCCCGAGCAGGGGCCCGAGCGCTTGCCGCCAGAGCCTCGGGGCGGACCTGGGGGCGGTGCCGGGGGCGGAGCGGGCCGGGTGCGGCTGCATTAAGTGAAGCTCATGGAGACTGTGTGCTCTAGCGCCTTGCGGCGGAGGGAGGCGATGCTCGTGCCCCGCCACACGTCGCTGCTGTCCGGGGAGCTGCAGAGCTGGGGCGAGCCGGAGACGTTGCTGGGGCCGGGGAGGGAGGCGGGCACCATGCCGGGAAAGGCAGGCTGGTAGAGGTGCGACTGCAGCCCCGCGCCATTGGAGCCCGCCAAGCTGTTGGACAGGCCCATGGAGTTGGGCGGCGGCCCGGCCGCCAGGCTGCACTGGGACAGCGACTGTGCCATGGCTTGCTGCCTGCCCAGCGCCGGCGGTAGCGGCAGCTGCGACACTCCCGGCATGGCGGCTGCCGCCCAGCGGGTGTCGTTGGCATGGAAAGAGCACAGGCTGTCGCCCATGGCGGCGGCGGCGGCGGCGGCGGCCGACGGGAACTGAGGCAGGCCTGGCGTGGGCAGCAGCGTCCCCGGCGCACGGAACACGTTGGTGGTCTTCTTGCGCTTCTTCCACTTAGCGCGCCGGTTCTGGAACCAGACCTGGAGCGGGCAGGGCGGGAGACACACAGGGCGCTGTTAGCCGGCGGGCGGGCCAGGAGGGGCGGGGGCTTGAGCCCTAGAAACCCGCGTCAGGTCCACCCACTCAGCTCCAGGCCAAACAAGGGCCATCGGCCCGGCACGGCCCCCGCACCCAGCCGGTGACCCTGGTTCTCCACCAGCTGGAATCAACCGGCGCCCCTTGCATCCACCGGGCGCCAACTCCCGGGGTCCTGAGTGATCGTGCCCCGGAGCGCTTACACACGGTGCAAACATATACCATGCGCAGTATTCACCACGCCCCTGCACGCTGGCACCTTCTGTTCGCTGCTTAGATGCACAGGTCTGCAGGCAGGCATGTGTCAAGGCTGGACCCACAGGTGTACAAATGAAGATAAACTTGCCTACCCATGTGGCTTAATAGCGTGCCTTATAACAATGATGGGGTATAGAATTTTCTGAAACGCTGTAACTTTGGAAATTGATGAAGGGCCGTGGATGACATAGCCAGTTCCAAAATCGAAAGACAAAGGAGAACCCCTAACGCCATGGATGACAGAGCAGAGAGGTAAATATAGTGATCCGTGTGGGAAAGCGAGCGCCACTGAGTTACAGTGTTGTTTGGGTCGCCACCGTGACTTCTGATTCATAGCGACTGGTACCGCTGCCACAAGTCCGTGCCTCATTCTCAAGCCCCTCTAAGGGTACCTTTATCTGGGCTGTGCAAGTGTGCTGGAACCTGCTGCCAGAGCCCTAAGCCTCAAGGCCTTCAAATCTATTATTTTCAGGAACTTACTGAGGATCCCAAATAACAAGGCCTCCAATTCCCTCAGCCCCACCCCACCCCTCGTTTCATCTATAAACTAAAAGCAAATTTCCTGACCACTACAAACTAAAAGAAGTCAAGTGTAAAGCTCACACTAGGTATGAATCAAATTTAAGTTTGCTTAGACAAACCCAGATGTCTTTTTAAAGGAGATGTGTTTTATAAAATATACTCCAAAGTGAGCCTATTAGTTCTTTCTTAACAGTGACCCTGGAAGTTCAGACCTTACCAGACAAATTTGTCTATGAATGTCAAATTCACCACCACAGGGGAAGGAAGGGTTCTTCCTGAAAGATATCAAGTAAACTGCCTGACCAAGATAACATCCCCTTGCCCCATATTTAAATTTGATCTTTTTATTTAAAGAAAAATGTCAGCATGCCCACTTGGCAGGTTTACAGTTTAACATTAGTCAGTTGGAGGCTTACTATGCATAAATATAAATGATGTGGGACACAGCTCAGGTACTGATTGAATTTTCTCATAATTTGGCCAACGCAATTTGACCACCATATTCATGGCCAAAAGGTAATGCGTTAATCCAAGCTATTCAGTGTTTATTCCGCAAACTAAAGCATCATGAGTATGAGTACCTGACCGCCTTTCCCGGTAAACCGGCTATGCACAATGGTTTGTTCACACCCGTGCACTCTCTATTTACCAATGTGAACGGCATTGCAATCTAGAATCCTCTCCCGCTTTTGGGCTGGCTCTGGCCTTTCTACCCCGTCGCCCACCACCTTATCTTTCTCTGGTTTCTACCCCACTTCCCATGTTTCCGCCTACTCCAGTGTCCGGATTGGGTAAAGCTGTTGGGTCCTTTCCCTGCTAAAGCCCCTTGAGCTGGTGGCGCGGCGGATTAATGAGGCAGCAGAACCCTAGGTGCAGGCTGGGATCGACGTGGCAGGCGGCGGATTGAGCTGTTAGCGGCCTTCTGCGGAGAGCAACCCGCAGGAGCCCAGGAAAGCATAGCGAGAACTGCTGCCAGAGGTCGCTTTGCATTACCCATCCAAGGCTGGACCGGATGGAGCCCTGGACAAGGGACGGTGTCTGTGTCCAGACGGTCCCCACACCTCACACTCCGCACCCGGATACATTTTGAAAGATATCTATGAATACCGGTTCCTATCACCCTGCTAATGTCAGTGAATCCCGAAATGTCTGAATGTTTGGGGTGGGCACGGGGTGGGGGACTGGGAAAAAAAGCAGAAGAAAGGGCGGAGAAATCACCCTGCAGAATCTCAGTAAAAAACACGCCTGCCAGAAAGGTTTCTGAATCTCAAGCCCAAGCGGAAAAGAACAGCTGTTGAAGAACTGAATATTATAGAAATAATCGAAAAATCGTGCTCAATTATGTTTGAGGGTTAGTAGTCAAATAATGGCTACAAAATTTTTTATGTTTCATGGCTTACTGCGGTTGGGAAAAAAATCTGCATGGGGTCTGAGCACCTCCGTTCCAAGCTATGATGCATATGTTTTTAAAATGTGAATGTTTCCACTTGAAAACTAGAGCATGACAGATTAAAATGCAGGTAAAACCTAAGGGAGATTTTGAGAATGCAGAGATGACAACTCCAGGAAATATATTAACCGCAGCCGTGGCCAACTTTGTACTCAGTTTGAAATGCAGCTCTTCTCAGAAAATGCTTAATACAACAGTGAGAATCTAATGGAGGTTGGAATTTAAAAATCCACTTTCATGATATCTGCTCTTACAGTAATATAGACATACTGTAAATGTATTTTAAAATATATAGCCCGTTTAATTCCCCACCTATAAATGGCTCAGAAATAGAGAAAGAGAGGGAGAAAGAGAGAATATTACTTTTTTCCCCCTCGAAGCAAATGCTTTATGAAGATCTCATTGGAATCCAGCAAATGATTAATGTGAAGATTTGGGAGGAAATCTGGGGAGCTGTATTAAAGCCTAGATCTCAGGTTCATTTCGATCAGCCAGCCGTGAACTCTGGGCCGAATTCATTACACTTTAATAGTGCTGGGAGAGGAAGAAAATGCAATTTCTCATTCCATTAGAAAACTAGAAAATACTCTTGGCTTGTCCCCCTATTAAGATGTGGCAGGTGACAGGGCCATTCTGGGGGACACGGTCAATGGAATTACAGCACATTATTTTTGTTCATATAAAATATTGAAAGGCAAGCCTGGCTGTGCAGAAGTTATTTCACTGATTTGGTTTTTATGTAAATAAAATATTGAAAGTTAATTAATCCGTGCTAGAGACTAATGATTATGCTTATTATATTGCATTTGATCGCGTAATTTGCATGATTCTCGCATTGCTGCTTAATAAGCCATTCCAGGTTATAAATAATTCTGAAATTGGTTTCTAATAATGGCATGCTATAAAAGGAATGGTTTTATTATACTAGCCAGAAAAGAGGAGCGATATCAGACATGGAATTGGCCTCCGTGTGAGTAGAGGTGCTTTAATAAATACTTAAAAGTATGATATATGCCAGATATAGATAAAAATACGTATTTTAGATCATTTAGTCTAGAATCAAAAAGTATCTTTAAAAACATACAATTGCAATAAATTAAATGTTTAGATCATTTTTAATCAGTGCAGTGGCCCCACGTACTGAAAAGAATGTGTGGCAATCTGTTAACTATATAGAAAACTATGAAGTACTCATCATATAAGAACATAAACCAATTACTATTTAATTTGAATTTGGTCAAGGAGCAACCATACAATGAATTGAGAAGTAAATACATTTTACATAAATTATTTTTGCATTACATTACATAATGTTAATCATTTTGAAATGTTAATTAAGAAGGTTATGTTGATCTGATTACTTTTTAAACTATGGAACATTATTTTTAAAAATATTGAAATTGCCATTCTATTAAATTGTTCCTATCAGCAACATCAAGCTATTATCTTTGGTTGAACATTATGTTAGAACAATTAAAGTACTTTGTCTCTATTCTGCTTGATTATTCTTTTGTGTACTTCTTGAAAATTACTGTTTCTATTACATAGTTTGTGTTTTATTTCATTTACAACTTTTTATATTAAAAGAATCACTGCCATTAACCTTTGGAAGACCTAATAAAGTTTAATAGACCTCATTTTCTTTTTTCATAAAGTCAGTTGTCCAATTATATTTTATTTGTGGTTCTAAGTTCTATTTTAATTCAAACTAATTACTAGTAAGCCTAGGTTAAGCAACAGCATTTTAGTCTTTAAAATAAAAATTATTGTATAGCATTTCTCTTGAGTGACAAAAAATTTATGAATTTTGAACCGACAGGATTTTAACAAGCCAGTACTATTATGAACGGTAATGGAAATATTGAAATTGTATATTTCTGTTAAGATTTGAACTCAATTTCAAAAGATTTAAAAGAGGTGTGAGGTAAAAAAAATTTAAGAGCACTAGTAATATATTTCTGCACAATGCAATTAACATGCCTTTGATGCTTAATTTCAATGGCCCATGATTCAGGGCTTCCAGAGTTCACTAAGGAAACCACCCAGACTTACACTGAGTAAAAATGTTAATCTATGTTATACCCTGAATATTACTATATTAATTTGACCACTTTAAGTCCCTAATGACAGTTTTTGCTGACTATTTAAAACAGAAGCATATGCTATTTTTCCAGGTTAGACTATCTTTAAAATGCAGAATGGAGACAGAAAAACTCAACACTGTGATTAAGGACACTCTTGTCTCTTCTTAGATCAAATGTAAAGTAACTGAGATCTTTAAACTTTGATGTTTAAAATTTGTAAAGCGAAGATATTTAAAATTTGTAAAAGCAGCTAGAGCTGAGATCAACACCCAGGGTAAGGAACAGAAAATACCACGTCCAAGACAGGAAAGGAAGGTTTTCAGAACCCTGGATAGCTCAAGACTAAGCGCGCGTCTTGTACTTTCACCTCCAGCACCTGTCCATAAAATATTTGACATAATGTTTTCATTCTTCTAAAAAGTAGAAAAAATCCGAGATGCATTGGACTTAAACTTTTATTCCCCGATTTTCAAAAAACGTACAGGTGTGGTTTTCTAAGTCACATGTAATTTACAACTTGGAGGGGGGTTGGATGAGAACAAGGGGTCAGTAATGATTTTGTCTATTGCCGGTCAATCTTTCCTGCCCCAAATGTCCTTTCTTCAAATCGGAGATCTACAAGAAAGCCCTCTTTCCTCCCCACTCCCCAAGTTACCTTAGGGAAAACCAGGACTCATAGTCTGTGGGGGATCGCTCCAGCCTCTCCCAGCGCATTGGTAGGCCGCCAAGTTCAAAGCCTTTGTAAACATCACAGCTAGAGGTGTTTTGCCTGAGAGCAGCAGGAGTGTGTTAAGCAGGAGAATAAAGCTACACCGTAAAACCCAGGTGTAGATCTTTTTTGAAATGTGCCCATTTCGCCTTGTTTTCTCCCTTTTCATATTTTCTGAATAATCGTTGCATTCTCCCATTTATCCAGACTCTTAACACAAACTCATTAGGGGATAATGAAATGCTTGTCAATTACGAGAGCTGGAGTGTAATCGCGTGCTGGACTTAGCCGCCTGGGAGACACAGAAGGTGGGAGACCCGGAGGTTCCCTTCTCAGGAGGAAGGAAGAGACCTAGCAATTGAACGACGCCGGCTTCGCTTTTGAGGAGTTTCTGCGGGGATGTGGCTATACTGGCAGGAGATGGGGGCACTGTCTGTCCATCGATGGGGCCAGTTTGCGGGCAGAGGAGCTAACTTGACCCAGGAAACCATAGGTAGAGGAAGCGCAGCCCAGGACCCCTGCAAGGGAAGGAAGGTCCTGGAAGCGCAGCCCAGGACCCCTGTAAGCGCAGCCCAGGACCCCTGCTTCCTTTGCCCAAGTCCACCCGCCCCCTCCTTGTCTTCTGCCCTGGCGCCCAAGCCAAGCGTACCTGCACTCGGGACTCCGTCAGCCCGATACGCAGCGCCAGCTCCTCGCGCATGAAGATGTCGGGGTAGTGAGTCTTGGCGAAGCTCCTCTCCAACTCGTTGAGCTGCGCCGGGGTGAAGCGCGTCCGGTGGCGCTTCTGCTTCTGTTGGCCCTGCTGCTGACCTGCTTGGCTGGGGTTCGGGCCACCTTGGGGCCCCGGCTGCTTGTCCGGGTCCTTTGAGCTCACCGCCAGAGAGGCCGGCGTAGAGCCCACTGTGGTGATGTCCTCCCCGGGCAGCAGAGTGGCTCCCTCGACTGGGTCGGAGTTGGGCGCTAGGTCCCCCGGATGGCCCCCGGGGTCGGAGCCCCCCACGCCCAGCCTACACTTCACCGCCTCCCGGTGGCCCAGAAGCTCGGCGGCATCTTTCATACCTGAGGAGGCAAGGGGATGGTGGTCACTACTGTCCTGGCCATGCCAGGAGGGACTGTTCTCCCCGCGCGGTCCTTTTTCAGCCCCATCCTCGGCTCCCTCTGAGCCCGCGGTCGCCCTACGGAGCAATCTCCCGAGATGCTCAGCTGGGTTCCCCAGGATTTGGACAGCCAGGCTGTAATACCGTCTCCCGGCCCTTTCCCCTCTCTCCGCCGCGGGGTCCTGTAGTAAACAGCACATGCTTTCTTCTCTCCCACAATGAAACACTCCCAGTCCCGGCAATGAAACATGTCTCGGAGTCCCTTTCATGAACCGTACCCCTGGTGCCCCAGCAACCCGAGAGCATATCCTTCGACCAGGAGGGAAAAAAGAAAAGAAAAGAAAGAAGAAAAATTAAACGATTCCTTCGTTGCTGCCCCACCTGCGCTCAGGCAGTCTGACGAACTCTACCTCCGGCCCTCAGCTGATTCCCTCTCACTTTCTCGGAAGATGAATAAGTCTCCAAGCTTTCCACCTCCCGAAATCAACCCAAATCAGCTCCGCCTCCCCCTCAAATCAGAGAAAGTGTTTGGAAAATGGAGTCACATCCATCACCAAAGATTCCCAAACCGGAAACCCTGAGCCCAGTAACCCAGACAGCATTAAGGAAACTCAAGTAAACTCTCTAGACATAACAGTGAATCAAGCTTTAGAGAATTCAACTTTTCTTTCCGGAGAAATAAAAGGCGCATTCCTCTCGGCCACTGGCAATGACGAGTCCCTTTGCAGGCCGGATGCCCGTGAGGATGAGTCTGGCTTTTCTCCTTTCTCAGTGAGCACACTTAGCAAATCCGCTTCTACTGCAGCGGCTTCTCCTTCAAGACCGATTTTTACAAATTCAACCATACTCAGACGAGGAAGAGAGAAAGAGGTAGTGGGGAGAGAGGAAGAGAGGGAAAAAGAGAAGAAAGAAATCTCAAATTAACGCAAATAGGAGGGGAAAAGAGAGAAAGAAAAATGCCTCCAAACAAATTATCACGGGGTAGGTCGTTCCCTTAAAAAAAAATAATAAGGGGGAGGGGGAAAGAGAGAAAATAAGAAAAACAAAAAGTAACAACATTTCCCAGCTCCACTGGATCTACATATTCCATAGATTTTTTAAAAAGACGATGTTAAATCAAATTAAACTTTAATGCAGCACAATTACTTTTAAAGAAATTAGTCCATTTAGGGCACATTAAGGTAAAATAAGGAACAAATTGACAATTTCCTGCCCGGGCTTCTCCTGGCTGCCTGGGCGAGAGACGCGCACTCACCTAGCCTGGCGTCCAGGAGGTCGGCGTGAGACAGCATCGCGCACCGCTCCAGGGTGAAAGCTGTTCCCCCCCAAATTTTAGCGGCTTTAAGTTATTTAAAATAGATATAAGCTATAAGCTATACGATATAGATATATATAGATCACCTAAATGAAAGAAAATTCGGTTTGTGGTTAAAAAGGGGGCTTCTTGCATTATAATGTCCTTTAGAGAGACGGGGAGGTGCTTAACAGTTGAATGAACCCGTGAGCAGCTCGGCGAGGGGACCAATCAGGAGGGCAGCCTGCAAATGTCAGCGCCCGGAGAGTCCCCCACTCCGCCCGCCCGCCCGCCCGCGCCCGCCCGAGGAGGCGGCGGCGGCGGCGGCGGCGGCAGCCCTGGCGGCTCCAGCCCGGAGCAGCTGCTAAAGCAGCGGCGGCCGCCTAGCCCTCGCCCTGGGCTTCTCGGCCCGACCTCCGATAGTTCTTCCCTGGGGTTTCCTCCAGGCACACCTTTCCTTCTCCTTGTCCCGCCCTGCTCGCTCCAAAGGCGCAGCTCAGGGGACAGAGCAGGGCATGACCCCCTGGTGACCCGAGAGTAGCCCCCACCAGCGCGCTGGGCAACACTGGCCGGCCGCTGGCGCAGGCCTGTCGATCCCGAGCACAACAAGGGCACGCCGCGCCCTCCAGACCGCCTCTAGACTTCGCTGCCGCCCAGCAGGCCTGAGCCTAGGGTCCAGACGCCCTGGCTGGGACCCCGGGCCTACAGAGTCCCAGCCCCGCGGCAGGGCCTAGAGAGCAAAACAGCAGTCGACTCCCCCGGCGCTGCCAGGCCCCGACGTCTGCTTCAAGGACCCGTGCGCGGTGCCGATTCTTGCACTTTGCACCTTTCGAGCCCGGCTTCTGCTGCTCCGCCTGGCCCACGCTTGCATCCTGGCCCACAGCCCGCTCCTTTGGTCAAAGTTTCTGAGTTCAGCTCGGCTCCCAACTCCACTTTAGGCTGTAAATAAAGTTAAATGCTCTTTATTTTCCTCTCGAATATGTTAAACTACTTGAACAATTTAAAGTGCTTTGCACAAGTGAAGCGAACCATTTCTAATGTTCTGATTTTTCAGAGCCAGCCAACAACAAAGTTTAGATTAGTAATATATTTCTAACCAGAGTAATTTTCAAGATCATTAGGCATTTATGTAATTAGTGCCAAATCTATAAGCTTTTATTACGATTATTAGAGTAAAATCAGTATAAATTTGTACTAATTTACTACTGTTTAGACTTGGCTGTCAAGACCGGAGGTTCTTATTGTAAGTGATAACTGAGGAAATTAAGTGCAAAATTCTGTACCATTTCTGATCTGCTCCTAAACAATCCGTTTCAATTGTATTTGTAGCAGAACATAATGCCCTTTTAAAGTTATTTGACTTGTATTTTTATTTGCAACACAAGAAAAATGCCCTCTTCCCAGGCACAATGAAAACTGATGTTTACTACTCTCAACTTGATTAACATTGATTTTTAATTCGAGAGTGATGCAATTAAGATTATTCATTTAGTGCAAATAAAGCTTCCACAAAAGGGTGGCCCTATGAAGTCTGTTTTAAATAATACCGAGCAAATGGCTTTTTTTGTTCGCCGTCCAATTGACTTACACAAAACATTGGAAATGCTGCCTGAGAGCAGATGCGAGAGGAAGTGTGTGTGTGTGTGTGTGTGTGTGTGTGTGTGTGTCCTTAGCTATGTGTATGTGACAGGGACCGAGCAAGGAGACAAAGGAGGCGGCAAGGCGAACTCTGGGGCAGTTTTCCTTCCTCTTCTCTCCTGCAGCCCACTCCCCTCCTCCCATGCACACACACACGTGCGCGCGCGCGCACATCCACACACACGTGTGAGTGTCGGGAATCAGCCACAGCGGCTCCTTCCGAGCAGCGGAGACCGCTTCCGCCGAAGCTGTGCGCTTGGCCGAGCTTCAGCGGCCGCCGAAGCTGCTGCAAAAGCGGTCTAAGTGGGACTGGGGCTCCAGGACCACCAGCTGCGGTTCGGCGGAGTCCGAGCGGCGGCGGCGGCTAGTTTGGGAGCCTTGAGGGTGTTCGGCAAGCTCCTAGTGTCCTAGCGACAAAGGCTTTGCTTGGGAAGAGAATACCTAGACCTAAAGCAGATAGAGTCCCTCCAATAAAAGCTTTCCTTCCCCCAAACAAAGCCCCAAATCTAGAAGCTACGGCTCGCGGTGAGCGCGGCACGAGGCAGGATAGCGGACCTGGGCGGGGCGGCGTGCTCCCTGGACGTGGTTCCAGAACGCGCACCTGGCTGCGAGCTCCCGAGGACTCGCAGGGGGTTTGTGCCCACTGGGGTGGGGCTTGGGTGTATCTAAGACCAGAACGCAGGGGCAGAGGTGGGGAGAAGTGTCAGAGTTAGAGACTGGAGGCCTGGCGGCAACACCCCGATCCTTCAAACCGGCAGGTCCGCGGAAGGCGGCACAGCCTTGGCTGGGCACCCTGTCTGGAGGGAGGGAGGAGAGGCCGCCACCTGGAGAGAGAAGGAGACGGGTGCGGGGCCTACACGTGTGTGCACACAAGCGCTCGTGTCCTCATCCCACAGCCGCCCCCGGAACAGCCGCGGACCATGCAGCATTCTCCCACACGCACGTATATTCTGTTTTGTTGCATCTTTCAAGTCGATAAATAAATGTGTAATAGTTAATGTGAAGACACATCAGAGTAATAACAATGGGACGAAATCAAAGGATTATCCATCTCTGTTAGTAACCGCTGAATAACAATGTTACGGCGTGATTGATAGCTCGCTTCATTTTATGACTTTTCTATTGGTCTTGATTTTTATAGCAGTATAAACAAACTAAATCATTTCTTCCAAGACTTCAGAGCATAAGCATCTGGGGGTAGGGGTGGGGGGAGAGGGGAAAAGGAAAGAAAAAAAAAGAGGGAAATCTGAGAGTGGGAGGGTGTGACGGGGGTGTTATGGGGGCGTCGAGCTCAAGCTGGAGCTGGACCGCGAGTCAGGAGCCTGCTGCCAGCAGGCGTGGCGAGGAAAATGACAATAGTCTGGACGTAAAATGCTCGCCCCCGCGCCCGGTTCCCTCTCTGCAGTTCATTTTGGCCAATGTCTGAATCCACCTGGGCAGCGCCTGAGATGTATTTAACAGAGTTTTATTCCTCGTCATCTTCCCACGTTCCTCGGGCAGCCGGGAAAGTGCCGGTCAGGCCCATTGCTGTTGATAATTTAAGGCATTTCCCACACGATCATGGGAACTGGAGTCCCTAACAAGGCGAGGCTTCAGCGCAATGGCCCCCAAATCTTCGGAATGACAAGAATGTCTTCAGAAATCACTTCAAAGCAAAGTAGAAGGGTTTTCTATGACGGATCCAGTGATTTTTCCTCAATAAATAGGTTTTAGATTGTTACACACACGTAGAAGCGGAACAAAGGGAACTACTAGAAAATATATTGGTTGCCCCTAATAAAATTTATTTAGACAGTTTACTTCTCATAAAAAATAGAGATTGAATTTTGTACAAGAGCCTGCCAAGGGGCAATGCACAGGGAAATCATTTTTTTCTTTCTCTTTTTTCCCCCTTCTACTTTTTAACGAAGCACAAAGAGCATTTAAAGGCCAGGCAATCCGTTTCCACTCGCGCCGGGCCGCGTGCCCAGACAGAGCCAGAGAACTTTGTAGTTTTGAAAGAAGGCGGCTTTCTGGGAGATATATATTTTTAAAACAAAACGAAACAAAACCTCGAAGGCTGATTATGTAAACTACAAACACAGCAACTACAAAATCGGTTCCTTTCATCCTGCTTTGCCATCCTGGTCCAGAGCAAGATTTAGAAACATAGCGGTGGCTGGATCGAGAGGTGGGATGGTATGGGAGATCCATGCAGCAAGTGCTTTAGTGATGGGTTTATGCTGATTAGGTTTGTAATTCTGATTTTTCTCTCTACTTGTATTTCTGTGTTCATTGCAAATCCTTTGTAGAGACACAGAGAGAATAAAAATATATACCAGATGCTCCAGAAGAATTGGGTAGTGTGCCCAGTGCCCTAATTGCTTTTTCCACTTACAGAAGCCTTGGGTGTTTATTAAACGAAACTTTCGGCTGCTTGAGCTGTTTGTAAACTGCTCTTTCTCTCTCTCTCTCTCTCTTTGCAGACAGTGGGATGAAATATGGCGCGTTATTATTCACATTCCTGCTATTAAATGCTGAATTGTAACATTGTTCCATTTAATGAGGAGTGCCTCCCTCAATAATTAACGATCTCACATTTTCCTATTTTCTTGCCTGATGAAAAGAATCAATTTTAATTCGTGGTAAATTACAGCCATGCTTTTGGGTATTATTTGCTTACAGAAAACAAATCAAGTGACTTGAACACTCCTGTTTACTTTTCTAGATATGCAATAACCCAAACGCAATGGCAAATCAGATCGTGTTCCTCAGACCTACCTTAAAACCTCAAACAGAATAAAGAGTAGGGGCAAATACTCGAGGAAAAAAACCCAGGAAGCTCTCAAGTCCACTGTGCTTGAAACAATGGTGACCACTTTCTCCCACAGCTTTCACATCCCCGGGTGCCTGGAACCGTTGCTCTGCCGGCCCTCACCCTCACCGCCCCACCCCCTTCCCGGAAAGGGGTCAGTGGTCCACTTCTGGCCACACTGAGGTTTGGGACGGCTTGATGTCTCATCTGGGGGGAGTCGATGTGAGGATGGGGTGAGTGGAAGGAAAAGGATCTGGGAGGGCAGTCAAGTCTCTGGGAAGAGGTGACAGGCGCTTCCACACTTCTCTGCCTAAAAGAACACTCTCGAGGTCCCCAGCAAAAGAGACCACAGCCACAGAGGCTTTGGCTGAGGACTGTGGCCCAGCGACTGCGAAAGCACCCTCGGCTCGCCTTCGGGCCGGGGCTCCCGAGGGGCCGAGTGAGCACCTCTAACCCCTAGCCGAACAGGCCTAGGCCCAGCCCCCAAGTGCACTCTCCAGTCCTCTCCGGGCCAGGAGTGCCGGGACTCCGGGCCGCTCCAGCCAGGGTTGTCCCACTGATGTCGCCGCGGAGCCTGTGGCCGAAAAAACTCCTTGCTTACGGGACCCTGGCTCCCCAGCCTGGGAGCTAAAATAAAAGCCAAGGACCCACACTCCAGCCTTCATTGTTTTTTTTGGCATAGGGAGCGGGGGCTGCGTGTGTTTGACACGTGTACTTGTGTGCGTGTTTGTGTGGACAGTGTGTGCCCACTGCCTGCTCACGCGAACCGCGGGGTTGTACCAGCGCTGGCGGAGGGGCCGAAAACTCGCCCCCAAATAGTCTGATTTCCTACCCTTCCCAGAAGCCTGTGGCGATACACGAGTCAACATAATTTTTTTTCCGCTGCAGTAAACAGTTTCCCATACATTCGAGTTTGCAGACTACAGCCATGCAGTCCGCCTGATGACTCTTCGTGGGCGCTGGAACCGCTCCCTTGCTTATTTTTTTCAATCTTTGCCTTCTAACAACTAGCATCCGTGGCCCTCAACGCCGAAAGCTCGGCACAAAACAATGACGGATCAGTACCCGCCCCCTGACTCCGTATCTCCTCTTTTTTGCCTTTAGCCCTGTAATTTTAATGGCCCCAATCAGCCACACGGCATATAATAAGTGACATAGAGATTTTGTTTGTATGTGTTAAGTTCTCTGCTTTTCTGATTTCTATTTACTCAGGATAAATAATCATATATCAGTTATTCAGTTAGGTGACAAGGCTAGTAATTGGAATAAAAAGAAAAACATCTCATCCTTATCTCTTTCTATAACTAGATATAGCGCTAATAAGACTGCATCAATCTTATCTAGCAAATAAATAAAATAGACAAACAAACAAATTCGCCTCCAACAAGTTAATGCGGTGTATCTGAGTGGAAAGTAGATATTTTCACGCATTCTGGAGATGAGGAGTGACTTTTAATAAAATCACAAGAAAAACAAATGTAATTCTGTGAGCCATTTCTTGGAGCCGCCGGGGCCCGCCCCCTCCCCACTCTCTCCCCGCCCTGTTCCACCGTCCCAACCTTTTTCTTTTCACAAGCAGCTAGTCCCGACCTAAGACGAACGCGGCGAAAGCCTTCTCTAGCTATTTTACACTTTGGTGGGGGAAGGTTTGGGGGAGGGAGATACAATTCTACGGGGAGTGAGCCTTCTTCAAGTAGAATTTTCTCTTCTTCTGTCTTCTCCCTCCTTTACCGTCCTGGCCTTGCTCTTCCTTTTGCTTCCTTTTTCCTCTTTCCTTTTACTCCCCCTTTTCTCTTCCCTTATTCTATCTTCCTCCTTTCTCTTTTTTTTCTTTCTCTACCTTTCCGTCTTCCCATTCCTTCCTCTCTTTCTCTCTCACCCTTTGCCTCCATCCTTCAGTCTCCTCTTGCACTTTTTCTCCCCCTTTCTCTTTCTCCCCTTTTCTCTGTTCCCCTTCCTCTCTTCTTTCTTCTCCCTCCCTCCCCCCCGCATTTCTTTCTACCCCCCCTTCCCTTGCCCCCTCCCTGCGGCCCGAGTGCAGCTAATTCCGGGCGTCTATATTCACTCAATTAGAGAAATCTACAGAGAAGATCGATCTTCCATCTGCAGACATGCCAGCTTAACAAATTAGATTCTTGTTTCGTGCAGGTGATTTGGTGACAGTTGGGGAATTAGAAGTAATAAGTTGTTGTGTTTGAGCCCGGGCCCCCGCCCCTCGCCCGCGCCCCTCCCCGCCCGCAGACCCCCGGCCGCGCCCGCCGCCCGGGCACCCCCTACCCGCTCCCCCAAGCCGGCCGGCGCCCGCCACCGCCGCCACCGCATCCCCCGCCGTAATTAGTGCTGCTGCCCTCCATGTGGGCTCGATTAAACCGTGATTTAGCTGAAAGAAATATAATTATGGCTGCAAATAAAATAATCAGCATTGAAGAGCGATTTCCTTAATGAGATGGAGCGGTTGCACGTCACGGAGTAAAGGGGTCTCATTAAGAGGTGGTAATGAGGCTTGGGTGGATGGTGCAGTTACAAAATAGCCCAACTCCTCTGCAGGCCCGGCCCGCTCGCCCGAGGTGGCCGCCGCCAAGCCCGGCCTCCGTCCCGCGGTCCCGCAGTCCCGGAGGGGCACCCGGGCCAGTCCCGCCCGGCCCCCAGGGGGCGCAGCGCCGGCCGCGCGGCCTCCTCTCTCGGGCCCGCCGTGCCGTCGGGCAGGCCGGGGCGGACAGAGGCGGCCGTGCGAGGTGAGGGGGCGGCCGGCTGCTCCGAGGCCCCGGCTGTCCGGCCCGATCGGCGTCGGGAGCCGGGTTTGCGCCAACTGCTCCGAGGACAACGGTCGCTGGAGGAGCCGGTCGGAGCGAGGAGCCCCTGGCTGCAGCGGAGGCCGAGGCGCCGTCCAGGGAACCTGTGGGCGCAGGTAGAAGCCTCTCGGGTGGACGTGACTTCGTGTGTGCCGGGGCAGGAGAGCATCACCGTGGGCGCGTCTGCACGCGGCAAACGCTGCGTCTTCACTGACTTTAGAGTCCTGGCGAGGAAGGGCCTTGGGGTTCTCAGTCTCTCCATATTGTTTCCAAACTTTATTAAAGTACTGAAAAGGCACCAACTCTGTTTTAAGCGCCTCATAGAAAAAGAAAAAAATATTTGAATAAGTTGTTCCAAAGATTTCTTAAATGGGTAGCTCTGACCTTTCTGGTTTATTAGGTTTAGGACAGCCTCTGAATTCCTTCTTTACATCAAGGTGTGTACACATGCATGTTCCCAATGTCCAGATGCGGTGATACTTCAGTACTTATTTCTAATGAGATTGTTAACCTTCTTGATTCAGTTTTATCATTTAGAACCATTCTCAGTTGGACAAGGAAACACATTATCCACACAAAGCGACTAATGAGGCAACTGAGGCACTTTTCCTTATTCATCTAACCAGTATTTGTTGAGCACCTGCTATGAGCTAGGCACGGTGATGGGCCTTGGGGAGTGAGAGGTGAACAGAGAGATGCATCCTTGGCCTGGTGGAGCTTACAGTCCAGCATTCCCTGCACTGAGTTTTTCAGCCCTGGTGGACTGTGGCCATCAGGCATTTACACCCTGTGAGAGGCAGAGGTAAACCCGAGAAGTAGCTTGTTTTAATGTGCTCTGACCCTCCCACCTTCTCAATCAATATTCTTTTTCTACCCAGGAACCTGGGATCCTGAGGAAGAAAGTAATTTGATAAATTAACTTTCTTAGGTGTTAGGAGTTAATGTAATACCCTTTATAGAATGTTCCCGTTTTAAAAGAGGAATGCAAGGCAGGGCAAATTGCCTAGATAAACGACTTCCATATCTGTCTGGTGGTAGTGGAAAGCTTGAGAGAGGAGGATTTGGGGGTGTCCAAAATTACTACTTTCCTAATCAGCTCACTAGCTCTGATGGTAACTCTTGCATTTAAAAGAAAATTTTTTCTCGGGTCACAGATCCCTTTGAGAATCTGATTAAAGCTATGCACCTCCTCCCATTAAAAGGCATATATTTGCAAACAACTTGGGGGGTTCAGGCCCCCCAGTTGCCCCAGTTTGTGAAAGAGTGGTATGCAGGTGAACCCTTAATATTTGTGATTAAGACTTTTGGAGAAGAAATAATACAAGTATCCAGAGGAGTTCTTTCAATAAATCTGAATCTTGGGAGAAGCTGGGTCAAGAATCAAAAATGAATTGCCAGACCAGTAAGTTCCAAGAACACAACTGGTTGGCAGATGTGTGCAGTTTAACAACTTTATAACAAATTCACATCTTCCATCTGACTCAAATATAGGTTGATATTAATCCAAACTTACACACAATGTCTTCATGTTGTAGAGAATTGTCAGGAAAACTACCTTGTCGGTGGTCAGCTCTTGTGGGCAGCAGCTTGCCTTCCCAGATGCCGGTCCTGGGCAGCTGGCACTCTGGCTGGGGAGGGCAGCAGCCTCACACAATGGTGGGTCATGAATACACAGACCTTGTCCTAGGTGGTGATGCAAGTGAATGTGATTAAAATTCACACGCTGGGACCACAGGGAGTGACGGGTGATTAAAACTCTGTCTTAAGCCCACTAAAGCCCCAGAATCCAGAGCTTAAGCTAATTCTCTTATTCACCCCCCAAAGGCATTTTACACATTAGGGCCTGAAACCAAGCAGCAGAGCTGCCTTCTCCGCCCTCCCACACTTTCCCAAGATGCTAACATATGGAACCAGAGAGTCTTTTCTGGGCAGAAGGTAGTTCTCATCTGGCTGTTTTAGAGCAAGGGTTTATTCTCCACCTCTCCCTTAATTTTCAAGAGGTCCCCAAGTTACCCATTAGAAGGGATACTGACTTTCCCATATACACTTTCCTAACATAATCTTTTTTTCACTCTCATGAAACAGCTGCATTAGGGAAAGGAAGATGTATTAGTTAAGATACGTATTAGGCTGCTGTAACAGCCATCCCAAATTACCGTAGCTTAGACAAGATGGAATTTTATTTCTCTCTCACATTCCAAGGCTGATATAGCAGCTCCAAAAGACTGAGAACACAGCCTTCTTTATTGCTGTCCTGTCTTCCTCAACATTTGGCTCTCATCTTGTGGTCTAAGATGGCTGCTCCAGCTCCTGCCATCACCTCTGTATTTCAGGCAGCTGGAAAGGGAGATGAAGAGGAAGGTTCATACCCTTACAAAGGGTATGGCTCAATAATATATCTATCACTTCTTCTTACAATGCATTGACCAAAATCTATCTCAATGGAGACCGAGAACTGTAGTCTTTACCTGAAGTAGTTAAAACATTAAAAAGGTGGCTCTATGGGTTTCCTGCTCCTGGGAGGCACATAACTGCTGTCTTCAACATGGCCTTCACTTATGACCTGCCCCTCATCGTCACACTTCCTCTGAATTTGTACTGAAAGATTGGTGTGTGTTGTGGAGGAGAGGAGAGAAAGGAAGTGGAAGTAGAGAGTCCAGTTAGGAGCCTAATGCAATAATCCAAGGGAGAAATGATGGTTGCTTGGACCAGAATGAGAGCAGTAGAGAAAGTGGTAAGTGGTTGGAATCTAAACGTTTTTCTTAGGAAGAGCCCAGGATTTGCTTCTAGATATAGGGTATGAGAGGAGTCAGGATAATGCTATTCATCGCTCATCTATTCATTCACTGGCTGTTCATTCAGTCATTCACTTACCAAATTGTTATTTATTTATTTATTTATTTATAAATAAATTAATTAATTTTTGTCTGTTGTTGGTTCTTCGTTGCTGCGCGTGGGCTTTCTCTAGCTGCCGCGAGCGGGGACTGCTCTTTGTTGCGGTGCATGGGCTTCTCATTGCAGTGGCTTCTCTTGTTGCGGAGCACATGCTCCAGTAGTTGTGGCTTGCAGGCTCAGTAGTTGTGGCATGTGGGCTCAGTAGTTGTGGCTCGTGGGCTCTAGAGTGCAGGCTCAGTAGTTGTGGCGCACGGGCTTAGTTGCTCTGCGGCATGCGGGATCTTCCTGGACCACGGCTCGAACCCGTGTCCCTTGCATCAGCAGGCAGATTCTTAACCACTGCACCACCAGGGAAGTCCCCCAAATTGTTATTGAGCACTGACTGGGAGCCAAGCACTGGGCTGGGACCTATGGACACAATGGGTGTAGTCATGCCTTTACAGTTGACCAAAAATGATAGCCAGCAGAGGAATAAATACAAACATGATCTATATAATAAAGAGCAAGTATCAGAGGCTATGAGATACTAATACAGAGGAAAGCAACCTGGTCTAGGAGCCTGGGAAGTGCAATTTAAGCTGAGACATGAAGGGTATATAGGAATTAGCCAGGAAATTGAGGTGGGCTGGGGGCAGAAGATGAAGAGTGTTCCTGTAAAGGAATTTTCTCCATGTCCTAATTCCTTCCATGGCCTCATGTTGTCTACTTGAGCTAGCATATGAAAACCTGGGCTATGCAGTCTGGAAACTTGAACTTAGTTCATTTTGTTTCTTTAAAGGGAAACTGCTTTTTGAAGTTCAATTCAACTTAATTCAATTCAATAATCATGTGTCGATTCTGGGCCAGATTTCCAGCCCAAAGACAATAGCCCATGGTACCATTTTACTGAAAGCAGATAATAAAATGGAAGTCATCGAATTTTAGGAAATGCAGAAGCATTCTCCATGAGGTCAGACTAAAACTCAAAGAATGTCAACGAGAAAGACATGTGCTGAGGGGTGATGTGATCAAAGTCTATATAATTCAGGAAGAATTACAAGAGAATAAACATGAATTAGGAGACAACCCACAGTCTTCAAGACAAATAAAAGGAAGTACTTTATACAGGGGAAATTAGACTTGTGAAATTTGTTTCCTCCCAAAGGTGGTAAAAGTACTATCTTTGTTGGGATGAGGCTTCGGCGACTATAAAAGAGACAAACAACAACAGCAAAACCAACAGTGGCTTAAATAAGATAGAAGTTTATTTCTCTCTCATTTAGTAGGTCCAGATGTAAGAAAGCCAAGACTGCACTGGTAGGTCTATGGTATCAGAGACCCAGTTCCTTCTTTCTTATTCTGACTGCTAGGGTGTCCCCTTGTCGATGTTGTTCAGGATGGCCCACCACCATGTCGCATTCCAGCCAGCAAGAAGGGAGAAGGAAGAAGAGAGGAACCTCTTTCCTTTAAAGAACAAGTTGAGGGCTTCCGTGGTGGCGCAGTGGTTGAGAGTCCGCCTGCCGATGCAGGGGACACGGGTTCGTGCCCCAGTCCGTGAGGATCCCACATGCCGTGGAGCGGCTGGGCCCGTGAGCCATGGCCGCTGAGCCTGCGTGTCCGGAGCCTGTGCTCCACAACGGGAGAGGCCACAACAGTGAGAGGCCTGCGTACAGCAAAAAAAAAGAAAAAAGAAGAACAAGTTGAAGTTGTGCACATCACTTCTACTCAATCCCATTGACTAGAACTTGGTCAAATGATCAGACCTCGCTACAAGGAAGGGTGGGAAACAGAGTCTTTATACTGGACACTCGTGTTCCAGGTAACACTGGGGTTCTGTTACTGAGAGAGAGAAAGGAAGAGGACACTGGGAGCCTCTAGTAGTCTCATTGCACCCAAGGGTCCCTTTTCTTAGCATCTCCAAGGTAAGCGCTGGAAAGAACATTTTCAGGAGTGTGTGTGGAGGTGAGGGGTTGGGAGACACACACAAGCTTCACCTTCTTCTTTAGGGTCTTCCACTGGAGTTCCTGTCATCCCCCCAGGCGGTGCTGCTCCCTTAAATTTTCTGGCTCAAGCAAAGACGGAAACCTTTCCCTGGGTTCCCTTAACCAAGACTGAATAGAACTTTCAAAGAGTTTACTATAGGTGTCAAGAGAACAAAGAAGAAATAAACACAGAGAATCTAAGAAACTTGTAAACTTCTCAGGTTAAAAAGTCCAAGATATCTATCAACTCTTCCTCACTCTTGTCCCAAAGGTTTAGCCTTCTCTGACACCTTGACCACATCCCTCATTCCCTGGTTCCCAGCTTGATTCTGCATGAAGGATGCCTTTCTTAAAAAACAATAATCATTCAGGAACTACCTACAGTATCACCCTTATACCTGGCCAAGAAGCTGCCCCCTGCCTTGGAGCTTGGCTTTCACTGGCCCCCTTGGACCCTCTCCAGCCGCAGCCCATGCAGGGCCTGCTCTACTCCCTCTAGACCACCTGGAGCTGAAGAATCCCTTGCCCAACAGTCCTGCTCCTGCTTCCAGGTCTTGTGGGGGCCTCTTCCTATGCCAGTCCATCTGCAGTATGCTCACTCCCGGGCCTGAGGGGCAGCTGTTTGTGGTGGGATGCTGCCGGAGCTTGGACAACGGGGCGAGGGTGACCGCTTGTGCATGTGGGAGGCCCCTTGCTGCACTGGATGCAGCTGGTGAGTAGGAAGGGAGGACAGAGCAAGCCCAGAGCTTGGGGGCTAGGACTCCAAAAATTATAAATTTGAACTTGAACTCATAGGTTGTTATGCAGATATATTTGTCAAGATAAGAAGATAGAACATATTTCATGTAACAGTTTGTTAGCTTGATTGATAATTTTAAAATACTTAGACATATAGTATTTGGTCTCCTATTGGGGCTCTTGCTCCAGATCCTGCAAATGTTAGGGGTAAGCCTGTCTTTTTATTTTATTTATTTTTTATTTTTTTCTTTTTGCGGTACGTGGGCCTCTCACTGTTGTGGCCTCTCCCCTTGCGGAGCACAGGCTCCGGATGCGCAGGCTCAGCGGCCATGGCTCACGGGCCCAGCTGCTCCGCGGCATGTGGGATCTTCCCGGACCGGGACACGAACCCGCGTCCCCTGCATTGGCAGGCGGAATCTCAACCACTGTGCCACCAGGGAAGCCCCGGTTTCTTCATTTTTAAAATTGAAGTCTTTAATCTATTTGGAATTTACCCTAAGATATGGGGTATGGATACACTTTGTTTTTCTTGATCTCACATTGCTATGGAAGTATTTGTCACCACAGCTCTAACTGATACCTGAAATGATATTATATAGTTATGTGTTTGATCATTTGTTTTTTGTTTAGCACAAGATCATAAACTGCACTAGGGCAAGGATCTTGGCCATTCTTGTTTGCCACTGTATCCTTAGTACTAGCAAGCCCCTGGGACATAGTAGGTGCTCAATCAGTATTTCAAGAATAAAGGAACAGATGAGTGGGTGTATCAGAGAGCTGCAATCACAATAATGTTTCATAACAAACCATCTCAAAACTCAGAGGCATATAACAAGAAACTTTTATTGCTCAGTCACACAAGAAATAATCTTGTTACCTGGGTCCTTCCTCCCAGAGATTCTGATTTAATTGGTCTGGGAGGCAGCTTGGGCATATGGATATTTTCCCCCAAACTTCGCAGGAAATTTTTACGTGCAGCAATGTTTGAAACTGATTGTGTCAAAGTCTTGAGATGCTTAATTATGATGCAATTATCTGAAGCATAATAATGAGGAAACTGAGGGAGGTGAAAAGAGAAGTGGAACTTGGATTATGTTTACACAGAACAGAAAGGTGAAATTTTAGGAGCTACACATTTAATCAACATAAGCAGTCAAGCTATAGAATTCAGGTCCCAACACGAATAATACAACATCTTATCTCATGGAGAGGGGAAGATTCCTTGTCAAATGACTCAAAGCCCCCAAATACTAAGGACTTAGTAGAGTTCATCTCACAATGACATGGCATGTGAAGTATATTGAGAAAAATATTGGCATTTGCTCTTGTTATGAGATGCACTCAGGTTAACTCTGTAGAGTTAGGCCAAGATCATCTGACGCCATGACAATTTTTCCTTCCTAGGAGAAGCAGATGAAATTTTAAAAGGGTGATGATGTATCTATTGTTCTTTGGCAAGGTGCTGCCAACGTCCCTGGACTTCTCCCCCACAAAACAGGCTGTATTAACAGATCTATTGTCTGCAGCATCTTTGTTTAGAAGCCCTGCTGGATCAATTTTTTTTAATATAAATTAATTTATTTTATTTATTTATTTTTGGCTGTGTTTGGTCTTCGTTGCTGCGCGCGGGCTTTCTCTAGTTGTGGCAAGCAGGGGCTACTCTGTGCTGCGGTGTGCGGGCTTCTCATTGTGGTGGCTTCTCTTGTTGCACAGCATGGGCTCTAGGCACACGGGCTTCAGTAGTTGTGGCTCACAGGCTCTAGAGCACAGGCTCAGTAGTTGTGGCACATGCGCTTATTTGCTCTGCGGCATATGGGATCTTCCCGGACCAGGGCTTGAACCCGTGTCCCCTGCATTGGCAGGCAGATTCTCAACTACCACGCCACCAGGGAAGTCCCCTGCAGGATTAATTTTCTGATATATTGCCTCCATACATAAATTGGGGAGAAACTTCTTCCTTTGTAACTCAGGTAAAAGGAGAGAAGTTTACAACTGGATATCACCTCAGGGCCCCATTTTCTGCACCATGGAAAGAAGAAGTCTCCTATCTATCTCATCATTGGAACAGCTGCCTGGTTGTCACCCAGGGACCTGCTCAAGCTCTGGAGTCCAACACTGTTTATACTGAAGAGTAGATGATAGAGGACATTTCTTGGCCTTGTGAATTGTGAGTAAAGGGAGAGAGAAACCCTTTGGCCAGTATCTTTCTTTTGGGCCCTGCAGCCATGTCACTGTGATCAGAAGAATCAAAGTGCTGTCTAGCCCGGAGAGAGGAGTCATTGCTAATCATGGCAAGCTCTAAAATAACTGTGTGTTTTGAGTGGCATCTAGCACTCAGTAAGCACTTAATAAATATTCACTAATAACATTAGGCCACTCAACACCAAGCAGGAAGATAAGGCCATCTTTTTTGGTTGTTTTATATTTGGGTAATTGATAAAAATAATTGCAAAGCTTTAAACGTTCAGCAGTGATTAGCTAAAACCATCACCTCGAAGCCCTTCCCACTTTGATAAACTCATTCCCATTAAAATTCTCAGAACCTGAGGAACAGCAGGGAAAGAAGCCAATAAAAGCATCTCAAAGAGTTTTACATTATCTCCATAAGCTATCTAATCTAGCCATTTTGAATGATCTATGTAAATTAATTACACTTTTTAATTAGGTGGTCTTTTAGCTTGCATATTGAAGTTTACCAGTAATTACAGCAAGGCAGGAGGTCACTTGATTGGTATGGGAAACAAGAGGCCTTTATTTCATTGAACTGAAACACTGAGTGCTTAGGGGAAAAAAAAAACTGTCAAATTTATGCCAGTTTTCAAAATTCAAACTGCGCAGATCTTGTCCCTTTTTTTCCCCCTTCTGTGGCTCACTGGGAGTTTTTCTTCATAAATATCAGAATGACTTCTAAACACCCACTGACTCAAAACTATTATAATAGACCAGCTCAGAAGCTTGAATTTTGCATCCCTAATGCTAGGGGGAAGAAAAACCTACTCTTTTGATATTAGTCACATTAAATGCCATTTAATTACTAGTGCAGTTGTTTCCAGATGTGACTTTATTTTGTTTCTGCAGGCAGTCTGTGATTTTCATTAACTTCATCATTTAAATAACAACAACAGCCGCCAAAAACAACCCCCGCAAAAGCTAGTGCTATACTTTATGCCAAGCAGGACAAAGTATTCTTTAATTAAACAAATATAGTGGTCATTGTAGTGAACAGAGTGCATTTAACATCTTTAAAATATTTGTGAATGACATTTCATGGCTCTTTCCCTCATTTAATCTTGCATCAAGCACCAGGATCCCAAATTTCCCTTCTTTTTCTACATTTTTGTGACCTGGGCTGTCCAGTAGTAGTTCAGTGGGTAGAGAGTTGTGCAAGAAGCATTTGCTGATCTAATGCAATCCTTGGGAAAATCAGGATTGCTAATTAAAAACCACAGAGTGAATAAAAGTCTTGACCCAGAGGAATTCTCCTATCTGCAGCTCAGAGGGGCCTTCATTTTCATGCCAGCACACACACATCATCACAGTCCTGGGAGTTCAGTTAATTTCCTGCTGGTCATGCTTCCTCCTGGGCCAAGGGCTTCGCTTCTGTGAGATGGCATGGCCATCCCCCCCACCCTCCCCCACAAAGGGCAAGGGCAGGTTATTCTAGTCTCTTTATCCAGCTTTGCATTTTCAAATCACTTCCAACAGGGCAGTGTAATAGAAGGGGCACCAGCTTGGGCATCAGGAGGCTTGGGTTCAGGCCTGATTATCTGTGCAGAGAGCAGGGTGACTGCAGTCAGCCCATCATGTCCCTGGGGGCTCCCACTTTCCTCATCTGTGAAAGGAGGGATTCATGTGGACCCACGTGATCACAAGTTCCATCCACTTCCAGTAACTTCCAAGGCTGTCTCTGCTGAAGCTTTTCTTTTTCCCTCAATTTATCATGCATTTAGCTACACAGATGTAAGCTCTTAGAAGGCAGGAATCAGATTTTATTCCCTTTCTCAACCCTCAGCTCCTAAAGACTGAACATTGTAAAAGTCCAATAAACATTTATTGAACGAATGGGACTGAAAAATCAAGATGATGAAGTAATACGTTTTATTAACGTTAGTAGTACGAGTAGCAACAGAAGAAGCAGCAAATTTATTTTCTTTTGAATACATACTCTAAGCTAAGCATCGTGCTAAATCCTTTATATGGTTTGTCTCAACTAGTGGAAGGAGACAAGCTCATATTTTCTTTTTCCCTCTCTGGTGGACACTGCTAAATAGAATTCATTCACATATGGGTTCGTCCTTACCAGTAGAACCTCTGTGTTGCTTGAGGCAGCAATGTAAATGCTAGAACAATGACCTCTCCCAGAACTCTTGCTTCTTGCCGTAAACCCAAGTGGCCCAGTTCTGGTCAATGAAATGTAAGCAGAAATCTGTAAGGTAGGACTTCCAGGAAAGCTACTGTCCCCCAGATAAAAAGGGGAAATGTCAGCTGAAATTTGCCTTCTGTCATTTCACCTTCTCTTTCTTCCTGCTCGGGACTTGGACTTGGTGCCTGTAGACAGGTGGATCTTGTTATCACGTGAACAAAAGCCACAGGTAAAGGCTGGTGGAACAGGAAGTGACAGGGTGCCTGGACCCTGGGTGGCTTCCTTGAGTGGCTGTCTCAGCCCTTCACTGTACCTCCAGACTCCTGGCTGTATGAGGAAGCTACCTCTAACGAATACATTTTACCTTGCCTACGTCCATCCATGATGATACTGAAATGAGTGTTTTTGCAAACACAGAGCGTTTCTAACCTTTGTTTTTACAAGCTCTGGCCTACTCCTACCAAGAGCCATGTCACTTCTGCCTCACTGCCTGCTTCTCCATAACTTTCTATCTCTCTAGCTCAGCCTTTGACCATTTTTTTATTAACTGGGCAGAAGACCTTAATAGACATTTCTCCAAAGGCATACAGATGGCCGAAAAGCACATGAAAAGATGCTCAACATCACTAATGATTAGTGAAATGCAAATCAAAACTACAGTGAGGTATCACCTCACACCAGTTAGGATGGCCATCATCAAAAAGTCTACAAACAATAAATGCTGGAGAGGGTGTGGAGAAAAGGGAACCCTCCCACACTGTTGGTGGGAATGCAAACTTGTACAGCCACTGTGGAGAACAGTATGGAGGTTCCTTAAAAAACTAAAAATAGAACTACCATATGACCCAGCAATCCCACTCTGAGGCATATACCCAGAGAAAACCGTAATTCTAAAAGATACATGCACCCCAATGTTCATTGCAACACTATATTTTAAAAATTTATTTATTTTATTCATTTTATTCTTGGCTGTGTTGGGTCTTAGCTGCTGCGCGCGGGCTTTCTCTAGTTGCGGCGAGCAGGGGCTACTCTTTGTTGCGGTGCGGGCTTCTCAGTGCGGTGGCTTCTCTTGTTGCAGAGCACCAGCTCTAGGCATGCGGGCTCAGTAGTTGTGGCATGTGGGCTCAGTAGTTGTGGCTCACGGGTTCTAGAGCGCAGGCTCAGTAGTTGTGGTGCACGGGCTTTGTTGCTCCACAGCATGTGGGATCTTCCTGGACCAGGGCTTGAACCCGCATCCTCTGCATTGGCAGGTGGATTCTTAACCACTGCACCACCAGGGAAGCCCTGCAGCACTATTTACAATAGCCAAGACACGGAAGCAACCTAAATGTCCGTTGACAGATGAATGGATAAAGATGATGTGGTATATATACACAATGGAATATTCCTCAGCTGTGAAGAAGAATGAAATAATGCCATTTGCAGCAACGTGGATGGACCTAGAGATTATCATACTAAGTGAAGTAAGTCAGAAAGAGAAAGACAAATATCATGTGATATCACTTATATGTGGACTCTAAAAAAAATGATACAAATGAACTTATTTACAAAACAGAAACAGACTCAGACACAGAAACAAATGTATGTTACCAAAGGGGAAACGTGGAGGGGAGGGATTAATTAGGAGTCTGGGATTAACATACACACACTACTATATATAAAATACATAACCAACAAGGACTTACTGTATAGCACAGTGAACTCTACTCAATATTCTGTAATAACGTATATGAGAAAAGAATCTGAAAAAAAATGATATATGTGTATAAATAATTGAATCAGCTGTACACCTGAAACTAACACAACACTGTAAATTAACTATATGCCAATATAAAATAAAAATTAAATTTAAAAAGTTAACAGCCAAGAAAAAAAGGGAGGGGCATCTTATTCATCATCTAATCACATCTCTCATTTTGATAGAGGAGAAATGGAGACCCAGGAAATTTAAATGACTTGCTTACCAGGTTGACAGCACCCATCCTGGTACCAGAGGGAAGACAGTACCTACCAGCTGAAAATGAGAAAGCCAAAAAGACCGAGACGGCCTGAGCCCTAAATCACAGCACTGAGCTGCTGTTCTGAGCTCAGAAACGTCTACCCCCAGGTTTCTAGTTGTGTGGGACTCTTGATCACCTTTATTGCTTCAATCAATATTGGTCAGCTGTTCTGTTACTGGCAGCTGAACACATGCTATGTGATCCAGGGCTCTTCGGAAAACTCTCTTCAGTTTTTTCATTTTATTTCCTGCTTGAGATGACTTGGATAGTTGTGGTGTAGTAAACAAAATCCAGACTGAAAGGTTTCTGTTTGTCCCTTCCTCTGGGCTCCAATAAGACCTTCTATGACTCCGATTCTGGCACCAGTTTCGATGTGTGGGTTCCCCCACACATACCACCAAGAAGTTCTCCGATACCAGCTGGGTGTGCTACAATTCAACTCAATTCTGTTACCATCTACCTGGACGTAACATTATATCCCACAGGTTACGGGTTCAGTCTTATAAGACTGCCCCCACTCCAGAACTTCAGAGGTCAACTGCAAGCCCAGGTTATTACCAATCGACTGTAGATTGGAGGTTCCAATAACCCCTTCCTTGGGTTTGATTAATTTGTTAGAGTGGCTCACAAAACTAAGAGAAATATTTTACTTACCACATTACTGGTTTATTGTAAAACGATCTAACTCAAGAACAGCCAGATGGAAGAGATGCATAGGGCAAGGTATGGGAAAAGTGCTCAGAGCTTCCATGCCTTCTCCCCAACCTCCAAGAGCTCACCAACCCGGAAGCTCTCAGAATGCTCTCCTATTGAGTTTTTTTTTTTCCTCCTATTGAGTTTTTATGGAGGTTTCCTTACACAGGCATCATTGATTAAATCATTCAGCCCCTCTCACCACCCTGGAAGTCAGGGGTTGGGACTAAATTTCCAACTGTCCAATCACACAGTTGGCTCCCCTGGCACCAGCCCCATCTGTCTGTGCTTTCCAAAAATCACCGCAGTAACACAAACTCAGGTGTGATTGAAAGGGGCTTGTTATGAATATTATCCCTCTTATCACTTAGGGAATTTCAAGGGTTTCAGGAGCTCTGTGCCAGAAACAGGAGGAAGACCAAATAAATCTTTTTCTTTCTTCCTTCCCTCCTTTCTTCCTCCCTCTCTCCTTCCTTTCTTTTTCTCTTTCCTTTTCTTTTTCTTTCTTTTTTCTTTCCTTTCTTTCTTTCTTTTCTCTCTCTTTCTTCTTTCTTTCTTTTTTCTTTCTTTCTTTCTTCTTTCTTTTCTTCTTTTTCTTTCTCTCTCTCCTTCTCTCTTTCTTTCCCTTCCTCCCTCCCTTCTCTCTCTCTCTCCCTTCCCTCCTACCTTTCTTTTTTTGGTAGAACAATGATTGTTTTTTTTCCCTTCCAGTTTTATTGAGATATAACTGACACATAACACTGTATATGTTTATGATATACAGCATGAGATTTACATACTTCATGAAGTGACCATCACACTAAATCCAGTAAATATCCATCATCTCATACAAGTACAAAATTAAAGAAATAGAAACATCTTTTTTCTTGTGATGAGAACTCCCAGGATATACTCTCAACTTTCATATATAACACACAGCAATGTTAGTTATATTAATGATGTTGTACATTACATCACCAGCACTGACTTATCTTATAAACTAGAAGCTTGTACCTTTGACTGTCCTTATCCAATTCTCTCTTCCCCCACCCCTACCTCCCACCCTCCTTCATCTCTGGTAACCACAAATCTGATCTCTTTTTCTATGACTTTGTTTTTGAATATGTATTTCTTATTATAAATCTCAATATTACATTGATCTTTATAACAGCACTTGGTCCCCTACACTGTAAGGATTAGTTATCGGATCATGAGCTTCTCAACTTTGCGTTCCCAGAGCCTAGCATGGTGCCTGGCACCCAGCAGGTGCTGAGTGCATGGCTGTGTCATGAATGGATGAAGAATAGGTTCTAATTCTGTGCCCGTGTTACAAATCAGCGTGCAGCTACTGCTCTCATTTTGTCTAGAGGCCCAGCTATTTCCTCTCCACACAGTTTGCTAAATTCCCTATTTATAAACAATGCAATACTTTCATTTTCAATGTAGCCTTTCCCCTGACAGAAGTATGCAGCTTTGGCTCTAAATCATAATTTTCCCACCATCCCTGGGATGTCCACATCTCTGTCTTTGGTGAAAGTGGATGTGAAAGGTGGATATTCAGAAGAGAGCAACCCCTAACTGGAATTAACCTGAACACTAAACTATGTTCTGCCAAGGGTCTGGAGGGAGGGGAGGGTGGAGGAATCGGTGCAGTGGTGTCAGCTGCCCTGCGAGGCTGAGATAAGTCTCTGGAGAGTAGGCCACAGACATCCCAAGGCCAACCCAAGGCTGAGTGACCATTTCTAGGATACTCACACCTTAAATCTTTAAAAAGGAGGCCACCCATGAGAGCACCTACAGAGGCCCTGCTTTACATCTCCTCGGGGCTTTCTGATGGGGAAGGGAGGCTGTGGGGCTGACAGCCACATTCCTCAGTGGGGAGGAGAAGACGCCAGCTGTGCCCTTCTCCCTGGAATCTGCCCAGCTGGGGGCGCTGTCAGCAGCCTGCTGGGAGATCTGCACACTTGGGAAGTCCAGGGAGAAACTGGTTTGCTTCGTATGACTCAGTCTCTACAGAACAACAAGATCTTTAAACAATACTAATTAAAGCATGTCACTCCCTGGGTTAAAATCTTGGTGGACTCTCGTTAGAATAAAACCTTAATTTCTTTCCTTAGCTTACAAAGCCCCACAAAATTTTCTACTACTTTCCCCATCACTCACTTGGCTCCTGCCCCACTAGTTCTCTTCTTAGAATACCCCTAGCACCTTTTTGTCTTGGGTTTCACACTAGTTGTTCCTTTTTGCTTGGGATATGATTTTCTGATACAGAGCTCAGCTCAAATGTCACCTCTCAGGAAGCCCTCCCTGATCACCCAATTGTTCTCTAGCGCATCATTTAATGTTAATTCTATGCACAGAACACATTACTGCTATTTTCTTGTTTACTTATTGTCAGTATCCATGAGTTGTATGCTCCTCAAGAGCAGAGATCTTTGTCTGTCTTGCTCACCATGGCATCCTAGCCTCAAAATAGTGCCTAATAGTACAGGCTCAAGAAATGCTTGTTAGGTAAGTTTAATTCTTTAATCTATTTAAGCTGTATTTTGTTGTGTGGAATGAGATAGAAATCGATTTTTATTCTTCTCAGACTTTCCTAATTCCATTTATATATTATCCATCCTTTTACCACTAACTTGAGATGCCACCCCTATCAGGTACTTATGTATTGATACACATACTTAGGGTGGGTTTGGGTTTTCTAGTCTATTCTACTGACTGACAGTTTAATGTTGTGCTGGTTTCACTGTTTCAAATGCAGTAATTTTAAGTTTCAATATGCAACTGCACTACCTGCTACACTTATCCCCTCTACCCCTTAGCAATTCTCAATTTTCAAGATTTTCTTGCAGAGTCTCACCATTTATTTCTCTCTATTTTGATAATTGTGACATTACATTTATATATTAATTTGTGGAGAATTGCCATCTTTAAAATGTTCTCACCAACAGCGTATTAGATTTTCTATTTCCCTATACTCTTACTGCATAGTATCAATTAAAAATTCTGTTAATCTATTAGTTTCACCCATTCTTTTTTATATTAAAAGTTTTGAATCTGTTGAAATTTACTTTGGTGTGAGAGGTGAAATAGAAATCCAGCTTTATTTTTCCTTCAAATGATTAGCTGGTTATCCTAATACGATTTATTGAATAATCTATCTTTCTGATAAGTCTGAAATATCCTTTATCATATGCTAAATTTATATATATATATATATATATATATATATATATATATATTTGGGCTTGCTTCTGGACTATATTCTCTTTGATTTTCTATTTTTTACCATACATTTAATTATCACAACTTGGTAAATTTTAATGTTGAGCAGAGCTAGTTTTCCCTCATTAGTATTTTTTCATATCCCCCTCCCAGATATTCTTTCCTGTTAAAATTTTTTTAATTGCATTTTAGAATCATTTCCTAACATTCCCCTCCTCTCTCCAAACCATGTTGTATTTTATTTCATTGACTTTACAGATGGACATAGAGAGAAACCTCATTTTGACAATATCAACTTTCCATATGTAGTACAAGTCATTTTTTAAAATATCATCTTCTATGACTCTTCTTAGGGATTTATTTTTCCATTATGTTTGGTTACTGCTGGCATATAGAAAAGCTTTTGGGTTCTATGTATTCATTTTTTAAGACTGCTGTAACAAAGGTACCACAAACTAAGTGCCTTAAAACAACAGAATTTATTATCTCACGGTTCTGGAGGCTAGAAGTCTGAATCAACGTGTTGGTAGAGCCATACTCTCTCCAGGGATCTAAGGGAGAATCTATTCCATGCCTTTCTCATATCTTCTGGTGCCACCTTGCTATTCCTTGGCTTGTAGCTGCATAACTCCACCCTCTGCCTATGTTGTCATGTGGCCTTCTCACTGTTTCTTCAAGTTGTCTTATTAGCACAGCGGTCATACTAGATTAAGGGCCTACCCTACTCACTAGTGTGACCTCATCTTAACTGATGAAATCTGCAAGGACCCTATTTCCAAATAAGGTCATATTCTGAGGTACCGGGGGTTAGGATTTCAACGTATCTTTTTGGAGCACATAATTCAACCCATTACAGTTTTATATATTCATTGTGTAGCTACCCACTTTAATTTCCTCAATGCTTCTAATTATTTTACAGATCATGTCCTTGTGTTTTCCTGGTATCAATACATACCTTATCAACTGCATATCATGTAAATAATGCCTCTTTTCCAGTTTAGTTATTTCATCCTTTTATCTAAGCTCATTGGCTAGTACCTTATCATACCTAGTCAACAGGTATTCATCTTTAAAAAAACCCCATTCATTCGCACTTATTCTTTTGTGAACTCTGTTTTCATCCTTTATCTTTTGTACTAGGAATTTTTTCTTATTAATTTGAAAAGTCTTTTTGAGCATTAAAAATATTAATCTTTGGTGACATATATTGCCCCCAAGACTTTGAAAGCACCTTGTCACCTATCCAACAGTCAACAGAAAGCACAAAAAATATAAGGGTGTAGATCTACTGTAACATAAATTACTCATAGCTTTCTGTGCAACCGTCTAATACATGAACAAATACCTCTCATAAGAGCAATAAGACTAACAGTGAAGTGCAATGTAGAAGCACTCTTGAAAATTTCAAGTACTCTAATACTTAAAACTTGTTTCATACTGCACCATTTCTGAAGCATTCAATTTCTTTCCAGCTAAAGCACTCAAACGAGTCTCAAGGACTAAATTATCTGATTAACCCTTTAATGTCAAATGCTTCACAGCTCTTGCTCACATACTATCAAGTTTACACTGACATTTAAAGGCCCTAACTCACCATCAAGGAAAGGATTAATCTGTCCTTGGTTTATTTAAATGACCAAATAATAAGATTAAAGTGATAACCAGCTGTAGGATATGTCCTTATTAAATTTGATAGGATTTTTTAAAAGCCAAGTAATGTAATGAAGTTTGCAAAGTAATTTAGATTAACCAGGTTTGACTGCTCAATTTGGAAGTGATTCAGTGCACAGGTACAGGCGTAGAGACAATTTTTAAATATTAGGCTTTGATTGTTCCTCACCAGAAATTCAAGAAAAGTGAAATGAACATTTCAATATATTGCTATAACCAGCTTTCATTACTCATAAACACGTGCTTATCACTTTTTTTTTTAATCCTCCCAAGTAGCTGTTTACATGACTTATCCAGATGGTACAAAATAGGATAAAGGAAGGACGATCTAGTTCTGGAGATGTTAATACTCATCCAAAATGTGAATGTCCCAAAAACCCCGCCAGAAAGCTCCAGGACTTTGGGAGAGTACTCTGATTTACTAGGACTGAATCCCTATTAGACATGTCCAAGTGAAAATGCCGAAACTTGGGAATCCTCCCAATGGCATTAAAATCAGCCTGGATTTGGTCACTTTACTCATTACATATGTTATGTCTGTTTATCCTATGTACATTCTTACTTACTTAGAAATGATGTGACCTTTGCTATACAAAAAAAACAGAAAAATTAGGTTTACTACTTGATTCTGCCATTTGTCTTTGTTTTGCCTGTCTAATCTATGGATGCCATTGTATTGGTCTGTGCAAGGACTAAGGGCACCTAACAAATGTTAAATAATTACATATTACCATGACAATTCATGCCTGCAATGTGTGTAAATTTGCACACATTCACTGAGACAACTGCTCTGAGACCTAAGAAGTTGATAGCTATATATCAAAGAAGTTTATATATATCTATATGGTATATATATATATATATATGAGTTTATATATATGAGAATTTTATATAAATTTTATATTACTTTATTATATTAAGGCAACCCAGTAGCAGGTGGTCATGATCAGATGAAAGAGAATAGAAAACATCTGAGGAATTGTACATATTAAGGATGCTTTTTATTTTATGTATATATGGACCCCCATATATATATGCACTGGGTCACAACAAAAAATGTGTTTCTTATTGTGCTTTGTAGTCAAAACAGTTTGAAAAGCATTGTATTAAATGTATTTTGTGATGAGATGGAATCCTTCACAGCATTCTTTGTCTCACTCTAGAAGTTAGACATGTTTTTGCTTTTCACTTATGCTACAAATGTTAATTGAGCAACTGCTGTATGTTAATGGGGGTCAGGTATTGGTACAGGGAGAAAAAGGGCAACATTACTTTAGGGAATTTCTACTTATTGTTACACAGTGTAAGGTTCTAAATAAAAGCTTAAAAAACAAATCAATGCTAAATCGATTGTAACTGTTCTTAATGTGCCTCTTGGCCACAAAAACAAGTGGAATGTGTCAAAATTCTCAGGAATAAGCCTTCCCAGAATGTTAAGCTTCTTGCTGCTTCTCATCAATACATGGAGCCAGTATAAAATCTATAGTAGTTGAGATACGAATTCTCTAACGATATATTTCTTTTCATCTACCTTGTTGATTTCTTCTTTCTTAGGCTTTTTGGCAAGACAATAATTTTTTCAGTAACCAAGATCTGGGTCATGGCTGCAAAACTTACCCTTCAGTATTACTTTTCTCAGGAGGGAGATATGTTCTCTTCAAGTTTTAACTGATAAGGAAACCATTTGCTATGAATATATATGATATTCATGTATTTGGCAGAAGGATGAAATGAGATATTTTACATTAAAATAATAAATTTTTTTTTTTTTTTTTGCGGTACACGGGCCTCTCACTGTTGTGGCCTCTCCCGTTACGGAGCACAGCTCCGGACGCGCAGGGTCAGCAGCCATGGCTCACGGGCCCAGCCGCTCCACGGCATGTGGGATCTTCCCGGACCGGGGCACGAACCCGTGTCCCCTGCATCGGCAGGCAGACTCTCAACCACTGCGCCACCAGGGAGGCCCGAAAAATAATAAAATATTTAAAAACTCAATATGCCAAAAACAAAAAAATAAGCCACAAACCAGAAAAGGCCCACCTGTTCTGTTCTTAATACCAACCACAAAATAATCTAAATCTGAAGAGTTCAATTCTCCTGGTACTCAAATCTCTAATAGTGAAACTTAGTATAAAATTTTACATTGTAATTATAATTTTTATTTCCTCACTTGTCCCCTCTTCTACCTCAAATACTTTAAAAATGGCATGTAATATGTTTTTTTTAACATCTTTATTGGAGTATAATTGCTTTACAATGGTGTGTTAGTTTCTGCTCTATAACCAACTGAATCAGCTATACATATACATATATCCCCATATCTCCTCCCTCCTGCGTCTCCCTCCCACCGTCTCTATCCCTGTAATATGTTTTTATTTTTTTATTTATTTTATTTATTTAATTTTTTTTTGCGGTACGCGGGCCTCTCACTGTTGTGGAGCACAGGCTCTGGACGCGCAGGCTCAGCGGCCATGGCTCACGGGCCCAGCCGCTCCGCGGCATGTGGGATCTTCCCGGACCGGGGCACGAACTCGCATCCCCTGCATCGGCAAGCAGATTCTCAACCACTGCGCCACCAAGGAAGCCCCCTGTAATATGTTTTTAAATGACATTTCAATTTAGAAATGCTTCAGATATGTTATTCTCTGATGAAGTAATTTTCTGAATGTGTAAAACTTTTATTTTATAAATGATACATTCTGTGTTTTAAAACAGAGTAGCCTTCAGAAATAACATTAGGAAAGAATAGTATTATTTTTCTCTTTGATCTTTTGGACAGATTCAAGAAATGTTATAGTTTCTAGTGATCATTTGCAACTTCCAAAATCAGACCCACCATACTACATGTATGTATTTTATAGCAGCAAAAATTCAAGTTCTCTTATTTTTTCAATTATGAGCTTTAAAGTTTAAATGTTATTATTACTAGTTTGGTTCATTAGATCATGGCTCAGGTTGGTGACATAAAGCTCATATACATTTTCTAGAAATATAAGAAAACTAAAGTTCTCATTTATTTTGGGGAAATAAATTCAAATGATTAGGTTATGGATTTACAGTAGTACTGGGAAAAAGCTTTGTGACGCAACAATACCCTTTTCTTGTCAATCAAGACAATCCAGGTTTGGCTATGGCCAGTGCATGCTATAGCTGACTTGTATCTTCCCAGCTCTGTTTGGCTGATGTCACATTAGTCGCTTGAAATCAGTCACAGTGAGAGTATTTACACTACAGAAATCAGCAAAAGCTACAAACCAGAGGTTCCCTTCCCATTTTGAAAAGCCATTAAACATTTCCCAGCACACCACTGGCAACAGCCATTATTCCTTTAAAATACAATTCTTTATTGTTCATAAGAATCTTATTCTTGAAGCTCTAAATGGTTGGTATTTTCTGTATAAATCTGACTTTCTGAAAGAGGATTTATATGTTTCTCATTAGTTCATAGTGATGGAAATGTTGGACTTTCACTGTGAAGAAATAAATATGTAAGGCTGTATCCACAGAGAGGTTCTTACTTTCTTACCTGGGAGTTGTATCCTACTCAGAATAAAATATTCAAAGTTTGGATTTTTATCTTAAAAAAAAAAGTAACCTATTTTTAACTTAATCCATGCTTAAGCAGCAAAATATCTAGACTTTAAATAGGACCTAACAGATTTTAATTCTCTGTCAAAAATGGCTATGACTTAATGATAAAAGGTTCATTAAAATACACTGTAAAGTAGGAAAGAAGCAATTTTATTAGATGAACTCATTTATTTGACACATTAAATCAGGCAAAGAAAAACATATGCACTGCACAAAAAGAATTACATTCTCATACTACTTGAACACATAGCAGTGGTCAAAAATAATGAATTGTGGAATGGATCCCAGGACTTAATGCAAAAAAACACCCTGTATAGAAAACCTTCAGGCTTCTAACTTCACTGAATCCAGTACTGAACGTGCCTCCTTATATTCCTCAGCTTCTTCCAAGTCTTTTTCACTCTCCTGAAATTAAATATAATAAAAATTAGGTTTATTCTTCTCGAACTTCAGTACTTTAATTACTCAGATATTAGAAACCATCAACATAAGCAGCTCAAAAATTAAAACAAAATGGATCCCAAGCCTCACCTAAATATAGTATAATTCCACAGATTTCTGAAGAACAATTCTGTTCTTTCATTACAGGTAAGGGAGGAAATAACAGGTTTGCTTTTGTTTCATTGTATATACTCATACAATAAGTGAAAAACACGGTCATCTAAAGCTACTGGCATTAAGTAATTAAATTAAAACCTCAGAAAAAATTTTAAAACATTGTATTCTCACTTTGTCAACACATCACCATACAAATGGAGTTATTATTAGTAATGCACAAAAAGTAAAAAATTATTTACTAGTGTGTTACATATATGATGACATTCAGACCAAAATAATCCTCCAACTACTCACAATGACAAAGAAGGCTACTGGTGTCACACCATAGTTAAGTACAATCTTTGAAGCAGAAAAGTGAACTGTCTGCTTGGTATTGAGTATTATATACACTACTACAAGGAAACAGCCTGACAGCTTTCATTTTCTGATTAAAGACTCAATTAAAGATTGAGTCTTTCCTTGGTATTTTATACAGAAAACTTTTACTAAGATATTGTAACAGTAACAGAGAAATGAAATAATATCATCTAAGTCACTGTGAATAGCAAATTTTGATTTTTTAATAAATAAATAAAGCGATAGCAATTCAAGGCAATAAAAGATGGATATATACAAACAGTTACAGGGCAGAGGGAATAAAGTGTGTGTATATGTATTTAGTATGAAATTTTAAAGCAAAAAAGACTGAGGATTTGCTTAATTAAGACTACAAGTAAGAATTTCTTAAACTTCTGTATTACACCTAAACTATGTCTTTGTTCTCTGTCAGAAAATATAAGCTCTTCGGGCTTCCCTGGTGGCGCAGTGGTTGAGAGTCCGCCTGCTGATGCGGGGGATGCAGGTTCGTGCCCCGGTCCGGGAGGATCCCACATGCCGTGGAGCAGCTGGGCCCATGAGCCATGGCCACTGAGCCAGCACGTCCGGAGCCTGTGCTCCGCAACGGGAGAGGCCACAACAGTGAGAGGCCCGCGTACCGCAAAACAACAACAACAACAACAAAACCCAAAAACTATAAATATATAAGCTCTTCGAGGGTACAGACGTTGCTGAATATATCTTCACACACACAAATATATCATCCAAAGACAATTTTTTCAAGCAGTTTCTATTACTTTCTCAGCTACTACATTCATGACAGAAAAAAGCATTTCAATTTTCAGGAAATACAAATGATGCTTTTGTTTTAGGTAATATTTTAATAGAGTAATTATTTCCTGCTTTCATCTATCTTTTATTTCATCTGTCTTTTAACCATAGCTTCATTTTTGGCTTTAAAGAGAGTTTTCCTGCTTTTAAAATGTTCCTATAGATAAATATGAGTTCTGTGTCAAAAGTAAAGTAAAATGTAAGTATTCCTCTCTTTTTTCCTACAGATTTAGTCCTAATATTATTTTGGTGGGAAAACAAATGTCACTCTTTCCAAGAATACATATACATGATCATACTGAAAAAGCCTCACACTACTTTTGTTATATAGGGAAAACTATGAATCAGGAGACAGCTATGTAGCTGGTAATTGATATTAGCTCAAGAACTAGAAACATAAAATGAGGTTAATAAAGGAAATGATAGAATTCATCAGATTATCATCAAACAGCAATAATAATCAGCTGGTATATAGTGTTATGCTTTTACCTCTATTAAGAAATAAAAAAGATGACTTCGCATTTTTCTTAGAACGCTTTTAAAAATGATTCTGCCACTGTATCACAAGACATTTATACCAGCAAGTATGATAAGAGTGTTATACAGCTCCAAGTTAATATGAGAGGACTGCCTAAATATTACTGTACAGGGTTTTCTTTACTCTCTCAAATCGATTTAGGTTTGAATTAGAAAGAATTCCAAATCCTTCTTAAAAGAGCCCAAATTCATTTGAAACATTTGGATCTTTTAAAATTTCAAACAGACTACTCACCTTTAATGTGTCAAAAAGATCTTTATGTGTGAAAACCAAATCATTTAAGATATTGCTGGACAGTATTAGTACTATGAATACCTACCATGATAACTCAAATATATTTAATTAACTAAGTTTAAATAAATAAACATGTTAGACACAGTACTTTTACTGGAGGTATAACTTAAAACACCACTTAAACTCCATTAATTATTTAAAAATAAACTGGTACACTGAGCAAGTAAACAAAATGTCACCAACTAGCTTTCAGTGTTAAACATTTAAAATTTTGGCCTTTCGTGTATTAGATTGAAAAAAAATTGAAACATAAGACAGATAAGTATTACTTACTACTAACTGCAGAAGATCAGTATATGCAGCTTCCAACCTGCGCTGGCAATCTGGGATCATCATCCGGGACTCTTGCAGGATCTCTGCCTATAATGAGAATCTCTGTGAGACATGCAGAAATGGTAGAACTTACGCATTTAGCTCATACCTCTGAAAATATATAAAATGATTTAGAGGAATCAGAAAAAAATTACTGTTATGTTAAATTGTTCAATATTTTAATTTTAATTGTGTTTATTATAAGTTAGAAAGAATGACTATCATAATGTAAAATATACAAAGTACAAGTTTTACATCTAAACCTTTTTGGTAATCACCTTCTCATGCCAAGCAAAAATTAACTCGAAAAGCTTTTCATAGAGCATTTATTTAAAAAGGCTATTTAAAATAAACTATTTCTCCTGCTGTCACAAAGCACCTTTATCCAAAATGGGATCAGCTGGTTATATAAATATCTCCTGCATCTTTTGAGTAATAAAGAAAAACAGTGTTCAGATAATATCACACGGAGATAATTACTGCATGAAAAAAGTTATTGAGTTATTGATCACATCGTGCGCACACTGCAGGAGGTTCTCACTGAAAGACAGAGGTAAAGAAAAATGAAAAGCAAAGACCAGCAGGCTCATATTTTTGATGCTTATCATGCATAAAAAGTTATTACTTATCCTTGTGCTTCATTTTAGGAGAGAGATTATTCTCCCCATGCAGTTTGATCCAAATTACCAACCTGGCACCCCTCTGAATGTGAATTTCTACCTCTGTCTATTCCTCCTGAACACAGACACTACAGGATTAAAAACAGCAATCTTTATTTTGGAGGATATTTCTGGACTTAAAAATCCATCGTTTGAAGAAGGACTGTAACATATCAAATCATAGAAAAAGAAAAAAAATCAAAGAGATGACTGGGAAACCCAATCAATAAGAGGGTAAATACATTAGTGTAAGATGTCAGACCTCAAATAAGTCTTTTTCCTAAGGAAGTAGGAAGCTTTATTTCCTTAAACTAGTCTCAGAAAGAGACACAGTGATCATTAAAACATTTCCAAAAAGTAATGTTTGGTTAAATGAGTGCAAAATCTAAACTTTAACCTAGAAGCTTTATTACCTAGCTCACATAAAAACAAGACATAATTTAATGGTAATCATACTACATTCTAATAGAAACTTTAATAAATCCCATTACCTCTTCCTTTTCCCAAAAGTTTTGTCATAGTTCACAATGTAAATAAAAATCAAAATTATAATATACAAGGATGCTCTCTATCCACATCTCTTTTCTCAGGTGAAATCTATTGCTGAACTTGTAATTCTTTTACTAATAAGGCACATGTTGAAAATTTCAAACACAGGATCAGGACTTTATTTTACAGCTATTCATCCTATGCCTAAATATTCAATCATTGCCACTAATTTATTTTTGTGTAACTGGTTAGTTTGAATACATGTGAAAAATCAGTGACAGGGACGTTTCATTGGGTAAGCGATTCATATTTCCTCCCCTATGGACTCCACTTGAAAATAGCTTATAGGAATTAAACAAGATGAAATGAATATAAAGAATTTGGTCAAACACATGATAAGCCAAAAGGTACACTTGTAAAATTTGTTTGGCAAGCTTTAGTGTTGTCACTGAAATGAACTTTAAACAATGCTGTCCAAAATAATTTCTAGTCATTATTGTTCTATCCATTATTATAGAGCAAAACTCCTCAATTAGTCTATCAAAACAGGACTCTGACTTAAGTAGGGCCAAAGCTCAGTCTGTCCCATACACCAGCCTCATTTCATACAGTAAGCTTACTATATATTTGCAGGATGCCAGGTATAGGGGATATAAAGACGAAAAAGAGGTCTCATCCTCCAATCCATATGGGAGAATAAACATGAAAATAAACACTTAACACTGCTTCAAGAAGATCATGCCACAGGGAGCCAAAGGCATACAGTACAGTGGTAACTATGATTTGGAATCCATAAACCACACCTTAATCAAGGCCATAAATCATATACTTTACCTTCCTACAATGAATTATAACTGTCAGGAATAATTTTAAAAGATAGTATATAAGGTGTGATTATACAGTAAGGACACCCTTCAAAATACCTGCATAAACTAAAATAAAGTATTATCATTCAAAGTGTTCCCCTTGGGAAGGAGTTATTCGAATGAATGGGGCCTCTGTTTAAAATATC
The DNA here is from genome assembly GCF_964341445.2 of Mesoplodon mirus. Taxonomy (NCBI): domain Eukaryota; kingdom Metazoa; phylum Chordata; class Mammalia; order Artiodactyla; family Ziphiidae; genus Mesoplodon; species Mesoplodon mirus. The sequence continues at coordinate 122,826,002 of NC_138980.1, read as the reverse complement.
CGGATAAACTGTCAGTTCATTCTAGTGCTTACTACGACAGGACTGAGGTTAAGTAAGGATCTTGGCACAGATATGCAGGTACAAGGAACTCAGGAGAACACAACAGGATGCAGTCCTACTGATATCTTACTGTTTTTAAAACAAGTTATGATTTTTGGGGGGCAGGTTATTCAGGTAAAACTGATGTTGGGGGAGGCTTAGCAAGGCTCATTATAGCAATGAATAAACTACTGACCTAAAATATGATCAATTTTTTTTAATAATCAAAACATACATACATTGGAAAGGAAAAGTCTTATTGGCAGATCTTTACTTTTTCAGAAAGAAGAGTGTGTGAAATAATCTAGCCAATGTCAAGTCCTTTTGGTACTGATCAACTGGGATAAGGTTTCTAGCTTCTTTAGTGATCCAGATCATTCACCCAGGCCTGACTATACCTATAATAATCTATAAACACTCTAATATTAGATACTGGAGGCTTCTGGAACCAATGGTAACCACATTAGTTTGTCAAACTGAGATCTAGAGTAGTTCAGAGATTACTGGAACAATGGTTAAGTCTTTCCTTTTACATGGTGGCAAAATGGTAATGTGATAATAAACAAGTTAAGAAATCCATTTGATGAAAGAAAGAAAGAAAACAGTAACTATGTGGGGTGATGGATATGTTAAGTAGCTTGAACATGGTGAATATTTATTTCACAATGTATATGTATATCAAACCATCAAGCTACATACCTTAAATATATACAATTTTAATTATACCTCAATAAAGCTGGGGAAAAAAGATATAAAGATACTCTGAGAAATAGAGAATTATAAAGTCAGAAGGGACATAAGTGGTCATCTAGTCCAGCCTCCTCAGCCTACAAATGATAAAGTTGAGTCCCAAAGTGATTAGCTAGCTAACCGGTGAGTTATAGTCCATGATTCTGATTTCAACTCTAGCATGTGAATTAGTGGTAGTGGCAGTCAGTATCCAAGACAGCTTCCAATGATCCTCACCACCTTGTATTCTTACCCTTGTGCAGTCACCTCCCACACTGAATTTGGTCTGGCACTGTGTGACCAACAGAATGTGGCATAAGTGGCATTCTGGGACTGAAGACCTGAAGCTGGGTCTTAAGAAGCCTTGTAGCTTCCACATGGGCCTCTTGGATTAATCACTTTTGGGAAACACTTCTCTTAGGACCCAGTCACCATGCCGTGAAGAAAAAAAGAAAAAGAAACAAAGAAATTCATTTGACTTGTGTTTTGTGGTTATTGATGAACGGTTAAGGATGTAAGAAGAATTCTATGAGTCAAAAATAATCTGGGTTCTAAGCCCTGACACATCAATAATTACTTAAATATGAATGGTCTAAATTTACCAGCTAAAAACCAGTCTAAAGAAACTCATTTCAAAATAATGAAATACAGGTTAAAAAAAAAAGGATGGAAAAACAATACATCATGCAAACATTAAAAAAAGAGCAGTATTGGCTATATTAATATTGGATAAAATAGACTTAAGAGCAAAAAAATTATGAGGGGCCCAGAGGGATATTAAAATGATCAATCCACCAAGAAAACACAGTAATCCTAAAAGTGTACACACTAAACAAAAGAGCTTCAAAATACATAAAACAAGAAATGATAAAGCTAAAAGGAGAGACAAACAAATCCACAAATACAGTTGAGGAATTTAATACGCCACTCTTAGCAACTGACAGAGGTACTAGAGGAAAAAAATCATCAAAGATATAAAAGAACTGAGTAACACCATCAACCAAAAGATCTAACTGACATTTATAGAACACTCTACCTATGAAAGATTAATACAAACGCTTTTCAAGCACTCATGAAACATTCTCTGCAGTACACTATATCCTGGATCAAAACCCAACAAACACAAAACAAACAAAAACCTCAACAAATTTAAAAGTATTGAAATAACACACAGAACATGTCTGACTATAATGGAATAAAATTAGAAATCAATAATAGAAAGATAGCAGGAGACCCTTTAAACACTTAGAAATTAAACATACTTCTAAATAACTGATGGGTCAACAAAGAAGTCTCAAAGGGAACAGTGAAATACATAGATAAATGAAAATGAAAATACAACATGTCAACTTTTGTGAGATTCAGCTAAAGCAGTGCTGAGAGGGAAATCAGAGCACTAACTGCTTAGATTAGGAAAGAGGAAAGATCTCAAATTAAAAATCTAAGTTTTTACTTCATGAACCTAGAAAAAGAAGAGCAAAAGAAACCTAAAACAAGCAGAAGAAAGGAAAGAATAAATACACAATCAGAAATCAATGAAATTAAAAACAGGAAAAGAACAGAGGGGAAAAAAGCAGTGAAACAAAGAGCTTTATTTTGGAAAAACAATTGATAAACCTCTAGTTAAGACTGACAACTACCGAGTAAGAAGGCACAAATCACCAGTATCAGTAACAAAATACAGAATGTCAATACAGACCCCACAACCAACAAAAGGAGAAAAAATACTGAAAGTGATTTTATAATATTGTTCATAATGCTCATAAATTCAATCACTTAGAAGAAATGGGCCAATTCCTTGAAAACTACAAACCACCAAAACTCAACTGATAAACTGAACAGTTCTATAATTATTAAAGAAATTGGATTTGTAATTAAAAAGGTCTTGAAAAAGAACTCTCCAAGCCCAGATGCTTCCACTGGACAACCTTATCAAATATTTAAACACTTAACACCAATTTTACATAAATCTTTCAAGAAAAAAAAAGAGAGACCACTTCTGAACCTAACTAATACAGTATAAAAAAAAGTAAACTGCAGACCATTATCTCCCATAAACTTAGATGCAAAAGTCTTCAACAAAATATTAGCAAATCTAATTCAGCAATTAAGAGAATTATACAAATAAAGACAAAATGGATTAAAGACCTAAATGTAATGCCAGACACTATAAAACTCTTAGAGGAAAACATAGGCAGAACACTCTATGACATAAATCACAGCAAGATACTTTTTGACCCACCTCCTAGAGAAATGGAAATAAAAACAAAAATAAACAAATGGGACCTAATGAAACTTAAAAGCTTTTGCACAACAAAGGAAACCATAAACAAGACAAAAAGACAACCCTCAGAATGGGAGAAAATATATGCAAATGAAGCAACTGACAAAAGATTAATCTCTAAAATTTACAAGCAGTTCATGCAGCTCAATATCAAAAAAACAAACAACCCAATCCAAAAATTGGCAGAAGACCTAAATAGACATTTCTCCAAAGAAGATATACAGATTGCCAACAAACACATGAAAGGATGCTCAACATCACTAATCATTAGAGAAATGCAAATCAAAACTACAATGAGGTATTACCTCACACCGATCAGAATGGCCATCATCAAAAAATCTACAAACAATAAATGCTGGAGAGGGTGTGGAGAAAAGGGAACCCTCTTGCACTGTTGGTGGGAATGTAAATTGATACAGCCACTATGGAGAACGGTATGGAGGTTCCTTAAAAAGCTAAAAATAGAACTGCCATACGACCCAGCAATCCCACTACTGGGCATATACCCTGAGAAAACCATAATTCAAAAAGAGTCATGTACCAGGCTTCCCTGGTGGCGCAGTGGTTGGGAGTCCACCTGCCGATGCAGGGGACGTGGGTTTGTGCCCCAGTCCGGGAGGATCCCACATGCTGCGGAGTGGCTGGGCCAGTGAGCCATGGCCGCTGGGCCTGTGCATCCGGAGCCTGTGCTCCGCAGCGGGAGAGGCCACAACAGTGAGAGGCCCATGTACCACAAAAAAAAAAAAAGAGTCATGTACCACAATGTTCACTGCAGCTCTATTTACAATAGCCAGGACATGGAAGCAACCTAAATGTCCATCTACAGATGAATGGATAAAGAAGATGTGGCACATATATACAATGGAATATTACTCAGCCATAAAAAGAAACAAAACTGAGTTATTTGTAGTGAGGTGGATGGACCTAGAGTCTGTCATACAGAGTGAAGTAAGTCAGAAAGAGAAAAACAAATACCGTATGCTAACACATATATATATGGAATCTAAAAAAAAAAAAGGTTCTGAAGAAACTAAGGGCAGGACAGGAATAAAGACACAGACGTAGAGAATGGACTTGAGAACACGGGGAGGGGGAAGGGTAAGTTGGGACGAAGTGAGAGAGTGACATGGACATATATACACTACCAAATGTAAAATAGATAGCTAGTGGGAAGCAGCTGCATAGCACAGGGAGATCAGTTCGGTGCTTTGTGACCACCTAGAGGGGTGGAATAGGGAGGGTGGGAGGGAGACGCAAGAGGGAGGGGATATGGGGATATATGTATATATATAGCTGATTCACTTTGTTATAATGCAGAAACTAACACACCATTGTAAAGCAATTATAAAAGATGTTAAAAAAATAAAGATGTTAAAAAAAAGAATTATATAACACAATCAAAAAAAAAGAGAGAATTATATAACACAATCAAGGCTGGTTCAATATTTGAAAATTAATCCATGTAATTCACAGTATCAACAGGCCAAAGAAGAAAAATCATGTGATCTTATGAAATGACACAGAAGAAGCATTTGACAAAATCCAACACCCATTCATGACAAAAATACTCAGCAAAACTGTGAATAGAGGAGAATTTCCTCAACTTGAAAAAGACCATCTACAAAACCCCTACAGCTAATATTTATGTAATGATAAAAACTATCTCCCTAAGACTGGGAACAAGGTAAGGATGTCCACTCTGACCATTCCTATTCAACACAGCACTGTAAGTTCCAGCCAGTGCAACAAAGCAAGAAAATAAATAAAAGACATACAGATTTAAAAGAAATAAAACTGGGGACTTCCCTGGTGGCGCAGTGGTTGAGAGTCCGCCTGCCAATGCAGGGGACACAGGTTCGATCCCTGGCCCAGGAGGATCCCACATGCTGTGGAGCAGCTAAGCCCGTGAACCACGGCCGCTGAGCCTGAGCTCTGGAGCCCACGAACCACAACTGCTGAGCCCACGTGCTATAACTACTGAAGCCCATGCGCCTAGAGCTCGTGCTCCGCAACAAGAGAAGCCACCACAGTGGGAGGCCCACGCACCGCAACGAAGAGTGGCCCACACTCGCCGCAACTAGGGAGAGCCCACGCGCAGCGACGGAAGACCCAACGCAGCCAAGGGTGAAAAATAAATAAATAAATTTAAAAGAAATAAAACTGTTCTTATTTGCAAATGACATGATTGTCTATGTAGAAAATCAGAAGGAATCTACAAAAAACTCCCAGAACTCATATGTGAGGTCAGCAAGGTCACAGGTTGTAAGATCCACACACAAAAAATTGACTACACTTTTATACCTAACAACAAATACAGCATTGGAAACTGAAACTAAAAACAATACCATTTACAATAGCTTCAAAGAAAATGAAATACTTAGGTTTAAATCTAACAAAACATGTACAGGATCTGTATGCTGAAAATTACAAAATACTTACACAAGTCAGACCTAAATAAACTGGAGAGACTTACCATGTTCACTGATTGGAATACTCAACATGGTAAAGATATCAAATCTCCCCAGGTTGATCTATATAGGTTTAATGCCATTTCTATCAAAATCTTAGCAAAGTGTTTTACAGATACAGACAAGCTTATTTTAAAATTTTTATGGAAAAGCCAAGAAACTAGAATAGGTAAAACAATTTTGAAAGAAAAGAAAAGCAACTGAGAGGGCCCAGTCTTCCCTGTGTTAAGGTTCACTATACAGCTATAGTAATCAAGATAGTGTGGTACTGGTAAAGGGTTAGACACAGATTAATGGACCAGAACAGAACCCCAAAATAGACCCACACAAATAAGTCCAACAGGTTTCTGACAAAGGTACAAAAGCATTTCAATGGAGGAAGGATAACCTTTTCAACAAATGCTGCTGGAACAACTGGGCACTCGTAGGCAAAAAGATGAACCTTTAATTAAACCTCATACCTTACATAAAAATTAACTCAAAATCAATCAAAGCCTTGAATGTAAAACATAAAACCACACAACTTTTAGAAAAAAAGAGAAAATCTTCAGGACCTAGGTCTAGGCAAGGAGGCCTTAGACTTGAGATCAAAAGTATGATTCACAAAAGGAAGCATTAGCTGTAAATGAGGTGTTCTCAAAGTTAAAAACTGTTGCTCAGTAAAAGATTGTGTTAAGGGGGTAAAAAGACAAATTAGAGACTAAAAGAAAATATTTGCAAACCACATATCCAGCAAAGGGCATTTATCTAGAAAATATTAAAAATTCTCAAAATTCAAGAAGTAAAAAAATAAAGTATCTATTTAGAAACTGGGCAGAAGACATGAACAGACATTTCACTGAAGAGGATATACAGACGGGCAATAAGCAAATGAGATGTTCAACATTATTAGCTATTAGGGAAATCCAAATTAAAAGCACAACCAGCTATCACTACACACTTATCATGTAGGTGATGGCTAGATGCTAAGATTAAAAACAGTGATAACACCAAATGCTGGTGAGGATGTGGAGAAGTCAAACCATTCAAACATCATTGGTAGGAACGTAAAATGGTACAGCCCCTCGAAAAGAGTTTGGTAGTTTCTTTTAAAACAAAAAATGTACTAATATGACCCAGCAATTGCTTGGGCATTTATCCCAGAAAATGAAAACTTATGTTCACGTAAAAATTGAATATGAACGTTCATAACAGCTTTTTTTGTATCAGCCAAAACCTGGAAACAATCCAAGTGTCCTTCGATGGTTAAAATGTGGTACATTCATCCCATGGAACACTACTCAGCAATAGTAAGGAACAAATTAGTGATACACTCAATGACCTTGATGGACCTCAAGAAATTAAGTGAAAAAGTCAATTTCAAAAGGTTACATACTGTGTGATTCCATTCCATGTTATATAACATTCTTTAAAGAGTGTTAATTATTTAGGATTTAAGGGGTGGAGAGGACAGGGGCTATAAAGAGATAGCAAAAGGCAGTCTTGTGACGGAATGGTTCTCCATCATGATCGTGTAGTAGTTACACATGCTACACATGCAATGGAATTGCATAGAATTATACACACACACAATAAGTACATGTATAACTAGTGAAATGTAAATAAGCTCTGTGGTGTACCAATGTCAGTTTCATGATTTGGACACTGTAATATAATTATGCAAGATGCTACATTATAAAAGGAATGGTAAAGGGTATATGAGACTTCCCTGAAAATTTTTTGCAACTCCCTGTGAGTCTGTAACAAAAAACAAAAAAAGCAAGTGTATAAATAGAACACCATTTATAAACCTGATTATATGTACCAAGAGACAATAAAATTTTAGTTATTGATAAAAAAAATCTGGTGTTTCTTGCAGCCTAGTAAGAGACCCTTGGTCAAATTCCTCTTTGTAGACTGAAACCTCCTATTATTTTCCATATATTTAATGAAAAAATTGCCCCTTCAGTTTTAGGGAAAAGAAATATCAAATTGTGAACGTTAACTCATGGTTCAAGTAAATCACAAAAAATGTGGTGCAAAATTTCACAATACTGCAATTATATGTAATAAATGTAAGGTTTTTGTGAGAAATCTTTGTTGAAAATTGTACCAGCTTGTCCTTTAATATTACTTCTGGAAGGTAAGAGATGCATCATGCCTTAGGTAAAATAACTGAGATATGTTTGATTGTCATTATTACCAATCATTTCTGCTCCAGAATAGGCTTTAAAAAAAAAAACCAAAAAAAGACGAGAATACCTTCACCAGTTGAGGGCAAAATCCTCTGTAACCATCCCTAATCGGGGGATGAGGATATTGGAGGAAAAGAGGAATATCATAAGCAGAAGGCTAAAAATCAATATTTAGTCAACATTTGAATGTTGTGTTATAGAATAACTCTTTGACTGGTATTTTGGCTTATTAGGGTCCTGAAACTTCTGCTTAGTTATTTATTTTAAAACAACCAAAATTAAGCCCAGTGCAAGAGAGAACAATTTTGGCTATCAATTTCAGGTAAGTTTGACAGGGACCAAGAGACAGCATTGTATGTGTATGTCATAAAATATTAGGGCTGGTTCAGAAGATCTAGGAAAGCCAGAGCAAAATGGAACCAAGTGAGAGAAAAGCCAAGGTAGTGCACAGTGACTGGGAATGGCATTTAGCTCAGAAGAGGAGGAAATACCGGGAGAAGAGTAGAGAACCCACAAAATCTGGCACTTGGCTTCCATATTTTTTACAAGGGGCATCAGCAAATGTCACGAAACAATTCCTGACCTTAAAGTAGCAGGCAATTAGGAAAAGAGCAGTGCTTCTGGCAACGCCACTCCCCTTCGCTATAAGAAAAAACATGTAAGGCTGGCCACTGCAAAGGTAAGCTAGGAAAAGGAATTGAGAAAAGCATGTAGGCTGGGCTAAAGACAAGGTTTCATGAGACCCTGAAACAAAACTCCAACTGACAACTGTATACACTGCAGGTTGAGAATATCAGAAAACAAAAAAATTTATTGTTCTGTAATTAGATATGGGTTGGTATTCTTGAATTTAAGTACTAGGCTGACTATGAATCTAGGAAATCATGTTATAAACCATGACCACTGTGACAAAAGAATTTTAACACGGTTGAGTTTAGAAAGGGTTTTTGAACAAACTCCTTTTACATCTGCATACGTAGTCAATGATATAACCAGTAAGTGGCTAATATCTTTATTTTTTTAAAGTTTTTTATTTTTTAACATCTTTATTGGAGTATAATTGCTTTACAATGGTGTGTTAGTTTCTGCTGTACAACGAAGTGAATCATCTATACATATACATATATCCCCATATCCCCTCCCTCTTGCGTCTCCCTCCCTCCCACCCTTCCTATCCCACTCCTCTAGGTGGTCACAAAGCACTGAGCTGATGTCCCTGTGGCTGCTTCCCACTAGCTATTTATGTTACATTTGGTAGTGTATGTCCATGCCACTCTCTCACTTCGCCCCTGCTTACCATCCCCCCCACCCCCATGTCCTCAAGTCCATTCTCTACGTCTGCGTCTTTATTCCTGTCCTGCCCCTAGGTTCTTCAGAACCTTTTTTGTTTGTTTGTTTGTTTTTTAGATTCTATATATATGTGAGTGGCTAATATCTTTAAGTAACAATTAGAACACAGGATTCAATAAAGAGTTAATCCTTACCTATCAAGTAGTAATTTTACTGAAAGATAATCAATATATAAATACAAATGAAATAAAACAGATTCTGTGATAATCTGTGACATTATTTGTAGAATTTTATTTAGAAAGGAAACACATTCCCCATTCCAAGTAACTTACAACTCATATTCTAGCTATAGGACTATTTTAAAATACATTATTGGTGATGAAAAGAAAAAGGCAAAGAAAAAACTAAACAAGGTCACTAACTACACAAGTGGGAAAATAAACCAGATGGGGTCTAAGAAGGACCTGGGTGAAATAAGTGATACACTATGTTATAATGTTTCTCACTAGATGTGGGAAAAAAAATAGAGTATCTTAAAGTGAGAGAGATACAAAAGTGATATGAATATTTATGGAAGTATATATTAAAAAAGCATTTAACATAATGTTAAGAATCAAAAAGTTACATTCCATATGTAAATCCTTATGAAGGGCAGTTAGTTTTAAAAAGTCAACATTTTGGGGGACATACTATATCTGCACACCTGTTTACAAATCCTCTCTCAATTTAAGAATATCTGACACACGAATGTCCTTTGCTAGATCATACATAGAGGAAGGGAGGCTCTCCTGGAAGCTCAAGAAAATAAGAAAGTTCTCTTCTTGTATAACCTGAAGAAGGAGACATTTCAAGTGCCACTGCATTCCTTGTGCACAACAGAAAGCAACTACCTACAGAAAAATCCACTTTAAGTGATTAATTTTGCTTAATTAAAGTCTGGGTTAAGTGTGCATTACCATCTGTAACATAATTTATATGATGAAAACCACTGTGAGTTCATAAAGCTGATTTAAAAAATAAGTCTTGAGATATAATCTGTATAAGCTCTTTTATATTCTCCTTTTACCTAGTGTCATCTGGATTTTATTCCAAATGCACTGGACACTGGATTTTAGGTAAAGGGCTAAGTAATCTGATGTACCTTTTAAAGAGATCAACCTGGCTGCTGTGGTATGAAAGGAATGGAGGGTTATCAAGAGACAAAGAGGATATCAACCAGGAGGCTTTTGCAGTAGTACAGGCATGAAGTGATAGTGGACTGGACTAGGATAGTGGCAGGAGAGAAAGAAATGTAAAGAAAAAGAAAGAGGACTTGGTGATCAAGAGAAGACCCATAAGTTTTGGTTTGGGTATCTGAATAAGTAGACATACCATCTACTGAGAGGGGGGAAACAAGAGAAAGACTAGCTTCTTGTTTCAGGGAGGTGAGCTGGGTTGAGGGAAGACCAAGATTCTTATCTTGAACACACAAGGGATATGTCAAATTGGTGATCAGTTGAATATACTGATATATATTGGAGTGGTTGGGCCCAGAGATAGAAATCTGGGAGATACTGGCACCAGAATGAATGTCAAGTTAGCAGGAATTCTGGGTTTTTCTGTTTCGTTGTTGCTTTTAATGCCATGTCTAAAAGAGTGTCTGGAACAGTATTTGGCAAGTAGCAGGGGTTCAATAAATATCTGCTGTGCAAACAAATGAATGGGCATAAAGATGGTACTTAAAGTTAAAGGATGGTATGAGATTACCTAGAGAGGAATTGTAGCTAGAACTCTTATGGTTAAAAAAAATTTTTTTAAAGATAGAGAGATAAAGAGATACATAGAGAGAGATGGGAGAGAGAGAGAGCGTGCTGGGAGAGGGACAGTTTCAGCAAAGGAGACTGAGAAAAAATGGCAGTGAAACCTGGAGACCATTCTATCAAAGATGCCAACATAAAAGAGCATTCCAAGGAGAGAGTGTCAAATGCTGTAGAGGTTATGTAAGAAAGAAGTGATAACAATGTCACTGACGGTTGTAACAAGGGCTGAGGCACATAATCCACTCTAACAGGAAGGAAGGTGGGTAGTATGGGTACAGGTGCAGGTAGATTGACAGATTTTGCGGTGGGAATATAAGTTCCTTTGACAGCCTCTATTTTCTCAAGCAATTACAAAACAAGTGTCAACCAGGAGTGAATATAAATTAAATGTTATGATGAGAATAAATAAAGTGTTAAGAAACCACAGAGGAGGGGCACCTAACTCAGTGTTAGGGTGGGGTGTAGAGGAGGTTTAAAGAATAAGTAGGAATTAATAAGGAGAGGGTAGGCAGGACCAGTAGGAAGGACATCCCAGACATATGCAATATCTCAGAGGTAAAGGAGAAAGGGCTTGTTCAGGAAACTAAAAGGCAGGACCTAAGAGGTCCAGATAGGGACTGGCAAAAGATGAGGCTGGAATGATAAGGAGGTACCAAAATTAAGAAGAGCCGTGTATACAATGCTAAGGAGACTGAAACTTGTCATGAGGATAATTAGAAGTAGCCACTGAAATGCATAACATGTGTATGTGTGGGTGTGTGTCTGTGTCTGTGTATAATTTTGGTGGTCTTTCTATCAGTTTGGGAAAAATATCTGTAAATATAAGTATATTTAGTTATAAGACTAGGCCATTTTACATTTAATACTTAAAACTGGAGAAGCAGTACTGCTTAATGGCTAAGAGCACAAATTCCAGAGCCAGAATGCCTGTGTTCAAATCCCAGGTATGCCACTTAGCAGTTGTGTGACCGTGGGCAAGTTATTTAACCTGTGTTTCAGTTTCCTTATTTTTAGATGGTAACTTTCCTTATTTTTAAATGGAGATTTTAATAGGACCTTTAGTAGGACCTTCTCAGAGGGCTGTTAATCCACTGTTAATACGGTATTCTGTAAATGTTAGCTGTTATTATTTAAGATATAATTTTACCTGCTTTTTAATAGCATAATTTTCACCATCTTCGGCTTTCATTTTTTCAATCTTTTCTTCTTGTTGTTTTGCTTCTTTCTCATACATCATTTTTTCTTTGACCAATCTATAAATAAACCAAAAACTGTTTCAGAGAATTAACTTTCTCTCTAGCAACAGACCATAAAAAACAAAGAAACTCTGTAAATATAAACTATACTTTAAAAAGCATATGTACTAGATGGGGAGGAGAAGGGAAGGGAAGAAAAATAAGTTAGCCACAGATGTATGAACCTCATGACCTTAAGTTTTATACCTGCCTAAAAGCAAGTCAATCTATCAAAGCACGGAATTCTTAAATTTTTAATTAAAAACATTCCATTATAGTAACTGTATTTACAATGTAAAAGTAACATTCAAAATTATTATATACTAACATTTCTATATTGTTTGCTTTATTTATTTATTTACTTAAAATTGCATTAATAATGTATTTGTTTCAGGTGTACAATATAGTGATTTGATATTTTTATATATTATGAAATTATCACCACAATAACCATATGTCATCTGTAACCATACAAAGTTGTATCTCTTAATCTTCTTCACCTATTTTGTCTGTGTCCCCAACCTGTCTTCCCTCTGGCAACCACCAGTTTGTTCTCTGTATCTATGAGTCTGTTTCTGTTTTGTTTTGTTTTTTAGACTCCATATGTAAGTGATCATTCGGTATTTTCTCAGTTTGACTTATTTCACTTAGCATTAACACCTTCCAGGTCCATCCATGTTGCTGAGGAGGAGTAACCAAAAAAAAAAAAAAAAAAAAGCTAAGTCCAATGTCAAAGAGGTTACTGCCTATATTTTCTTCTAGGAGTTTTATGATTTCAGGTCTTGCATTTAAGTCTTTAACATATTTTGAGTTTATTTTTGAATATGGTGTAACAAAGTGGTCCAGTTTCATTCTTTTGCATGTAGCTGTCTAGTTTTCCCAATATCATTTATTGAGGAGACTGTCTTTTCGTCATTGTATATTCTTGTCTCCTTTATCATAGATTAATTGACCATATGAGTGTGGGTTTATTTCTGGACTCTCTATTCTGTTCCATTCATCTGTGTGTCTGTTTTAGGGCCAGTACCATATTGTTGGCTATTCGGGGCCTTTCGTGGCTCAAATGTCTTTTTTTAACTGATATATGTTATCCAAACTTTTATACAGGTACCTGAAACAACATAATGGTAAAAGCTCAGCTTACTGAGAAAAAAGTCAGTATATTGCATGCCAAATCCAAAACAAAGACTAGGTTATTTTCAACAACCAAAGTGTTTTAAAAGTATTTACTATGCACTTAATTTTGTGTCTGACCTTCCTGTGCGAGGGACTGGGATATATAATTTAGACATGGTTCTCTCACAGACAAATAGTGGAAACAAACAAGTATTTAATTACTAAAGCAAGAAAGGGTACTGACAAAGATCAGGAAGATTTTCAACAATAAGGAACAGAGCAATATGAAGTTCTACTAATTATTCCTCAGATAACCAAAATTCAATTAACCATAATAGTGCAATCTCCCCTAATTCTCATTAATCAAAGTTTTAATGTAAAAGAAAAATGCAGTCCAAGAAAACACTAATATTCCTATATACATATTTCCTAAGGAACAGAAGAAAAAAACTTTCACAGTCCCATAGCTATTAAAAGCAGTTTTTTCTATCTGGCTTGCTGACTTACTTCTAGACCTATGTTACTGGGATGGAATTAAAAATCATATTAGAGGGCTTCCCTGGTGGCGCAGTGGTTGGGAGTCCGCCTGCCAATGCAGGGGACACGGGTTCGTGCCCTGGTCCAGGAGGATCCCACATACCATGGAGCGGCTGGGCCTGTGAGCCATGGCCGCTGAGCCTGAATGTCTGGAGCCTGTGCTCTGCAACGGGAGAGGCCACAACAGTGAGAGGCCCGCGTACCGCAAAAAAAAAGAAAAAAAAATCATATTAGAGCATGGCTTTTGTCTAATCATTTGCAATGAAGATTTTTAAGTGTATTTCAAAAGAATTTAATTTTCATAGTCTAATAGGACTTAACATAAGTTCACAAATCTAAAAAATCTTTTGTCATACTACTTGGAAGCCTTTTAAGTCAGCTTTAGTTTGGATTTAAATCACTACATAAACTGCATACAAAATATTAAAATACTAAAATGTTCCAGTTTGGAATTTTGAGTTGTGCAAGCAAGGCTCTTCCTGTCCTTCATGATCTTGCACTAGTGACATACGTGGAAAGAAACATAACAAAAAGTTAACAGTATTTACAGTAGAATATGTGACCTTCAAATTCTCATCCTAAAATATCTCAAAGTGAAAAACAAAACAAAATAGGTATAAACTTTATGTTGCCATGAATATAAACAAACAAAGGATATTCAAGAAACAAATAACAAAGGATACCTGGGAAACTACTATTTGTGGTTACCTGAGGAGAAAAGCCCTAATGATTTGGGGTAGGGATGGTCAGCTGGGAGGTAAATAGAGAGGCTTTCATTTTATGGCTCTCAATAAAGTTCCAGGGTTTTTTTCCCCATGTATAAGTATTACTTTTATCAAAAAAATTTAGATGCTTATAATTATCTCTGAGTGGCACAATTCTGAATGATTTTAAAGTCTGCTAGTTATTCCTTTGGCTATATTTTCTGGAATAAAGCAAAATTCAATTAGAAAGATACCAAAATATACCTAATAGTTGTAATTCTCTAAACATTGCTATCTTTTGCTAGTTTTTCAAATGCTATTAAAATAACAAGTACAAATACATATAAAGTCATAACTTGTTATTATTATTTTTTTTGCCATACGTGGGCCTCTCACTGCTGTGGCCTCTCCCGTTGCGGAGCACAGGCTCTGGACGTGCAGGCTCAGCAGCCATGGCTCACGGGCCCAGCCGCTCTGCGGCACGTGGGATCTTCCCGGACCGGGGCACGAACCCGTGTCCCCTGCATCGGCAGGCAGACTCTCAACCACTGCGCCACCAGGGAAGTCCGAAAACTTATTATATTTTAAAGGCATAATTAACTGAAAGTATTTTTTAGTCTTACAAACCCCACGCCTACAGAGAAACATAGCAAGTTCAAAATCTGGTCACTTTTAGTAGTTAGACAAATATATAAGAGTAAAATAAAGAAACAAGAAAAAGCAACAGAAAAGGATAGACATAAGGAGAAATTTTAAGAAATGACAGCCATCGAGGTAATGATAAGCAAATGATAACAAACTACTTAACTGTCTATGTACGGACATAACTTGATTTTAAATATGCAGGCCAGTGTTTTACAAACTATTCCATAGTACATTAGTAGTCAAATAAGCTTAAAAAACACTGCTTGCCAAATCTTAAAAATTTATGATACATATTTGCACATTAAAGTGTCCTGAGAAATCTTGTAGTAAGAAAATCAGTTTAATTTTGTTCAACTGCAAGCTTACTTGAGGCAAAAAAGAACTTTCCCCAACTCAGCATTCTCCAGAACAGCTGCCTCTCAACACAAGTTTGAGAAGTACACTGTAGTAATCTATAAACTTTACACAAATCTGCATACAACACATTTAAATATACTGTCCATAAAATTCTAAATAGAATAAAATTTTGGGGTAAATCAAGAATTAAGAAACCTTGGGATAAAAACTTTTAGCTTAATTTGATATCTTGATTTTACAGTTTCTCATATTGTAAATAAGATTTTCATAGTTATAACCAAATTTGTGCTTATGGCCATCTAGTAACTAACAGCCCAACACCAAGCCATGCTAAAGATACAAATGACAAGCCTGCAATTAATGATAGTAAGAAACTGTAACAAATAGAGATTTTTAAAAAATTGATATTTAGAAGAACATTTTATATGGATATTTTCAAACAAAAAATGTAGAGAAAATAGCATAATAAACCCCAGGTACTCATCACTCAGTCAACAATTATTAATATTTTGGCAATCTTGTTTTATGTATCTCTTGCCACTTATTTGTGTATTTATTTATTAGTATTTTCAGATTTTTTTTTTTTGCTTTATAACAAATTTAATCAGTTATACATATACATATGTTCCCATATCCCCTCCCTTTTGCGTCTCCCTCCCACCCTCCCTATCCCACCCCTCCAGGCGGTCACAAAGCACCGAGCTGATCTCCCTGTGCTATGCGGCTGCTTCCCACTAGCTATCTACCTTACGTTTGGTAGTGTATATATGTCCATGCCGCTCTTTCACTTTGTCCCAGCTTACCCTTCCCCCTCCCCATATCCTCAAGTCCATTCTCTAGTAGGTCTGTGTCTTTATTCCTGTCTTACCCCTATGTTCTTCATGACATTTTGTTTTCTTAAATTCCATATATATGTGTCAGCATACAGTATTTGTCTTTCTCTTTCTTACTTCACTCTGTATGACAGACTCTAGGTCCATCCACCTCATTACAAATAGCTCAATTTCATCTCTTTTTATGGCTGAGTAATATTCCATTGTATATATGTGCCACATCTTCTTTACCCATTCATCTGATGATGGACACTTAGGTTGTTTCCATCTCCGGGCTATTGTAAATAGGGCTGCTATGAACATTTTGGTACATGTCTCTTTTTGAATTATGGTTTTCTCAAGGTATATGCCCAGTAGTGGGATTGCTGGGTCATATGGTAGTTCTATTTGTAGTTTTTTAGGGAACCTCCATACCGTTCTCCATAGTGGCTGTACCAATTCACATTCCCACCAGCAGTGCAAGAGTGTTCCTTTTTTTCCACACCCTCTCCAGCATTTATTGTTTCTAGATTTTTTGATGATGGCCATTCTGACTGGTGTGAGATGATATCTCATTGTAGTTTTGATTTGCATTTCTCTAATGAGCAAAGATGTTGAGCATCCTTTCATGTGTTTGTTGGCAGTCTGTATATCTTCTGTGGAGAAATGTCAATTTAGGTCGTCTGCCCATTTTTGGATTGGGTTGTTTGTTTTTTTTGTTATTGAGCTGCATGAGCTGCTTATAAATTTTGGAGATTAATCCTTTGTCAGTTGCTTCATTTACAAATATTTTCTCCCATTCTGAGGGTTGTCTTTTGGTCTTGTTTATGGTTTCCTTTGTTGTGCAAAAGCTTTTAAGTTTCATTAGGTCCCATGTGTTTATTTTTGTCTTTATTTCCATTTCTCTAGGAGGTGGGTCAAAAAGGATCTTGCTGTGATTTATGTCATAGAGTGTTCTGCCTATGTTTTCCTCTAAGAGTTTGATAGTGTCTGGCCTTACATTTAGGTCTTTAATCCATTTTGAGCTTATTTTTGTGTATGGTGTTAGGGAGTGATCTAATCTCATACTTTTACATATCCTTATCCAGTTTTCCCAGCACCACTTATTGAAGAGACTGTCCTTTCTCCACTGTACATTCCTGCCTCCTTTATCAAAGATAAGGTGACCATATGTCCATGGGTTTATCTCTGGGCTTTCTATCCTGTTCCATTGATCTATCTTTCTGTTTTTGTGCCAGTACCATACTGTCTTGGTTACTGTAGCTTTGTAGTATAGTCTGAAGTCAGGGAGCCTGATTCCTCCAGCTCCATTTTTCATTCTCAAGATTGCTTTGGCTATTCAGGGTCTTTTGTGTTTCCATACAAATTGTGAAATTTTTTGCTCTAGTTCTGTGAAAAATGCCAGTGGTAGTTTGATAGGGATTGCATTGAATCTGTAGATTGCTTTGGGTAGTAGAGTCATTTTCACAATGTTGATTCTTCCAATCCAAGAACATGGTACATCTCTCCATCTATTTGTATCATCTTTAATTTCTTTCATCAGTGTCTTATAATTTTCTGCATACAGGTCTTTTGTCTCCTTAGGTAGGTTTATTCCTAGATATTTTATTCTTTTTGTTGCAATGGTAAATGGGAGTGTTTCCTTGATTTCACTTTCAGATTTTTCATCATTAGTATATAGGAATGCCAGAGATTTCTGTGCATTAATTTTGTATCCTGCAACTTTACCAAATTCATTGATTAGCTCTATTAGTTTTCTGGTAGCATCTTTAGGATTCTCTATGTATAGTATCATGTCATCTGCAAACAGTGACAGCTTTACTTCTTCTTTTCCAATTTGGATTCCTTTTATTTCCTTTTCTTCTCTGATTGCTGTGGCTAAAACTTCCAAAACTAGGTTGAATAAGAGTGGTGAGAGTGGGCAACCTTGTCTTGTTCCTGATCTTAGTGGAAATGGTTTCAGTTTTTCAACATTGAGGACGATGCTGGCTGTGGGTTTGTCATATATGGCCTTTATTATGTTGAGGAAAGTTCCCGCTATGCCAACTTTCTGCAGGGTTTTTATCATAAATGGGTGTTGAATTTTGTTGAAAGCTTTCTCTGCATCTATTGAGATGATCATATGGTTTTTCTCCTTCAATTTGTTAATATGGTGTATCACATTGATTGATTTGCGTATATTGAAGAATCCTTGCATTCCTGGAATAAACCCCACTTGATCATGGTGTATGATCCTTTTAATGTGCTGTTGGATTCTGTTTGCTAGTATTTTGTTGAGGATTTTTGCATCTATGTTCATCAGTGATATTGGCCTGTAGTTTTCTTTCTTTGTGACATCCTTGTCTGGTTTTGGTATCAAGGTGATGGTGGCCTCGTAGAATGAGTTTGGGAGTGTTCCTCCCTCTGCTATATTTTGGAAGAGTTTCAGAAGGATAGGTGTTAGCTCTTCTCTAAATGCTTGATAGAATTCACCTGTGAAGCCATCTGGTCCTGGGCTTTTGTTTGTTGGAAGATTTTTTATCACAGTTTCAATTTCAGTGCTTGTGATTGGTCTGTTCATATTTTCTATTTCTTCCTGATTCAGTCTTGGCAGGTTGTGCATTTCTAAGAATTTGTCCATTTCTTTCAGGTTGTCCATTTTATTGGCATAGAGTTGCTTGTAGTAATCTCTCATGATCTTTTGTATTTCTGCAGTGTCAGTTGTTACTTCTCCTTTTTCATTTCTAATTCTATTGATTTGAGTCTTCTCCCTTTTCTTCTTGATGAGTCTGGCTAATGGTTTATCAATTTTGTTTATCTTCTCAAAGAACCAGCTTTTAGTTTTATTGATCTTTGCTATCGTTTCCTTCATTTCTTTTTCATTTATTTCTGATCTGATTTTTATGATTTCTTTCCTTCTGCTAACTTTGGGATGTTTTTGTTCTTCTTTCTCTAATTGCTTTAGGTGCAAGGTTAGGTTGTTTATTCGAGATGTTTCCTGTTTCTTAAGGTGGGATTGTATTGCTATAAACTTCCCTCTTAGAACTGCTTTTGCTGCATCCCATAGGTTTTGGGTCGTCGTGTCTCCATTGTCATTTGTTTCTAGGTATTTTTTAATTTCCCCTTTGATTTCTTCAGTGATCACTTTGTTATTAAGTAGTGTATTGTTTAGCCTCCATATGTTTGTATTTTTTACAGCTCTTTTCCTGTAATTGATATCTAGTCTCATAGCATTGTGGTCGGAAAAGATACTTGATACAATTTCAATTTTCTTAAATTTACCAACGCTTGATTTGTGACCCAAGATATGATCTATCCCGGAGAATATTCCATGAGCACTTGAGAAAAATGTGTATTCTGTTGTTTTTGGATGGAATGTCCTATAAATATCAATTAAGTCCATCTTGTTTAATGTATCATTTAAAGCTTGTGTTTCCTTATTTATTTTCATTTTGGATGATCTGTCCATTGGTGAAAGTGGGGTGTTAAAGTCCCCTACTATGATTGTGTTACTGTCGATTTCTCCTTTTATGGCTGTTAGTATTTGCCTTATGTATTGAGGTGCTCCTATGTTTGGTGCATAAATATTTAAAATTGTTATATCTTCTTCTTGGATCGATCCCTTGATCATTATGTAGTGTCCTTCTTTGTCTCTTCTAGTAGTCTTTATTTTAAAGTCTATTTTGTCTGATATGAGAATTGCTACTCCAGCTTTCTTTTGGTTTCCATTTGCATGGAATATCTTTTTCCATCCCCTTACTTTCAGTCTGTATGTGTCTCTAGGTCTGAAGTGGGTCTCTTGTAGACAGCATATATATGGGTCTTGTTTTTGTATCCATTCAGCCAATCTGTGTCTTTTGGTGGGAGCATTTAGTCCATTTACATTTAAGGTAATTATCGATATGTATGTTCCTATTCCCATTTTCTTAATTGTTTTGGGTTCATTATTGTAGGTATTTTCCTTCTGTTGTGTTTCTTGCCTAGAGAAGTTCCCTTAGCATTTGTTGTAAAGCTGGTTTGGTGGTGCTGAACTCTCTCAGCTTTTGCTTGTCTGTAAACGTTTTAATTTCTCCATCAAATCTGAATGAGCTACTTGCTGGGTAGAGTAGTCTTGGTTGCAGATTTTTCTCCTTCATCACTTTAAATATGTCCTGCCACTCCCTTCTGGCTTGTAGAGTTTCTGCTGAGAGATCAGCTGTTAACCTGATGGGGATTCCCTTGTGTGTTATTTTTCCCTTGCTGCTTTTAATGTTTTCTTTGTGTTTAATTTTTGACAGTTTGATTAATATGTGTCTTGGCGTATTTCTCCTTGGATTTATTCTGTATGGGACTCTCTGTGCCTCCTGGACTTGATTAACTATTTCCTTTCCCATATTAGGGAAGTTTTCAACTATAATCTCTTCAAATATTTTCTCAGTCCCTTTCTTTTTCTCTTCTTCTTCTGGAACCCCTATAATTCAAATGTTGGTGCGTTTAATGTTGTCCCAGAGGTCTCTGAGACTGTCCTCAGTTCTTTTCATTCTTTTTTCTTTCTTCTGCTCTGCAGCAGTTATTTCCACTATTTTTTCTTCCATGTCACTTATCCGTTCTTCTGCCTCAGTTATTCTGCTATTGATTCCATCTAGTGTATTTTTCATTTCATTTGTTGTGTTTTTGTTACTTGATTCATCTTTAGTTCTTCTAGGTCCTTGTTAACTGTTTCTTACATTTTGTCTATTCTATTTCCAAGATTTTGGATCATCTTTCCTATCATTATTCTGAATTCTTTTTCATGTAGACTGCCTATTTCCTCTTCATTTGTTAGGTCTGGTGGGCTTTTATCTTGCTCCTTCACCTGCTGTGTGTTTTTCTGTCTTCTCATTTTGCTTATCTTACTGTGTTTGGGGTCTCCTTTTTGCAGGCTGCAGGTTCGTAGTTCCCGTTGTTTTTGGTGTCTGTCCCCAGTGGCTAAGGTTGGTTCAGTGGGTTGTGTAGGCTTCCTGGTGGAGGGGACTAGTGCCTGTGTTCTGGTGGATGAGGCTCGATCTTGTCTTTCTGGTGGACAGGTTCACATCTGGTGGTGTGTTTTGGGGTGTTTGTGGCCTTATTATGTTTTTAGGCAGCCTCTCTGCTAATGGGTGGGGTTGTGTTCCTGTCTTGCTAGTTGTTTGTCATAGGGTGACCAGCACTGTAGCTTGTTGGTCGTTGAGTGAAGCTGGGTGCTGGTGTTGAGATGGAGATCTCTGGGAGATTTTCACCGCTTGATATTATGTGGAGCTGGGAGGTCTCTTGTGGACCAGTGTCCTGAAGTTGGCTCTCCCACTTCAGAGGCACAGCACTGACTCCTGGCTGCAGTACCAAGAGCCTTTCATCTACCCGGCTCAGAATAAAAGGGAAAAAAGTAGAAAGAAAGAATTAGTAGGAGAAAGAAAGAAAGAAAGAGAGAAAGGAAGGAAGGAAGGAGGGAAGGAAGGAAGGAAGGAAGGAAGAAAGAAAGAAAGAAAGAAAAAAAGGAGGGAGGGAGGGAGGGAGGGAGGAAAGAAAGAAAGAAAGAAGGGAGGGAGGGAGGAAGGAAAGAAGGAAAGGAGGGAGTGAGGGAGGAAGGGAAGGTAGGAAAAAGAGAAAGAGAAGATAAAGTAAAATAGAATAAAGTATGATAAAATATAATAGTGTTATTAAAATTAAAAAGTAATTATTAAAAAAAAATTAAAACGGACGGATAGAACCCTGGGACAAATGGTGGAAGCAAAGCTATACAGAGAAAATCTCACACAGAAGCATACACATACACATTCACAAGAAGAGAACAAGGGGAAAAAAATCGTAAATCTTGCTGTCAAAGTTCACCTCCTCAATTTGGGATAATTCATTGTAAAAAGAGGAAAAGGGGAAAAAATCTTAAATCTTGTTCTCAAAGTCCACCTCCTCAATTTGGGATGATTCGTTGTCTATTCATGTATTCCACAGATGCAGGGTACATCAAGTTGATTGTGGAGCTTTAATCTGCTGCTTCTGAGGCTGCACAGAGAGATTTCCCTGTCTCTTCTTTGTTCTCACAGCTCCCAGATCTCAGCTTTGGATTTGGCCCTGCCTCTGCGTGTAGGTCGCCGGAGGGCGTCTTTCTTCGCTCAGACAGGACGGGGTTAAAGGAGCAGCTGATTTGGGGACTCTGGCTCACTCAGGCTGAGGGGAGGGAGGGGCACAGAGTGCGGGGCGAGCCTGTGGTGGCACAGGCCGGCGTGACGTTGCACCAGCCCGAGGCACGCCGTGCGCTCTCCCGGGGAAGCCGTCCTTGGATCCCGGGACCCCGGCAGTGGCGGGCTGCACAGGCTCCCCGGAAAGGGGGCGTGGACAGTGACCTGCGCTCGCACACAGGTCTCTTGGCGGCGGCAGCAGCAGCCCCAGCGTCCCACGCCCGTCTCTGGGGTCTGCACTTTCAGCCACGGCTCGCGCCCGTCTCTGGAGCTCCTTTAAGCAGTGCTCTTAATCCCCTCTCCTTGCGCACCAGGAAACAAAGAGGGAAGAAAAAGTCTCTTGCCTCTTCGGCAGCTCCAGACTTTTTCCCGTACTCCCTCCGGGCTAGCCGTGGTGCACTAACCCCTTAAGGCTCTCTTCCCGCCGCCAGCCCCAGTTCTCTCCCTGCGCTCTGAATGAAACCCAATACCCAAGCCTCAGCTCCCAGCCCCCGTCCGCCCCGGCGGCCGAGCAGACAAGCCTCTCGGGCTGGTGAGTGCCTGTCGGCACCGATCCTCTGTGTGGGAATCTCTCCACTTTGCCCTCTGCACCCCTGTTGCTGCACTCTCCTCCGCTACTCCAAAGCTTTCCCCCTCCACCACCCGCAGCCTCCGCCCGCGAAGGGGCTCCCTAGTGTGTGGAAACCATTCCTCCTTCACGGCTCCCTCCCACTGGTGCAGGTCCCGCCTCTATCCTTTTGTCTCTGTTTATTCTTTTTTCTTTTGCCCTACCCAGGTACGTGGGGAGTTTCTTGCCTTTTGGGGGGTCTGAGGTCTTCTGTCAGCGTTCAGTAGGTGTTCTGTAGGAGTTGTTCTACATGTAGATGAATTTCTGATGTATCTGTGGGGAGGAAGGTGATCTCCGCGTCTTACTCTTCCGCCATCTTCCCCCAGGGCCAACTGCAATAGCAGTTTTCACATTTTTAAATGGTTAAAAATATTAGAAAAATATTTTGTGACATGTGAAAATCATATGGAATTCAAATTTCAGTGTTCATAAATAAAGTTTTATTGGAACACAGCCACACTTATTCATTTATGTATCCTCTATAGCTACCTGCTTTCACGTAATGATAGCAGAGATGAGTAGTTGTGACAATATGGCTCACAAAGTCTAAAATATACACTACCTGGCCCTTTACAAAGAAGGGCTGCTGACCCCTGACTTGGAAGACCTTGACTTAACTCTATCCAACCCCTACTTAACCATCTTAGCATTTACCACACTACACTGAAACCAAGTCTTACTTGCTAGGTCTTAAGTTCCTTGAAGATGGGATTAGGTTGTATTCATACTGTATTCCTGATCTGTAATTGACACGTGGTAGACACTCAACGTTTGCTGAATGAGAAGTTGAGTCTAAAAATCTCACTATTGCCTTTTAACATTTTCAATTTAAAGAGATACATAAGACAATTCTGAAGTGGAACAAAAGTGATTCACAAAATTTGAGAAATAAGAAAAATACAGTGATTTCTGAGAAAGTATACAATGAAAGAGATAAATTCTATGCCTAGATCCACTGACAGTTCTGGTTGGTAATCCTAGTCATCCTACTCCATGTACTTCTCCATGGAAAACAGCAGTCATTGCCTCAGCAAAACTGACAAGACAGTCAACTACGTATCACACTTGACAAGTAAAGGTGCTGAATATTTACATGACTATTAGAATATCAAAACAAGCATAAGTGAAGTTTTTGTTTAAAAAAAATAAAAAGCCATACTGTGAAAAGGCTCAGGAAGCAAGTTACTGAATAGCAAATGTACTGTCCCCCAAAAGAAAAAAAATCACAGTTAGTGAGAACCCAGTAATACCAGCGTGTAAAATTACAATAAATAAAATGCTAAGGCAAGATGCAAGAGAAATTGAAAAAGTTCCACTTTCAAACAGTATAAATCAATGTACTGAAGACAAGTCACATGACATGGAAGAGGTTTCAGAGAGTATATACACAACTTCAGCTTTACTAGATATTATCAAATTGCTTTCCAAAATGGTTGTATCAATTGATACCCAACCTGCAGTATATGAAATTTCCTGCTTCTCTTTGGCATCCTGGTGAACAGCTGGAATTGTCTGAGTTATTAAATTTCTGACAATAAGAAGAGTGTGAAACGGTATTATATTATGTTTGAAATATTAACTTCCCTGAAAACTTATAAGGTTATCTATGTTTATTAAAATAGTATGATTACTGGATAAGTATTTGTTAAATCTATGAATGAATAGCTTCTGGTGAATTGGACTCTTCTTCCTTTCTCTAGGAAAGGCTAAGATTTAATAAGAAAACTTAACTCAAGTATATATAGTCATAGTTCTTAAATTTGTTACTAAAATATTTTTCTGTAACATACATATGCATATGCTCCTGTAAGTACAGGAACATTTGAAAAATTATAAAGAATAAAATTTTTAAATCAGTCATAATCTCATTGCCCAAGCTAACAGTATACTACTGATCCAAAATGGACATAATTCTAAAATTCCAAAAACATTTTAAAAAATTGGAATTTAAAAATTAAGTTTGGCATAAACTCATTTACCAGCAAAATGTGACCTCAACTGACATGAAAATATTTATAGACTTTATGTATTCTACTTAATGTGAACAATCATGTTTCACTGCAGAAATATGAATGTGTTTGATTATAGAGTACTTCTCTAGACACTATCATGTAAATGTATTTATTATTGTTCCAAAATCTAAAAAACCTGGAATTCAGAAATACATATGGGCCCAACAGTTTCTTATAAGGGATTATGAAACCTGTATTAACATTTTGAATATTTTTCAGTAGTTTTTTTTAAACATGTGCGAAAATTTATATTATATACACACAATTGATCCTTGAAAAACTCAGGGGTTAGGGATGCTGATCCTCCTCACAGTCAAAAATCCATGTATATCTTTATAGTTGACCCTTTTTATCTGGTTCTGCCCCCTTGAACCATGGATCAAAAATAGTAATGTAGTACACCTTTATGGAAAAAAATCCATGTATAAGTGGACCCATGCAGTTCAAACCCATGTTGTTCAAGAGACAACTGTAAATAAATAAATAAACAAACAAACAAACAAACAAATAAATAAATAAATGGGATAGGGTACCATTTCCAATCTCATTAAATATTCTTTGAAAATATAGCTGTTAGTGGCTGCAAAGCATTTCATAATACCAGTATGACAGCTTATTAAATGCTGTTAGACATCTGGTCATCCCCATATAAATAATATTGTGATGAATATCCCTACTCACAAATTTTATAGATGTATATTATTTTCTTATTACATAATATTGAAAATATATAGTGTCTGAGGAGAAATTAGACTAAATCTTTTTCCAATAAACTAGTGATCATTTATTGATGAATATTTCTTTTTTCTACTGATATGATAAGCTACTTAGTCATTCATTATTAGTAGTCATAAACAAAATGCAAATATTAATTCAATCTATCCTATTTTAGCCTACTATTTAGTATTTCATCTTAGTCAAAGAAAACAGTATGCCAGATTTCACTGCTGAAATATTAATAAGCATATCAAAGCCTACATTAAAGAGATGTAAAATTAAAAAGAGAAAAATAAGGGAAATGAACATCAAGGGAAAAGAAGATAAACCTGATAACCAATAGGAGTTGTAGATAGTGATAAAGTAAAAAATCAGGGGAAGAATTTTTTTTTAAAAAATTAGACTTTCCCTTGGGGGCAGAAATAAATTAGGAGTGTGGGATTAACAGATACACACTACCATATATAACATATAACTACCATATATAAAATAGGTAAGTGAGGATTTACTGTATAGTACAGGGAACTATATTCAATATCTTGTAACACATTATAATGGAAAAGAATTAAAAAAAAGAATATACATAACCAAATCACTTTGCTGTATACCTGAAACTAACACAGTATTGTAAATCAACTATACTTCAATAAAAAAATAAATTTTCCCAGAGATGGAAAAAAAAAAAAACCAATCTTAACTGAAAGGGATTTCTAAGTGCCAACTGGAATCAGTGAAAAAACCTCACGTCTATGTACATTGTTGAGAATTTCCAGAGACCCCCAAAAAACTAAAGCTTTCAAACAGAGAAGAAATAGGTCACCTATAAAAGTTTTATCTTTCACATTAATAACGCTAGATACCACAAGACATGGGAGCAATCCCTTCAAAGTTCTGAGAGAAAACAATTTAAAACCTGGATTTATAACTATAATAGTGAGAGGAAATTCACTAATTCATTCAGCAATTATTTACTGAGGGGCTACTATGTGCCAGACATTTTATGTACCAAGGATATACCAGTGAACAAAACCACAAAAATCTCTGCCCTATGGTATTTTTAGTGGGAAAATAAAGACAATAAGCAAAATATATTATAGCATGTTAGATTGTGAATAGTGCTCTAAGAGAAAAAGCAGTGAAGAAGGGCTGGTAATACAGGGAATTCACAATTTAAAACAAGATGGTCAGGGAAGGCCTCTTTGAGAATGGGATATGTGTTAAGATCTGAAAGAAACAGTAAGTCATGTGGAAAAGTGATGAAAGAAGTCATAGGCCAGGTGAACTTTTTTTTGTTGTATAAAAATTCAAAAAGTTCATCTACTCTGCCTCCTTTCTGACAAATTTACTTAAGAATGTATTCCAGCAAAATGAAGATGAATATCAAGAAAAGAAACCATGGTCAATGTAATGCAACAGTCTAATGAAGGAAAAGAAAAAATCCCAGTATTGACAGTGTCGTAGGCCTGGAAAACAATCAATCTAAATGAGAATCTTAGTATGGAGTCTTACAGACACATCTTTAAGAAGAAGAATGAGTAAGAAGGTAGAAATCATTTATGTGTTTTTTCTCCCAATAATGTAAAAATGAAAGACAATTAGAAACTCCAGGAAAAGTACCCCCCTCCACAGTCCACCCCCCAACATAGTTATGGTTGTAATATGAAGCAACTGATGAAAAACAAAACTAATTTAACCTGGATTTATAAGAATAGTATCCTTGAGTAGCATGGGATCCAATGAGAAAGAAATGTAATCCTATATATATCATATTTTAAATGATATATATTTATAATCTGTTTATTCATTTTCAACTTTTATAATAGACCTATGGGCAAACTATGTCTTCCCCACTTGTTTGAAATATTCAATTTGCATTTTTAAAGTAGCTTTTGCTGGGAGCTTCTGAAAAGTTTGTCATTCTTCCTAAATGTGACATAGCAAGTACAATTCTCTTTTCTCCCCTAGACATCATCACCTGTGACACCTGCCACCTTAGGATCATGAGGAGATCCAGCCTAAAAGGAAAGGTCACTCTGGGAAATCAGAGAACTTGAATTTTTTTTTTTTTTTTTTTTTTTTGCGGTACGTGGGCCTCTCACTGTTGTGGCCTCTCCCGTTGTGGAGCACAGGCTCCGGACGCGCAGGCTCAGCGGCCATGGCTCACGGGCCCAGCTGCTCCGCGGCATGTGGGATCTTCCTGGACTGGGGCACGAACCCATGTCCCCTGCATCGGCAGGTGGACTCTCAACCACTGCGCCACCAGGGAAGCCCGAGAACTTGAATCTTTGATGACGGTATTAAACTACTGATTTAACCAACTCTGAATGCACCCTACCTCCAGATTTCCTATTGTATAACATAAGAAACATCCTTATAGTTTAAATCACATACAGTTTGATTTTCTATTATTATTTTCTTCAAATCTAAAAGCATCTGAAATGATAGAGTTGTTAACAACAGAAGAATGCTCTGCAGGTATAGAAATAATGCTTTCTTACTTTGGACTAACTTCTTCTAAACTGATAAATCACTTAGAAATTGAGATACCTCATTTTTTTCGTTCCCACATACAAATAAATACAATGTAAAGAGGAAATTACCTATACAATACCCAATTTTATGTTTTCCCCTATATTAAGAAATATCTCACATGAATTTTTGCAAAATCCCTGACACCTGGTGTCCTAGTGGTTAGGATTCTAGGCTTTCACTGCCATGGCCTGGGTTCAACCCCTGGTCGTTCAACTGAGATCCCACAAGCTGCATGGCACGGCCCAAGGAAAAAAATAAAAAACAACAAACCATACACAAACAACAACAAGAAAAACTAAACTGGCATAAAACTTTAAAAATCTGTGTTTATTTTTAATAATCATGGTGTTTACTGGAGGCTAATATTGATAATAAATAATACTATCTTCTATCTATATCATATTTTCAATTTACAAAGTACTTCTGTAACTTATAGGATACTGGATGTTAAATATTAAATATTAAAATATCAATGCCCCTAAACTGTGACTTAAAGGAGAGTGAGCACTAAGTAGTTAAATATTAATGTATATAAACTATTATGGAGTTGAGATGTTTAATGGCTCTATAAAGTAAACAATATGGCACCAGGAAAAGTACATCTACTCACAGCTTGGAACTCCATAACTTGTCAAATCAATTTAAAATTCCTATCTTCCCCAGTGAAGATGAAAAAAGTATTCAAGATTAGGGAAAGAGGGCTTCCCCTGGTGGCACAGTGGTTGGGAGTCCGCCTGCCAATGCAGGGGACACGGGTTCGAGCCCTGGTCTGGGGGGATCCCACATGCTGCGGAGCAACTGGGCCCGTGTGCCACAACTGCTGAGCCTGCACTCTGGAGCCCGCGAGCCACCACTACTGAGGCCCACGTGCCTGGAGCCCGTGCTCTGCAGCGGGAGAGGCCACAACAGTGAGAGGCTCACGCACCACAATGAAGAGTGGCCCCCGCTCGCCACAACTAGAGAAAGCCCACACTCAGCAACAAAGCCCCAATGCAGCCAAAAATAAATTAAAAAAAAAAAAAAAGATTAGGGAAAGAAGCTATTTGAATTAACAAGTAAAGCAGGTACAAGCTTTTCTGCTAAACATATTGGAAGAAAGCAGTTTACAGAAATCAGAGTGAAACATTGTATTTAGAGTAAATTTTAGGCTTTTGAAGACTAAGGGTTTAGTGATGAGACCCCAGACACACAGAAGAAACAATGCCTTTACAAAAGTATGTGGGGACAAAAATACCAAGAAAGATGCAAGAAAAGAAAAATCTCATCTGGGAACTCCAAGTGAACTGCAAATTAGAGGCTTATTGCTTTAGTTGCCTTAATTAAGAATTCTCACTAGTTCCTTAGTGAGAAATAATTGGAGGTTGATATCAGAATCTGATGATTTAGTGTTTATGGTCTATATAAAAATGTGTAAGTTAAAACTCAGTGACTTTTAGTCATTCTCTACTAATTCTTTTGTGGTCACTATGAAGTCCCAAGTGAAATTTTCCACTATTTCCAAATTTCAACTAATAATCATAGTCAAGATTTTGGGGGTCAGCAAAATTAAGGAAGAACCTGCTACAGCATCCTGTCCTAAAATAAATAAAACAAAAATGTGCTACACACAAACACACATAAAATGAGATGGGTCTGGAAATGTTGCTTGTTCTGGGTGGAATGCCTTCTCCCTCTCTCATCCTCTCCCCCATATCCTCCCAACCCATTCTTCAAAACTTAACTCAAAAGTCCTTGTCTTCAATAAGGACCACTCTAGCCCCTACTCTACTACTCCCTAAGCAGCCACTATGGATCTTTCCTATGAATTTTTACAGCATATTTATTTCCATCATAGAAATTATAAGTTAAATATAAGTTACAATTTTGTCTACTTCTACACTTGAAAGTAGATGCCCTGAGGACTGGAAATGTGTCTCCTATGAGCACCTTTCAGTGTGTGCTTCACAGATATGTTTACTAAATGAACTCACAATGACCCTGAATGGTAATCAGGGCAGCTATCACCATCCCCATTTTCAAAGAGGTGAAATGATTCATCTTAGGCCAGCTGGCCAGGAAATGAAGAAATTAGGATTTGAAATTATGACTTCTAACTTCAAGTGTAAATACTTTTTAAACATCATACTATCTCATGTTTAAAGTAAGTGAATTTCAAAATTTAAATTTCTTTACCTGTTCCAAATGTAAAATCATCCCATGGTTCAAAACTTGAATCGCACACAAGAGCACAAAGTGAAAAGGCAACGCAACACACACACTCCCTGCCCTGAGCCACTCAGTCCCAACATTGGAAGCAACAAGTTATCAATTTCTTGTGTATCCTAAATGAAAAGTTAAATGTTTAGTTTGATGGTATTTGTTACCTTATCATCTTCCTGTACCCATTAATTAATCCATTAAATTGAAGATGGTTCAAGTTATAGTCACTACTCAAGTAAAATATACGCATTATTACTTTTAATAAATAAGACATTTTGTAAACAGCTAAACTGATGCATGTCAAATACAATATCACTATTTTTTGTGCAATTTTGTGACTCTTGGTGATTAATAAACTAATAAGTCTTAGGAATTAATCATTCAAAAACACAAATGTAAAACTAATTATTTCACTAATCCTCTAAACTAGTCCCTTATAAGTCTGTGAGATTGAAAAGTGTGTACTAATAATAAAAGGGCTATAAAGACACTATTGTGGATAGCTTCTGCTTGAGTCTGTATGAGAAAGTAATAGCACCTCCCACAGCTGCTTCATCTCCATACAAAAACACTCTGACGGGCCTTCCCTGGTGGCACAATGGTTGAGAGTCCACCTGCTGATGCAGGGGACACGGGCTCGTGCCCTGGTCCAGGAGGATCCCACATGCCGCGGAGCGGCTAGGTCCATGAGCCATGGCCGCTGAGCCTGCACATCCGGAGCCCATGCTCCGCAACGGGAGAGGCCACAACAGTGAGAGGCCCGTGTACCGCAAAAACAAAAACCAAAACAAAACAAAAAAAACAGAAAAAAACACAACACTCTGACAATTTTAATTACTACCTAAAATCACAAATCTCTCTGTACTTGACATTTTATCCTCTGCCCAGACCCATATCTCTGTCTTTGTAACATCTCTATTTAGACATCCCACCAGCAACTAACTGAAGCAGGTTGAAAACCAAGCTCATCACCATCCCACTCTAAAATAATACCCTTTTTCCCAATTTGAGATGTCAACGTCAGAATCACACAAATACTGGATGAAGTAGGCCTGGCTTGTGAGCAGTTCAGGGAAAAAGAGCTAAGTTGTCTGCAAGCTCAATATGAGCCAAGAATGTGATGCAGTTACTAAAAAACCAAAACCAGCCAGTTCAATCTTAGATGCATTAGAAGAAGAGAACCCAAAACGTGGTAGGTACACATTACTACATTGGAAGAACTGTATCTGTGCTATTATTATTAACAAATTACTTCCAAAATTGTTATACACACTTAGATGCAAAAGGGACTTAAAGCAGCATCTGAAGAAGGACCCTGACAAACCAGAGTTATTAGCAAAAGAATATCCAGCACCATCATTCTATTCTGTGAAATAGCTCAGTTTGTCTAAAACATTCAGATATATTATGGACTATATAGTTATTCCAAACTAATATAGGTTATCATAACTAAATAGGCAAAGAAAATCATTTGATGCAAATGACTTAGCTGACTGATGACTGTCACCTCTCATAGATAATAAAAGTTAACATCAGGGCTTCCCTGGTGGCGCAGTGGTTGAGAGTTCGCCTGCCGATGCAGGGGACACGGGTTTGTGCCCCGGTCCAGGAAGATCCCACATGCCGCGGAGCGGCTAGGCCCGTGAGCCATGGCCACTGAGCCTGCGCGTCTGGAGCCTGTGCTCCGCAACGGGATAGGCCACAACAGTGAGAGGCCCGTGTACCACAAAAAAAAAAAAAAAAAAGTTAACATCAGTTAGGATACCTGAATTTTAACAAATTATAAAATAAGCCCAATTTAATGATATTTTACTATAGTAATTATTCTTGGTGATCCAGTAACTCAGGTTATTCTTGGAACTACTGATGAGAAAATTTGGGAGCCAAATCTGAGATTTTTCAGTTGTACAGCTCTAGGGTCCAGAGAACAACTTATGATTTTGGGATTATTAGCATTATACAAAGGTACTTTGGTATGTAATGTGTTTATTCAGTTTGTTGTACTAAGATTTGTTCATTAGGTCACAATGGTTCAAGAAGAAACATGTATGAAGACTTCTGCTATTTTTATATTACTGATATTGAGGTCTTGTTTAAGTCCTTTGTACAGAAGAATGACAAAATAATCATTAACTGTTAACAATTTCCATTCAGAAAAACCTAACAGTTGAAAATAATTTTCATACTATATTCCTATCTAAAGGTATACATATAGTAAATAATCTGGTAAATGTTAAAGTATTGAAATACACTTTCAATGTATATTTATTTTGTACTTTACCACATATAAAGCATTTTAAAAAATTAAGTCAAATTTCTAAGTCTTTAACTGCTTAAACACTACTTCTAAGTAATATTTGGTAATGGTACTTGATATAGAGTTGTATTTGACACAATTTTAATAGCTAGCAAATCTGTGTGAATATTCAATAGTAAAATTTTCTTAATTATTATAAGGTTAGTTTAGTGATTCTCAATGACTCCTCTAATCTTTCTTCTCTGTATCATATTAACTATAGTCTGCAGTTTTAAAAAAAGTTTGTATTATCTCTAATACTCCACCCTTTTATTCTTCATTTCTTTACTCAGAGTAAAACAGTCATTTTTGCAGCCTGACTCTCTGAATTTGTCAGTAAACACTGTTTTATAATGTTGCATTTTCACAACTGGAGGCATCCCACCTTTATTTAGCTCTTGTCCCACGAATATGTGTTAGCATGTAAAAATATGAAAAACCTCTAACTTTATCTCACAAAAACAGAAGAATATATAAATAATATATTTTATAGCATTTTAAGAACGTCACAGCTTTT